>NC_080671.1:334941498-335686050 GCF_030247195.1 Topomyia yanbarensis
TTTAAAGTCGATTTAAAAAAAACTCATCTTTGATCTGGATGAAATTTTGTTCCAAGATAGGTAATTATGTTCCTTACCTCAAAAATTCAATTAGGGCACTTTGAAGATAAAAAGGAATTTGAAAAAAATTTCCTTGTCCAAACTAATTTTTTGCAGTGTATTTTTATCTAAAACTAAACCAATGAAAGTCATAATCAGATCAGAATCCAATTTCCCAACTGCTGGTTGCCTGATACATGCAAAAGGCATCAGTAACGAATTTGGTATAAATTCATAACAAACTTGAATGAAGGCTGGAAGACTGGAAGACTGCAGTTCAGTTGTTTATCTAAAAAATGATAAATTTTATGAAACGATTGACAAACTTTTCTAAAATTTATGTTTTGTCTGATGGAGCAGCAGTACAATACAAAAATAAGAAAAATTTGTGTAGATTCCAGTTAAATTATGAATTAAGCGCAGAATGACATTTGTTTTGCAACATCCCATGGAAAAGGACCCTGTGATGTTATTGGTGGCACTCTCAAGCGAATGTCAAAAAGAGCCAGTCTTGCTCGCGACTATGGAAATACGATAACAACTTCCCGAGAGTTATACAACTGGGCAGTGGAATAAACGGATAAAATATCACAAAATTAAATTTCTGCTACATATCCACTGAACAGTACAACAAATGAAGTAATAATGGAATATTTGTGTAATAACATGAACTCTTTTCAATGGTATTCTTGACTAATAAAAATATATATTTTTATTATTCGAGAATCCCATTGAAAATAATTCATGTTATTAAACAAATATTCAATTAGTACTTCTTAGTATATACTTAGCTGACAATATCTTCTTACAAACTGAGTTTTATTCGATTCTGAGATGATTATGACTTTCATTGGTTGGTAGTTACACTGCAAAAAATCAGGAAAAGTTTTTTTCAAATAACTTTTCTTCCTTCAAAGTGCCCAACTTGAATTTTTGACGGAAGGTAGGGAACATAATTACCTATCTTGGAACAAAATTTCATCCAAGATGGGTTTTCTTTAAATCGATTTTAAATTTTTAAAATCGATTTTTTCAGTGGAGGAGTCGATGAAGTATTTTTTCAATATTTTTATTCAAAAATTTGAATAATTTTGTGAAAATCACTCCTACACCATTTTTTTTGCATGATTTGTAATTTTTAGACTATAGCCATTAGAGTGGGACATGGTTATATGAAAAAAAATAAAATTTCGCTCCGAGTTACTTTTTGGGTTCCATTTAGCTCCCAGAACATCTTTTTAGTTCGATCGGTGAAACTATATTGGGGAAAACGTTTTTTGCAAATTAATTCTTCCAAGAGTCGCCCGTTACCTCCTGAAAATAAATAAATGTCTGATTTTTATAGGAAAATTGTCAAGGAAAAAAAGTCTAGAAGACTGCAAAACGATCTGTTGCTTGTGGAAAAAGTTATTAAGCAAAAACCGATGGATGCCCTGAAGATTAATGAAAATTTCACTTTTCAAAGCATCACTGCTGCTGACGGTCGAATTATATACAAAATCTTTAACTTTCTCTTATTATGTACAAAAGAAGACTCAATTCATCCCTCAAAACTCTTGCAAAGTGGCCAAACAGTATAGAAAAATGATTTAGACATATTAAGAAAAGCTCAAAACAAAATTGCATATAATTGGACAACCAACAACAGTGGTGCTAGAAAAAATTAATATTTTATCAATCGTCAGAGCATCAATTGGTTTCAGCTTAATAACTTTTTTCTCAATCGTCAGATCGTTTCGTAGTTTTCGAGACTTCAATCCTTTGTTAAATTTTCTACAAAAGCCACATAACGGTTTATTTTTAGGAAGCAATGAGCTTCCTGGAGGAATTATTTTGGGGAAGAAAATTTTCCCATATAAAATCCCATGTAAACTTTAAACAGTGGGCGCAAAAATATAGTTTCAGGGATCGAGCTGAAAATTTGCACAGATGTTCTAGGACCCAAATGGTACCCAAAAAGTTGCTCGGAGCTGGAATATATTTTTTGTCCCACCCTAATAGCCACATGAAAAAAATATTGGTAAAAAAAGTTTGACCCTTTCCAAAAAACAGTCTAGATCATTTTTGGAAAAACTAAATATGCAAAGTGGCTTTTCGTGACAAAGTCTTCATATACAGAAGTTTCATTAAAATCTGAGAGGGTGCTGCCAACTCTGAATACGATTTAGCGCAAAATTCGTCAAATGCTTCAGAAACTAACCTCAGACTTGTATTTCAAATATAATTAAATTATATATTTTTCTATAAGCACTGCTGAATATAAAATTAAATTTCTTATGAATACACTATATAATATCTCTGACGAAAAAGGTCGAAAACAGAAATCAACGCGAAAATTTACGATAACGCTAAAGTTAAATTCAACGCAGTGCGTTGACGATGAAGATGAAATCAACGCCAAATTCAACGCCGATAATGTCGCTGAATTCATCGTTATCGGCGGTAAAGTTGAATTCAACGTTAACAACCCTGGTCCAGTCTGACTTAACACTGACCAAATGTTCAACGATCAGTCGTCAGGAATTTGTCATCTGAAACATGCATCGTTGGGCTTCCGAATTCCGGAGACTCCAAATTCTAGTACAAATCTCTAAGAACAATGGAACTCACTGACAACCGGAGATTCATTGGAGTCTTCAAGCTAATGTATAACAAAAATCTTCACCTCAATCGTAACTGCGACATGATTATGAAATTTTATATTTAGCCAAAGTTTTCAAAATGATACCTTGTTCGGTATACGGCAAAAACCATATCCACGGCGTAAAAACAGAAATATTATTTAATATCACTATGCTTCGATTCGTAATCGTATCTGTCCATGATGCCTTTAGCCGTTCTGAGCTCCTTCAACAGCACCGGGATGTCACTGCGATTGATGTTAATTGTGTGAGTTGTCTGCTGAGGTACTCCATTAACTATTTCATTCCTAATGCCAAACTGGAACTGCACACAATCAACTGTATTTGCTGGAACGCTACTTGTAACACTGTTCAGTTCGTTTACCATGAGACTGGACTGACTCAGTTTGGTTCGAATCTTACTGACGTGTTCGTCGAGCACTTGGCACATAACAGTGGTATGGTCCTTGGGCAATCCCAACTGTTGCAGCTCGGTACCAAATACTGAGCTGTCAGTATTGAAACGAGCGGCACTCACCAGCAAAAACCTAATACATGCAAAAGCAGCTTTCGGGGTGTCCATTGTCCCTTTAACTATTCCGAAAATAGATCGTACATTATCTTCCTGCGAAAAAAGTAAACAAAGGAACAATAAAAAGTGCTTAATTGCTGGAATGATTCAACTGCGGTGAATAGTATCATACTGGGACTTCTTCTCCTAAAATGCACATGGTTACATAGTGAACAACCTCACGTAACTGTTTTATGCTTAGCACAGCTAAATTCGAATGGATTTCAGCCAATACCCAGTCTGGACAGTCACCGTCACCGCAAAAACGGAATTTCTGAAATGAACATCAAATAAATAGTTTGTTTGAATCGTAATCATCTACATTTGAAATTGGACAAAATGCACACGATTGCCTCAACGATAGTGGACGAATCAATATAACGGAATTTGCGTCAACTCCAGCCCGCAACAAACCCAGATAACCTTACCTAATCTTTAATACTGTAAGGCCAAATATCAACAAATTCAATACATATTTTAAAACTATATTGCCACACAAAAGGTGAGGCATCAGTACCACAACCCGTTAAGAAGCTTGACCATCTTTTTTCGACAAACGCACCAATTCATTATTCGCCCATAGAGTACATAATATCTAAAGCTAGTTCAACTATCCTCCTCCACCTGGTCGAGATTCGAACGAATGAGCCTTATGAGTCCCAGTACCTAAGCTCAGTACCACCACCAACTTAAAATATGATAACCCTTGACAAAACTGCCATGAAGTCTCCTTATTCGTTCATTGAAGTTTGGTGAACCGGAAGCAGATGAAGATTCCTCTGATCATCGTCATATTCGCAGCAATTGTCATAGAACTACTTACAAACATTCATCACGTAATCGGTTATCCGGATTGGCTCTCGAAGCGTCCTGAAGCGAGCAAATGGAATTTATCTATGCATTAAAATTCAAGCAACGGGAAAAGTAACTACTTCTCATCAATTAGTCACACTTCAGTCGGTCGATTGAGCATAAAGGATATTGTACACTCGTTTTCAAAGATGTACCGACCATTGCCGACTTTTGACGCCTTTCACGAATCTTTTCATCTCGGCCATTTTTCGCCTCCCACATCGTGGCCCTATCCGGCGGCACGAGGAAGCGGGACAATTTCTGCTTCCTGTCACAGCTCTCGATGATAGCAAAACGGTTCAACTTGACTTACATTCAAATGAAGCAAACCGGCAAGTGCGTCAACTGTCAACGGACAACATAATAATATCTTTATACGAACGGAGTGTATTGTTCCAGCCAGGAGAAGTTCAATATTGGTCGTAAGGTGTTCGGCGAATTGAATCGTTCAGAGCACGATTTCCGTCCGGAGCGTGATGTTTTGTGCGTTGGAATGGGATTTTCGGTTCCGTCCGCAATTTGCTTATAAAAGGGTACGCGATAACGCTCAGGTAAGCCAGTGGACACATTGCTACTCCATGGTAGATATGAGATTTTGTGTTCAGTTTTATAGTTTTTAGGGGAAAAAAATAAACAATGAAAATATCAATACATCTCGCGTTTACGCTGCTAGCAGCAGTGGTTGGATTTCGTTGCTCAGAGCTGGACACAAGTGATAGGCGATTAGTCGATATTTTAAACGGCTGTGAGTGGGTAACAAGAAGAAATGTGATCTCCGAAGCACTTCTGGAACGCTACCGGAAATATATGATGCAAATCTTTTTCATACAAGACGACGTGTGTGCCGTTTATGAGTGGAACAAACATCTTAGGGAGAACGAATTGGCAGAGGAAAACGGATTAGAAGAGGTCGAAGAAAATGGTCAGTGAACAATTCCAACAGAATACTACAACTACATTTTCTATCGGGATCCAGTCAAAAACGAAAAATAAGATCAAGATATGAGTGTCTTTGAAGAACATAAAAGAAAAGTTCTCTTACATTTAGTATACCGTAACCTTAAAATGTTCGCTTTTTAATATCACACATGGTAGGTACAGTCTAAATTTCGGGATCGATGTGGAACACTGGTTCACATCCTTTCAAACCTAAACGAAATGTTGTTGAATGTACTTTTGGAACCGTTAAAAGGAGTGCCACTTGTCCAAACATTTCAACAACTTAAAATTAAAATGTAGGATGAGGTTAACTCCTAGCAAGTTTCGGGTGACATGGAAAACAGATTATGTTGCATCAGTTAGCAAACAATGTATTCCGCGTACATCTTCACAATCTACTGGGCGTTCTCTGGCATTCCAAGCTATGAGTGGGCGCACGGTAGTTTGCTTATGGAATATTTCAGTATGATGTATGGAACATTCATTTGAAAAAATAATCCCTTATATGTTCACAGCTGTATAGCAATATCCAAAGGAAACATTCCCTATTATTTATGAAATGCAGTTAGGCTAAAAAGAAAACAAAAAGTGATACAGTTAGACAGCATAACCAAGCATTGCAATTCTCACTCATTCACGCGAGAAGAATCCAACTTTTCCAGGATGCGTTGCAACATTCGTCGTCTCCACAAATAGTGTAAGAATAATTTATCCGATAAATTTCAACTGATTAGTTCCTGCTCACCGGAGTAGATTAATGAAAATTTCACTTTTCATAGCATCACTGCTGCTGACGGTCGAATTATATACAAAATCTTTAATTTTGTTTTATTATGTACAAAAGAAGACTCAATTTATCCCTCAAAACACTTGCGAAGTGGCTAAAGAGTATAGATAAATGATTTAGACACATTAAGAGAATATCAAAACAAGATTTCATATAATTGGATAACCAACAGCAGCGGTGCTAGAAAAAATGAATATTTTATCAATCGTCAGAGCATCAATTGGTTTCAGCTTAATAACTTTTTTCTCAAGCATCAGATCGTTTCGTAGTTTTCGAGACTTTGTTTCTTTGTTAAATTTCCTACAAAAGCCACATAACGGTTTATTTTTAGGAAGCAATGGGCGACTCCTGGAGGAATTATTTTGTGAAAGTTAGTTTTCCCATATAAAATCCCATGTAAACTTTAAACAGTGGGCGCAAAAATATAGTTTCAGGGATCGAGCTAAAAATTTGCACACATTTTCGAGGACCCAAATAGTACCCAAAAAGTTGCTCGGAGCTGGAATCTATTTTTTGTCCCACCCTGGGCACCCCATCGTTAATAGACGATGTTTAATTATTAATTTTTACTTAGAAATTGTAAACGGATCTGCTGCAAGCGATATCAATCAAAAGGATATTTAAATTTCGCCTAAATCATACTAAAAGTTGAATATTAAGAAAGGAGGCGGGAGGGGATTTGAAATAAAAATACTAGGTAAAATTAAAACTCTCTCTCGGTTACTATTATTAAATTGGCGGAATTTTCATGCAAAAGCCTTACTTTTAAAGCGCTACTTATTCATTCACCAGAGTTGTTTGCTGAAAAACCGAATTAGTACCCTAAAGGAGAGATTGTCAAATCGCCAATGAAGATGAAAATGGCTAAGCTGCAGTATTTATGCGTCGTATGATTGAGTATTGCAACGACTAACACCAAATGAAACAAAATTCAAAAAATTGTCACGTGTTATAGAACAACAATAGCTTCCATAGAGTTTTGCTTTTCGTAACTGAAAACTATTATGGTAGTTTTAGAAATTACCATCCCATGATAATTTTTATTTTGACCATTCTCGGGTAAATGTGAAGTTTAAATGAGATCATCGATCCAGTCCAACATCAAATGAAACGACCCATCTGTGTATTATCAAACAAACATCTCATGGAAAGGCTAATACAGACCGACTTCTGAATCGATTCCATTTTAAACGCAACAGTCGATAGAGACTTAATCGATCGTTGCATTCGAAAATAATTTTGATAAGGAAACAATCTGAATTCAAATCAGACTCCTGGAGATTTATATGTGATTCAATATTCAATATACATGAGCTTTACCGAAAGGTTTTTGACATTTATAGATTTCATATGGGATCGTAGTATTCATACCGTATTTCCGTAGCTATATGTGCGATTCTTATGAACTTGATCAGATCAAAATCTGCTACCAAACCTTCCATTTAAGGCTAAGCTTGTGAAAATTGAATAAGCCGTTTTTCAAGAAGCCGAAGAGACATTAATTCTGAAATATTCCAAGAACCAGAAACATGCGAAATTTTCGAGATAAACGCTGGAATCAAAAGAACTTTGTCTGGCCATCAGCGATCAAGAATGCTCTAGCAAAGCTAAACATAGATCTTACAAATAATGGTATCATCGGCACTTACCGCAGGAAGAACCGGGAATCCATTATCGATGTCAATTTTTGTAGCCTTGGAGTAACCGGAAATATGGACTGAAAAGTGTGCGAGGATATATCCACAGCGCCCACCAAGCGATTTGGTACAGCATTGATAACAGTACTATGAACTACACATGAATATGAACATGTAGGAGATATATAAACGAGTGAAGATGGAAAACAGCGATTTTTCACAGGAACGTGTCCGTCGAAGAACTTGAATTTGAGGGTATCCTCTTCAACCTAAATGCGAACGAGTTCACGGCACTACTAACAAGGGCGTGTAATGCGACCATACCAAGGGATGGGAAACCGAGAAACGGTCGCCGGGTGCAATACGACGATTATCGATCCACGTATAAGTTGCCTCCGAGCTTGGAGAAGAAGTCGGAGATCACTTCGGTTTCTCATCTTGCTCAGTTCAGAAGCTAGAAATCGCTCCGCTGCAATATCAGGGCAAATAATCAAATTTACCCGCGCGACGCTTGGTCTATTTGCAAAGGCAAGAATTGATTCCTTCTGCCTAGTGTGTGAAACGTGAACAATGAGTGACAATGCAAAGCAAAAGTATATCACGATGCGGGCAAACTGTGTTGCTGTTGACTACACGAAATATCCGGTAATACCATCATTTCATGAAGGGGAGCAAATGTTGAAGGTGAACTTGAAGTTCAACGTAGCTTGCGGTACTTTATTCGATGCAATTCCACCATTTACGTCATGCGGTACTGAATATGAAAACATTAGTTAAGCAGAATCATTCGCTTCCCAGAACAACATGAAACACGTCATCGAATGTAATGACATTTTATACAGTATCCCAACGTATATAGATGTTGACAGTATTGAAATAAAGATACATGACCTGGCACCACGTACTAGTTCCTTCGCTATCAAACAAATCCTGTCAAAATACGGAGAGGTAAATAGTGTTAAGGAAGATAGTTGGAGGAACTTCTTCCTAAGACTCCGCAACGGAGTTCGTGTGGTGATAATGCGTCCGACAAAGCCTATTCCCTCTTGCTTGACTTTCACATGCAAATCACCTCATGGTGTTGAATATTCTCAACGAACACTAGTCACGCACCCAGGACAGATTCATACCTGTCGATATTGTGATCATCCGCTACACCACGGGAAACCTTGCGCAGAGACTGCTAAAGAAATTCCACCTGATACGACCAAAGCCGGTATACAATCATCGTATGTTAAACCATAACCAGCTGGTAAACCAACGACTGCAGACCGGACCTTCACAAACACCAGCTCAACAACGATCGGCCCCAGTACCACTAAACCAACTGCCATTACCAACATCGAAGTAACAACGATTACAGCAAATGTTTCCAAACCAACATCCAACACCACCAATAAGGAATCTAATACCGATGAAGAAGGATTTACAATAGCGACCCGTAAGCACAAACAACAAATAAGAACATCCGACGATGAGCAAGATGAACGCAGTACCGATGATGACATGGACGTAAACGAAAACGCGAGAGAAGACGGACCAAATGACCCCCAAGGTGCGCTCCACGGCTCAGTTGTGCTAACGCATTGAGCCGTGTCAAATATATTTAAAATTAAAAAGAAGTCAGAAAGCTCGAGGGAAGCGAGCTGCAAGAACCGCTCTCAACAAAGCAGTCAAGCTGTACAAGAAAGCCTTGCCACCAAGCCAACGCGAATTTCCTTAGGAGAGACCTACAAAGTTGGCATAACAAAGATAAAAGGCTCAGCTGCACCACCTGAAAGGTGCCCGGAAAAGATGGAGGTCACCATTGAAAGGTTTTCCCCACAACATGAATCTATTTTCGCTGTACAGTGCGGAGAATGATCACAAAGATGAAGATCGATTTACCAACAAACAGCTTATCGAGATGGCGAAAGCCATAAAAGTGAAGCGATAGATGAGAGCCCGGATATGTTCAAAACGATCCGATAATTGGAAGCGACAAAAGCTGATGTTGCTTCCGATGCCGGGACAACATGGAAATCTTTCAGCGTAGTCAATATATCCCTTGGTAATGTTAGAGAGAAGGAGTAATCCTGAACAAGCTAACGAAGTACACGGACCGTGAGAACGGCATCTCATGTAATTCGGCTTCCTTATAGGCAGGTCTACAGTAAAATCCATCCATGCTGTGGAGACAGCAGAGATAAGGATATCGTTTTTGCGTGGTGGTTCCCTTAGGCGTGAAGAAGGCTTCAATAGTACTAGCTGGGAAGCAATCGCCCATTCGCTGTACAGCATGAGTAACTCTGCAGGATATTATAGAGCTACTTTCAGTACCGAACACTGATCTACGAGACAGACAAGGGGGAATCACAACTACAACTGACGTTCCTCGACTCGACGCTGTGGAACGCAGTGTACGATGGAGTATTGAAGCTGAACCTTCCCAGAGATATAACGATTTTCGGTTTCACGGATGATGTGGTGTTCCAAGTAATCGGACATTATGTTAAGGGGAAGGCTGTGAGAGCAACCACAGCTTTGCTTGAGGCGCCAGTGTACTGGGCACCACGAACCAGCGGAAATCGCTGGACCGAAGCATGTGAGCAGACTAGTTTCACCGTCAGGGACAAGATCGAGTAGGTCGAGTGAAGCACCAGCGGTGGGTCGTCGAGCTTTCAACGAACCGGAAGCAGCGAACTAGAAGCTACGCTCCATCCGGTATCGCCGAACCGTCCTCGCCAAGTACTGGTTGGCCCTTTGAGTAGGATTTATTGACTATGCGAGTAGATTGCGACAAAACTGGGAGCTAAATAACTCGCGCAACAGGCATCGGTATCGGGAGAACTTCCGACGTGGAATTGAGATGGCTCGCGAAAACAGGAACTAAATGGTTCACAGAAACGGGAGCCAAATGGCTAACGGAAGTTCATCATTGCGATTAGCCAGATATGTGTTCGGAGCTAAACCGCTCTAATGTATCATTTTGTCTTGAGACTGAATCAACCTCCCCACGATATAACGCTTCTTTGCAGTCTCGTGGAACAAAAGGAAGCAAGAAAAGTGAGGACTGTTAGTAGTAGTTAGGCACAAAAGTGAGTCCCACCTAGGGCCAATGCAGCTTTGAAGCTATTTTACCATACTATAAAACATACAGACATTTTCAGATATCGACGAACTGAATCTAGTGGTATATGACACTCGACACTCCGGGTGTAGCTTAAAAAGTCGAGTTTCAGAGTGATTGCACAGTCTTCCTTATATGAAAAAGGCAAAAAATGAACTGATGATTGCTATACATTTCATAAATCCGTACGAATATCAAATGAATTTCTCTGATGTGGCTACCTACTGCGCAACAAGATGGAGAAAAATGCAAAGATTTCGAAGATGTACACGGAACCGAGCCGAATTACTATCATGTACCAAACAAACAAATCAAGCACAAGCGATAAACCAAAGCTGATGTTTCCACTAGAGTTCGAAAAAGTATAGTATGCACAGGATGTACGTTCACCAGGCTACTGTATACGAAATACGCAATAGAAAAAAATATCAGAGAAAACCATATCTGAGATGAATAATTCCATTGACGCGCACTTTACCTTTGGATTCATTCCAGAATGTTTTCCAAAAGTCCATAAGTGAAATGTTGCAATCCTGTTTCTGTACATTGTTATCAAGCAGGTTCACCTTTGACCGATTTTCATGCCTTGTGTGTATAGTCGGTCCATGTGCCGCCACAACGGAATGAAAACTATTCAAACAACCAAAAGTTAATACCTTAATGTACTCTTAAATGTTTACATTAAGTTCTAGAGAACTTTCAAGCTTTTATTGGGAATTTAGAAATTGCACTGTTCGGAAAATTATTTAAAACGAAAACTTTAGCATCCCTTTCCTATGTGCACTATTGATTGATTCAGTAATGTTTGTTTGAATTTTTCTAGTAAAACAAATAGCTCAACTAGGCTATACGAAATTACCCTGCGGAAACGTCCACGATTGTTCAATCGAAATAAAATGTAAAAAGAAAAAAAATTGTGTTTATTAAAATAAATATTTATTTTTTGTTTGCCCCCCCCCCCCTTCAGAAAAAAATTTGTACTTGGACATAATTTTTAAAAAAGATTTGTAATGGCCTTATTTGAAATATTTTTTCGTGTTTAAGAAAAAAACCCGTCTCTATTAAGGAGATCTGAGTCTTGCGTTGTGACAATGATTCTGGTGGATTGCACACTGACTTCATCATGTTTGACTTGACTTTGCTGATTATCTAATAAGAGTTGTTTAAGAAGTGGTAAGTAGGAATTCATATCAATCCGACCCATACTAAAACCTCAGCAGCATGATAGCCATCATTACCGCCCCCATCTCCATCGTTCACGGGGAAGGATAAAGGATACGATAGGCGGGAAGTGTTGATGCTCTACCTACTTAACGGAAGGTAGACGACTCATCAGACTCTTCCACAGGTGTCGCGAAGTTGGTGGTTTGGAAGGATATAAGGTCTAGGATTCTCTTCAAGCAAGCGATGCGACCTTAAAGCAGGGTTTCTTAGGTAGTAGTTTAGTTGGTTTTCGAGTACACGATCACTCGACAGAGAAAAAAATCTTGTTTAGTTTTTGGTTCTTTTTAAACTCTGGGTAGCCGGCTACCGAGAGTATGTTTTCTAAACAAAAGCAATTTTAACTCCACACAGCAGACCGTAGGAGTATTGCCTAGAAGAGCTAATCTTATCTGCATCACCATTTATTGCGACAGTATTCAGACAAATTTCGCTACGGTATATTTATTGGGTTGAAAACTACCGAGTGATAACACGTTGCACGAACAAAGAATTATGATAGCTCAAGATGTTATAAATCATGGAAAGCATTTCCTATTTTCTAAGGGTGCGCGAAACGCGATTCTGGTGTACGCGGTACGAAACAAAACGCATAACTCTTTCGTATTCTCTTAACGATACGAAACGAAACGAAATTTCAAAAGTAGATGTTGTTTGGAACAGGAAATTCGATTCTGACAAAAAGATTTGCGAACAATTACGAAATTTATCAAAACTCTTTTGATTTAAGAAAAGTTTCTTCTACCAAATACAAATTTGTATTTGTATTTGTATTTGCTTCTACTTAATACTCCAATTATGAAAAATATATGTAACTCGTGGTAAGTGATCAGAGTTTAAGCACATTTTTCAGAAATGTGAGACTGCATATTTTCAAAAATAGTTGGGAATACTATACACTGTGAGAGCAATTATCTCTACCTTTCGAATTTCAATGCTCCGATCTTTTTTAGTTAGCCCAAGGCATACTGGGCCACAGATGCAATTTAGCAAGAGAAAATTATAACTCGTTCAGCTTGCATCCTAGCGGATTTTGAACTGTTACATCTAAGTCCTTTTTGTTTCAATTACAGAGGTTTTAACCTTAGTCATTCGCCACTTTTTCTGGATAGAAAACTCTCTAACCCTATGTGCGGGGTTCGGACTTGAACCCAGGTGAGCTGCGTACAAGGCAACAACAAAGTTATACCCGTCCCGACCTACGCCATCTTTGAGGCTTAAGATTTATTTTTTTATCGTAGTTTCGTTTTCGTTTCCTGATAATAATAAATTTAAAAATAAATAAAAGTAAAAAATAAATAAAAAGCTCGAAAAATCTGTAGAAAATTTCAACTGGAACTTTTATTACAGTAACGACAAGGTTTAGAAATAGAGGTTTCCCAGAAATTATTTAATAATACATCACATTATTCACATCTTTTCCTTTCCGAAAACAGCAAATATGTATCATTTATTATACTAGTTTCCAAAGAAATTAGGTGGCTAGAAAAAAGTATTTTCAAGGTTCATTTTAAATTGCTGAGCTCAAAAACAACATTATTTCGCAATATTCAATTTTATTCTTCCTTTGGTTATTGGTCTTCCCGTGTGAAAATTACCCGATCAATACAATCAATAAACCGTTCAAAGGATATGGTTGTGTTCTTCCCAGAAATATAAAATATGTGATAATCACATGTAGAATTACAAGCGATCACAGTCAAAATTAAAAAAAAGTTCAAATAAGGTCAAAAATTATACTTGTTACATGTTGGTCGCTTGAAACCTTCATAAATTTATATTTGATCTACCTATGTTACACATTTTTGGAAAGGGTAACCTGTCGAACTACAAGTCTGTTTCGTAAGATGTGTTTTACAAAATAGTGTCGAATCCTATAGAAAAGCTATGCAATCACTGAAAATCTACTTTTTAACCGAGCCCACAGGGCTGAGTCTCTTATACCATACGACTCAGTTCGTCGAGTTCAAATGAAAGTTACGACGTTCCCATAGCCTGCTATTGAATTTCATTCAATTCCGACTTCCGGCTCCGGAGTTACGGGTTGAAGAGTGTGATCACACATGAGCTTTCCATATAAGTTGCTATCAGCATGTTATCTAAGAGATGCAAAAAATCATAAAATGTGTTCTAAATTGCTTGAATTTATGGTTTCAGTTCACTGGTTCCCAATAAAACCCACATTGACCGCTTTGGACACCTTCGGCGAAACCGGAAGCTTTGGGAAAGTGGCTTAATTCCATAAGTGAATTCACATCCGTTTCTTAGAAATGTCTGACTCTATGTTGTCATACATACATACACACATACACACTTATGAGTGTGTATGCGTGTATGTATGTTACCAACAATCTCACATCGGTTACTCCAAGATAACCGAACTGCTTTTTCAAACTTAGTCTCAAATGAAAGGCATATGCCTGCTCTACAACTTTGTAGAAGACACCTAATATCTCTCTCTTTCCGTTGAAAAGTTAGTGTTGGCGCCCCCTAGGCAGTACAATGTGGAACTTAAATTTTCTAACCAAAACATGACTCGTATTATTTACTACAACTCTTCTGAACATACCATTGAGCTATTTCTAACGGTTATTTCCCAAAAATGTTTAGTTCGTGGGAATCTAGTACTGATACACAACCATGCACTGCTAGGCCCCATAGAAAACTGACTCAGACATCACTTCGTTAAAAGTTTTATAACTTCTTTTAACAAAGCCGGATTGACTAGCAGTCTTCAACAAAGTTGTAGACAATTAAATTATCTTTCTTATTTTCACTCACAGTGATAATACGATGCATACAGTGCCACCTAGCGGCAAAAAGGCGAGTTCGGGGGTTTTCTCCATGTAAATTGTCGAAAAATCTCATACAAACTTCAGACACGTTGGTCCGGTAGCTAGACTAGTCCGATTCGCTTCAAATTTGGAACAAGTACTCCTTGTGGAACTAGGAATCGACTCAGGGGTGGTCCGATAGGGGTGATTTTTCCTGTCACTCTAGTGTATATCCTTTATCCCCAATTCTTTCCATTACTCAAGCGTGCAGTTAAACCTAGCTGTGCTTCTCCGAATGTAGCTGAATGCGGCTGATAAAAAGCAATTCCTATGTAAAAACTTCCAGGAAATCGACTGAAGATAGTTAGAATGACCGTACGAAACGTGTATACCCGTTTTAGCCCAATTTTTCACATAATGTGTGTGAAGTTCTACCTCACTCATCATTTCAGCAAGAGGATAAAAGCAGCTCACCATCGAATCGGAATCGATTGAAAATACTTGGAATGACCGCACAAAACGTGTTTACCCGTTTCACCCCGATTCTTTCCCTTATACAAGTGTAAACCTATACTTACCCAACATTTCAGAAAGAGACTGAAAGCGGCTGATGAAAAGTATTGTTTTATGTTAAATACTTCAGGGAATCAATTGAAGGTAGCTAGAATGTCCGCACGAAACATGTGTACCCGTTTTACCCGAAGTTCCTCTCATAACTCAAGTATGAAGTTAAACCTGGCTGTTCTTTTCCGAAAGAGGCTGAATGCAGCTGATGAAAAATAGTAATTCTTGTGCACAAAAAATTCGCGTTCAGCCTGTTTCTGAAATGATAAGTAAGGTATAACTTCACACATACATTATGTGAAGAATTGAGGCAAAACGGGATTCCCCGACATTTCGTACATAAGAATTTTTTAATAAGCCCCATTCAGCCTCTTTGCGAGAGGTACAATCAGGTACCTCACATTTGAGCTATGTAAAAAATTTAGGGTAAAACGGGTACGCGTATTTTGTCCAATTATTCGAACTATCTTCAATCGATTCCTAGGACTATTTAACATAAAAAGTTTCTTTTAATCAGCCGTTTCTGAAATGATGAGTAAGACATACTTCACACATACATTATGTGAATAATTGGGGTAAAACGGCAGCCCTAAGTTTGCACCGCTAAAACAACAAAAATGATCCATGTTACTATGTTTTAATTGCCGCAAGGTTCTACTGTATCGATTTTGTTGGCCTTTTTTGCGATCATTCTTCTCCCTTTCTGCTAGCATCAAGCCGTGACGTATGCATTCAATCGACACCAAGCTATCGGTGTCGCACCGATCCTATTGTGATTGAACTACTTATTGATTTTTTCGTTCCGCACACACGGATGGCTGATATCAATTAATGACACAGCTCAGCTAGCAGAAATCGAATTTTTATCTTACCCGTTCTAAGTTTATAACTGATTCGCTCTAGAATACCTATCCGTCTTTCAATTTCGTTTCTCTTAGTCTCAAATTTGCCGAAAATAGCCAACAAAATCGATACAGTAGAACCTTGCGGCAATTAAAACATAGTAACATATAAACTAGTTGGTAAAAAAGTAGATGAAAATTCGATTTCTGCTAGCTGAGCTGTGTCATTAATTGCTATCAGCCATCCGTGTGTGCGGAACGAAAAAATCAATAAGTAGTTCAATCACAATAGGATCGGTGCGACACCGATAGCTTGGTGTCGATTTAATGCATACGTCACGGCTTGATGCTAGCAGAAAGGGAGAAAAATTATCGCATGGTCGTTCTAGGCGAGGATTTGTGAAGAATTTTTTGCCGGCGTCGGCGGTAAAACATGATGATGAGTTATGTTCTACCATAGACTATGCGGTAGACTTGGGTGCAACGCCCAACTCCTACTCTGCAGAAGACAAAGAATTCTTCACATTTCCTTTCGATCATGCCCATATGAGCCTGCCTAGTTCTAGTTTTCCTTTCTAAGTTTATAACTGATTCGCTCTAGAATACCTATCCGTCTTTCAATTTCATTACTTTCGTTTCTCTTAGTCTCAAATTTGCCGAAAAAAGGCCAACAAAATCGATACAGTAAAAATGATCCATTAAAAATTAAAAAAACGATTCATAAAAAAGTTGTTCATGTTCCATAAAACAAAACTGGAAATCCATAAAACAGTGTGAATGATCTATAAAAACACTTTTAATCCATCTAACAGTGTGATGAGACATTTCTTATAACTCTTATCACTCTCTTCGGATATTATATCGTTTGAGAACATTTAGAACTTGATGCTTCGCGATGTTTTTGATAACACATACTACATGGGATAGTGACAGGACTCAGAGAATCGCTCAAATCAGCATAGGACAACATCAGTGCTAGAAATCTTAAACCAAATCAATGGGAAAGCGAAAAAATGGCCCATAAAATAGACATACAAACGAATTATTGCTCATGCTCTGTTAATAAAATATCTAAATTCCTCAATCAATGCCTTGTGGTGGGAAAACTGAATTTTCCTAAAGGGGTTATATATTGTACTGAGCCAAAAAAAATCGAAATTTTTTTAATCGATTTGAAGTTTATACTTTACTCAAATTTCCAACGCGACTGAGAACTAAGAAATCAACGCTTTTTCTTGAAAAAAAGCGATACTAGCAGTGACACCATTCAAAGAAAATCAACAGTGAATATTTCCAGACTTGGTTTTATTTCCTATTTAAGAACTATTGTGTTTTTTACATGCTAGATTGCATGATTCAGTGATCATAAAGTATTTGAAATTATTAAATTAAAATTTGTTTTTGCTATTGAAATTGACAAAATGATAGTATCGTCCCTTTGGCGATTGTTTACTTTTCGGTCACACCTATCAACATTGAAGTATCGCCCTTACGTTTTTTACAATAACTACCGTTCTACACCACCGATTTCGTCCAAGTTTTTTCAATAGCGATTGTTGTTACTATTTACAGCTGGTATCAGCTTGATAATCCTAAGAAATACGAAAAAAAAAATAGTTTCGCCTTTAAACTGCTAGCAAAAAAAGTATCGCCCTGTTTGTTTGCATGGAGCGTGGAGGGCGAAACTTTAAATAAACAAACAAAAATACATTTTCGACCGTTGTGTTTTTGCTGTAGTTTAGGAAAGCAATATCGTAGAATCTAAATTTTTAGGTTAATTTATTGCGTTTCAAAGCCCTCATTCGCATATATGAAAAAAACCTTATGTTTACATTTGTAAGTATCGCCCTTTTCACAAAAAAGCGCTGAAATGAAATCGCAGCTCCTGATATCACGCTATCTCTGAAGTGCATGCGTGCATAGTTCCAAATTTTACTTCGACATCGACTTTTTCTAAAGGTGACTTCCCAGTAGTATCCTTGATTTGAATTATTATCGCTAACCCTAATGCCAAAGAACAAATAAAAACCTCTTGAAAACGAACCGCTTGGGAAAATCATCATAATTACTGGAATTTTCATTTTCACGAAACTTTTCGATAACCTTCCGTCACTTGCGTTAATGCACTGGGTGCACAGTGCTCTGAAAATCTAGCGAAATCGTCTTAGGGCACCAGCGGGTCTAATTCAGAGCTATCTGCGCGGCGAGTTAAATCTGTAGCAATTCGAAAGATCGTGCTCACCGCGAGCCATGAAAAATAGACTACGTTGTGAAGTGATGGTCACTATTTATTAAAAAATCACGGTTAAATAAAAAATAAAACCATAAAAAAATTTCAAATACTTTATAATTTTCACAAACTTATTAGGAAAAATTGTTTAATAAGCTTGTAAGTAATATTGTGTAGGAAAAAAGCTGAAAATTTCAGTATTTTCTCTATCTGCAACATATAAACCCTTAATTATACCAATTAATTGGTATACGAATTGGAATAGGTTCGCCAAATTTTGGAAGAAGTCTATAAAATAACCTCTTGAAAACTACCTAAAATTGTTGTAGTCGATGCAATAAAAAATCCCCAAAAATGTACCTATTAATGTGAAACACAGTGAATAATGCATACAATAAAGACCCATTTATATCAGTCTCATGGTGTATTTCAGGCTGACAAAATGGGGACATTGACTAAATCGGGCAATTTTTTTTCTTTGTAATTAACTGATGCTGTTAAAATATTCTTCCCGTCCCTGGCTGTAGTCTGATAACCATTTCTGATTATGATGAACTTTTTATTTTTGCATATTTCCATCTTCATGATAAGGATAACATGCTCAAGAAAGGGTTTACTCGAATTCAGTCTTGTTCGTCTGCTAGAGCCCATCAAACATATGTTCATATTTGGCTGATAAAATCGGGGTTTCAATGTATTATAATAGATATTCAGCATTCGAAGAAGTTTCTTGTGAACGAGTGTAGAACAACTTTGTTTCTACTTACTTGAAGTAAGCGGCGTAGCCAGAAATTCGGTTTGGTGGGGCTTTGGTGAAAATCGATCTTACTGTCCAAACGGCATAATTCCGAAACCATAATTTTTGAAGTTTTAAAATTATGCAGAATTTATTTTTCAGAAAATAGTAACAGAGTTCGTGTCTTTAGCGAATTTGTTGAGACTTTATTGTAGTCATGAACATTAACCTGAGAAAATTCACCATAAATACTTCTTGGACGATATACCGTCAAAATTATTTTATCAAATAATGCAAAGATTAACGTTTGTAAAACTCATCAAAGATACTAAACCTTCGAAATTGGCGGTTTCAAAATGATATTATCTTGACCTTAAATTACTGTTTTTGAACCTTTGACCTATACATATAATTGGTCATACAACAAAAATCAAATGCTCATCAAAATCGATCAGGAACTGCTAGAGTCGAATGGAAATCGTCATTTTTCATAAATTTCTCTCTACATTCGGAAAGTGTTATCCTCGTTATTAATCATATTACGTTTTCGTCTCAACTCGACGCATTCCCAAAATAAAAACCTGTTTTAATCCACCTAGTGGTGCAATTGTGCTTGTCTGATTTGTCCAGACTACAATTCCATGGCTGGTTATGTTCAATACAATGGGGGAAATGAATATTACATGTTCAGTACGATTTGCACATACATACAATGGATCGACAGCCACGATCTTGAGATACTATGTGATACTGAAACATCGCTTGAACCAGCGGCGGATCATGGAGAAAGATCCGGGAGATCCGGGTCCTGCTGAAAATTTTCAACTTGTTAAGAAATTTTAAACTAGTTTTAATTTTAATGTAACAACCCCTCACTGCATATACTCCCTCCGGGCCGGTATGATTGACGATTTTTAGAGCGATTGCATAACCTTTCTATATGAGAAAGGCAAAGGGTTGTATGGTGCTAAACCCCAAAACCTTCTCTTGGCTACGCCGTTGCTTGGAGTTATTTATTTCGCTTTTCATTTTCCGATATGTTTCAGATCGATCCGATGAACATTTGTGCACTGATCAGTTATAAAGTTCCATCCAAACAACTTTGAAGTGTTCGGTGATTATTTCTAGTTGTTGTAGATAGAAAAATGAAATACAAAATTCGTTTTATCGAAATAATGTTTGGCTTATTTCAAGGGATTATTACTATATTGAACAATAAATAGGCGACAAAGAGTAATCAACAAACAACAAGCCATAACTTTTAAAGTATTCAAAATAGATATTTAAAGTCTTCAGTAAAGTTATTCGCAAAAGTAAGAGCTACAAATTTGCTGAAGGCATCATTCCGATATAATCACTTCCAAGAAAATTTGTGAAAATATCTCACTCATAGGGGGATTAATCAGAAACAGTACAATCCCAAAGGAAAGGGCATATTGCCTCCATTAAATTCTCCGAAGATACTATTGACCTAAAATAAGCCGTTTTGGCGTTAATAATAGATTACATGTTTTTGGTCATATTTCTGGCAATGGGGTTCGCAGTACCGACCCTTTTTGGCGAGAACCGGTACTACGGTACTGAAGCCCTCAGTACCGGTAGTACCGGTAAAATACCGGTACTCAAATTTTTTTTTTGATTCGAAAAAAGCTTCAAACTGAAATTGAATGCTCAAACTGATGATCTTATTCTCGGATGATTAATTTGTGCTGATCAAAAAACATGTTTGTTGTTTTTAATTGCGGAATGGCAAGACTCATTTCACAGAAGATATTTTTCGTATAGGGCACCTTCTTTTATTTCGAAATCTAGGCCATTTTGAAATCGATAACTGCTAAGTGGTGCGACTTTCGTCGACTTGAACAGATGGTAAATGTATGAAACCTTATTAACAACAGTAAATCAAAGCGAGAATGGCAGTAAATCCGAGCAGGTTGATCGCATTTTCTTTCTTGCTTTTCTGAAAATTGGTTTCGACTTTTATGTCGTTTGCTTACTATTCTCTAATGCATAATGGAGTTTTGTTGAATTTTTCGATCACCAATAATTACAAATCGCCCCATTTGAAGCAGTTCACCAAGTCTAAAACTGTTAGCTACTAAAACGCTGTTCGTTCTTTGATAGATAAAGGTTTAAGAGCAAACCAAATACAGACATGACTTAGACCATAGTCTTATTACGCGCCACCCAGTGAATAATGGAAACCAATCAGAATGTCGCTAATAAAACTTTAACTTCTAGAATTATTATTCCCACACAAAGTTGTTATCTCAACGATTTATCTAGAAGGCAAATTAAAATAAATAAACGCTATCTTGCAGACCGATATTTTGAAACAGATCCCCTGCAGAATTAACATATTTGTCATAAAAAAATGTATAGTACCGAAAATACCGGTACTGGGTTTTGTTCAGTACCGGTATTACGGTACCAAAAATGGGTCGGTATTCCCGGGATTTTCGGTACCGGTATTACCGGTACCACAACCCTAAATGGGAAATGATAAAAATCTTTCGTCCGCATTTAATGTTAAATATCTCTTTTGATAATAATCCGATTTCAACAATCTATAGCTTGTTCGAAAGGTATTCGTAGAAGCTGCCTAAAATACATAAAGTGTTAATCTATGTTGTCAATTTCGGCTGATAATTTTAAAGAACAGCAAAAAACGCCATTTTTACAAACATTCATATCTTGGAAACTAAACATCAGAATCAAAAAAAAAAAAAAAAAAAAAAACATTCGTAACCCAACTTTGTACCGGGAAACAAGTGCTTTTTGTTCTCTCCGGTGTGGTTTAGTTTTTTCGGTGGTACGAAGGTGCTTGCTGTGGCAGAGGCTGCAGTAAAGCATTACTAATAAACAGTCCCGCGAGTGATAATTGTTACCTGCGATATCAGTTAAAGTAGTGCAGTGAAGTGCGTTACTAAACATTTTTCTTGCCTGAAAGACGGCTTTGTTTAGACGAGCTAGATCAGCTCTAATGTGTGAAGGTCACGCGGGTGACGAATAAAACAAACGAAGGATCAATTCACCTACCAGCTCGTCAGGAACCAACTGGTGAAGTGTTTCGTTTTTTACTTTTCTTATCGATTTTTTTTCTTTTTATTGCTTTTGATTTTTTATTTTGATTTAAGTTAAACAGTGCGGTCGAGCGTGTTGCTCCCGCAACAAAATGGAACAAACAGAAGGATCACCCTCCGAAGAGGAATATTATGAAGAAGAAGAACGTATATCTGATACTGAGACAGATAATGTTATGGTCGATCCACTTCCCCCACTTTCCCCCAATGTCTCACAGCCCCCCCGAGTCAAGGTTTACCAGGATGGATCCGCTGGTCCTTGGGTGGTATACTTTCGGCCCAAAAATAAACCGTTAAACAGCATAACTGTTGCACGGGAGCTGACAAAACGTTACTCGGCCGTAACCGAGATTAAAAAGGTTCAGTCAGACAAACTGCGCGTAGTCGTTACTGACTTGAAACAGGCCAATGATATCGTTAGAAATAGCCTCTTTACGCTGGAGTATCGCGTCTACATCCCTTCTCGTGATGTGGAGATCGACGGTGTGGTAAGTGATGCGGGTCTAACTGTCGATGATCTGATGAATGATGGGGCTGGCCGCTTTAAGGACCCTAACCTTCAATCAGTTAAGATTTTGGAGTGCAAGCAATTGCACTCAAAGTCCATCGAAGATGGTAATTACTATCCATCAGACTCGTTTCGCGTAACCTTCGCCGGATCTGCACTTCCGAGCTACGTTGAAGTGGGAGGAGCTCGTCTACCTGTACGCCTGTTTGTACCGCGGGTCATGAATTGTTCCAATTGCAAGCAGCTAGGTCACACGGCCACCTACTGTAGCAACAAGCAACGGTGCGGTAAATGTGGGGAACGCCATGCGGATGATACTTGCAGTAGCCCTGCTGAGAAGTGTGTTTACTGTGGGGAGAATCCGCATGCACTTTTGACATGCCCAACGTACAAACTTCGCGCGGATAAACTGAAGCGATCCGCCAAAGATCGCTCCAGACGCTCTTACGCAGAAATGCTTAAAAGAGCTGTTCCACTTATCTCCGAAAACCCATTCGCTCTCTTGCCAACTGACGATAACGCCTCTAACGACCCTTGCGAGGGGCATTCTTTGGCTCCGCTTGGAAACTCTAGGAAAAGACCTAATCAAAACTCACCTGAACTTCCTCGTAAGGGTCCTAGGTTGTCCCAAACAAGGGTACAAAATAAAAATAATTCATCAACTGGAAGGGCTGGTACAAATCCGAAGATAATACCTCCTGGTTTTGGGAAATTGAGATACAACCAGGAGTTCCCAGCACTCCCCGGGGCACCAAAAATCCCAAGTGCTCCAATTTTACAGTCAGAAACTCAACCTAAAACGGGATTCCTTAAATTTTCTGACATTGTGGACTGGATATTCACAGCTTTCAACATTACCGATCCTATGAAAAGCTTGCTGGTTGCTATTCTACCAACAGTAAGAACATTTTTAAAACAGTTGACTGAACAATGGCCCCTCCTTACAGCGATCGTATCCTTCGATGGCTAACTTATTAGACGGAATCAGGGATCTGATCACTGTTTTACAGTGGAACTGCAGAAGTATTATCCCCAAAATTGATTCATTAAAACACTTGCTAAATTACAATCATTGTGATGCATTTTCCCTATGTGAAACATGGCTAACTTCTAATATAAACCTCAACTTCCACGATTTTAACATTATCCGCTTGGATCGAGAAGACTCATATGGGGGGGTACTTTTAGGGATCAAAAAGTGCTACTCCTTCAATCGAATCAACCTCCCTTCGACGCCAGGCATTGAAGTTGTCGCTTGTCAAACAACAATCAAAGGCAAAGATCTTTGCATTGCTTCTATTTACATTCCTCCTAGGGCCATGATGGGATATCGAAGATTCTCCAACGTGATTGAACACCTTCCCTCGCCCCGCCTGCTTCTTGGAGACTTTAACTCTCACGGTACGGGGTGGGGCTGTCTATACGACGATAATCGATCTTCGACAATTCAAGACCTTTGTGACAACTTCAATATGACAATTCTGAACACAGGGGAAATGACACGAATTCCTAGACCACCTGCGCAAGCAAGTGCACTGGACATATCTTTATGCTCGACATCACTACGGTTAGATTGCAAGTGGAAGGTAATATCTGATCCCCACGGTAGTGACCACTTACCAATTGTAATTGCAATCACCACTGGTTCAAGACCATCGACACCAATCAATGTTCCCTATGACCTCACACGAAACATTGATTGGAAGAGCTACGCTGCTGAGATATCCAAAACTATCGATTCAACACAGATACTTCCCCCGGAGGAAGAATATAAGTTTTTGTCCAACTCGATTCTCGATAGCGCGATTCAAACTCAGACGAAACGAGTACCCGACGTGAACACCCAAAAACGTTCTCCCAACCCGTGGTGGGACAAAGAGTGCTCAGACGTGTACGCGGAGAAAGCTGCCGCGTATAAAACTTTCCGGAACGACGGGTTAGTTGCTAGTTATCGAGTGTACGCGATATTAGAAAAGCGAATGAAAAATTTAATGAAAGCTAAGAAACGCAGTTACTGGCGCCGGTTTGTCGACGGGTTAACAAGAGAAACATCGATGAGCACTCTTTGGGGCACGGCCCGACGTATGCGAAACCGAAACAGTACTAACGAGAGCGTGGAATATTCAAACCGTTGGATATTCGATTTCGCCAAGAAGGTTTGTCCGGATTCCGCCCCGGCACAGAAAATCTACCGCGCCGCGTCGCCTTACAATACCGCGAACGAAACACCGTTTACGATGGTGGAGTTCTCACTTGCTCTCTTATCATGTAACAATAAAGCCCCGGGGCCAGATAGAATTAAATTCAACTTATTGAAGAATCTGCCAGACTCTGCCAAAAGACGCTTGTTGAATTTATTTAATAGGTTTCTTGAGGGTAACATTGTCCCACATGACTGGAGACAGGTGAGGGTCATCGCCATCCAAAAACCAGGAAAACCAGCCTCCGACCACAATTCGTATCGTCCGATCGCAATGCTGTCCTGTATCCGGAAGTTGTTCGAGAAAATGATCCTGTTTCGGCTCGACAATTGGGTCGAAACAAATGGCTTACTGTCAGATACACAATTTGGCTTCCGCAAAGGCAAAGGGACGAACGATTGCCTTGCGTTGCTCTCAACAGAAATTCAAATGGCATATGCTAACAAAGAGCAGATGGCATCAGTATTCTTGGATATTAAGGGGGCTTTCGATTCAGTTTCGATCAACATTCTTTATGAGAAGTTGCACCAGCATGGTCTTTCGCCAATTTTAAATAACTTTTTGCTAAACCTGTTGTCTGAAAAACAAATGCATTTCTCGCATGGCGATTTATCGACATCACGATTTAGCTACATGGGCCTTCCCCAGGGCTCATGTCTAAGCCCTCTCCTCTACAATTTTTACGTGAATGACATTGACGAATGTCTTGTCAATTCCTGCACGCTAAGGCAGCTTGCAGATGACGGTGTGGTCTCTATTACAGGTCCTAAAGCCGTCGACTTGCAAGGACCACTGCAAGATACCTTGGACAATTTGTCTGCATGGGCTCTCCAACTGGGTATCGAGTTCTCCACGGAGAAAACTGAGCTAGTCGTATTTTCTAGAAAGCGTGAACCAGCGCAACTACAGCTTCAATTAATGGATCAAACTATTGCTCAGGCTTCAACATTCAAATATCTCGGGGTATGGTTCGACTCTAAAGGTACCTGGGGATGTCACATTAGGTATCTGAAACAGAAGTGCCAACAAAGGATCAACTTTTTCCGTACAATAACTGGAACATGGTGGGGTGCCCATCCAGGAGACCTAATCAGGTTGTACCAAACAACGATATTATCAGTGTTGGAGTACGGATGTTTCTGCTTTCGCTCCGCTGCGAACATACACTTCATCAAACTGGAGCGAATCCAGTATCGTTGCTTGCGTATTGCCTTGGGTTGCATGCACTCGACCCATACGATGAGTCTCGAAGTGCTGGCGGGCGTTCTTCCGCTGAAAAATCGATTCTGGGACCTCTCATATCGATTGCTCATTCGATGTGATATTCTGAACCCATTGGTGATTGCAAATTGCGAAAGGCTTGTCGAGCTTAATTCTCAGACCCGATTCATGTCCTTGTACTTCGATTACATGGCACAGAACATCAATTCATCTACATATAACGTCAACCGTGCTCATCTCTTAGATACTTCTGATCCAACTGTATTTTTCGATACATCCATGAAGGAAGAGATTTGTGGAATTCCGGATCATATTCGCCCACAAGTGGTCCCAAATATTTTCTATAACAAATACCATCAAGTCGACTGCGCCAAAATGTTCTACACTGACGGATCAATTCTCGACGGGTCCACAGGCTTCGGTATCTTCAACGAAAATCTTGCTGCCTCATTCAGACTCAATGATCCTGCTTCAATTTACGTCGCAGAATTAGCTGCCATTCAGTATACTCTCGGGATCATTGACACCCTGCCCTCAGACCATTACTTCATCGTTTCGGATAGTCTCAGCTCCATTGAGGCCATCCGTGCGGCGAAGCCTGGAAAGCACTCACCGTATTTCCTGGGGAAAATACGGGAATATCTGAGTGCTTTATCTGAAAAATCTTACCAGATTACCTTGGTTTGGGTCCCGTCACATTGTTCTATTGCGGGCAATGAGAAGGCGGACTCTTTAGCCAAGGTGGGCGCATTAGAAGGCGACACTTACGAAAGACCAATTTGCTTCAACGAATTTTTCAGTATCTCTCGTCAGAGGACGCTCGATAGTTGGCAAACCTCATGGAGCAATGGGCATCTGGGACGGTGGCTACATTCCATTATCCCGAAGGTATCAACGAATGCTTGGTTTAAGGGGTTGGATGTGAACCGGGACTTTATTCGTACGATGTCAAGGATCATGTCCAACCATTACTCGTTTGACGCGCATCTCCGTCGTATAGGGCTTGCTGAAAATAATCATTGTGTTTGTGAGAACGGCTATCACGACATCGAGCATGTTGTTTGGCTGTGCGCAGAGTACTGTGTTGCCAGGTCCCAACTAATAGATTCCCTTCGGGCCCGAGGTAGATCACCCTATGTGCCAGTCCGGGACGTCCTGGCAAGCCGTGACCACCCCTATATTTTTCTTATCTATATCTTTTTGAAAACCATTGATGTCCAAGTTTAATACATTTTACCCTCTCTCATTCACAGTAGAATCTCACCAACCTATCCCTGTATCTACAATATGGCATTGCTTCACGAGTCTTCGGTGCACACTCTTCTTGATAACCGTCTATCCAGAACATCATGACATACCGCACATGCAGATGATATAGAGTGCCAATAATTATCCGAAATATCGACCCTCCCCTCGCCCCTGCGATTACAGGCTGGAAACTACAACACTACAACAAAGTGTGCATATCCGCCACAATGATCAATCAGCAAACGACGATGTCAATTACACAATATGTATCCCACTTCCTACCTTTGTCCTTTACTTACATAAGAGGGGAGCAAGCCGCCCCTAAATACGGCTTTCCCTTCCCCCACTAACATGTGACATGTAATATAAAAAAAAATGAATTATCGGCCTCGTTAAGCTACAGCATTTGGGCCTAAATAAACGTATTTTAAGATAAAAAAAATCAGAATCAAAAACAAATTAATAGCGTTCTTACTGTTTGATAGTTCTTTCATTTAAAATTGGTTTTGATAGGATCGGTTCAGTCATTGCTGATAAACACGAATGAGAGTTGATCCGTTACATACAAACACAGACATTGTCCCAAATCGTCGAACTGAGTCAATTGGTATATAAGACTCGGCCTTCCGGGAACATTTTGAAAGTTTGAGCGAATTCTATACATTTCTTTTATAAGAAATGTAAAAAGTGTGATTTGATCCATAGATTATGTAAAATTGAACCATAAAATAGTCGCAAAAGAGCACTAAAATAGTATTAAAAGAGCAATTGAAATCAACCAATGCCCCATAAAAATATTGGAAATGTTCCATAAAATGATACTTTTGCGCCATAAATTAACTGACATTGATCCATGGAATATTAACAATGTACATTAAAACACGTCGATATGTTCCATAATATCGACAAAAATGTTCCACGGTATTACAAAATGGAGCAATAAAATGTTAGAAAAAGTTCCATAAATTTGATGAAAATGCTTGCTAAATAATTTTTCTTGGTCCATAGAAGCAGTAAAAATGAACATTAGAAATGATTCATATATCGAACGTTAAATTATGGTTCATGGACATTTACAAAACAATCCGTTAATATGTGCTTATGCACCAGAAAATTAAATTTAATTCGTGCGAAATTGTTGCTATTCGAACTAATAATAAAGTTTATTACATTTGGTTGTAATGTCAAACTACAACAAACAACCCGAACAAAGTCAAACATCATAATTACAGCAAGCAGACATCATATTTTGATATCAGCCATCAAATTGAAATCTTATTTTGGTATCGGTTTAAATTTTTTCAGATATGACATCATATTTTGATCTCATTTTGATGTGCTTACATACTTTGTGTTTTTTAGAAATAAATGTTAGTTTCTACTTTTTTGGCAAACATCAAATTGATTACTTATTTTGTTATCATTAAAAATTTTCAACATCTCGATGAGTTTTCAATTTGCTTTCACTGATAGCCAGGGTTCACTGATTGCTCAGGTTGACGGTTAAAAGATCAAAATCGAATGCAGAAAAATTTTCCTATGACATCAAATAGAAAACTATTGGGCTATCAGTGATCAGTTAAAACGACCAAAACGATAACAACCTGAGCAATCATTATTTACTACATCACAACATCAAGTTTAGTTCTCAATTTGATATCAGACTCTGCTCGGGAATGCATACATTATAGTTAAACTTAAGCTTCTGTATCCCACTAGTCAGGTAACTGACCTTAGCTAACCTGAAATCATTATGGCAACTCTTTAAACGGCAGGGTATCTATGATATTAGCGCGCTGAGAGTTATTAGACCACTGATACAGGCTGGCATGAATCGCAAATACCAACTATCTGAAACGAAAACGGACCCTTTATACGAACACTGACTAATGTGGCTACATCGCTTTCTAGTGCACTGTCCGACTTCGCTACCGCTCAGTCGGCTTTTAACTAGCTATAGCCCCTATGTTTAACCGTTGTGTGTCCGACGCGGTACCCGGGTACCTTTTTAAGTTTCAATTAATTAAATTCCAATGTTTTATCCATAGCTGGAAATTGAAACTTTGTGACATCTTAGAACTTCACTAAGTCAAGCTTTTGGGTTAATAATATTGTTGATATAGTAATGGTGAGGAGGGGCTCCTGATTTTTTTTACTACGTAACAGGCCGACGTGGGTACCCGGGTACCCACAAAACTAAAATGCCCGTAACTAAGGTAATATCCAACCGATTTCGATACTTTTGGCCGTTTTGGATTCAGGAACTCATCCATATTTGGACTTGGTAAAAATGAATCGTGTTACTTCATTCGATTCCCAGGAATCCGGGTTTCCGGAAGCAGGTTCCAGTGCTGGGGTACTATTTGCGAACTTCAATGGAATACTAGGAATATGGGTATCAAAATTCCTGGAATTGCATCAGTGCACAGTGGTTCCATTCCTTAAGAGAGGCGGTCATAAATATATTTAATGGAAATTTTGATGCAAAACTGCATTTCTATAGTAAATTTGGGTCGCTGAATTCAAATTTTGCAATAAAAAATCGGTTATATTCACCTAACAGTGTGAGACGGCCTTTCTTATTACATTACATTATATCATTGAAAGTTCTCTAAATTGTAGCTTTTGCACCTGAACGCAAATATTATGATATCGTCTTCGGTGAGCATAATATCTCGAATTTTAAATAAATCGTGTATTATTTTTCTTTTAAAATGATGGTTTTCGTGAATAAAAAATGTGTTTTCTTACAATAAAATTTATCCCATAATAAAAAAAAACTCCGCGTACCAGCTATTTTAACCCTCTAGTTCCCAACACCGCCTCTAGGCGGTCTCTATAAAAATCTAAATAAAGCTACTAAAACATGATTGTATGTTGTCATCCGCACTATCATTTCTTCCCAACGCTCACACCTTTCATACACACACATTATTTGAATATTCGTAGCTTTCTGTCAAAGGCAATTGAAGCTCAAAGTTGAAAACTCGAGGAAAACGTGGAAAAAAAATTATTTTGTGTTTAGTGGTAATCTTCATTAAACAAATTTCAACTATTTTTGGAAATTTCAAAAACTAAAAAAATATTTTTGAGTTGCCTGTTACTAGCATTTCACTGTAGATGTGAATTCGTTTAGTGGAATAATTCGGAAGTTTTGGTTTTTTGTTAAAATATTTTGCCCGCCTAGAGGCGGTCTTGGGCACCTGAGCGAAAAAAAATTTCAGTCTTTAGTTATTACTTATCGTACCGAAACTAGCATTATGTGCAATTTTAGCTGAAAAGAAGTATGTTTTAAAAACTTTGGGTCAATGTTGCTGTTAGAATATGGATATTCTTATCATTTAATAATATTTAGGGGAGTCTGGGGATAGCTGGCGGAATATTTTTTCTCCTTTTGTATTATACATATGGTGCTGTCTCTAGTTCTGCACGCCGAGTACTGTTTAATCCATTCTCCAATGTGTTTATGTTGCATTAAATTCTGTTTCGTACACGTTGTAAGTGATATTGAGTTTTCGAGCGTATTAAAGTGAAGGGCCTACTATAGTCGTATTAGGAAGGGTGCCTCACCATTTTATTAATTACTTGGAATACAATTGATGCAATGCGTATGAATTGGCACCAATATCTTTGCTTTCTTCTTATGAACCATTATGATATCAAAAATCGCCATTTGAACCAATACGTAGAACAAAGATGGCTAACGCTGCTCTAACTAACGGTTTTACATGGTTAGGGCGAACATAGGCTCATTACCCTAGGTATAGTTTTTAAGTTTCAGCATTTTTGTTATTTAGGGCTAGTTTAAAGCTATTCCACGAATGACTAGATTTTTCGATAGCGCGAAAACAACTTTCCTTGGCCGTATATGTAACCACAAGCAACATTTGTTTTTTTGTTTGTTTACTTCGGAATTTCACCTGAAGAATTTCGAAAAAGTGTGCACCGAAATTAAAATGCAGGAGCATTGAGGCTGAAAAATAATAACAAGTCTCGATTGATTTACAGTTTTATTCAAAAAGCATCTCACGCGATCCATACTTTATCATCAAAAAAAGCCAGGTGGCATCATAGTGCGTATAGTCGTAAATTGGCGAGATTCCCGCGTCACATTTTTAAAATTCTGTAATGCAGCTAACAGTCTGCTCTTTTATGCAACGCATTCACTTTTACACGATCTTCTTAAATTAAAAACATAAAACATGATAAGTGTAACCATAGCCAGCAGACCCTGGACTCCCCTGCTGTAAATTAGAAGTCAATAATTAAACAACCAAAGCACTAGAGAAATACTCCTTACAGTTTAGGCATTTTGCGTTATGATGGAGTCCAAAATATAAGCAACCAACTGAATTCGTAGTTTTTATTTTTATTCGTCCAGGTGCCCAACACCGCCTCTAGGCGGCCTACTTATTTTAAGGCTTTAATGAAAAATCCATCATTTTCATGAATTTTCAACATTATTTTCGTTTTTCTCATCACGAAGCCATCCTCCAAAAAATTTTTCAAACCAAAAAAAAAATTGGGCACTAGAGGGTTAAAATGGAGAAATAGTTTATAATTTCAAGTTTATTGGTAAATCTTAATCGTGTTGGGCTTTTTTATGTTTTTAATTTAAGAAGATCGTGTAAAAGTGAATGCGTTGCATAAAAGAGCAGACTGTTAGCTGCATTACAGAATTTTAAATATGTGACGCGGAAATCTCGCCAATTTACGTACTTGAGAACGTAGTTGTAATACGAAGTGGAGTGAGACATTTGCCTCGTACATCGAATATTCCGTAGTGACATGTGTTTCAAAGAGAAGCGTCAAATAAATCAATATAACTCAAGGTATAATGATTCGATCGATAAGAAATGTTGGGAAAATAATAATTAAGCTATATAGTTTCGAGATCAGTAGTAATTATTATCGTAATATAGTTTGACAATCTGATATAAAATTTTTCGTCTTGCATTATCCCGTTAAACACGTACACCATCTTAGATTTTCTAGGCATTCTGGGCGCAGAGATGCGCAGCTGAACCCTAGTTTAAGTGGAAGTGAAATGTCTGACGACCATTTTGAAAAGAAGTTCGGTAAGGATATCGAGGGACAAAGTTAGTTAAAGTCATATTGAAAATTCTTAGGTTAATTTTTCTATTACATATACAAATAATCCCATATTTCTGCTCTTCTGGCACTCCAAAAACTGAAAATTACCATTCAATACAAAGCTAATAGTAGTGTTATCTGAAAAAAATTTGGATATTAAAAATTACAGATCGACAAAAACATCTTTCTGGCGAGCAATCGATTATCGATATTATTTACATTATCGGTAAATAACGAGCCACCCTATGCATTTTTCTATATACTAAGAAAACCAGTTCTGTATTGACAAAATTAATTATGAAACTATAAAATATACATCCAGAACGATGTAATCGCAAGATAAAAACACGCCTTCGCCGAAATATTTTTTTTGTATTATTGGCCTATGGGGGGACCACTGTGCAGTGGGCTGTATCTCGTGGTTTTGGAACCATTTGGTGATTTGACCCCGGAACGGACATTCCGGAGCATGTTCCCGTGGGGCCATGAGTGGCCATTCCATTCTAATTCCATTTTTCAAATTGCAATAGGGTCCCGTAACAATAAAAAAACAGACTTCCGAGACAATTTGAAGCGTTTTGATACTCATATTGCTAGTACATTATTAAAATTTACAAATCATATCCTAGTACTGGAACAATACTCCGGAAAATCCGGATTACCAATAACCAGATCCATTATTCCGGTTCTATTGTACAGAATTAAAAAGTGGACGAGTTCCTGAATCTAAAATATCTAAAAGTGTCCAAATCGGTTGAAGGAATCCATAGTTATGAACATTTCAATTTATGGGTACCCGGGTACCCTCGTTGGCCTGTTGAAGGTGTTTTTTTTTGTTGGACACATAACTGTTAAGTAAACCGGGCAAACGAGAAGACCACAGATTCGCTTGCAATTCCAGCTACGGGTTAATCAATGCCTCGTCCAACGGATCCGTCGCCTCGGATATGCGGGCAAGCCGCATCACGTTAACTCCCAGTATAAGCTCACTTGTTCAATCACTGTTATGAGTATTATTAAGCACAGTTTACCATACTTTGGTTAATAATTTTACATTTCCGCTCTCGGATTCGGTTTATTTAGGTTGAAATAAACCGTTATCGCAAAAATCCGTATTTAAATTGGACCTCTATCACTAAAATCTTTAAACTAGATAATTACCGATAAAAATATATTTAAAGTGATATATATTGTCCGTTTTCGCTTCAGATAGTTGGTATTTGCGACTTATACCAGCCTGTATCAGTGTTCTAGTAACTCTCAGCGCGCTAATGTCATAGATACCCTGCCGTTTAAAGAGTTGCCACAATGATTTCAAGTTAGCGAAGGTAAGTTGCTTGACTAGTGGGATACGGAAGCTTAAATTTTCTAACTATAATGTATGCATTGTTTGTTGTAGTTTGGAATTTCAACCAAATGTAATATACTTTATTATTAGTTCGAATAGCAAAAATTTCGCATGAATTCATTAAATTTAATTTTTCTAGTGCATAGGTACATATTAATAGATCGTTTTACATTTTCTTTTCTTATGGATCGTTTTGTAAATATCCATGAACCATAATTTAACGTTCGATATGTGAATCAATACATAGCACTTCTAATGTTCATTTTTTCATCTTCTATGGACCAAGAAAAATTATTTAGCAAACATTTTCATCAAATTTATGGAACTTTTTCTAACATTTTATTGCTCCATTTTGTAATACCGTGGAACATTTTTGTCGATATTATGGAACATATCGACGTGTTTTAATGTACATTGTTAATATTCTATGCTAATTTATGGCACAAAAAGTAACATTTTATGAAACATTTCCAACATTTTTATGGGGCATTGGTTGATTTTAATTGCTCTTTTAGTACTATTTTAGTGCTCTTTTGCGACTATTTCATGGTTCAATTTTACATAATCTATGGATCAAATCACCCTTTTTTATGGATCATTCACACTGTTTTATGGATTTTCAGTTTTGTTTTAGGGAACATGAACAACTTTTTTATGGATCGTTTAACAATTCTTTATGGATTATTTTAAATATTTTATCCGAGAAGTACAGCCAGGTTTAATTTCACACTTGAGTTATGGGAATAATTTGTGGTAAAACGGATACACGTGTTTTGTCCGGTCATTCGAACTATCTTCAATCGATTTCCTGGATAATTTGGCATAAAAAAATTACTTTTGATCAACCGATTTCTTATGGAAAGATTTGGGGTAAAACGGGAACACACGTTTTGTGCAGCCATTCTAACTATCTTGAATCGATTCTCCAGAATATTTTGCATAAGAAACACGACTTTTGATCATCCACATTCTTCTCTTTCTGAAATGTAGAGCCAAGTTTAACTTTATATTTGAGTTATGGGAGGAATTGGGGTAAACGGATGCGCACGTTTCGGGCGCCCAGTCTAACTATATTCAAGCGATAACCTGTACTTTTATTCATAAGAATTACCACTTTCGATCAGCCGCATATAGCCTCCATTTATCGAAATATAAAGCCAGGATTAACTTTAAATTTTAGTTTTGCGGAGAATTGGGGTAAAATGGGTGTATACATTTCGTGAAATTACTCTTATTATCTTCAATCGATTCTCTGGACTTTTGGTACATATTAAATACTAATTTTTGTCAGCCGTATTCGTGTTTCTTCCGAGTTATATATTCAGTTTTGAACATAAACTCAAACAAAAAGGGGAATTGGGGCAAAACGGGCATGATAGCGCACTTTTCGGTCATTTTAAATACGTGCAATCGATTCACCAGACATTTTTACATAAGAAGTATACCTTTTTGATAACATCACTTAGCCTTCTATCAAGCTCTTGAGTAAAGTCGCGTTTTTGATACTTTTTTCCCACTGTGCAGCGCTTTGTTCTATACTCAGTGCACAAACAGTATTGTATGGTTAGCCCCGGTCGAACAGTAAACCAAACAGTCAGCCAAAGGAAACAAAAGTGCCCGTGCTACGAGATAACACAATTTCGATCGACTTTAAGAAAACTCTTGTTATACCCACAGTTCAGGAGGTAGAACAACTAGTTAAAGTTAAAATGAAGCCTAATCTCACGGATACATTCAGCTACATCACGTCAAAAACTGTGTTTTGATTACGTTTAGAAATTTGGCACAGGCAGAAAACTTCATTGCAAAGAACAATCTGTAATGATGTTGAATTTAATAAGATCAGAACCAGGATCTCCGTATATATGGAAAATGACATGGTAGACGGTCGCATCCATGATCTGGCACAGCGCACTAAGCCAGGTTACATCAAAAGAATTATGTCGCAATGCGGAGAAGTGGAATCTATTAAGAATGAAAGTTGAAGAAATTTTTCACTGGTATTCCCAATGGCGTTCGTATTGTGAGAATGCGAGTTTCGAAACCAATACCTCGAAGGATGGCGTAACCTATAAGCAAATAATGCTGATCACTTATCCCGGGCAGATCCCTACATGCCAATTCTGTAACCAGACAGTCCACTATGGAAAACATGCGCCGAACCAACCAGTTAAAACTCATCTAATACTTACAGATAAACCACAAACAACTACCCAATCAACCAATAATGAAGGGGACTACGACAACCGGAGTACCGTAATATTTCTATAAGACATCATTCTATCAGTGTGCAGAATTTCATTAGAGTATCTAATGTATCGTTTGAGACATGAAATTTTCAATATTATCGTTTATTACATGGGTGCGTTTCGACTTCGTCTCATCAGTAACCGACACTAACTTTTCGTCGGAATAGATTAGCGCCGGCTTGACGCAAATCCCTAAAACTAAACCACACTTTGTGTAACATGATCGTGCAATAAAGTTTAAGGGTTGACATCTTAAATAAAAAAGTTTTACCGAAATATTTATACCAGAAGCTACCCCGCATAAATGTGTACCATAAATGATGTATGAAACGTCGAAAAACCATTTTCAATATGTTTCGTTCAACAATAGATTAACCATTGCCTGGTATAATATCGAACATAACCAGTGTCGTTTTTCCATGACCGACCATACAAACAACGGGTTGTTAAGAACAGTCACCATACCAAAATATGCGGTTTTCCATATACATTTTGACAACATACCTTTCAAGAACCATACAGATTATGGTGGCATGCATATTTTAGATCCAGCGACGCATAAAACATTAGGTGGAGAAAAAAAAATTCATTCCCTTTACATTTCAATTCTATCGATTAATTAAGATTTATTTTGTTACACGCAATCTTCTGATGAGAGCTTGGTTGAGACTAACTGGCCTGTCGCTTTACCCAAGTAACAATTTAGGTTTTATGGTACTCTTGAAGTCACTCTTAAAACTTAGGTTACACTTGTAGTGTGCTATAAAACTTAAAATGTTACTTGGGTATTCAACTGAACTATCGCCGTAATATTGCAAGACGAGCATTTTTGATCATGTTAAACTACAGGTTTTTGGAGCACCGTGAACAGATATGCGAATAACAAAGACCACCAGAACAATATTAACCTCTAGCGCAAAAGTACAATGTAGTATACAAATCTCCAATGATACACGGAAGGTATTGGAAATGGTAACTAAAATGAGTATAGTAGTATAATAGTTGAATTATAATGGTGGAATGTATCAATAGTACAATATGGTGAGTATTATATGAATAGTTAGGAAATGGTTCCGAAGATTTCTGGAATGGTATTTATTTATACGGGACACAATTTTCATTTCGATCCATTGAGCTCTTCACTCTCTTGGCATATATATTGAATTAGAAATGTAGTGTATAAAAAATATAATCGAATAAAAATTATATACATAAAATGAGTAAAAGGGGGAAAAATAAGCTAATCTTTAGAAAAACTATCGCACTTAAAAAAGCTCTGACTAGTGAAAAGCCATCAAGCGAATTTAACGGATGTTCAAACCGAATTGTTATTAATAGCATTACTGCATAGATAATATTCTACGGCGCTCATGTCTTATGTCGTTTTCGATTGAGAACCTAGAAACTAACCCAGGTTGGTTGCTTCAAACGAACGTTTTTAATGAAACTGAGTTGGGTTCTCGCCAAACAGCGGTGGTGTGAGCGAACCCGAAATATATTTCAGGTTGGAACCCAACCCGGTTTTCAGTTCAGTGGCGCATAACTTTGGTTGGAAACTGGCTTCAAACAAACGGTTTGACAGCAGTTAGGTCCGAAACTGAGTTAGTTTCTTCTTCAAGCGAAAACGACATTAAAGATTTATGTTTTACTGCAGACTAAAGAGCTGGTATGCTAGTGACTCAAATGTAGACTAAACTGATTGGGCTATGCATGCAATTTACACACTTTTTTACTATCTTTCCAGATTCAAATGACAAACAGAATAGTCGAGAAAGCAGCGCACCACCCGCTTCACCTTTTGCGCACTTAACTAATTCATCTTGTGACATAGGTGCAAAGGAATTATATATCTGTATGTCAAGCCAATTCGAAGACACAGCTCTAAATGCGATGATACTGAACAACCTGGAGCTGATCTGTGATCCGCGACATTCGACGTCAACCATCGAAAAGCGCAACTCCAAGTACGTGTCGAAGCAGAAATTCTTTTCGTGGGGTGGCAAACGGAGTAACGCACATGTATTCTATCCTTGGGGTGGCAAACGTAGCCTTCCAACCGGCCGTGTTCCACGACAACCGAAAGTCGTCATCCGTAACCCTTTTCATTCGTGGGGCGGAAAACGCAGCCAGCCAGGCGCCATGCGCGGTTAGTTTAGCTAAGGCGCTCCGCTAACAACCTTCTGCCGGTGGTGACGCGTGTATCCAGTGGGAGTTAGAGCATATTGTTGAGTTTCGTTTCTTGCAATAAATATTACATCAGTTTGCCAGTGCATGTTCCAGTTTCATTCATAAATATACATTTGATAATTAAAGGATAATAAGCGCAAATACAACGAGAAATAATTGTTTTATTTCAATGAGACATTTCACATTTCTAAGGGTTCGCGATAATGGGTCGTCCTCATTTGGACGAACGCTATTTCAATAGTAATTCTTAAAAAGGGCTAACGAGACTTTTGTAAACAAACTTATTTCGCTCATTTTTCCGCTACAGAGTTGAGTTTTATGAAAAATACACATGAATCAACATCTTTGCCCTTGGTAGAATCAATTTCAAATGTTTTCTATGTTGAAATGATAACAAATTAAGAGAAATCAGCAAAACAAAAGTTTGTTTACAAATCTTATTAGCCCTATTCAAATGTTGATATGGATTTGGTCGACTGCTGTTTAGCCGAAGTAATTACCAAGTCATTTAATCGAATTCCGTTTGGCAAAATGCTGTTTTGTCGAATATGTTACTTGAACGAATGCCCTTCTTTGACTGAATAATTGTAACAGAGAATAATATGAAGATCGTCTAATATTTATTGAATGTGATTGAATTATCTTGAATTCTTGTGTTCCCAATATTTGTATGAATGTATTATTTGAATATTTTCCTTCTTTTTAGCATAAGATGTTCTTTTACCAGTTACTTTTCATTATAACATTTAAAATGTATTATTCAACTATATGTGGCTGAGACAAGGTGTAAGAACCAAAATTTTGAGTTCGATCCGCGTCACGAAATATTGGCATTATTTAGAACGATTATAGCGTTGTTAATTGTTGATGAATTTAAAGGATGTTATCCACTTTAGTTCATTGTTACAGAAATTCACAGAAGAGAAAGTAAACAAAGAGAGGCTCTCATTTGCAGATCGGACCTAATGAAAAAGTCTTCAAATACATGGAATAGTAATTGCAATTTATTAATCGCACGGTAACTTGTTGGATTAATCAATAATCAGGTCAAGGGCGGAAACATATCTTTTCTGTAAACCGCTGTAGTTGGGGTGGTTAACAAACACACACATTAGTATTATTTTTATACCTGAAAAGCATAACACATGCACATATTGCCAAATTTTTTTCTAATTATCATTCGATTTCACATTAAAAAAAAACTGGGAACACTGATCAGGCGACGCGGCGCGATTTCCCCTTCGTGAAAATTTCCTAAATTATCGGTTTTTCTTGTTAATTTCCGGTAACCGGCGGTCTGTGTCTCGTCGTATCGTTTAAAAGTTTCCCAAACAAGTGGAGTTTGTGTGAATTTGTGTCGCGTCTCGCGAAAAACTGTATCAGCAATTTTCCAACTTGACATAACCTCATTGTCAATGTTCTCGAACTAAAAGCGTAGCCCTAATTCGTCGGCGTGGTGTTTTTATCACTATGGTAAAGGAAGGAAAGTGCAATCTATGCGGATGCGTTGAACCGTCAACAAAATGTAAAGGGAAAAAAGGGAAAAAAATTCAACAAGTAGGCTGGATTTGCTGTGACAAGTGCTCGTCATGGTATCATCTAAGCTGCGTTCGGATCAACGATTCGTTGATCGACGATGTTCAGAGCTACACGTTTTACTGCGAAAACTGCTCGGTCCGAGGGACGCTAATCGCGAAAGGATCGAATACAACTTCCGGCAGTGACGAGGTATCACTACTGAGGAAAACTGTTCAAGATTTATCTACGCAAATCGTGAATCTTCAGGCTGAGCTCGACACGCTACGGTCCTCAAACAAGAAGCAGATTGATCGTATCCAGTGCAAGGTAAACAATGACAATCAGCGGGACACCAAATGTGTAGCTCAAACCACTTTGGACAGCAGCATCGAAGAGAAGCTGGAAATTCTCGAAGCAGGTGCAGAACTAGCCGCTACTTGTTCTCAATCAGTGAACTGCCGTACTGCCCATAATAGCAAGTCAGTCCCATGTTCTATGGGATTCCCTATCTACATGGGACTGACTTACGATTATAGGCAGCGTAGGCTCGCTATAAATAAAATTCCGTTTCGCGAAGGTGAAAACGTGCGCAGCATTGTAAAAAATGCGCTCGATTTCCTTGACATCAGAGAAGGTATAGCCAATGTAACGAACTGCTTCCGTTTCAAAGCGAAACCATCGAAATGGTCAGACCGAACAATTTCTCCAACCATTGCTGTTATTTTCGACAATCAGCAAACACGGGATAAAGTTCTGAAGCGATACTTTGACAGGCACAAAGACGCGAAATTATGTCACCTAAAAAATGCTCTCGATCTCGAATACCGATTTACTATCAACGAAATGCTATCCGTGCAGACTTTTAGAATCCGTAATCTTGCCCTTCGCCTTAAGCAAAGAAAAGCTGTCGAGTCAGTCTTTGTCCGTAACGATACCATTGCTGTCCTTCTTCCAGGTGAAACACTCGTGTTAACGACACTGATCACCTTCTCAAGCTCACTGAAAACATACGCAACAAACACGAAGACTCATCCATCTTTTTTGACGCGATATCGGCTGATCTGTCTACTTCCTCAACTCGTTAATCATCCACACCATACGCTGATGATTAATTACCTAATATGTCCACAAGCAACCTCTCAAATCTCCGTATAGGCCATCACAACGTTAGAGGGCTTGAGCGCCACATCGACGGCGTAAAACTATTACTCGATAGCAACCAATACCACATCTTCGCGGTAACTGAAACCAAATATAAACCATCTAGTCCAATCGGTCCAATCCGGATCCCAGCTTACAATTTCGTCAGGCATTCACTACCATGTGGAAGAGGTCGTGGCACTAAAACCTGCGGCGGAATCGGGATTTACGTTCGAAAAGGGATAAAAGCAACACCAGTACTTAAATCAATCTTCGACCCGACAACCCCCATCGGACTAAGGATCGAATTTCTCGCTATCCAGATCAGAATTAACGACCTGAACCTAGGTGTAGTGACTTTTTACAACCCATTATGCTCCAATCCCTACTTCAGCCAGGTGTACGAAAAAATTCTCATCGATCTGCTTGATTATGGATTCGATAGACTGTTCATCGTAGGCGGTTTTAACATTAACGTTAAGACGCTTCACCAAACAACGAACCTTGCAGCGCTTAACCACATCAACTCTACATTTAACCTCACGATTCTCCCAACCGGTCCCACTCGTGTTACCGAAAACACCTCGACTACAATTGACCAGCTAATTACAGACTCGCCTAACTCTGTGATCAAATCGAAGACTTCAACCGGCAACACCATTTCCGATCACGACGTGGTTTATCTTCTGACCAACATCAGGATACAGAGATCTAACCCACAAATAATTAGCGTAAGAAATATACACTCCATCAACCCTCTCCGATTGCAAGCTGATTTTCAATCAAAGGATCTGCGACCGTTCTTTGCTGCAGGGGATTCGACCACAAAAGCTGAACAGCTGACCTCTGTGCTGAGAGAATTACTGCAACATCACGCGCCAGAACGCAATGTAACTGTACGCGACAAACACACCTTGGATTTCAGAAGAAATCAGAAGAGCTGTGAAACTCAGGAATTTAGCGTATACCTTATACTCCCGAAACCCGAACAGGATGCGTGGGGATAACCAGTGGCAAGAATACACCAGAACGAGAGACAGAGCCAACTCCCTAATCTTTACAGCTAAGAAGAGTTACGCCGAGCTACACTTCGACCACAATCTGCCTGCAAAAAAGTTATGGTGCAACTTGAGAAGGGAGGGGATCCATAACAATGCGAGAAATAACACACCTGTTGAAGAAATCAATGCTGAGGAATTGAACAACTTCTTCAGCGTTGGACACAGACAATTACAACCTGCAGGCCATCACAGGACGCCTAATGAACCATCCCACCGCACGGCAGTTCACCACGGAGAACCCGATTTCAACTTCCGCCACACTAATATTGATGAAATTTGCCGAAAGATTCATGAAATAGGTACCAACGCTACAGGTTCTAACGAAATCCCGATCTCATTCATCAAACAGCTATGCCCTTTCATCCTCCCAGCCCTCTCTCACTTATTCAATTCGATCATAGATACCAGATCTTTCCCCTCAAATTGGAAGAAAGTTTTAATTACTCCGATCCCGAAGCTATCAAACCCCACCGAACCTAAGGACTTTCGACCAATAAGCGTCCTGCCAGCATTATCGAAAGTTCTAGAAAAAATTCTACTTGCGCAAATCACAGATCATCTCGATAATCCGAACGCTCCGCTGTTAGCAAAGTATCAATCTGGATACCGAAAAGGATATAGCACGACCACTGCTTTAATGAAAGTCGTTCACGACATTTACGCCGGGTTCGGCAGCAACCAATGCACCGTCATGGTGCTGGTCGACTTCTCGCTGGCCTTCAACTGTGTGGATCATCGCATTTTAGAAACAAAACTCCGCGATGAGTTCCACTTTTCTCAAGCCGCCTGCAACTTAATATCATCCTTTCTCGCACACAGAAAACAGTCAGTGCGCTTAGGTGATAGAATATCAAGCGACCGTCATGTCCTAGACGGTACACCACAAGGCTCTTGTTTAAGCGCACTGCTCTTCAGTTTATACATCAACAGCTTGCCGTTGTTCCTCAGATGCAACTACCACCTCTACGCGGACGACCCACAAGTGTACGTATCTGGTCCAGCAGCCGACATTGACGTCCTTGTCCAGTATATCAACGATGATCTCGAAGCAATAGCTACGTGGGCCAGAATGAACCGCTTATCTCCTAACCCGAAAAAAACACAAGCAATAGTATTTTGTAAAGCAGAAACGGTTCCACAAATCAACATTTCGTCCTGCGGAGAAACAGTACCACTTTCAAATATGGTGACGAATTTAGGATTAAAGCTCGACCACAAATTATCATGGTCTCACCAAGTGAATAGTGTGACAATGAAAGTGTACAACACCCTTCGTACGCTTCGCAAGTTTGCTACTGTGCTTTCCCTGACGACAAGAAGAAAGCTGGTGCAAGCAGTAGTGGTACCTATTTTCACCTACGCTGACGTTGTCTACTACCCCGGACTCGCTGCCAGCCTCAAAGAGCAACTACATCGATGCTATAAGTCCGCCGTTCGCTTTGTTTTCAGCCTCCGTCGTCGAGATTCTACAGTAGCTGTTCGAAACTCGGTAATGGGGCACGACCTACCGTTCAACTACCAACTACGAATAGGTAGCTTCATGAGGCAAGCATTCTACGGCGATCAACCTAATTACATCTTGGAACACATGCAACGAGGGCATCAGGAACGAACACCATACCAACACATAGAACGTCGAGCGGCAAAAGCCTACTAATATACGGAGCCTCTTATTGGAATAGCTTACCGTTAGAAATTAAGCAGAAACCAACTCTATCATCCTTTAAAACAGCACTGAAAAACTCAGCTTAAAGTCTGTATACTTACTTGAACTAATATTAGCTTAAACCCCTACTTTTTCTTAAAATTTAGTTATTCATCTGATTTATTTTTCAACCCAGTAAACAATAATCTACATGTACAATCTAAAATCTTGCTTCCTTGACCTGAGTTAAGGCATATGTCGACAGGTTACCGTAATATTGTTAATAAACAAATACAAATACAAAAAAATTAATTTGTCAAAATTTCAATTGATTTGGTCCACTGTCACCCACTCTAAAGGAGGTGGGAATGGTTACAAGCTCATTCATTCTTAGTTGAAAGTAAACATCTATTATTTTCTAGATAGCTATGAAGGCAGCATTTAAATGCATACTTTACAATAAGAGATCAATTTCTATCTATATTGTGGGCGTGATTACATTTTTTTCTTGCCCATTCTCACGCGTAACTACGGTACCTTAACTTGTAATCATATTAAATAAAATGCTTTCAAAATTTTCTTACCATTTTTGATACGAAGTGTGGGTAGTTTTCTCACTTCAATAATGGGTTTCTATAACATAATATCTAATATTACTATGTGAGTTTTTAATTGATTCACATCACAACATTCTACTGTATAGAACGAACAATCAAAACAAAACAAACCGGGAACAATGTTGCCAGCGGATATGCACGCTCATTCAAAACTATTCTAAATTTAAGTTGCGTGTTCTCAATTGAATCCCGGTCAGCGCGGCAAGCAGAAAGTTTGCAAAAGTTGAGCTAAGCGAAATTGATGCTGGCAGAGTTTCTGCGAGCATTTTGCGCGATTTGTTCGAGAATTCTGGCAACGAATTCGCTCAAATGCAACAACCGTTTCTGACAGAAGCGGTTAAACCAGGTCCCTGCTAGGCAGCCATTTTGTCCTAGCCAACATCTGCCTTTGTTGAAATCAAAACAACCCAATGCTATTGCACGGGCGACATGGGCCTAGAGCCGGCTAGGCCCACATATGTTGACTACTGTCAAAGTCTGTATATCTCAATAGCGGATGACAGGAGTGACACCCTCCTGGGTTAAACTAACCGATGCTGCTTACTTTTATCCAGAATCCAGTCAGAAATGTACACGGTTAAAAAAATGTACCCAATAATGAGTTTTATACTACCCATCTCCGACAAAACTGGGAAAACTCATTATTTGGGTAAACATACCATACCCAAAAATGAGTAAAATTGGATTACGTCAAAAGCTGGGTAATTTTATACCCAATTTTATATATTGAAAGAAACTGAAAATGAGTAAAAATATACCCATTTAAAAAACTCAGAAAAATAAAAATTATTGGAAAAATTTATTAGGATTTTAATAAATGAGAAATCACGCTCGATAGAAATGATTTATTATTATATTAAAATAGGACACAAGTTCATTATAGCAGCACTGCTACCGTATGCCTTCATGGTGTACTCTATTTCGGGAACTGTGTCGTTCTAGTCGAGCAAATCTCACAAAGAAGAACATCTTGAAGTTCATTTTAGGGCTAGAAAGAATACAGAGGTAAGCGAATGAAAAATGTAAACAACATTTACACTTACCTTACTGTCCTTAGACTACAGTCAGTGCTTGTCGAGATACAACCCAAAATTGTCGACTCTGCGAAATTCTAAAACCACTAAGTGTTTTTCAACCATTTATGAGTATTATTTTACCCATTTTCCTTGCTGTATTCGAATAATGAGATGGGCAATATTTGACCCAGTGTCTTATTCGAAAAAGTACCCAATTCGTGAGAGCTGGAATAGAACCAGAAACTGAGTACTATTGGAACTAATAAATGGGTGCTCTTTTTTAACCGTGTACGGTCAAGTCAAGATCTCTGCACGCTTCCTGCCACATCTTTGTCAGATGTTTTGCTCGATTCGTGCTAAATTCTACCAGGTAGGAATTGCCAGGATCTTTGCACAGTTTATGTCCGAGTTATGCTAGGATTTTGCTCGGTTCCTGTCAAAATTTGCTGGAAAACGCGAGCGAAACCGAGTTCGCCCTACCTCAACTAACCCGACAGGATACGCGCAGAAATTTTACAGGGCTGCCAAACCAAGACTTACACAGAAATCTAGCAGAGCGGTCTCTGCTAGAAAATTTGCTCACTGGGAAATCTCTGTGAGGGGCCGTACACAAATGACGCAGCTTTTTTGCGGTTTTTGAACCCTCCCTCCACCTTCGTAGCATTTGGTCACAAAACTCTAACCTCCCTCTTGTGAATTACGTAGTATTTCCCTACACTCCCCCCTCCGTCCTCCCCTCCGTTCGCAACGCGGCCGGGGAATGAAAAAAATTACATGTTTTTTTAAATTCTTTAAATACATGTCCTTACAACATGTTTGACGCCAACAACATTTTCATTATAACAGCAAAATGCGTGCATAATAAGCCCATTTCATGACAAATATAGTGTTGATAGTTTTGTTTTTTTCATTGAGCATGAAGAGAAGTTATCTCAGTTAAAAGTTCTGCAGCTACGATGATTCTGAGAAGCATACGTTCACCTAAACGGTTGAATTCGAAGAGAAAATTTACTTCAGCTACCAGTAACTAGTTGGCAACATAAGCTATCTAATGTAGCAAGTTGAATCCGCATGCAAAATGTTTCGTTTTTTGCGAGGTTGCAATTCCGGGAATCGTAAAATTTACCACATAAAAAACCGCGTGAAAAGTACCTTGGGGGAATTTAAATTTATTTCTCTTTGGAGTGGAGGAACATTAAATTGTTTCCTCTAATCAATGGGTTTTAATGCCCTTAAAAAATTTGAACTTAATGCTACGTCGCACAACTTCTGCCCCTACCCTCTCCCACGTCACACTTCGTCACAAATTCAGTATACCCCCTACCCCCCAAAATGCTACGTCATTTATGCATGGCCCCTGATTGAATTGATGACATATATGCAGATCCTGTTCACTTTGATAAAATTCAGTCTTCAGTTCAGTAACGCCATCGAACGACTTCACATAGAACTAATCATCTGCCCCTTTCACACACCCACACTACTGTAGAGTATCGCAAGGCGCGCGCATATGCGGGAGCTGCCTTTTTTCTGTTCTTCGCTTCAATGCACACGGCGCATTTGAGAATGTCGTTCAGTTCGTACCGACATGAGAACGAAGAGAATGGCAGATAAAACGAAATCATCAAAGAGAAAGGGACACGTCCTTCTAAAGCGCAATAGTTATGCGGTAAGAATGACGGGTAGCAACTCGAAAACGTATACTGAAAATATCGGTTTGAAAAGTACTTCGGTTCTCGTTTGCATCGTGCGGCTGCCAATACAGATTGAAGAGATCCATGGCTTAGTCAGTCTGCCGGGGTGCGCATTATTTTTTTAAAATAATAAAGTGTTCGGTCAAATCCTAAAAGATCCACACGTCGAAATCTTTCCATTATTATATGCTCCCTCCAAAATCTGTAGCACTTTAATAGCTACTTGGCCTTTTTAGATTTAATTTCATTTAGAAATTGCTATAAACGATGTGCTCGGAGATTTCATGGACGATACAAACAGTTCTCCAAAGTAAAAGCATTATAATTTGCTTCATTAGAACAATATATTCCTCAAAAAAAGTAGTAATTGGAAATTATAATTTCTGCACTCAACAAAACATGAATATAATATTCGAGATATTGTTGATTACATTATGATTCTCGCAATCGCAAGCCTCATGTGTACTTTCCGAATTTAGTTCCGATCAAGTAAAAATGGATTTCATTGTTCTCCTATCTCGAACTCGAAAGATGGTGTTGGAATCACCAAAATGATGTTGTCGAAGGTTTGTTCGTGGAATTCGACAGTGGGATATCTTGTGCTTTATCATCTTTGATATATGTGAAATATTTATTATCCGATGTCAAGTTCGACGACCAATTTTTTCACCGACAGTTAACTTTTAAATCAAGTACACTCAGGTTTTTTATGAGCGGTATTTGTTTAAGGGGTTTTTGAAATTTGCGCGGATTTTGAAATTTACGCGGCCTGTATCCCCCGCGTAAAAAAACTTGAGTATATACCGCATCGTTAAACCTGCTCTACAATTTAAGCGACGGTGAAAAATAAATCCCATCACAGGTAGATTCTCATTGCGCTCGATTGGTTGACTGCAATGTACTTAACCCTTTACAACTCAGTGGGACGTATACGTCCCACCTACTTCTTCTAAATGTTTCTTGGATTTCTAGTTAGCGCGTTGATGAATGAATTCATTCTTTTAATCAACTCTTAGGGATGCAAGGAGTACAACTAGCACAAAAATTATGTGAATTTGTTAATTACTTATTAGTTATACCACAGATAACAGACGTTTAGGCTCGATTTGAATCGTGTGTAAATACCCGCTACTGAAATTCCGAATAAATCAGACGTCTGAAACATGTTTGGCAAACGTTTGCAGATGTCGCAGTGATCACTACAATGCAGTTAGAATGCAGCTGTCAAACACGTGTAGCAAACAGTTGCGCAGATGGCAATAGTGAAACACGGATATTCAACGTATATCAATTTGAAAGTTTACACAGGTTTTTGAAGAAATTTTGTTCTAGCCTAAACGTCTGTTATCTGTGGTTATACACAATTAAAACTCGAAAGTTTCGTTTTATATATTCTGCTGTGTTCGAACTAAAAGTCCTAGAGATCTAAAAAAACTTTTACGAGTATCTCAAACATTAAACTAAATAATACATTTTTTGTTGAATTTTTCGAAAAAAAAATTATAAAGATATGCAAAAATGGAGTTCATTATTAAGTTCGTCTATAAAAGATTCTGAGAGACAGGGATAACTACTGAACCAACTGAACTAGCATAAAAATAGATTATGTGGTTTTTGAGATCTCTGATTACGATTCTGATAACAGAATTTGAAAATTCAAAATGGCGGCTACACAATGGCAATTTTTTCGAAATTTGCGAATTTTGTTACAATGAGCGTAAAACTCGATTTATGAGAGTTTTTGGAGTCGCTGATTACACGATTCTGGTGTCAGAATCAGAATCAGCGACCATGAAAACCCCCTTGTCAGACGTTTTAAGCCAATATAAAAAAACATAAAATTTAGCCAACACAGTCGCCATTTTGAATTTTACATTTTCGACGTAAAAATTCGAATCAGCGACCCCAAAACGTTACCGGTAAGACGGTTTAAGCGACCCCAAAAACGTTACCGGTAAGACGGTTTAAGCCAAAATTAAAAAAAAAAAACAAAATTTAGCCAACACAGTCGCCATTTTGGATCGACCAATTTGCATTTTACATTTTCGACGTCAGAATCAACGGTCCCGAAAACCTAAATACACTGAAGTTTTTTTTACGCGGGGGATACGTACCGCATAAAAAATCCGCATAACTTTGGAAACCCGCATAAAAAACGCATAACTTTGAAAATCCGCATAAAAAACGCATAATTTTAAAAATTCGCATAAAAAAGAAACCTAAGGTGTGACATATTTTTCAATATTAAGAGCCATAGAACTCATGGAAGAGCTAGGATTTGAAATAAGAAAGTTTAGAAAAGCGTGGAATAGGGTCTTATGAGCAAGCTTAGAGTTTCCCGGCTACTTAACTCTTTGTCTTCTGCATCGCAGGAGTCAGGAACTTTTAGCATTAAATGCGAATCACCTGACATCATGAATGACATCCTTAGCCCAAAGAATAGTAATTAATAATCCAAACTAAAAATATGAACGTTTTATGTCTTTTGTTTGATCATGTGCATTCACGAGGATCCTAGCGAGGATCTATCTTTCGATAAAATTCGCTTCAGGTGATGCCCTAAAAATTAAAAGCAAGCTGAAAACATGTCTTCACCTGGGACGGGACCTGCGGAAAGAAAAAAAACGCTTGTCAAATTGATCCAGCACGCAAATGTCAGATTGAACCGGCTGTCCTCAGAGTGATTAATATGGGGAGTATTCTATTTGAAATTAAATAAATGCTAACTTTTTTTTCAAATATTTCAATAAATTAATCATTAGATCAATAATGGTAGTGGAGATGATAGTGCTTTCATTAATTTCGAGATCGTTAATTCTTGTGAACTTCTCTCACTGTTCTCACAAATCGGGATTCACCGGAAAATGGTGAAGTCATCTCCGGATTTTTCGCTTTACTACGACCGCAATTTTTGACCTTGCACTTCATGATAATGGATTCACAAAATAAATTTGAAAATTCAATTCTTGTTTGTTCTTTAAAAAAGTCATGTCATTTCTTGAACTACACCAAGTATTAGTGTGTGTGAATCGAAGAAGTAAGATATAACAAACAAAAAGAAAGAATAAGAAAACACGAATCCGCAGCGAGGTGTATACAGGTGTACACATTTTTTTCTATGTGTGCATCAGCTGTCACTTTTTTCGGGCAAACAAGAAGAAACGAAGAAGAAAACAGAAGCACGTGGTCCCATACTTCATTCTGATTGGTTAGTGATGTAAACATTTGCTCTTTTGCGGTCCCGGACGCCATACTTATTTTTACCACGTGCTTACAAGCTTCGTTTCGATTGGTCGATTTGTTGATTATGTGCTTCGCGGTCCTGGGCCGCCATGATTAATTTCACTAGTAACAAACCAACACACTCAAACATGACAAATGTGAACACCTATACTATAATGCATCTCGAATCCGCAGGTCCCGTCCCAGGTCTTCACATCTGGCATCCCAGCTCGCGATAAACTCGATAAACCTTTTGCTGCAGGGGCGTTTAAGAAAAAATAAAAGTAATGGAAACGTCAAAAGCTACCAAAACAGCATCTTTTCAACATCCAAGTGACGCCTTCTGGGATTTTAGATTTTATTCTGCTGCAAAATCGCAAAATTCATTGCATAAACCAATGGACATAGTTCCGGAGAGTTGCCGGCTATGCCTGTCGGCTAATTCACCAACATTTCCCATCTACGAACGGTTGAGTTTAGCTGAAATTGTCGAGCTTCTGCAGGATCTTCTTGGTATTCAGGTTTGTTCCGATCCGATAAGCTATTCTATGCTATGAAGTTACTGATTAGTGATTCTTTTTGTTCAGATAAGCAACTCAGAAGACTACACTAATGTGTGCAACGAATGTGCGATGAAAGCTAAACTAATGTACAACATTTCCTCTGAATTTCGAAATTCGGATAAATTGTTCCGTTCCTTTCTGGAGTGAGTAGCAACAAATTTTAGATAAATAACAAATTGGTAATATCCTGTTTGTATTTAAGGCTAAAGCGATCATCGCAAGGAATACCCCTTTTAGATGAAACAAAAGAAGCAATCGAGATTGTAACTGTATTGCCTATAGAAGCAGTGGATGATGAGATGGGTATTGTTATTTCAGAGGAACCAGTACAGGAAGATGAACTCGATAGAGGAACGCCAGAAGTACTCGAGTCGGAACTCGTCTATTCTAGCAGTGGTGGAGAAATAGATGAAGATCACGAGGAAGGTGATAACTCCTTCCAGGATCCCGACTATTCAAGCGATGATGAAAAATTATCCAATCTGAAAATGCTCACATGCTTTATATGCAAAGAATTTACCGGCATTGAGAAATTGCTCAATGTTCATTTGAAGGAAATGCACAGCACGTTGTCGCCCTACTATTGTGACAGATGTCTGATAGGGATGGAAGATCTATTGGCTATCAACCATCACTACCGAACGCACGATTACCCCTTTGGTTGTCTTTTCTGTGAATCTCTTTTCGGACAGGAAGATGATTTGTTGACGCATCAAGAATCTTGCCTCGGTTACAAGTGTCCGCAGTGTTCTAGTCATTTCAAGTTCCTGCATGATTTGAAAGAGCACGAATGCAAGGCTAGCAAATCGTCACGGATGTTTGGAATCAATACAATGATCGGTAGCCGTCGCAATCAGGGTCGCTTTATTCCACAGGCATGTGGAATGTGTAATGAAGATTTCGGTAAAAATTGTCGCTTAGCGCAACACTTTGAACGTGAGCATGGCAACTTTCAGCTACAGCTGTATAGATGCGATATTTGTCCGCGAAAATTCACTGATCTACTAGCAGCAAGAGTCCACCGGCTAGTTCACAAAAAGAGTAATGAAATGAAGCAACGGAAGATTCCGGCAGTAGAGCGCAATGATTGTATGATTTGTTCGAGAGTATTCAAATTTAACAAGGAACTGTTGGCTCACGTTGAATCAGAACATGCCGACGCGGGTGTGGAATTCCATCAATGTCTCAAATGTGACAAAAAGTTCACCTCGGAGGCGAAGCTGCTCAAGCACGACTACAATACACACCAGGGTAAACAGCCGCAATTTTTCTGCTCCTTTTGTGGTCGAGTTTTCAACAAGAAGCTGGGACTGCGCGATCACGAGAATATCCATCGCGGAATAAAGGAGTATCACTGCCTAGACTGCAATAAGGTATGTTGTCCAAATAGTTTATTAGTATTTGAAACCTATCTAAAAATCTTTATCTAGGATTTCACGTACAAAAGTACCTACGATCGGCATATGCAGGTTGTTCACAGCGATACGAAACAGTTCACCTGCGAATACTGTCACAAGAGGTAAAGAAGCTCTGATTTTTACACCAGAATCTTAGAAAGTTATCTAGCTTTGCTACCATTTCAGTTTCAAGCGGAAACCAACGCTCAAGGTTCATTTAAGGCTGCACACCGGAGAAAAGCCGTACCAGTGTGAGTACTGTAGCCGGCGTTTTGTGGATCCCAGTTCGTTTCACAAGCACAAACAGAAGGAACACGGATGGAAATCGAGCCATTGAGATTCAAAGGTAAGTTGTCAGTTGGATTTTTGACTAGAACTAAATATATGCTCGACATTATGCATCACGTAAATGAACGCAGAACATTTCTTCGAAATTCCGCGACAATAATTTCTGTTTCTCTCAGGTTAATGTTTTTATTTAACCTTGTGTATCATTAGTGTCAAGTGAATTAATCACTAATCTCGATGATATTAGATTTATCCTTCTTCGGCAACTTCTTCGGTTTACGAGTCTTGCCAGGTTTTTTCGCATACGATAATTTAATTCCCAGATGAACCTTTCGAACGTGCAACTTTAACAACGTCGACTGGTTGAAGGCGGCTTCGCATTGCATACAAGCGTACGGTTTCTCGTTGGTGTGAATCAACATATGGCGACGAAGATTTGCTTCGTTCGAAAAGCACTGAGCACAAACCTCGCAAACTGGTTTGGGGTCTTCATGGGACTTAAGATGTTTCCTCAGCGCATTCTGATGAATAAACTTGCAACAGTAGTGGCAGAGCGTGTTTTCGTCTTCGACTGGATGAGCGGCGCTCAGATGGAAATGTAATGGTTGGGCTTTCTCGAATTGGAGCGGGCACAGGTGACATAAGTATACTGAGGTGGAAAAGTCAGTAAAGAATGGATGTTCCGGCAAACTGTAACTGTCGTCATCACCGTTAGAACTATCGAACGGTTCGGATTCTATGCTCATACGGCTACAAGAACCCAGTGAGTCATCTATATCCTGGTCTGAGTCTTCCGATTCTGCTGTAGTTGACCTTGATGCCATCTTAGAACTCGCTTTTGTTTCCGCTATAGCAGGCTTAGTCTCGAATTCTATACTCATCCGTCTGCTAGAATCTAGTGAGTCATCACCATCCTGATCTGAGTTTTCACCCTCTGCCGTAGTCAATTTTGATGCCAATTTGCGCCTCGATTTTTTTGTAGTCACTTTTGATGCTATCTTGGAAATCGGTGGTTTCTTTGGCGCTGGTTTTGCTTCAACTATCACCGGCTTAGTCTCATTTTTTAATGAACTGTAATGTGTAAAATTAAAAACTTGTAAAATTAGGCGACTTTCACTCACCGGAAGAAAACATCTAAAGCTTGCGAGTTAGATTGCACGGTTTTAAACATCCGCCAGGTTAGGTCTACCTTAACTAAACACTGTTCACAGACCTCCGTGCAGAAATCATCCTCTTTGATGACAACTCCAAAACAAACCCAAATTACATCGGACAAAAAGTTTTCTCCTGCAAATGAACCGAATGCTGACCTCTGTTGGGTGCCGCTTTTTGTACCCAAACACAGCCGACAGCTAATTTTTCCAAGCCAATCTAGTGTTAATTTTTTCGTTGGGCCACTCACTTTCGGTTTGTACTCAAATCTGTCTGCAATGGGTTTTAATTGCTCCTCCTTTAAATCCTTTTCGAAAAGCTGCTCAGAAGATAAAAATAAAAAATAATTGTCTATTTTCCAATAAGTTATGAACAAGTACCCACTTCCTCCACAATATCCCCGGAAACACAATCATCGCCATGAGTTCGCTTAATGGTTTCCTTCAGAAGTAGGTTTTGCTTCAATAAGCGAGCATTACGAGCAGTACAGCTATTCATTTTCGCCTTAGTGTCTTGAATACTTTTCTTGAGTACCCTGAACGCATCTTGAACCTCTTTTGAACAATCTAACCGTTCTTCATTGATATCACCTAGATATCGAAACTCTACATTCCTCTTCGGGGATGCTGTCGCAGGCGTATTCGTTTCAATGGGAGGCGCCTGAATAAAACATCAAAAATATTGGCCGTAGTAGTACAGACATGCAAAACTTCTAATTTTTCATACCATAACTTTTTTGATGCAACTTTTATCAATGCTTAAAAACTCATCTTCTAGTTGAATAACACGGACATCTGGGCAGGCATCACTTTTTAAACGTCGGCCAACAGATCCTTTAAAATAACAGTATCAACAATTAATATATAATACTAAATAACAAAAATTAACTTACTCTTCGCCGAATCTGCTGAATTGAGTTCGTACTGTTCATCGCTGAAGTGTCGACTACAGACCAGTGAATGATTTAGGCTCACCTTTACATCAATTAAATTCAACTGCTTGAGCCATGCATAGGATCGTTCAGGACTTTTTGGGAAACGGTAGAAATGGATCGTGTTATCGCTAGCTACAGGTTTGGTTGCTCCACAAGCACAGCATACGTTCGGCATGCTGGAATATTTTCCTAGAAGTTTGTGTTTCAGTTGAAACCGGATCTAAAAATATAAATTTTATTATGTCAGAATGCGATGTGATTTCCTAAACTTATATCCTTGACCTGATATACAGTCCTGTACTGACAGATTTTCGTAACCAATAAAACAATAAATTAGAAAAAATATTGGTATGAAAAGATACCTGGAAAGAATCGGGAAATTAAGATGACACTTGGATTTGTTGACATCGTTGACGCTCCCGATCAAACTACCTGCACGGAAACGAAAAACTACCTAAAATTGAGTTCCTTTGACTCAATCTCGTGGTATGGTGGGGGAACTTAAAATTAGGTAAACCGTGTTGAAGATAGTTTCCATTTAACCACGGCAAAAATTACAACTCATTGATAGGTTTTTTATACTCAAATTTAAATTGAATTTACCTAATTTTGAGTTCAACCCAAACAACTCAAAAGTACCTTCCTCCACGGAAGACCTCGACTGAGTCGAATCTCTCTTTTTGTTTTTGACAACACTAATAAGTGCGAAAGCGAAGCACAACTCAAAAGTAAGTTAAAACAACTTTTCTGCAGGTTGTTTTATTTAACCGTGTGATAATGGCCAACTTCGGTCTAACGAGCAGGAGAAAAAAAATTCTACTGCCGCGCCATCTACATGTGAACAAATACAAATTTGTATTTGATGTGAATGTTAGAAATAAAAAGTGTGAAATCCGCAAGAAAAAAAGAAACGTAAAAGAAAATTCTCGCTGTGAGCCGGAAAAAATGAAAGGGTTGTGTGCAGGACACGACCACGGTGACATTGAAAATGTAGTGTGCATTTTAATTCGCGGCGTCGGCGGTAAAACATGATCACAGAGAACAGACGTCCATCTTCAGCATTCAACTTGTGTAAAATCTCTAACGGCTTCGAAGGTAGTTGGGATATCCAAGCCAGTTGCGCTACTGTCGTCATGTTTTTTGTGGCTGAGTTAGCCTGAATTGACAGCGGTTATTCCTCTACCCAGTCAAACTAGTCCGTAACTGGTTCGGACTTCCAGCACAGACTAACAGACATAACACTCAAAAACAAAGCTTCGCCCGCTTTAACGGTCATTTTAAATATATTTGTAGTTGGGACTGTGGCCACATTTGAAATTATGGCGCCACTGACATATGAACAAGCATATGGGGGATAGATCACTAGTGAAAAATTGTTCGCAAACCTGAGGGGTAACCCACCAGTATATGAGTGTTTGGGACTGTGAATAAAAGGTGGAGCTAGTGTTCTAGGAAAATTGTCGGATCGATGTTTTTTGAGGGAATTCCCTCATAGTGTTATGTCTGTTAGTCTGTGCTTCCAGCATGAATTACAGCTCAAATACATCAACCGATAGTGTCGGAATCGGTTGTTTTCTTTGAGCAAGATTCCATACTGAATCCATTCAGGATTTCGAACCGGTTCCGGAATGGATTTGACGGATAGTTGGGATAGGTTGGTGTGGCGGCGCTAGTGTTTATCGTATATTAATTCAAATGTTTACACACGTTTTTTGAATATTTTGTTCGATCATGTATGTCTGTTCTCTGTGACATGATGTTGAGTTATGTACTATCAACGACCATGCTGTAAAATTGGGTGGAAAGCCCAACTCCTACCAGCAGAATGCAATGGATTCTTCACACTTCCTTTCGATCATGACCATAAGAGCCTGCCTAATCCTAGTTTTCTGTGTTATGTTTATAACTGATTCGCTCTAGAATACCTATCTTTCAATTTCATTGCTTTCGTTTCTCTTAGTCTTAAATTTGCCGAAAACAGCCCACTAAATCGATACAATAATCGAAATATCGGATCTTCACGGATATGGTCGGACAGAGTATTCATTTTGTCGAGTAGTCGTTGACAACCGGGTTATCAAACATCAATTGAGTTATTTGATGCCAACGAAACGTGTACATATTTCGACACAGATCTTTCATTAGGGCCTAAGTCGCAATGTACTCAAATGGAGAAAAATCAGTTTCAATATTCGGCGAAGGTTTTCTAAATGTAGTTTTTATTGTAGGTACAAATGACTTTATGACCGTGTTTTTCCGGAAGCATTTTTCGTTAAACCTTATGACAATATAACAAAGAATTTAATTCCTATGTGCTTTTAGTGGGTAGAAACTAAAAAAATGCTTACGCCCAATTTGCATCCCAGTCGTGATTTCGCCCTTCAGCAACCACCATTTGCGGAAGGGCTAAACCGTGTACATAATTTTCAGAAGGGCGCGGTAAATGGGCTAAACTGACTATGTCTTGCTGGGTAGGGCTGGGTAAATGGGCGAGCTTGACAGTATACTTTTTAATAGGGCTCAGCAAATAGGCGCATAGAAACCCAATGTAAAAGAAAGGGCGCGTGAATCTTTTCTTCAAATTTCATGAAAATATCGAAATATTCGAATGTTTATGTGCAACAACTATCGAGTAGACATGATCATAGTAGATATTGCTTATCATTTATATAACAGAATCGCCGTTTATTCTTTTATTTGTGAATAATAACCGTACGCCCGCTTCTGTCTAAAAATGTAAGTTTGGCCTTTATATTCCATATGAGAAGAAGGGCCTAAGTCGAAATCTCGAAGAAAATGCATGTTTCGCCGTTTTGTTTTCTTTAATTATACATCGAACTAAAAACCATTTTAACTAATTTTCACCTCAATCTTGTAGTATTTTTGTTGCATAATGTCGTAATAGCGAAAACGCAGTTTGTTTACATTTGCGATTTAAGCCCTAATGAAAAATCTATGTCGATTTGATGTGTTTGGATATATACAATCATACGTGCATTAATCTATATGAAATGGAAAAACAGCGTTATATTTGACGAATACTTCAAACCAGGGTTGCCAAAATTAAATCTGTATTTTTGTCCTAAAAAATCTTTTCACCTGTATTTACTCTTCGAAAAATCTGTATCGATATCTGTATCGAATCAGTTGAGTCGTTTAACCTTTTGCTGAATTATCTATCGAAGATATTAATTCTTGTGGTTTAAATCATTCAAGCATACATGTTTACATTTTCATAAGAAAAACACTACAAGTCGTTCTGATATTTTACATCCAGAAACTTGATAAAGAGCAATGTGCGCAATGTAAAAAATGATTTTCTTCTTCATTGAGCGACTGTTGTTGAAATATAATGTTCTATACATTAAGTCGACCAATGTAGCTGTCGAATTCTCAGACAAAAAATTGAGAATTAACAAAGTCGCCGAGCATTACAATTAATGTTTCTGGAAGTAGACTTCATCCAGGCGTTTGCTGGGTGCTAACCTGAGTGTATTACAAACCTTTACCTTTCAGAGTGAGCGACCACTCTCAATAGTGAAGATATATTTTAATTGAATATTTTACGCTGACGTTACAAATGAACTCGGGTACTCATTTTTGACAGTTCGCTTGTACTGTTTACATGGAGATTTTTTTGCGATTTGCTACGAAGGCCAAGTTTTCTAAGTCCATGTAAACAGTATAAGTGAACTGTCAAGAAAAGTGAGGTTAACTGTGGCAGTAAAGAATCTAATATAGAGGGCTAAGCTGAGAAAGACAGAGAGGAAGTATTGCTGAAACCGAAAAAATATATTTCTAAAAATAGTTTTTGTAACATCATTTCTCAAAAATCTGTGTATCTGTACATACACGCAAAAATCTGTATATCTGTACATACAAATTCTTGGTCTGAAAAAGGCTGAAAAATCTGTACAAATGCAGATTATTCTGTATTTTTGGTAACCCTGCTTCAAACATCGTTTCCCGTATAAATAAATGCCATTCCAGAAATCTTTGGAACCATTTCCAAAATATTCATATAATACTCACCATATTGGGAATACTACTGATATTCCATTATAATTGAACTGTTATCCATTTTAGTTACCATTTCCAATACCTTACGTGTATCCTATTTTGGAGATTTGTATACTCTGGGGATCTTTGTTATTCGTATATCTGTTTGCCCTGCTCCAAAAATCTGTAGTTTAAGATGGTTAAAAATCCTCGTCTTACAATGTTACTGCGATAGCTCAATTGGATAAAGCGTCAGTCAACTAGTGTCATCGAAGCTTTCTTCAGAAGATGGCGTGAACAAAATAATATTTCATCAATCGATAGAATTGAAATGTGAAGGGGAAGAGATTTTTTTTCTCCATCTAATATTTTATCCATCACTAGACCTAAAATATGCATGCCACCATAATCTGTATGTTTGTTGAATCGTATGTTGTCAAAATGTATATGGAGAACTGCACATTTTGATATGGTGACTGTTCTTAACAACCCGTTGTTTGTATGGTCGAGTATGGAAAACCGACACAGGTTATGTTCGATCAAATACAAAGTCAAATTCTCGATGAAAAAATCATGTTCCGCTGTTTAATTTTCTTTGATTATAAATCAAATTAAATCGTATTAGCTAAAATAACGACGTTATAACGAGGATATAGATTTTCAAAAAAAAAATATCATTTGGCAGTTCCAGCTATCGATGAATTAATAAAGATGCGCGTGTAGCGTTCAATACTAGGGGCAGATCACTTGTGATGCATTTTTAAAAATCAGCGAAATTAAATGCATTTATTTCCATCAAAATAGAAATTCATAATGTATTTTGCGTTGCGTGCAATGTTGTTTGCGTTCTCTGTAAGACGTCAAAACCCTACAGAAAAACTAGCCCTACATTTAACAAAACGTCGAAAAAGGGGATCAGCGTAGGACGTTTGTTAAACAAACTTTTCCGCGAGGGAGTGCCAAGCTGATGCAAAAATGGAAATTAAATGCATTTTTTCTAATTTGATGCAAATTTGTTATACATTCTTAGAGTGATCTGCCCTTAGGTTCAATACGTTTGCTAGTATTGACAAAAATATTGAACGTGCTTGCATCATTCAATTGGCTATCGTCGTTGTATCCGCCTTGCTATTGAATATAGGAACTATACCTTTCGCTGTGTTGAAAGTTACATTTAAAGTGTTTGAAGTTTACAGTATTACAAGTTACAGTAATCGGTAAAAGTATACAGAAATCTTCCTGTGGTAGTATTACTACTTCTGCAGAGCATTCGTCATGTATCATATACCGTGGCTGCCACTTAACATACCCCAGGTATGCCTATCACCACCCATTTATTTACTTCCATTAACTTTCCAATTTCCTTATATTCATCAGTTTCCATTCATGATCCCTAACTTTCAAACTACATTCGGGTCTATCCAACCCTCCCGCAACTTGACGTTTAGCCTAAGTTACTTGAAACCACCGTGTTTCGAATGATGTCGCCACCATAGAACGCCGTCCACTAATTGCGATACTGTAAATTTCTATGCGAGAAAATAATTTCGTGACGTCTTTTACGAACTTGTTTTCTTTATTTACATTCGGAAGAGATAATCAAGATGATCATTTTAAAACAGCGTAATAATTTAAGATAAATACAAACAAGTTAAGGATTACAAATTGTGCCGAATGTAAAATATAAAATGCATGATTTGATTTGATTTCTAGTGTGAACTTTTTCCTCTCCCATTGCCCTTGAAATATCTTTCGCATATGACAATTCTCGAAAGTTTGTCGTTAATCTTTAAATACATTTAGCTTTGTGATTATCATTTTTCACTTCGCATTTAACAAAGGCAGGATTGACTTCGACTGTTTATTTCTGAAGGTAGAGCATCTAACTGATAGGTGCTGCGACTTGTACGGTGTAAAGGTCTCCACGAAATTCAGAAGTGATGACAGTTCATTTTTTATCGGAGAGGGAGCAAAACAGTCCAGTATCATTGTGTGTGTTTTTTACATTGCAATACAAATATTACTACCTAATATCTTAAGACTAAATAAAGGTGCTCACTAACTAGTATAAGCGCCGCTGATTCCAAAAAATCATGAATCATTTAAAAATATTGCATCGGAACAAAGATGCATTTTTATACCAAAACAACACCAAACGCCCAAAAAGTCTACAAAAATGAATTATCGAAAGTAAAAAAAATTGAACAAGAAAATTTTCACTGTGAAGAATTTTACGCTTTTTTTAGAAATTGTTCTTGAATAAAAATTGATCCGCCATTTTAGACCCACAGACCCAAATAAAGCGGTTTCAACGATTTGTATAGGAGCTGTCAAGTTGTTCCCCCTCTGGGTCTATCAATGCCATGTGTCGTACCATATTATACTTTGCCTGTTTCTGCGTCTGCCAGCAGAGTAAATTTTATTCGGGATTTGAATTTAGAGCCGACTGTGATATGTTCAGTTATAGACCAGCCAAATACTGGACCGGGACAACCAAATCCGGACGGTATGTCGGTACGAAAAGGGCGGCCATCCGGTCAGTCCGAATCAGTCAAATGTACCGGAACAAGGTCAATTTTCACTTCCTAAACAAACCAATCCGGAAAGAATACCACTGAGTACACCGACGTAAAAGCGCACTTAGGGATTTTTCGGTTTCGGTTCCGCCTCATTCAGCTTTGAGTGAGAATCAGTTCACACCGTGTGCGAATGTATTGCCAGCCGCTACGGGTAATGATCTGGAGCATGGTCAGTCGAACCTGGGACAGGGACAGGTAGGTCGGTAAGTAGAGAGTTCGCGCCAACAACATTTCGCATCGGAATTATTGACAGCCGGTATGGGGATCAGGGTCGATCAAATGTCGAACCCGAACCAGAAGGTTGGTTTTCACTTTGTTGATTAAAACAATCCGGAAAGATTTCCACTGGGTATACCGTTGCAAAAGCGCACTCCTCCGAGATTTTTCACTGTTTCGGTTCCGCTTTGAGTGAGAACCAGTTCACATCGTATGCGCTACGGGTACGAATCTGGAGCATGGATAGTTGAACTTGAGACCGGGAGAGGTTGGTTAGGGTACGCGCCAAAATAATTTAGCATTGACAACGGAATTATTACCAGCCGGTATGTTTCTAGTTGTGGATCAGGGTCGGTCAAATTTTGGACCGGTGATCGGTTTTCACTTGTTACTCATCCGGGAAGTATACCGCAGGTTTTGACTATAAAAAGTGACAGCGCCCAGAATTCATTTGAGCAGTTTGTTATTCCGGGTTTCAGTGAATCATTAGGTGCGGAATTACCAATTCCACCATTGGCAGCTTTGGAGAAAACCCAAACCATTCTACCAAGAGATAATCGCAAGTTAAAATTTTGAATGCACGAGTTTTGGAACTTGGGTCTAACTCTTATTTGGACCCGAGAACAGTTGAATCTTCACCTGAATGTTAAAACAAGAAAGTTATATATCTACAAAAGAGGCCATGACACGTAAAAAATTAGAATGCATTAATGAATGCATTGATTATAAGAGCCAGGTTCCAAAGAACAAAAAATCCGCTCGATTAAGATATTCTAGTAATACTTCCGTTACATTCAATATATATCATGAAATGGATAAAATTGACCATCCAATAGCCTTAGCCAGTCAATTGCGAGGGCAAGCATGGGCAGAAAAAGGCTTTTACAACAGAGACCGCGAATGTTTCTTCGCGATTCTGATCAATAAATCGAAAGACAGGCTGCAAATTTAGAAATAGATAAAAACCTTACAAATTCTATTTCATAAACATAACTGCTAATATTTTAGCTTGGTTTCCTTGGATTTAATCGGAATCATTTGCAATATAAGGTTTCGTCACAGAAACTTTATACAAAAAGCTTCATCTATTAAGATTCAATAGAAAAATGGTACAACATTACAAGCATCTTTCTTTTTCATACAGAGGCAGTGATTTTCTGCGATATTTTCTGTCGAACGGAATTATTAATTACCATATGATGTTTTATTGCACATTCTCAGGAAGATCACTGAATCGAACAATGTGGACACAAAATTTTATGTTTATTGATTTTTTTAGTTTGAATAGCAGGTCAGTGTTCGGCTACAAGTGGTTAATTTTCATTCATATTGCTTCAATTAATTGGTTCCGTAGTTCATTAACTTTGCTTTAGGGGTAGGGTAATGAGTCTGTCTTTGCGCTGTTTCTTAGAGCAGTCAACTTTGTGGTCCGACGCTTTCATTTTCTATAACACCACCAGTTTAATTTTCTCGAACTACGTTTGTTCCAAAAATCAATTCATCGTATTGCAAAATGTCTCCAATTTGTTATCTTTTTTTGCCCCCTAACTAAATAAAATTTTCTCTGTCGTTAATTTGATGGATTCCGTTAGCTGTTCATCTGCGCGAAATGAAGGTATGTATCCAGCGGTCTTCATTTACTGTTGAAAATATAAAGTTAACAGCACAATTTGCTAGATTTCTTTTTCAATTTTTCCTACCAATTTTTTATTTTTCTGGTTAGATTCTGTAAGGTTAGCAGGAAAATGCAGGGAAGTCTTTGTTTTTTGTTGTGTGAAGTTAGCAGGAAAAGGAGTTGCAAATTTTTGTTTTCCTACACTGAGAAACAAAAATATGCATAGATGGCATACTTTCTATTCCGGTCTCTTCTCTTCTGCTGTGATTTTTATGTATTTTCATGCATACACACAGAAAAAAAATATTGGTAAAAGTTAGAGTGTTCCGCTCTTAGCAAAAAACAACCAACGCCAACTATTAGGTTGAAAGTAAAACTTTTAAATTAATCAAGTAAAACTTTTCCTTTTAAGCAAATGAAGAATAGTACTCAAAACAAAAGTTTTATGTTTAAACTAAGAGTATGCGTTGGTTGTTTTTTGCTAAGAGTGAAAAACTTATTTTTACCAACATTTTTTTCTGTGTGTATACTTCTAGAAAGCATTCAATGAGTGGATAAACCGAATATGTCCAATGCATAAAATTTACAGCAGAAGAAACGAGAGGCAGATAGAAAAGCATGCTATCGATGCATAAATAAAATTCTTCGTGTACCAGAATGTGTGAAGTTAGCAGGAAAAGAGTGTGGCTTTGTAGTGTACTATTTGACATGTAGATGGCGCAGTGATCGTTTTTTCCTGCTGGAATTTTTTCCCGCTGTTTTGATCGCCACAGTAGAAACTTGACGGCTGCGTGATACTTTCGCATTGAGATATCTGACGTTTAAAATATGCAAACTGCAAATTCGAATTCAGCGACCCAAAATTTACTAAAGAAAAATTTTGTATCGAAATTTGCGTTTCAGATATCGACGTCAACATTTCATGAGGCATTATATACAATATGCTCATGTTGAGAAAATGGCGTCTGAAAATTACCTCGTACTTTATATTCCCATTTATGAACAGGAGTTTGATTTTAGAACCAATCATCGCAATGCCGTGTTAAATTAATAATTTTTTCCGAATAATATACCAGATATATTAAAAAAATTGTATTTTGAAGCATTTTTTTCAGATAAATGTTTTGGTCCCTTTTGAAACATCGCACTGGTTTTGTGCCCTCTGCCATAATCCCCTTTCGGCGAGACGTTAGCTTATAGTGCATGCGGATGTACCCTTTTGTTTACATCGCGGTTAAATAAAACAACCTGCAGAATAAGTTCTTTTAACTTACTTTGAAAGCGACGCACGCTTTCGCCCTTATTAGTGTTGTCAAAACAAAACGAAAGATTCGACTCAGTCGAGGTCTTCCGTGGAGGAAGGTACTTTTGAGTTGTTTGGGGTATACTCAAAATTAGGTAAATTGAACTTAAATTCGAGTATAAAAAACCTATCAATAAATTGTAATTTTGCCGTAGTTAAATGGAAACTACCTTCAACACGGTTTACCTAATTTTAACTTCCTCCACGATACCACGAGATTGAGTCAAAGGTAGTTTTTCGTTTCCGTGTACAGCAAATGATTATATGACGTTTATTTTGATCCCTTTCTTGGTGTTGGGATGTTTTTGTTCCCTTTTCAACAGGGATACCAGATATATGTTTCAATAACGTCTTCATATTTCATTAAAAATGTCTCCATTTGTCTTCAACGGCCAGGATTCTGAATCGGCTATTGATTTTGAGCCAGAATTCTGCCAGAAATCAGTCAGACATAAAAAAAATTGTCTTCAAAATCCATATTAAATTTGCAAAAGGGCGAATAAGATTTGTAAACAAACTTTTATTTTGATGATTTCTCTTAATTTACTATAATTTCAAAGCAGAAAACAACTGAAATTACTTCTACGAAGGGTAAAAATTTGCATTAACGCATATTTTTCATGAAATTCCACTCTGCAGCAAACTAATGAGCGAAACAAGTTTGTTTACAAAAAACAGTTTCGCCCTTTTGACGAATTAATATTGAAATGAAAAACACGTCTTCACAACATTTCCAATGTCTTCAAAATGAAGACAAATCTTCAAATATGGCATCTCTGCTTTTCAAGTATAGTCTTTTTCATTAAGAAAAGGGCCCATAAACAATTTTTTCCGTTTTTTTGTTTGCTGGTGTATATGAACCGTTAATTTTTGAGGGGAAGTGAAAGGGAACATAAGCAAAACAAGTTATTTTGCTTATGTGCCTTTTCGACAATCTATTATTTCGCCAACAGCCATGCTTCAGAATCGACTTATTTAAGGTGGGTATAAAGTTTTGTTAGTGTCCATTTGAAGTAAGTATTAACCGGAATTGTTTACGTTTTATTTATAAGCCCATTTGAAATGTTGTCGTCGATATTATTGGCTCAGTGTGCACTGTGGCACTTGTGCTAAACTCATTTATAGGTTTATTGACACGAGTGTGTAGCCCATGCAACAACATTTTGAGCAAACTGTCATAATATTCCCTTTTTACTTTTCCCATAATTTAATTCCATTCGCAATCAGCTCACTAGCTGTCGTTTTCTTCGCATTTCAAAATGGACTCTCTTCTGCAAAACTACAACAGTGACGACGACCAGGAAGATAAAACGGATTTGTCCCCGGAAAGGGTAAGTATTTTGGACCAAAATAGTGTTAAATGCTCCGGGAGCAATTTTGCTATCTATGGAACGTTTTGGTTGAACGCTGGTTCGGTTTTTTCAAGCGCTGTGGCTCATTTTAGTTTACGCATTCGTGGGAAAGGGCTTGGCGTAGCGCTACTTCCCTAAAAGGAAGAAAACGTTACCGGATGGTGAAAAATCGATACTCTTGTCAGAAGTAAAGATTATAGTGCACCGAGTTGAGAAATGGTTAACAGTCACTGTTCATAATATTATTGTGCTAATACCAGGATAAGGTTTTTGCACGCGTAATCTATAAAAACGTCTATGCAATCAGGAATCAATATATTGGCTTAAATGGCACGTTCCCCGTATGTAGTCGGGGATTTGTGCCTTGATTGCAACAATGTTACATCCGCCGTTCAACCAATCAAGTCCCCTAGTTTCATTAATAAGGGCACAAATTAAATTGATGCACATCTTCGCTAATTTATTTTATTAGATAAATGGATAAATTATGTTCGAATGCGCCACCGCAAATGTTGCCCCGCTTCGAATTTTCCCAGTTCTGATTCAAAATGTAAAGTTATAGGATATCAAAATCAGAATTAGGATTACAAAGTTAGTGATGTTCGATTTTAGGCATGATAACGCCTTAAGATATTCTAGAAGCGTGAAATTCATATGCTGATTATAGCCGAGTTTCACACAGTATTTAGATGTCGAAGTAAATAAGTTCACGTTTAAAGGACCTGTTTGCTCGGTTCATGACTGCCAGCTAATTGGGTGCATTTTCGTGAACACCATTTCAATCGTCGATGTTGTTACAGTGCCACATAATAATACAATTTGCTGTTTGCCTATATATCTTGAATAGTCGACCCTTCCTTTAGGATACCACACCGCTGACCACCAGCAGCTCTAAATCAACATCAACGACTGTCCGGAAAGCGCCGTCATCATCGCAGGAAGCTCGTGAAGAGAAAAAGCAAAAACGGACGTTTGAAGATGATCATGATAAATCCAAAAAATTGAACATTCAAGGCAAAAAGTCTACTGACGCTAGTCTAAACAAGAAGAGCTCGAAAGATGTCAGCAAGGATAAAACCAGCAAGAAGCGCACCAAAAAGGTAAATATCTACAAACTTTCAGATACTTCATATGAGGTTCGATTTTTGGGAATTGTTTGTCTCTGCTTTAACTATTGTACCCATTTCCTCGTGGTCATGATTGCTGTAACCCATTCAATTGCAGCAATCAATGGCAAATTCAAGGAAACTAGAGCTTCATGAACATACTCCCTTTTAACAAAAAATAAATACCCCCCACATAAATCCCTTGTTCGATTGCCAATTACCTAGAATAATCTGACACTTGTTATGTCGTTCAAAGAACCATTTTTATTATGATAAATTCAAACCAAGTGATAGTATGTGTACCGTAAAGAAACCCCAGAGTTCCACACACCGCAGCCGCACCGCGCAACAAACCGCAATTTGGTGAAGGACCAATACACTCTAATCACGATGCATCAAGGATGAGTGCTACTATTTTAGACCTGTTTGATTCCTGCATCCGCACATATGATGAATGGGTAATTTATCTATTATATAAGGTTTCCTCACTGTGATCGTTGCGTAAGTATATATAATTTGAGGGGATTGTTTTATGGTGAAAAGGTGTGCAAAATTGGTTGCACTGTTAATACAATCGAGAAGATACTGAAAGCGATTTGAAGTTTGTTAGGCGAAGGCACTGGATAGATAGAGTTTGAATATATCAAGGGTTATATGTTATTAGGGGTTATCCATATACTACGTGGATGATCTGGTGGAGGGTTGAAGGAACAAAATAATCCACACTTCTCTGTGGAAGGAGGGGGGGGGGGAGGTTAACAAAAAACCAGCCCGGGGACAACTTGACAGCTCCCATATATTGAACTCATAAGTAAATTTTGTGGTGATTTGGTGATGTCATGGCGGCTCGAATGGAACAAAATTTAAAAAAGGCGCATCCCATCTATTATTTTCTATAGCTGTAAAAAATGAACAATTTAAGCATTTCTATCACCAAATTTATTTCGCTGTTCAAATTAAACACTGTCCTTACCTTAACAGAAACATAGATTCCATTTTGGATCTAAAAATCTAAGCAAAATAAATCGATTTTCAGAAATACAAGAAGATGGCTTTCAAAATCGAGCCACTTCCACTTATATTGAAATTTCCGAAAATCTTCGAGATCGAAACAACATGAAATCCTTCGGTAGACGTCGTTCAATTAGTTTTCTGTCGGGCTGGAGCTGAGTAATATGCGAAATGAATTCTGAAGGAATCCGTACCAAAACAATCGCAAAATCTTTTGGACAGAATTATTGCAAAAGTCGAATAAAACTCTGGTAAGAGTCGAACATAATTGTATATGGGGCCGTACACAAATGACGTAGCTTTTTTCGGCGATTTTTGACCCCTCCCTCCCCCCTCGTTGCATTTGGTCACAAAATTCTAACCTCCCCCTCGTCCCATGCAAAGCGCCCGGGTGATGAAAAAAAATTACATGGTTTTCAATTATTTTAAATACATGTCCTTTCAAACTGTTTGACGACTTTTATCAACATTTTCATTATAACAGCAAATTTCGTGCAAAATCAGCCCATTTCATCACAAATATAGTGTTGATTGTTTTGTTTGGAATTTTATATGTCAAGGGTAGCATAAAGAGAAGTTCTCTCAGTTCACAATCCTGCGGCTGCCAATGATTCTAAGAAGCATACGTTCATCTAAATTACTAAATTTTGTTTGGTTGAATCCGAAGTGAAAATTTAATTCAGCTTCCAAACTAAGTCTAATAGTTAGCAACATTAACTAACTAATGTAGCAAGTTAAATCCGCATACAAAATCTTTTCGTATTTTTGTGAACTTGTAATTCCGCGAACCGTAAATTTTACCTCATGAAAAACCGCATCAAAAGTAACTTGTTTGAATTTAAATTTATTTCTCTTGGGAATAATGGTGGATCATTAAATTGTTTCCTCTAAACAATGGGTTTTAAACCTAATGCTACGTCGCACAACTTCTGACCCTACCCTCCCCCTCGTCACACTTCGTCACAAATTTGGAATAACCTCCCTACCCCCCCCAAATGCTACGTTATTTATGCATGGCCCCTATTCCTGGCAGCATTCTAAAACCGGGCACTACCGGTTTGCTGCCAGAATTCTGGTAAAAGCGCACAAATTCTATCCAAAACCAGTTTTGCTAACTGTGTAGAAAATCCTACATATTTCGTTTATATTCCCAATCAAAATTCTAGAGTTCTTGACGTTCTTAATTAATTTGAAACAAGATGTCATATGTTCACGAATTTTAGGCTTGGCGATTTACTTTCATTGGCCAAAATGATTTTCATTCATATTTTTCGGGCAAAAAGCACAAATGATTTACCGATTACACACTTCACACAACAATAAAACAAACAAAACAGTTAAATTATTAATAAGATTTATGTACCTTGCTGACAGTTTCCAGTTAGGGAAAAAAATATTCTCTAATAATTGTTTTCTATATCCACATTTTGGAATACGCTTTTTCTAAATGTTGTTCTTGCTGCATTGACGGCGTTCATAACACACGTAACGAAACACGCTTTTCTCTTGAAACTATTTCGTTTCGTTGTTCGTGGTACTCGTACGGAAAAGGCATACTAGCGCCACCATCAAATTAGTGGTACATATATGAAACAAGCACTATCTGTCAAGTTGTCCCCGGGCTGCAAAAAACCGATTAAAGTTTTGCTCCAAGAAATACTTGATTCAATCTTCTATACCGTTTTTAAATCACAGTATTTGTTTTGTACGCATGTTTAAGTTATAGCACATTCAAGAGCTCATAGTGCATTGCAATTTTGTGTTATAATGAATGAAAAATCTGTCGTTTAGACATTCAAAGTTTGCAAATTTGATAAAAAAAAAATTGAGATATTTGAACAACTAATGAAACCTATGCAATCCTATGGACAAAGTTTGAACGCAGTGCAACACATTGGGAATCCGTTTTTGTTCTAAAATTGGAAACCCTTATGAAATTGACAAAAAACAGAAAATGTACTCGTGGACAAAAAGCAGAGAACCCATCGCCACATGTGGATCGACGTCAGTAACATCCTGATATTCATAGCTAAGTTCAATGCACAGGACACAGACTACAAATTGGACGGCGACTTTGGGATGACAGGCTTACTGTTCTACTCCCGGAGTAGGGAAAGATTACTTAAAATGGCGTGTGGGCCGTACTGCCTCCGTCCCGCTAATATATTGGCAGGTCACCGAGCACGTTCAAAACTCATCACCATTTAGTAGGTGGTACTAGGTTCGGATGAATCATTTCCGATTTTACCCCGATCCGGTTCTGAGCACTACTCCCTACGAAGGATAGTGTCAACCCTAGCAATGCCTCCCTGCTTGCATAGATAACCATGGGATTACAGGAGGCGACTATGCACAACGAGCGGAAATAGCGATGTGGAGTTGGAACACAGTAAAATGAAAGAAAAAGCAAGGCAGCGTCTGGTTGAAAATACCAAGCTTATCGAATAAAATAATATCTAAATAACTGGAGGGCGAGCTGCACAACAAGTAATGTGCACAAGGGCATAAAGACACTAGACTCGAATATACAAGGAAACCTCCGATTGGTCGCCAAGGGACGGAGAAATCGGGAGCAGAAAGCGGAGTGAACCGAAAATAAGGTGTCGGTGGCCAAGATGTCCTTGGAAATAAAAAAAAACAGCAGCACCACCAAAAATGAGGGAGATCTACGAGGCAATAGAAAAGCTTCAGGGAACGGAAACCGTGTCCCTCTACGCCGAAGAGATCAAGAGCTTCACCAGGTGATGCGAGTCTAAGGGGTTCCAAAAAACATGAAGGCTTCCAGCACCGTGGTACGTGTAGCGAAAGAAGCAGCTGCTAACGTGGGTTAAACAATCAACCTCTTCAAGGGACGAAACAAAGGTGAAGCACTCGTAGTCAAAGCTATTCGAGCGGCACTCAAAGAGCTGGGCTCAGACGTTAATAAATTCAGGAGAACCCGCACCGAAAAGATGATCCTGGAAGTTAACAAGGGTGCGAAATCAAACAGCTCTGCTTATAAAGAACTCACCTAGAAAGCCATGGGCAACGCGGTGGAAGTGAGAGCCTTGTTCCCGGAGGCATCCATCCAATGTAAGGACCTGGATGAAGTATCCTCGGAAGAGGAGCTAAGAGAAGCTCTGACACAACAGATGCGAGCTTGGAGAAGTGCAGATGACGATCCGAATGAGAAAGGAACCTTTCGGCATGCAAGCGGCTTTCAGTCGAGACAGCTAACACGACACTAAAAACCGGGAAGATCAAAGTTGGTTGGTCTGTACGGTATGTCCAGAACCTGATTCCAGTCTTTTTTTACAATGGAGAATGCAATGTACGCACTGACGCAGCACACGTGCTTAGTAGATGCCAAACTACCACACGGAGTGTACTGGAGTGTCGGGCTCCACCATAAACAAGGTAATACCGACTAAACTCCATTGGGCTCCGCCATTGTTCTCCCCAGGGACTACCTCTCGGTATTACTTCTGGGGGGATGGCTGTACTTGATGTACTCACTCACTCTCGCTCACGCGTTCATACATCCTGTATGAGGCTTACTTGGGTCTAGCTCTGTCACGCCCTGATTCACTCTCTAACACTCCACATGAGGCTTACTTTTGTGCTCATCTTTTTCGTTCCTTGCGAGGCTGACTTGTGTGCTCGCCTTTTTCATTCCTTGCTAGGTTTATTTTTGTGCTAGCCTCTAACATACCATGTGAGGCTGACTTGGATGCTCACCCTATCACCTGGTTCACTCTCAATCGTACCACTCTATTACACCTCTGTCGCTCCCCCTGGCATCCCTTGTGGGACATTTTTCTTAGGCCCCACTTCTGGCATACCATGTGAGGCTTACTTGGGTGCTCACCCTTTCTCTCCTCTGCCACGCCACGAGGCATCGATAGCTAAGTTCCAACATACTACGCTACGACCCTCCCATCCTGGCATGAGGCAGTCCATATATACGCCTATTCACTCACTCTTCTCCCTTGCTTCGGTGTGGCTGGGGTTACCCCTTACGCGGTTGCCAGTCGCTGCGCCAAACCTACCTCAGCACGAACAGACCATTCACTCACTTTTCACTAGTTAGTCGTGACCGTTTTCTGTTGCTCGGTGCGACAGATTCTCTATAGCCTGCAGGCAATCTGAGTGGTTGCAGTCGAGATTGCGTTCCACTTCTCCACCGCTTAACACATCCTCTGGATAAGGGTATCAGGGGTTGTGTCCCGGTCGCAGACGTCTAGCATTGCTCTTCTTTTGACGTCGAGACGAGGACATACGAACAGCATGTGCTTTGCAGTTTCGTCAACGCTTGAGCAGTCAGGGCAGACGGGGGCCTCCGCGTGCCCAAACCTGTGGAGGTACTGTCGGAAGCAACCATGGCCTGACTGGAATTGTGTCAGATGGAAGTGAACATCCCCATGGGGTCTTCCCACCCAGTTCGATATGTTAGGTATCAGCTGGTGGGTCCATCTACCTTTCAAGAAGTTATCCCACACGCGCTGCCATCTGGCGACCGAAGCCACCCTGGTACGCTCGCGGACTCCTCTAGTGCCACGCAGCTCAAAACACTCCTCGTCTTCCCGGATAACTAGCCCAATTGGCATCATGCTCGCTATCACGCAGGATGCATCGTGTGATACCGTGCGGTAGGCAGATATCACTCTGAGACACATCAAGCGGTAGATGCTCTTCAGTTTCCGAACTGGTTATTCCCAGCGAGACGAATTGAATGTGTATCAACACATTTGAAGTACTGGCTCCTTATGTCTTCTACATAGCTCCGCTTATGTCGCTAACATTACCCACCCATCTTTTTATTCTATTATATCAGTAAGACAAATTATTGGTAAACAAACCAGTGGCGTAGTAAGAAAATTTTTCGGTGTGTCTTTTAGAGAGCAGGTGTTGGGTAGCCACCCGACCCACTAATACAACTACTTTTGCACGGAACCTGATTCCTACCCGGCATTACCGTACGCCATTACTTCAGGAAGAGGTTTTTTTTATGTGCACAGCACACACTCCTATCCAACTACTTAGTAGTTAGTTCTTTCAGTAGGGTTGCAGCACCCATCCTCGACACACTATCAGATTTCGACCATCCACGCAACATTATGGTAGTATGAAAGCTAGTTGTGTGTCGAGAATTAGAGCTCTTCCCCTGCGAGGACAATCTGGACGGCAAACTTCAGACTGTCTAATTTACTGAGCCTCTCGGTTCCCCTGTGCCATTGAATACCATTTCCTCGTTGAGCTGCCGACTTGTTCGCAAACTACTCGGTCTAGTCCCTGACGATGGATCTAGTCTACTCCGACGAAGAGTTCACGTCACGGTCTACTCAGTCTAGTTCCCAGCAGTGAATCTAGCTTACGCTGACGGAGAGTTCCCTGGCGAAAGAAGTTCTCCCAATACCGATTCTTCTTTGGTTTTCGCTATATTTCTATCGGAATAACCGGTGGGGTGTCATGGTCGGTCTGGTGATTGCGGATGGAGTGTGGGGTCCGGTTCGCTGGCGTTTCGACGACCCATACTCGGTGCTCTGTTGCAGTTTACTCGACTAGTCCACGGCGGTGGATCTAGCTTATTCCTGCGGAGAGTTCCCTGGCGATGATTGCTCTCCCGAAACCGTTGCTCGACGTTCATCACGCCTCGTACATTCGAAGACCACATGCTCCGGGCACAATGATGACGTTGTGTACCCGAACTGATGAAGATACTTTCTGAAGCAGCCATGGCCCGACAGGAGCTGTTTCAGGTTGGAAGGTCATCTCTCCGTGCTTTCTATTGACTTATGTTGAAAGGTTTGGGATGAGCAGGTAGGTCCACTTTCCTTTCTCCGTATTGTTCCATTCATGCTGCCACGTCACCATCGAATCGATTCTCATCATCTTCCTCGCGTTTCTGGCGTTTCATTGATTGTAGCACTTGATATCCTCCTCCGCCAGGGTGATGCAGATGGGGATCATCTCGGCGATAACGCATACTGCCTTCGAAGATATTATTCTGTACGCAATCGCAAGTCGTACAACCACCAACCGGAACGTCCTGTTCAGTTTTTCGCGGTTCCGCTTGGTTTTCAGCGCCGCACCCCAGGCAGGAACCTTATATCCCAGTTTCGATGACAAAACCCTAGATAACAGATCGACTTTTTGCAGGTGGTTTCCAAGTGATTGTTAAAGCTTAACCAGTCGTCGATTATTACTCCCAATTGCTTCAGTGTACGCTTCGATGCAATCACGTACCCTTCGACGATGATGTGTATCCGCTGAGCCGCTTTGCAGTTGCTGACCTACAACACATCCGTCTTGTAGTGAACTATTTGCAGCTTGACCCCGTCCATCCAGCTCTCGATCGCGTCTACTATCTTCGTCACCGACACTTCCATTTTTCCAAGTGTCTCACTCATCACCGTTAGTGACACGTCATCCGCGAAACGTACGATTTTCGTTTTCCCGGGCAGTGTTAAGACCCTATCGTACTTCCCGTTCCAAAGAGTTGGACCGAGAATGGAGCCCTGAGGAACACCCGCTGTGACTCGCATTGACTTCTGCCCTTTGTTCGTCTTGTCCAGCAGTACTTTACTCTGGAAGTAGCTCTTCAGGATCTGGCTCATCTTCTGTGCAGCGCTGCGGCATTGGTCCATACGATGCTGGATGGCCCGGCAACTTCCCTGAGCAACACCAGCTTCTGTACCTTCCACATTTCAGGGAAATTGCCATCATCTAAACACTTCTGCAGTAGCATCCTAAACATGTCGGATATGCCAGGATCGCAGCTTTCAGCGCCACGTTTGGTATTCCATCCGGACCGAGGGCTTTTTTTTTATTTTAGTCGCATCGACGCTTCTTTGAGCTCGTCGTTAGTCGCTTGCCATTAGGCTGTGTTTGCTCCTTTTTCTTCGCAGTACGGTGTCGGTAACCAGCTAGTTGGATCGTGTTTCGGGAAGAGACCCTCAACGATTATCTTTAGCTTACCCGGGCATATTTCAGCTGGTGTCCACGGGCCCTCATCTTCGTCACGAGGACTCAGGGATTGGCGCCTACATCTCAGCACAGCTCCCTAAGGCAAACCGGCTTGCTAAGCTTGATATCCCGTTTTAAAGCGGTCCTAGTTTATCAATGCGTCGCTTGCGCTCCTCTCTCACTCGGAGCTCGCCTTCTGGCTCTGAGACAAGCAGCATGTAACGTAATTGATCTACTCATTTTATTAGTAAGCTGGACGCCGTGTGCTGCGTGGTTCTAGTTTGCGCAGCATTGTGACGTCACAAGGCGTCACAATCCTTCTTGTAAAATCAGCCGCATCAACGTACTTTATTCCGCTGTTCACCGACGTGACTCAACAAAGAGGTTTTTGTTAAAGACTTTCGTCTTCCACTTTACCTTGCGGGTCGTACTTCTCCGTGCTACAGCCGAGTTCCATAGGCCGATGCGGTAGCGAATCGCCTGGTGGTAGCTATGGGGATACATCTCGCACGCTCTCCAGTTCATGTTCGCCGTTAGTCAAGGACTACAGAATGTGGCGAAATTTCTCTCAGTACCGATGTCCGTTTCGTGAACCAAAAAGCTCCCAGTTTTGTCACGATACCAGGATCCATTTATCTCACCGTTTCGCCGCGATTTACTCATTGTAGTCCTCGGTGGTAGACCTAGCCTCGTCAACGAGCCGACCCGTAGTTGTTGAGGTCTGCCGCCAATTTTCACTACAAGGAAATATTCTCACAAGATAACTTTTGCATATGTTGAACATATTGAATTTTTTCAAAATATTTCGGGGGGTCTGCTACCCCCCCTCTACTACTTCGCCACTGAAACCAACCCAATGTTTCTTTTAAATATACTGCGAAAAAATCCAAAGCGACGCAGCCGCATAAGTAACAACTTACCCCGGCTCCAAACGCCAGTAAAACAAACAGTAGCCTATTTCGATCGAACCAGATTAGTTCGTAAACTAAACTTTCTGAACATTAAAATAGTTATACCAAAGGACCGTCAATAGTAGCATAGCTTAAAATTATGCCAAATGACCTTACTTCTCGCTAAGTCTGAAATAATGCTCTTTCCTGCCGATTCGAGAATTGTAACCAATGACCTTCAGTGTCATCACTTCTTAAAATTATGTCAAATGTTCGTTAGACCAAATGACTTTCACTTTACAAAGCAACTTTTTTGTGCATAAGGTCACAATACCTAACATAAAAGTTTGGTTTTTTAGTGTTTCGGCTTCTCCTCGTCAGTAACTAACACCAACTTAATGCTAGTTAGATAAGTTGAAACTAGCATCAGTCAAGTGATGTTTCGGTTGTAAGCGCAGAAGTTCATGTTTGGTGTGGATGAATATTGATCTGAAACCGGCTGTTAGAATGAGACCCAGACGCCTGGTACTATGCGAACGAAAAAAATATTGTCTGGCATTTTATATCTATCTATCGATCTATCTATCCATATATAAAAGAGTTAATGTTTGTATGTACGTGATTTATGGACTCCCACGTTCCACATACGTAGCAGACATTTGTTATGGAGCGTGTTTGTGTGATATTGGTTGGGAATTATCTACCCGCCAGATGGCGCTCCCGAACAAATCGTGTTTTACTCCTATTTGATTGAAAGTCGCAACAAACGCGCGACGGGTATTCGCTAGTATACTATAAAATATACTTTAGGCTACGAAATTGGCGTAAAAGATGGAAATCAAACAAATCAGTTTGATTATTGGTATGAAATTCTTTAATTATAATTTTTTTATCCCTTTATGGGCACCAAGGGCCCAGGGTGGTGGCTAGCGGATTCCATACATTGTTGAACTGACGGACGAGGCTATGGTGCCTTGAACACAGGCAACGCAGATCCAAGGCCATCATTGAAATGATAAGTTCTGCATTTGAGATGTACTTCCCCCGGTTGCCAGACGAAAACCTGTAATTATTGCGTGTGAAATTGTATGTAAAGTTTAATTATAAATCCTGTGGTGGTGTGTGCGTGGAATGTGTGAGTTTTAGCGTTGGAGTCCAGGGGTTTATACCTGTCTGTTTGCGTGGATAGTGTGATCGCGAAAGGCTCGAGCTTTTGTATGTTAACGTGTTTGTCGCTTGCGCTAGTGTGTGTGAAACTTCTCGTGCATAAATTCGATGTTATAATCGTGTGACCATTCGCATGTATTCTTGAATGATTGTGCGCTGAACGTGAGTCTGATGCTAGAAGATCAGATGCTAGGAGTCAGTTTCCCCATATCACTAGAGTTCCCGGTCATGTCGCCGTCGAAGGTTTTGTCAAGTGAGTATGAGCGTCATTGTTTGATTGGTCCAACCGAGGGTAGACTTCCGGACACGACCGATTCATGATTCATGGTGGGTTTGCTTGAATATGTGTAGATGATTGCAATTGCATGTTCGCGTTTGGCCAGGTTTGTGTTATCGCGAAGGAACGATCGTTTGTACGTTTGGAATGGGGGAGATTGTGAGTGTATATGAGAGAAAATGCAATTAATTGTGTTAGTGAGTGTTAGTATGAATCTAATTTAGGATATAGTAATAAAAGGGTTCATAACATGCCGAATAAAGAAATAAGATGCAAAGCGATTAACTAGAAGTGTATAAATTGACCGATATTATTTTTGGAATACATCAGTAGTGGAAAAGCAAACTAATAGAACTACAACAAAAACAGGATTTTATCATGCTATGCTGTCCGGGAATGGATGATCCACGTGCGTCGGTTAACTAATTACACATCAATTTACCATTCCAAGCTTCTTGAATGAATAGAGTCGAATGTACATATTGAACACTGGATTTACCAACTATTCTATCTTTTGCGCCTGTTCTGCATCTATTTCCTGATCTAGCTGTCACAAATTCTCAGACGAACACACACAGATAGACAAACGACTAGCATGTAACCATTGTACACTAGTACTAAAAACTAACTAATAGATTTCGACTTCTACATTTCTTTATTTATTTTCTTGACCTGTGCACGATGACGAAGCTGACCAATAAATCGATGCGCAATGACCCCCATTGCGAGGTGTGCCCACAAACATTACCATTAAGCTGTTGACCAATGTTTGCAAACACAGCCCATAGAAAAGGCCAATCCACGGCGATCCACCAGCCTGCCTCGCCAATGTGCACAGGCTGTTGGCTGACTGTTATTTTGGGCTGGTGCGGTGTATGGAAAAACATAAAAAAGGCACATAAGCCCTCTCAGTCTCCTCGATACACCACTATCGAGGCGTTCTGCAGTAACCTTCTTAAAGCAGTTGTCTGTCAGGTGCTGCTTGAAGATGTTTGCAATACCGCTAAACCCGTCAATCTAGGGGAGTGATATGAAATTCTTTAATTATAATTACGGAATAATAAAACTAGTTAAAACATTGTTATACAACTAATTAAACTAGTGCATTAACATTTTATATTGGCGTAGATTTCGGTACGGATTTTCTCCAAAAATAGAGCGGCTAGAAAAGAGGCAACACTACAAGTAAACCACTTTATTGACCAAACACCACTGGAAGAAAGTGACCAATTAAAATGACGAATAAAGCTTCCTTCTATCAGAATTAGTTGGATTCAAAATATTCTGAAATATGTCATGGACTAAGTGTAAAATAAAGGACATACGAAGTAAAGTAAATAATGCATCACAAAACCAAATTAAGGACAAGACCTTTAAAATTAGAATGGTTGAAAACGCTATATAAACAAAATGTGCTGTATGCAGTACCTATCTAGTGAATCTAGGAAGAAAAGGATTCAGAATAAAATTTCGAAAATTATTTTTGAGTGTTCTTGGCAGAACAAATGCACAGACACACAATTCCAAACAAAAATTCTAAATCATATAGCTTGTATGGTTTTAGGTTCGTTTAGCTTAATACGTAAGTTTAGAAAATAGCGCGTTTATTTACAAAATTTAGAATGGCATTTGGTGAAGCCAACACAATGAACGAAAAATCGCTTTCAGTATCATAACTCCTAATTTCCAATCATCACTACAACAAATAGTTATATTCAAAAATATGCTACCTCTCGAATCAGGTTTCTAACCTACCGCCACATCGTTTGTATCATTACAGAAACGTTCGCATTCATCGTCTTCATCATCCGGCAGTGATTCTTCGTCTTCGTCATCCTCTTCATCGTCCTCTTCCGGAAGCGACTCTAGCAGCGACAGTGACAGCAGCAGTAGCAGTAGCAGCAGCAGCAGCAGTGTCAGCAGCTCCAAGGATCGCAAATCTCGAAAGAAATCGAAGAAAGCGCCCAGCAGCAAAGCGCATAGCACTACTGCTACTACTACGCAAAAAGGAGTTTCCGAGGTATCTACTTCGAAGCACAGCAGTGAAAAGGTAGCCAAACTGACGTCCCCTTCATCGTCCGATAGACGATCACCACCGATTAAAAAGCCGAAAACAAATGATGAGGTAACGACCGAAATGATCCATTTTCTTCATCGCCGAAAATCTGTCTATTTTTTCGATTTCAGAGCCCGGTTAGATCAAGTCGTAGCAGTGTCGATCACAAAAAAGGAAACGCAGATCGAGAGAAGCGTCGCGAACGAAGCATTTCTCGCGATCGCCACGAAGATAGCAAGCGTCACAGCGATAAAGGAAAAGATCGTCGTGATCGTGACTGGCGTGATAAGGAACACACCTCGTCGAAACGCGATCAGGAGGATAACCGTGACCGTGATCGACGAGATAAGTACTCCAGTCGTAGCAGCGGTGATAGACGCGACAAACATGACGACAGACGCGACAAACATGACCGCTATGAGAGGAAGGAACGTGACCGTAGCCGAGATAGAAAGGATAAACGCGATTACGACAAAGATCATCGCAGTAAAAGATCATCATCTCGAGACCGAAAGCAAAAATCGAGCGTTGAAAGAGGCAAGAAAAGATCCCACTCTAGAAGCAAATCTCCCGTTAAAAATAGTTTCTCTCCGAGCAAAATTCCCCCACAGATGGAAACAAAGCCGTCAACGTCAGCAATTGGATTCACTCCCGGCATAAAACCAACTCCAACCCCGCCAGCTTTTATCCCACCATTAATGGGAATTAATGTCGGGCCAGTAGATCTGCCGTCGAGGCCAAATGTGGCTGGCGGCGGTCTTTCGATAGAGGCAACTGCTGCTCTAACCCGTAGCACATTGATCCGAAATAACGTGAAGGCAGCCCAGTTGGATAAGATGGGCATCGATATACTGCAGCAGAGCAAGAAAGCCGTGGAAGCGGTTCCGTTGCCATCGTACTATAACCCAGGCGTTGTTAATCCTGTTCGATACGCCGACCAGGTACAGAAGCGAAAGTTACTCTGGAGTCACAAAACACCTGAGAGCAAGGATGTCACCACCAATATCAGCAAATGGGAGCAGGCAAAATTCTCGCAGGATAAGGATGGTAAAGTGGCATCCAAGTTTCTGCGTTTGATGGGCGTAAAAGATGGTCAGAAGGTGCCCGGTGAAGCCAATGCAAAACCTGGTAACAGCACGGGGGACAGTATTAACAAACAAGAAGAACTTTTCTCAACGATGGAACAACAGTACGAAGTGGCACGACAGGTAACTCACACGATGCGAGGCGTCGGACTTGGTTTCAGCTCTCAGCCACGTACCTTCTAGAACCAGGGTAATTATGATTGGATCCCGCAAAGCTGTCATTCAAAAGTAGCGTGTAGACTGTCTTAAGAATATATATATATATATCCAACTTATCTATTGAGCCCCAAAATAGTAATTTGCCAAAATTGCGAGAATCGAGCTGTACAGTCGGCAGTTTCAGAGTGAACTTGTGCTCTTCCTTAGCGATATCAAGGTTACGTTACTTCTCTGTTTAGCATGGAATGTTCAGATCAGCAAATGGGTATGTAGCATTCGTACCGAGCGAGTAAGTCAGGGATATGCTTCGAATAATTTTGCACTGAATACTTCACACACCATGCGGGTGTGTAATAATCAAGATTCAATAAATTGAATGAAAGAAAAACCGCAAAACTTCTTATTCGAAGTATCACAGTATTATTCCGTGTTTTAATTTACTTCATCAAGTCTTCTAGAAACAACAGGTAAGTGTATGCATACATATCAGCAATCAGTAGCGACTGGCTCAAATGGCATGTTCCCCGCGTTGACCGTAGGTTGCTGGCTTGGGGGCCATCCACTAATTACGTAAGGGCATATAGGGGGAGGTAGTGTTTGAAAAAATCCAATCCATGCGAACCACATCATCAAACACCTCAAAATGGACTATATGCATGTGATATCTATTTCTTTCTATAGCTAATATATTTATTTTCATTTACTCAATAGCATAGAAAATTTCTATTCTCTTACTTTATAGATCAATTTACTCTGTCTTAACATTATACATGCATACTAAAAATAACTACATCCATCTTTGCTTGTTTCTACTACTTTGTTTGACAATTCTCGGTGGTTTGTTTACGTGGGAGTTACGTGAGTACGAATGTAACATGAGCAGTGAGCACCCGTTGCACTCGCACTCACCTAACTGACAAAGTAAACAAACCACCGAGAATTCGTGTCGTCATCTTGTAGTAGTCAATTATCATCATGTCTAAATTGTATATAAATTATAGCTACACGGAAAAAATCTATTCATAAATTCATGAACAAAATCGTGACCAAGTTCCTGAAATTGTTAATAATAAACCTCGTTTTCATGAAACTGTTTTTCCAAAAAAATATTTCGCCCCGAATATATACATAGCGTTACATTCGAATGTTTGGTTGGGTTATTGGACATGTTTAGTTTTTGTTATGATTCTCGTTCATAATTTGGGAATACACAGCCGACTGTCAAACGAGGTTGCTGATTTCAGGAGCTTTTTCGTGATTTTTGTGTATACTCATCACGTTACCTTGCTATTTTATTCATGAGTTTACTATCGGATTTTTATGTCAGACTGGCGAGATTTATGTTTATGATTTCAGGATCTTAGTCACGAATTTCGTACTTTATATTCACGTTATTGTCATATTTTAGTCATGAATAGAGTGATTCATGTTCATGATCTAAGGATCTTAGCAGCGATTTTTGATATTTTTATCAGGAGTAATGATATTTATGTTCATGATTTCATGTTCGTGATATCTTAGTCACGAGTAGAGATTTATGTTTATTTATGTTTTTGATTTCAGGATCTTATGTCACGATTTTCGGAATTTCTGTTCGCGTTATCGTGTAATTTTTTCTAGAGCTCACTTTCGAATTTGACACGTGGAGTAATGTGACTCATGTTCATGATATCAGCAGTTTTATTCCGTGAACTATATCACGAACACGATTTGTGGTGCTCAATGCAATTTTCGTTTTCTGACAAGACATCACACTGAACCTTATCAAATGAATAACGATGTTCGAGGTTCTAATAATTTTCCTATATCTACTGTTTGTACATATTGCTGGTCACTAGCAGCTGGACATTTCATGAAACAGTGTATTAAACCAAAATGATTCCACCAATGATACCCCAAATTTTGTGAAATAATTCCCGTGAAAATTTCACAACCAAGATGCATGAAATTAAAAATGATTAAGAATATATTCTAAACATTACAAGCAGACGAACTAAATCGTAAATCATATACTAGGAATCATGAGCTAGGTCACGAATCCATGAATAATGTTTCATGAATTTGTGAAATATTTGACGAGCACGAATAGTCAGACGAGACTATTGTACTAGGAATCATGAACCAGTTCATGAACACATCGACAATATTGTATGATTTCGGAAACTATTTCACGATTACGAATGGTAAGTCGTGTCTATTATACTAGGTATTGATTGAATTCATGAATAAAATTCCAAATTTCTTAAAATAGTTCACGAGAAAATATCCAGAATGTTTTGATTTTGTGAACTAATGTTCCCAAATCTATGAATATCATCATGAGACAACCCTTGGATTTATGTAGAATGTTCATAAATATATGAACTAGTTCACGTTCAGGAAATCCATGTGGTAATGACATGGCGGAAACCGTGACTGAAGTTCACAAAATAAAAACAAATGTTTCACTAATAAAAGCGTCATGCGAGCGTTACTGAAGGTAAATTGAACATATTTATAAAACACATGCTTTTTGTTCATGGACCTGTAACGTAAAAATGTGATTGTTCTAGAATTCATGGCACGTTATTCGCGATCTTGGAAACAATTTTTTTTTCGTATATCCAATACCGATAATGTGCTTCGGTCGCTTTGGTAGTCGTTTCTGTCCCAACCCCGCCGCTTGCTTGAACTGCAGTCAACAACATAAAACATCCAACGACAACCCATGTATTATCACAAGCCCTTGCAGCAACTGTAGACAAGGTCACTCCACCCGTAGCAGGAAGTGTTTATCGAGGAAGAACAGATAACCAAGATCAAGATAAAATTCTCATCTTCACCAGCGTAGCTACAGGGAACACTAAGGACGACGAACGGGACATAATCATAGCACAGCTACAGAATGAGCTAGCGACTCTGAAGGAAAGCAAGTCCCAAAGTTCAAATGACAGTAGAGATTGGACATTTAACCAGCTGAAGGAATACTGTGCCAAGCTGTAAAAATAGCTGCAAGTGGCTACGGCAAATATAACGAAACTGCGACATGCCTTCTCCGAGCTCCATCTACATCTATCCACCCTAGGGAGAGCACCAACGAAAAACCCCTATGGGAACAAAAGCTTAGAAGGGCAAGGTTACCGAACCAACCTCCGCAACCGGAGCTCCTGCCGCCCGTCCAACCAACCAGAACCCAGTGGGTCAAGTCGCCAAAAAGTAAAGGACACCAGAAAAAGTGGCTCTGACAAATCCAGAAGCCCCAACTTCAAAACAACGTCCGATATGACCTTGCTGATACCCGAGCTTGACGCCATTATGTCATAACGCCACGCCCATGGAGGTTCTTGGCCTGACGTCAGACCAAGAACCTCCACCGACCGTTGACTCGGACTTTTCTCAGAGTAACACAACGCACACACGCTCAACCCAACAGACAACAAAAGCAACAACATTCAATAGCCGAAACCAAACAAACAATCCTCCCGCGTCGACCCCAACCGGGGACGTTCCGAGTTTTCCCGATACACCCCCGGCGGCTGTTGGCGTGGGCCCGAGTTTTACACAGGCATCCAATACTTACTAAACGTCACCTTGCCGCCCACCACCGCCCAAATATAAAAAACAAATGACATCGACCCCTTGTCGCAAGGACAACAGCGACACCAATCGTCGGCTCCGCAGTCCCAGCTCCGTCGCTGGCAGCTCGCATTCTGATCTTCCTCAGAATCCTATTGCATCAACACAGCTGAACAAATCGAGAAAAAATATACAACCTTCGGAGGCATACGAACCAAGTGAGGAGCAGCCTTTGGATACACAGGCCGTCAAAAGAGAAGGAACGCGGGAAATCGGCTAGACCCAACAAAGTGACCCAATGCACAGAAACCTTCCACCAAGGACGTTAATAACCTTACTAGAATGCTTGAACATAGTCTGGGATAGTGGGGACTTCCAAACGTGACGCGAGGCGCTGGTCATTTATATTCCCAAAAAAGAAGGGAAGAAAGAAGCCCAACGACTTCCGACCCATCAATTTGATTAACTGTGTAGCTAAAAAAGGACTAGAGACTAGCAAACTGGCGCCTTGGAACGTTTCTAGAGAAGGAAAACTACCTCGACCTCCGGCAGTTTGCCTTCAGAAAAGGACTCGGCTCAGGCCTCCATCTCGGTTCGTTTAGATAGGTAGTCGGTCAGGCATTCGAGGAAAACAAGCATGTTGATGTCGCGATCCTCGACCTTGCCAAGGCCTACAATATGGTCAGGCGAGAAGGTGTACTGCGGCAATTGCATCAATGGGGGATAAATGGGGAATGGAACAGAACCTTCCGAGTGTGCCTCGAGGGAAACAAATCTGATACCTTCTGGGAAGCCAAGGATCCGTGTTGGCGGTCACCCTTTTTATCGTAAGCATGAACACGTTGTTCAATGCTTTACCGAAGGGAGTATTTATATTCATATACGCTAATGATATAATTTTGGTGGTGATCACCACGATAAAAGTGCAGGCAGCTGTTAATGCCGTAGGAGGCCGGTGGGCCGAAGAAACCGGTTTCAATATTGCCCCAGAAAAATGCGCTATTGCGCACTGCTGCAACTCCTACCACGTTGCATTCGACCGACCCGTGAAATTCGCCGACGCAACTCTCGAAAATTCTCGGAATTAAGGTAGATCGGAGAATGACCTGCACAACCCACTTCCAGCAAATCAAAAAGGATTGCGAAAGCACGAAAATGCTAGTGCGCACCATAAGCTCCCGCAAAGTCCAAGTCTAACAGAAAAACAGCTCTAAATGTGAGTAAGGCCCTAATAATACACTCAAAATTATTCTTGGCCTTGAGCTCACCTGCAGAAACTGGGAAGTTCTGGTCACTACACTAGCGCCTGTTTACCATGGTGCGGTCAGACTCACGCCTGCATGGAGGCAGGTATTCTACCATGTCAATGGGCGGTAGTGATTAACGTTGTAAAACGAGCACAAGTTTCCTCGAAAAAAGGACCGGGGGACATGTCAAATACTAGATATAACCAAACATATCTACTCTACATTCACTAATACCCTACTTCCTGCAATTACCAGTATGCACAGGATCTGGAACCGGCCCTGGAACAAACGTTGTCCAAACCTAGACGCCAAACTGACACGTAGCGTAAAAAAGACGATGCCCATAGCGCAACGCAAGTAAAGTTTCAGCAATTGGTCAACCGCAAATACCAAAATCACCGCAAAATCTTCCCTGACGTGTCAAAACTGGAAGAAGTTGGAATAGGGGTGAACAGTATCTAATGTGAAGGATTAGCTTTCCGTCTGCCGTCAGACTGCTCGGTATTCCCCATAGAAGCAGCCGGTATCGCCGTCGCCATAAGTAGGAAATCCGAAGACATACTAACGGTAATGTTTTCCGACTCCATCTCGGTCATCTTGGCACTGTGATAATCTCACTGCGATTTGCTAGGTTCCGGGGCATTGTGGAATCAATAGCAAACGAGAATGCTGACCATTAGCCTCTATCAGTTGGCGAGCGAAGTTAATGGTTACCAGGAAAGTCCCGGTAAAGGACATCATCACATCCTTCAAGGAGAAAGCCTCTAACCATTTCATCAACCACCGCAGGAATCTGCGAAGACACCCACAGAAAATCAATGGATCTCTTCAAAGATAGAGTGCAAAGGGTACTCTCGCGATTCCGTGTAGGGCACACCAGAATCACCCACGTCCACACTATCTCCCTAGTAAATCCACCAGTATGTTCCACGTGCAACAGCAGGTTGACAGTCGAACATTTACTCGTCAACTATCCCGTCTACGAGACCCTTCGTCGACAACACAATGTATCATCATCCATAACGGATATACTTGGAAACGACCCGTCACAAGAGGAGAAACTACTGGCATTCTTAAAAAGCGCCAACTTGTTCGCAGACATTTGAAGAGAAAGGAATACCATGATTTCCCTCGGGATCTGAAGCGTATCTCTCGCGATGCCTTCCGATTTTAAGTAGACTTCCTTAACTGGAATACATAAAATATACTGAGATGTTACATAGAGTATAAGTACCCTTTGATATGCGAATGGCCACATCGGTTAAAGCCTATAAACAAATAAAAAATATTTAGTGTTTGTTTTATTCTTCTTGAGTAAGCGCAAATCCCTATATTTTATCCATGCATTCTATGAATTTAGCACTAAACTCCTATAACATGTGTATGTGTGTTAACCATCCTATCTTCCACTATCTAATAAAAAAATATACACGAACTTTAACCCATGTAGTGCAACGATTCCACATATTGTTTGGATGATACCCTGAACTGTTAGGCGTTAGGCTCTTGAATCATAAGATGTTTATTAGGGTAGCCGATAGTAATTTACAGAAAAAAGCTGTTTGCATGTATTTAAACATATTCATGCAAATAACTTGGTTAATGAATTTAGCTAGGTGTTAGCTCAATTGACTTTCCAACGACCCATTTCGTGTACAGCGCCAGACATATTCCATCAACTAGCCCTAATGTAATGTTTGTATCAATTGGATTTTTACATTCCAGTAAAACTTTTGATTCCTTCCCTGGAGGAAGAAATCGACGTGTTTTAGTATATACACGAAAAAATTGTTCCCAGAATCATGAATAAAGTGCCATGAATTCAAGAACAATCACATTTTTACGCTACGTTTTTTTGAACAAAAAACATGTGTTTTATATGACGCTTTTATTAGTGAAAACATTTGTTTTTATTTTGTGAACTATAGTCACGGTTTCCGCCATGTCATAACCAAATGGATTTTCTGAACGTGAATTAGTTCACATATTTATGAACATTCTTCATAAAACCAAAGGTTGACTCATGATTCATATTCATAGATTTAGGAACATTAGTTCACAAAATCAAAACATTCTAAATTTCTCGTGAACTATTTTACGAAACTTGGAATTTTATTCATGAATTCATTCAATCCTAATTCATGATTTATAATATATTGGCTACGATCGAATATATCGTTCATTAGTTAAAAAAATCATGAAATATTATTCATGTATTCGGGAACTCGATCATGACTCCTAGTATAATAGTCACGACTGACGCGCCCGCGTGACTGTGAAATAAAACACAAATTGTTAAATATTATTCATGTATATGTAAATTAGTCACGACTTGCCATTCATGCTCACAGTTCACAAAATCTTTAAATATTTTGCATGCATTCGTGAACTGGATGATAATACCTAGTGTAATAGACACGACTTACCATTCGTGATCGTAAAACAGTTCACGAAATCATGGAACATTATTCATGGATTCGTGGCCTAGCTCATGATTCCTAGTATATGATTTACGAACTACTTCGTGTGCTTGTAATGTTTAGAATATATTCCTAATCATTTTTAATTTCATGCATCTTGGTTGTGAAGTTTTCACGGGAATTATTTCACAAAATTTGGGGTATCATTGGTGGAATCATTTTGGTTTCATACACTGTTTCATGAAATGTCCAGCTGCTAGTGACCAGCAATATGTACAAACAGTAGATATAGGAAAATTATTAGAACCTCGAACATCGTTATTCATTCGATAAGGTTCAGTGTGCTGTCTTGACAGAAAACGAAAATTGCATTGAGCATCACAAATCGTGTTCGTGATATAGTTCACAGAATAAAACTGCTGATATCATGAACATGAGTCATATTACTCAATGTGTTAAATTCGAAAGTGAGCTCTAAAATAAAATATCACAATAACGCGAACAGAAATTACGAAAATCGTGACTTAAGATCCTTAAAACATGAACATATATCACATGACTCGTTACAAAAATGCGACTAAGATCCTGAAATCAAGAACATAAATAAACATAAATCTCTACTCGTGACGAAAATATCACGACCACGTGAACAGAAATTAAGAAAATCATGGCAAAGATCCTGAAATCTTGAACATAAATCTCATTACTCGTGATAAAAATATCAAAAATCGCGGCTAAGATCCTGAGATCATGAAGATAAATCACTTTATTCGTGACCAAAATATGACGATAACGTGAAAATAAATTCGCGACCAAGATCCTGAAATCATGAAAAATCCGATAGTTAACTCATGAATAAAATAGCAAGCTAACGTAATGAGTAATCGCAATAATCACGAAAAAGCTCCTGAAATCATAAACCTCGTTTGACTGTCGGCTGTGTATTCCCAAATTATGAACAAGAATCATGTTGCCGGTCTACTCGTTGCCGAGTAGACCGGCAACAATTTTGACATTTTTTCGGAACACCGTTAAATCAAACGGCAATTGGCTTTACATACCATATGTCAAATATAACCTCTTTCTAAAAACTAGTTCACTCAGAAGAGTTTTCAAGTTTGTATGGTAAAATATATGAAAAATAGGCAAAGAAACAATAAATTCATTAAAAAATGCCAGCATCATCTTTAGTATCCCATAATCTACTGAAGGTGTAAGGATCAACATTGCCGAAGACTGCAAATTGATGCGATTTTGCAGTAAAAAGATATTCTCATATAAAATTATGTGCTGCCTCTCTTTCTCGCACATGCTTAGAATAGGCAATTTCAAACAAAAATCGGTTGGTCTTCAAAGTTAAATAACTGTCGGGAAACCTCCAATCAATATGCAACCTTCAACAAAGTTGTTCGTCATAAAATAAGCTATGTGGCCCAAATTTTTGAGGTATCCAAAGTTACTGTGGAATTTTTTATTTAATTTTAAGTTTTTATTTCCGAGTCACCATATATATTACTATAGAAACTTCAAACCTATTGTGGGTGAACTAGAGCTATCAGAAAAAGCTCATATTTTGCATATGATTTGTGCATCCAATTACCATTTGAATTAGCAGTGTTCCGAAAAAAAAGTCAAAATTGTTGCCGGTCTAATATCCAACAACCCAACCAAACATTCGAATATACCGCCATGTATATATTCGGGGCGAACTAGTGTTTTGGAAACACAAATAGTTTCATGAAAACGAAGTTTATTATTCACAATTTTAGGAACTTGGTCACAATTTTCGTAAACCGTTCAGTTCACGAAATCGTGATCTTTTGTTCATGAATTTTTTTTCCGTGTAGTACGGGCGGATACTGGTGCGGAGTAGGCTAATGAAAACGTGATCCGGAAGTGTAGAAGCAGAGAAGGGAAGGATGACCAGTGATGTGTTGGTCGGCTTACCGTCAAGGATGTTTGTTATTCAGCGAACATTCGTGACCCCCTGAGTCTTTAGCTCTTCCAGTAATCTGGCTTCTTCTGAATCTTTAGTGGCAGGATCGTAGATCACACCCTGACCTGTATTGAGGGTTGCGTGGGGAATCAAATTCCGGCTGTAAAAGCTTTTTCTTCGATCGGGTTCTTAATACATATCTGGATCCCTTTGCTTCCTTTGTCGCGCACACCAGGTTTCTTGGGTCGATGCCGAGCACTGATGCATATATTGATTTTAGAATAAGAAAGGGATCGGCGGGAGTCCCTCGTTTCCTGGTTCGTTGGTGGGCCTTAATAATAGGGTCTGCTGATCTATCACATCTCCGGAATTCATGTAACTCCCCGATCGACTTAGGGGGAGGGGGGTTCCTCACCCCAGTCCGGGGACGAAGGGCGTGGCATTATGCTTGATTGTTGGGTGCTTAAAAGGTCTTGGTCTTGCTTGCAGTCGAAGTGTACTGCCCGTTGACTCTATAATTACTTGTTCTTGCACACACACACATAGTTGCTGGGTTGAAACCTTCAAGCTTTACTCGTTTGAAATTTGTCACTTTACTATCATGGAGGTCGCTTCGCAAGCACACACCGATTCGATTTTTCTGTTTGAAGTTCGATATTTCACACGCGTTAAAATCGCCGGCAGTCGGCAGGTCAATGGAGGCGCAAGTCGTTTACTGATTTGAATCTTCGTCTAGGTGGAGACGCGATCAGTTCACCGAATTAACCTATACGTCATATAGGAGTTTTGATGGAGGCGCGAATGGTTTACCACAGATAACAGACGTTTAGGCTAGAACAAAACTTCTTCAAAAACCTGTGTAAACTTTCAAATTGATAAACGTTAGAAATCCGTGTTTCACTATTGCCATCTGCGCAACTGTTTGCTATACGCGTTTGACAGCTGCAATCTAACTGCATTGTATCGATCACTGCGCCATCTACAAACGTTTGCCAAACGTGTTTCAGACGTCTGATTTATTCGGAATTTCAGTAGCGGGTATTTACACACGATTCAAATCGAGCTCAAACGTCTGTTATCTGTGGGTTTACCTTATTAAGAGTCTGTGCTCCTGACACCTGCTACGATTTTCACAATACTTTTTTCCCGCGGAATTTCCCATAGCAAACGAAATAGGTTGGAAACGTCGCTTTGGTGTATAATCCGTCCCTCAGGGCACCGGAGACCCGTCGGGAATCGAGTTACGAATCACTTGGTTTTCATCCTACAAATCGGGTTTCGGAGCACTGTACTTACGTAAATTATCGTTGAGCTAACGAAATGTCGCGACAATTGGTGCCGGATATCAGAGACCGAACTCAAAAATAAATGCGGGTGGTGTAGGTCGAACCACAGATAACAGACGTTTGGGCTCGATTTGAATCGTGTGTAAATACCCGCTACTGAAATTCCGAATAAATCAGACGTCTGTGTAATGTATAACAGTTTCAGTAGAAAGCTTTTCTTTCAGTGTAAGAATTACTTGTCTAGAGAAGAAGCATAACGATACATAACGCTATCAATACTCGATAGCGATCTGAAATAAATATCAGCAGCTAGCAGTCAGTCTAGTCTGAGTAGCTGAGTCGACTTGAAGTAAAATATTTAAGTAGTGTTTCTTCTTCCGAAAACCAGTATTCCGCCGAGTTCCTGGTGTTTTCTGCCGTCATAGGCCAGGTCCGCCATAGCTGGGGGAAATCAGGAGAGGTTTTAAAGGTAAGACAGGAACTCCTATTCGGGATCATCCTTTTGTCTTTTAAGGACAAAACAGTGGCGACGAGAAAAACAAGATAAGAAGTGCGTTAGTATTCTATGGCCTTAATAGCCAAATAAGAAAAAAACGTTAAAACTACAAATTTTGTCCACGAGGGAAATTCTTTTGTTTCATTTCTTTTGTGTAGGAATAAAGCGTGTTCTATACAGACTCCTCGGTGATTGCACAATCTAGTGCATTGATAAACGTCGTAAGTGGGGTGGTTAAAAAAAAAAAAATACCGAAAAGTGATTTGAAAAAAAATTAACAAAAAAAAAAGTTATTTTAATTTTTTTTCATAAAATAAAACAAAGAAAGCCATTTTGTGCAGAAGCGTGGTTTTCTCAATTCTTTTGTTTTATAGACAAAGCGATATTTGTGATATCCCATTTTATTAAGAGTGTTTTTTTCTTTTATTTAAAATAAAGGTTCAACAATCAGCGCAATAATAGGAAGTCGCCAAAGGGTGAACAAAAAGACAGTTTTCCGAGACTGGTTCCAGAAGCACATTGAACGGGCTCTACAGATAAAGCATTGCGGCTAACTGGCTAATGGTACTATTATAAAGCAAAGGGAGTAATAAAGGTGAGCGGTGATTATTTTCTTAAATTTTGACTTAGTGCATATTATTTACAATTACAAATCACTTATTTCGTTGTATTTTTATTGAATTTTTTTTGAAATTTTTATTAGTTTCCTTTTTCGTTTGATTTTTACTTTACTATATTTATTGATTTTCAATGGCTCAAATGAGCATAACGATCGAACCTTTCCGTAAAGGATGTTCTTTTACGGAATGGGCGGAACGTTTAGATTATTTCTTTATCGTGAATAAGGTACCGGAGAATGACAAAAAGGCACATTTCATTGCCTTGTCTGGGCCAGCCGTGTACACTGAGTTAAAGTTAATCTATCCTAATGGTAATTTAAATACAACAACCTTTACGGATATTATATCGAAATTGAGAGCTCGTTTTGATAAAACAGAATCTGATTTGATACAACGCTTGAAATTTAATAATAGAGCACAGCAAACGAATGAATCTTTGGAGGATTTCGTATTAGCTTTGAAGCTACAAGCTGAGTTTTGCTCTTTTGGTAGCTTCAAAGAGGCCGCTATTATAGATAGAATCATTTCGGGTATACGGGATAATGGATTGCGTAAAAAATTAATAAACGAAAATATGGCATCTCTCGAAGCAACCGAACGGTTTTTGACAACCTGGGAGATGGCAGATACGAACGCCAAGAGCTTTGCGGTACACGTACCGAATGACCAGGATAGAATCGCTTCCCATAATACTGCGAACAGTTACGGGTCTCAATTCAATAAACTTCAAAACGTTTACGAGTCAGCAAGAAAGTACAATTACCCTGCCAATGGACAGCGGTACGAAGCTCCGAGAAGCAACGTGAAGAGTAGATTGGGATATAGTTATAAAAATAAATATCCGTACAATAAGGAAAGTCGATTCAATCCAGCGGTGCGGCATGATAAAGAGGACAGAAAGCGACCCGATTACTCGCAAATGATTTGTGATTTTTGTGGTGTCAAAGGGCACATTAAGAGAAAATGCTTCAAGCTTAAGAACATTCAGCGCGGTGCGGTAAGATTTGTGGATGAAGGGGAGCAAGCAGGACCCAGCCAGGACCCGGGTTTGAGCGAGATTTTTAGCAGGATGCGAGCAGATAATTCGGAGAGCGATGAGGAAGATCGCGATACAGGTGACATTTTTTGCATGCAACTTTCTTCTATCAATAGCATAAATAACCCTTGCATAGTCAATGTCGAAATCGAACAAAGAATTATTCAAATGGAAATGGATAGTGGCTCTTCTGTTTCAGTTATGAGCAAAAACCAATATTATTCAAGCATTAATAATCCGCTTTCTAAAAGTTTAAAAACATTGATTGTGGTTAATGGGGATAAACTGAAAATCGAAGGGGAGGCACATGTCTGTGTGAAATTCAAGGGTAAACAGGCTAAACTCAAACTGTTGGTTTTGGATTGCGATAACAATTTTATTCCTTTGTTTGGTCGAACTTGGTTGGATATTTTTTTCTCTGATTGGAGACAATATTTTTCGGGTAACGAAAAAATTCACAATGTTATTGACAGTCATGGCAGCGAAATTGCTGCAGCCTTAAGAGAAAAATTTAGGAATGTGTTTATCAAAGACTTCTCAAAGCCAATCAAAGGTTTTGAAGCAGATCTAGTTATGAAGGACGAAAATCCTATTTTTCGAAAAGCTTACGATGTACCCTACAGATTGAGGGATAAAGTCTCCGAATATTTGAGCAAGTTGGAAAAAGAAAAAGTTATAACACCGGTGAAAACGAGTGAATGGGCTTCTCCGGTGGTTATAGTAATGAAGAAAAATAACGAAATACGACTGGTAATTGACTGCAAAGTATCCGTAAATAAATTGATTATCCCTAATACGTATCCTTTGCCGACTGTTCAGGATTTGTTCGCTGGTCTGGCGGGATGCAAAGTGTTTTGCTCTTTAGATCTAGAAGGGGCCTACACCCAACTATCACTTTCAAATAGATCTAGAAAATTTATGGTTATAAACACATTAAAGGGTTTATATACATACAACAGATTACCACAGGGAGCTTCATCTAGCGCTTCAATATTTCAACAAGTAATGGACCAAGTTCTTAATGGAATTGAAAATGTTTGCTGCTATTTAGACGATGTTTTGATTGCGGGTAAGAACCTTGAGGAATGCAAGAAAAAACTGGAATTGGTATTGGAGAGGTTGTCCTCTGTAAATATAAAAGTTAACTGGGAGAAATGCAAATTTTTCGTTACGAAATTACCTTATTTGGGACATATTATTAGCGACAAAGGGTTATCGCCTTGCCCAGATAAAATATTGACAATACAGAAAGCAAATGTACCGCGAAATGTGACAGAACTCAAATCATTTTTAGGTTTGATCAACTACTATAATAAATTTTTACCCAGATTGTCTTCTAGTTTATACCATTTATACAATTTGTTGAAAACTAATATAAAATTTGATTGGAATGAAAACTGTGAGAGAGCGTTCCAGGAGAGCAAAAATTTGCTAATAAATGCAAGAATTTTAGAATTTTTTGACCCTTTCAAGCCCATTATAATTGTAACAGACGCATCAGGATATGGACTGGGGGGAGTTATGGCCCACAACATCGATGGTGAAGAAAAGCCTATATGTTTTACTTCCTTTTCTTTGAATTCAGCACAGAAAAACTATCCTATTCTCCATTTAGAAGCCCTTGCTTTAGTGTGCACAATAAAGAAATTTCATAAGTTCCTGTATGGGAAAAAGTTTACGGTTTTTACGGATCACAAACCATTAGTGGGAATTTTTGGAAAGGCGGGTAAAAACTCGATTTATGTCACAAGGTTACAAAGATTTATTTTGGAATTGTCAATTTATGATTTTGAAATTCAATACAGGCCTTCTTCCAAAATGGGCAATGCGGATTTCTGTTCGCGTTTCCCATTGGAAGAAGCAGTCCCTGCAGAATTGGATGAAAATTTGATAAGAAGCATAAATTTTGGGAAAGAAATTCCGATTGATGCGGTAACAATTGCTAATATGACAAAAAATGACGAGTTCCTACAGGAAATAATCAAGTACATGCGGAATGGTTGGCCAGAAAAACTAGGTAAACGATTTGTAAACGTATTTTCTAATCAGCATGATTTGGAAATAGTTGACGAGTGTTTATTATACCAAGACAGGGTAGTAATACCACAGCAATTGCAAGGCGGAACTTTGAAACTCTTACGTACCAACCATGCAGGTATGGTAAAAATGAAGCAACTAGCTAGAAGACTGGTGTATTGGTTCGGGATAAATTCAGACATAGAAAAATATGTGGCGAGTTGTGATATTTGCAACAGTATGGCAATTGTACATAAACCTAAGATCGAGTCTAAATGGACACCTACTATAAAGCCTTTCAGCAGAATACACATAGATTTTTTTCATTTTTCATCTCATACCTTTTTATTGATTGTGGATAGCTTCTCAAAGTGGGTGGAAGTAGAATGGATGAAAAGGGGCACAGATTGTGCTAAGGTATTAAGAAAGTTGACCACCTTCTTTGCTCGTTTTGGGTTACCAGACGTGCTGGTATCGGATGGTGGTCCGCCTTTTAATTCATATAGTTTTGTTGATTTTCTTGAGAAACAAGGAATAAAAGTTTTGAAAAGTCCACCTTATAATCCCCCTAGTAATGGGCAGGCGGAAAGACTAGTTAGGACAGTGAAGGAGGTTTTAAAGAAGTTTTTATTAGAGCCAGAGTTTGCGAAATTGGAATTGGAAGACCTCATAAATATATTTTTAATTAATTATAGGAATAACTGCATGACGGAGGATGGTAAATTTCCATCGGAGAAGATTTTCTCATACTTACCAAAGACTTTATTGGACCTTTTACATCCAAGGAAGCATTATAAGCAAAACTTACTAACACAAACAGTCCCGAATGATGCTAAAGCTAACAATCCAATGTGGAATGATACTAAAAACGATCCTTTGGATAAACTGATAGCGGGAGATGTGGTTTGGTATAAGAACCACAACCCCCAAAATCAGTTCCGTTGGTTGAAAGCAAATTTTATTAAAAAGTACTCTCTTAATACATTTCAGGTTGCAGTTGGAAGCGCAACCTTTATGGCACATCGAACGCAACTCAGGACGGTCGACACGGATAGGTTCGTGCGACCAAATGTTAAGGTTTCGATTGGCATCCCGACTGTAAATATGGACCAAGAAAACGACGATGAGCCATTTTTGGGATTCCCGGAAATCGACTTGAAAAGTAGAAAGCGAAAAGGAGATGCAGGGGAGTCGGCGATTGTCAGTCCAAGGCAATCGAAACGTAGGAGGATGGCGATTGTCGATCCAAGGCGATCAAAACGTAAGAGGAGGGCGAAGGCCGATCAAGATTTCATTTATAAATAGAATTTGAATTTAAGTTTTGAATAGGAAAGGTCAGTAGAATAGACCAATGAATTATTACTTTTTTCCGGCAAATGCCGATCTGAAGTTGTCTTTAAATTTTGAATTGATAGATTAGTTAGAGTACTAACTCCTATTGAAAAGGGAAGAGCTGTAATGTATAACAGTTTCAGTAGAAAGCTTTTCTTTCAGTGTAAGAATTACTTGTCTAGAGAAGAAGCATAACGATACATAACGCTATCAATACTCGATAGCGATCTGAAATAAATATCAGCAGCTAGCAGTCAGTCTAGTCTGAGTAGCTGAGTCGACTTGAAGTAAAATATTTAAGTAGTGTTTCTTCTTCCGAAAACCAGTATTCCGCCGAGTTCCTGGTGTTTTCTGCCGTCATAGGCCAGGTCCGCCATAGCTGGGGGAAATCAGGAGAGGTTTTAAAGGTAAGACAGGAACTCCTATTCGGGATCATCCTTTTGTCTTTTAAGGACAAAACAGTCTGAAACACGTTTGGCAAACGTTTGTAGATGGCGCAGTGATCGATACAATGCAGTTAGATTGCAGCTGTTAAACGCGTATAGCAAACAGTTGCGCAGATGGCAATAGTGAAACACAGATTTCTAACGTTTATCAATTTGAAAGTTTACACAGGTTTTTGAAGAAATTTTGTTCTAGCCTAAACGTCTGTTATCTGTGGTCGAACGCTTGCTTATTCGATGGATCACGGAGCCGGAGAAAAAACTCAAATAATCACTCGGAATGATTGATACGATCTGAAAACAGTAAATAATTTCAAATACGATTTGCTCGGTTTGATGATTTTGCAAATGGGGTGTGTACAAATTTAATACTTTCAAACCTTATTCCTCAGTAGGTCTTGGTCTTGGTCTTGCTTGCAGTCGAAGTGTACTGCCCGTTGACTCTATAATTACTTGTTCTTGCACACACACACATAGTTGCTGGGTTGAAACCTTCAAGCTTTACTCGTTTGAAATTTGTCACTTTACTATCATGGAGGTCGCTTCGCAAGCACACACCGATTCGATTTTTCTGTTTGAAGTTCGATATTTCACACGCGTTAAAATCGCCGGCAGTCGGCAGGTCAATGGAGGCGCAAGTCGTTTACTGATTTGAATCTTCGTCTAGGTGGAGACGCGATCAGTTCACCGAATTAACCTATACGTCATATAGGAGTTTTGATGGAGGCGCGAATGGTTTACCACAGATAACAGACGTTTAGGCTAGAACAAAACTTCTTCAAAAACCTGTGTAAACTTTCAAATTGATAAACGTTAGAAATCCGTGTTTCACTATTGCCATCTGCGCAACTGTTTGCTATACGCGTTTGACAGCTGCAATCTAACTGCATTGTATCGATCACTGCGCCATCTACAAACGTTTGCCAAACGTGTTTCAGACGTCTGATTTATTCGGAATTTCAGTAGCGGGTATTTACACACGATTCAAATCGAGCTCAAACGTCTGTTATCTGTGGGTTTACCTTATTAAGAGTCTGTGCTCCTGACACCTGCTACGATTTTCACAATACTTTTTTCCCGCGGAATTTCCCATAGCAAACGAAATAGGTTGGAAACGTCGCTTTGGTGTATAATCCGTCCCTCAGGGCACCGGAGACCCGTCGGGAATCGAGTTACGAATCACTTGGTTTTCATCCTACAAATCGGGTTTCGGAGCACTGTACTTACGTAAATTATCGTTGAGCTAACGAAATGTCGCGACAATTGGTGCCGGATATCAGAGACCGAACTCAAAAATAAATGCGGGTGGTGTAGGTCGAACCACAGATAACAGACGTTTGGGCTCGATTTGAATCGTGTGTAAATACCCGCTACTGAAATTCCGAATAAATCAGACGTCTGAAACACGTTTGGCAAACGTTTGTAGATGGCGCAGTGATCGATACAATGCAGTTAGATTGCAGCTGTTAAACGCGTATAGCAAACAGTTGCGCAGATGGCAATAGTGAAACACAGATTTCTAACGTTTATCAATTTGAAAGTTTACACAGGTTTTTGAAGAAATTTTGTTCTAGCCTAAACGTCTGTTATCTGTGGTCGAACGCTTGCTTATTCGATGGATCACGGAGCCGGAGAAAAAACTCAAATAATCACTCGGAATGATTGATACGATCTGAAAACAGTAAATAATTTCAAATACGATTTGCTCGGTTTGATGATTTTGCAAATGGGGTGTGTACAAATTTAATACTTTCAAACCTTATTCCTCAGTATTATGGAATCAATGATTGCTTGAAATGTCAGTAATGCGCGGTTGTAGAACTTTGTTCAGCGTCTCTCTTTGATATCATAAGACGAGCAGAGAACAATATGCAGTACTTGCCAAATAGATAATTCCAAAAAAACTGAAAATAAGGATTTCTTTCAAAAATTTTACACAGTAAAACAGCTTTCTTTGAAGTAGTAATCATCAATATTTAATATTGCTTCAACCAAGTCACATTCGATACGCAACAAAGGAATTGCTTCCCATAATAGTAATAATAATAATTAATAAGATAAAAGAAAATATAACAAACAAAAAGACGATCAAAACGAATGATTGAAATCCACAAAACTTTTTGCTGTAGAACAACAAACATAAAAAACGCAAAACATCATTTCATAACAACTCACTGTCTGTCCTTCCAAAGGGTACCTTATCTATCAACATCTAATTTTAATTGTTTTATTGATGAACAGAAACCAATCATTCTCAACAGAGTATTCAGCGCACAACGAAAATAACAATGACTGTTTGGAGTTAAAATTTTACTTCTTAACGAAAGCTGATTAAATATCCATTATTTTCCCATTTTACTGACTACACACATGCCGTAGAGCACAACACTTAAAAGCTAGCTTCGATGCCGACGTAATCCACGTTAGATGTTAGGTATCTTTGCGTGGACCAAAATAATCTGCAATTTGGAATGTCTCTTCTTCATGATCTATTGATAGTTTTCTCTAGATGCTCCGATTAGATGGTGAATCAATTTATCTAATTGCTTATCTTATCGCTTTAATAAAGCTAGTATTCTCTTAACAATTTACAAAACATAGATCAACAGCATTGATCTAGCTTGGTCCGCAGCGAACTGTAGGAACAACCTACACACGGACGATGAATTATATATATTTTTTTTATTATATAATGTATTTATATTAAATATTTTTTCCTAAGCCAAACAACATATGTAGCTTTCTAAATGATTTGTAGCACATGATGTTGAACGAACTTTTGAATTGTGTTCGCATTTTAGAAGTAGCGTGCGATTCTACCAAAATGTGCCTTACCTAGCTATGATACAAAATAAAGGAACAAGGATCATTAGCCTGTACGGGCTCTGCAGATTTGTTTCCAGCAATGGTAGCAGAAAGCAGAGCTGCCCGAGTCGCACGGGTGCAAATCCGATTATTGCTCCGGTTTTCTGCCGTACGTCGTACAAAGATCGGGAACGAACTTTGCTCATGCATGCAATAGTTAATTACGGCTTCAAATCAATCAAAGGGGAACAGATCTCATTCAATATCAGGAGCACTATCAGTTGCTGTTGTCCTACAGTGATGGCTTACCTACTCGAAGGCAACGATAGGTTGAACAATTTTCCTGTAAGTAGTTTGATGAAACAAGTCTATTACTATTTTGTACACTGTACAATTTAGATTCGATGGTATGCATTTCTGCGTATACTGGACTAGTTTGAGCGATGATGACCATTTTCTATGACGGGAAACAAAAGATAGCACAAACAAGGGTTATCATCAGTCACTTACCCAGCGTAGCGGAACCCCAACTTCGCATTGGGGTCGTTATCGCCGATGGGGCTAACTTCTACATAATCGTACACATTTTCTTGAGGTCACTTTCACTCTCTTCAAATTCAGCCAGATGCTCTGCTGAAATGTGTCTCCCGTCTGCATTAGGCAAATACGGTTCATAATCAAGATCGCGTCGCTCATAAAACAAGAGATAAGCGGTGCTTGGGTCGATCTTTGGCCGCACAGGAATCTCACGACAAGAACTGTCGTTGTAGCAATACCACGATCCGTTCGGATTGGCAGCGTATGAAATGTAGTGACCACCGTTCAGCATACCCGAGTGGCACTGTAAATGAAAAGTGTGTAGTTACGTAAAATGCTAGAAATGCTATCGGAAAATTTGCTACTTACTACGGTGGCGTATAGTTGGTATTTTAGATCGAACGGATCCGTATCCGGTTTAAGGTGATGATTATGGAAATCCTTGAACTGTCCATCGACAATTGGCGTTTTCGTCAAACTAGACGACACGAGTCGCTTTCGTTGACCTTTTGACATGGCACTGATTCGATGTTTCGATTTACTCGGACTTTCTTCCGATTCACTACCTTCCTGTCGAACAGCAACCACCGGATGCGTCCCAACGATGGCCGGAGTAATATTACAATTACCCTCACTCACTCTACAGGTATCAATAACACTTTCTGATTCCTTGTCCTTGGCACCATCAGTGTCACTCTTTTCGATATCAACAGATCTAACCCGTTCAATAGTGCCCGTTATCGACGACAGAGAAACCTCATCACCCACTTCGTCAATCATGGACATTTCTCGATCGAACTCCACAATCTCATCGTGACAATCGTGATTGCGACCATCGTAGCCATAATGACCACTTCCTATTCCCTCCAGCAACTCCTTGTGACGGAGAATAGTTTCCTGCGGGACCGATGCAAGGTATGGCGTCGGATCAAAGTCTTCGTATGGGAAGTTGACTACCTTCTGTGATTTGACCCATTTATTGTTCACGTAGTTGAAACGTTTCAGGTGTACAATCTGAAATTTGAAGTGAGATAATAATTTAGTTATGGTAATTATTACGGTCAATGAACCTATTTAGAATACAAAGGTGGTGGTCAAAATCGGAAAGTTTGTATTACATTATCTCAAAGATCAAATAAAGCAATAAGGGGGGAGGTTGCTTTGTTGTGCTTTTGTGCACCTCTTCTGCTCCATTTTGGTCCATGAAATGGTTTGACCTTTGAGCTTTGATTTAACTCTCGACTCTTCTCTTGATTTTTGTCTCCATCTATAACGTCGCCATTTATCTTTCGTTTCAGTGAGTAGTTTAGATGTTCGTTCCATGAGCAATTTGGCTCCTGTTCCCGTGAGTCATTCAGCTCCCAGCCTTATCGCAATCTACTCGGATAGTCCCCAGCGGTGAACTCACCCTACTCCGACTGAGAGTTTCTCGACGGGGAAATTTCTCCCGACACTGATACCAGCTTCCTTGAGCCATTTAGCTCCCAGCTTTATCAAGTTCTACTCAGATAATATCCGACGGGTGAACTACTCTATTTCGACAAAGGGTTCCTTGTCAGCGGAATTTCTCTCAGTAGCGATGTCTGTTTCTTCAGTCAATTAGATCCCATTTTTGTCACGACATAGTCGAATAGTCCACGGCGGTGAATCTACTCTACTGTGAATTTTCCGGCGGGTTATTTCTCCTGATACTAATGTTCGTTTCCGTGAGCCATTTAACACCTGCTTCGTCCCGATCTAGTCCCCGGCGGTGGACCTAGCCTACTCAACGGGCCAGTCAATAGGTGCTGAGGTCTGTCCAGCAATTCCGGGTGGAGCGGAACTTCTGGTTCAATGTCGATCCAACGACCTACCAGATTCTATTCGACACAATCTACTCACTCTAATCCTCGACGGTGAATTTAGCTTACTCACGAGCTACCAGCGTAGGGTGTCGAGATCGGTCCGACGATTCCGGTGAAGCCTGACTTCCGACTCACTAGCGCCCCGACGACCTGAATCCGGTGCTACGTCGTGTACTACTCAACTCGTCTTCGGCAGTGGACCTATTCTACACCGACGAAGAGTTCTCCGGCAGCGGAATTTCTCCCGGAACACAATTTGTGGTTTCACAACGGCTTTCTAGCCGATGGCGCTACTTTGTTGGTCCCTTCGCTGCTGTCTCTGCAGCTCGAAGAATATACTCGTAACCACTCTGTTGACAGCATCTCAGATATGCTCGTCGTGGAACATCTCTTCGACGATATTGTCCACTTTTACACCAGGCATACCACTTTGAACTTATTCCAACCTAGGGCATTCGAAGACCACGTGTTCCAGTGTCTCTTGTACGTTCATGCAGTCTGGGCAAAAGGGTGACGAAGCATGTTCAATCCGATGCAGGTACTTCTGGAAGCATCCGTACACGGACAAAAACTGCGTCAAATAGAAGTTCACCTAATCGTGCTTCCTTTGCACTCACACCGACCGATTTGGGATAAAACGGTGGGTCCATCTTCCTGTCTCCGCCTTGTCCAACTCTTGCTGCCGCTTCGCCAGCGAGTCCGCTCTGACCTGATCTCCTTGCATTTCGCGTATTCCTCTGCTGGTAGCATTCCACATCCTCAGCCAGAGTGATGCAGATAAGAATCATCCCGGCAATGACGCATACTGCCTCCGACGATATCGTTCTGTACGCGCTCACGACACGAACAGCCATTAAGTGAAACGTGCTTGTCAACATCGTCCGGTTTCGCTTTAAGTTCAGTGCAGCGGCCATACCTCAGTGTTGAAGATGAGACACCCGCCAGGAGACGGCTCGGGCTGCATCTTGCCCCTCCGAGTCGTCCTTCTCATATACATAGTCAGCATGGCTGTTGTAATTCAACCGATCGTCGACTATCACACCCAGGTGCCTCAGCGCACCAATTGATGGAATGTTAGTGTGAGCCTATGCTGATCACGACACGCTAGTCAGCTGCAACTTGACATCAGCCATCTAGGTTCCAACGATGCCTATTGTCTCTGCCGTCAACATCTCCACCTCTACAAGAGTCTCGCAGGTTATCGTAAAGACAACGTCATTTGCAAAGCCGACGATCTCAACTCCTCTAGGCATTTTCACTGTTAACAATGTACAACGGAGACATTATATTCCAGAGCATTGGGCCGAGTATGGAGCCCTGAGGTACTCCTGCCGTGACCCTAATCAACTTCTGCTCCAATGTTAATTTCGTAGACCAGTACTTGGTCCTGGAAGTAACTTTTCAGAATTTTCCACGAAAAGTACGGAACCCGCATTCTGTGCAGCGCTACGGCGATAGCTAACCAGCTGGCGCTGTTGAACGTACTCTTCACGTCGATCCACGTAACCACGATGCAGCAGCGATTACCGCATTCTACTTCAATGCTTTCTCCGCGCTCGCGATGACTGCGGATGGCGTGCACCGTCCAGATCCCTTTCCGGAATCCGAACTGTCTCTGCGATAGTCCGTTCTCACTTTCAGCGTAGTTCGGCCTGTTGGGGATGATCTTTTCAGAAGTTTACCATGAGTCTACAGGAAGCATATAGGCCGACACGATGCTAAATCCCCTGGCTTTGGCAGCAACACCAGTTTCTGGATCTTCCATCTGTCCGGGAAGTAGCCTTTGTCTTGACATTTCTGTAGAACTATCCTGAACATGTTTGGAAACGCCAGGATCACGGTCGTCATTGCCACATTGAGGATACCGTCCGGACCGGGAACTTTCTCCGCTTTCAGCCCTTTCACCACTATAAGGAGCTCGTCGTGAGAGACTTGATTGTCACCAGCATTTCCACCGTCTGCATCAACGTACGGTGTAGGCGGCCATGCGGTTAGGTCGTGCTTTGGGATACGACCCTCTACGATAATTTTCAATTTATCAGCGCACATTTCAGCTGGCGTCGTTGGACTCTTGATCTTGGCCATCAAGACACGGTAAACGTTGCCCCAGGGGTTAGTGTCTACTTCTCTGCACAGCTCCTTGTAGTAGGTGGACTTTCAGGCAGGTAGCACGGAGGAAGCTGAACCTTCCGTAACACCAATATGCCGGCAGTTCCTCGGCTCCATTTTCCTCAACATTGTTACGTCACACGCCCTCTCTAACGTTTCCGATAGATCATTGACATTCGAAATTGGAGCGAGGCTGCACAAAAGATCCTTATCGAAGTCCTTGATTTTTTCACTTCCGCTGTGTGACTGTGTACTGCTCATTCATGTTCATACAGGTTCATACCAAGTAGATGTTGTTGTACTACTCCTCCCATCCGTTCCGAATAGTTAGATGGCTCGGAGTATTGTAAATCTTCAGTTCACACTTACGGGATAAACCTCACCGCAATTCATGATTAATTCCGATATGATCGCGTTGTAGCCCTTAAGCATTCGAGCCACCGAATGGACAGTGATTCAAATATTTATTTATTTATTTATTAATATTCAAATATTTGTACTTCACCGATTGACGAGGAAAGGTCGTGCTTTTAACGGAGTCCTGTCCTGGGCACTTAATTAGGATATGCTCAAATGTGTTCCTGGTTCTGCATGAAGCATGATGCACAGAGTAGTGGATCGACGTTAGAAATTGTGTGTTAGGTAACTTGAAAAACCTTCAAAAGCCTGACTTATAATGTTTTCGAGTTGTGCGGGACTCATTTTTATGAACTGGGACCCTTACTTGATCCATTGAATTGCCGTTTAGCTCCCGGTTTTCCTCTTGCAATCCATCATTTCCTGTATATATTGCCCTGTTTTGATCTTCTGCATATAATGAGCTATTTAGCTCTGATCATCTACTCGAATAGTCAAAGGTGTTGAATCCTACTCCGACTGAAAGTTTCCTAGCGGGGGAATTTTTAGCGATACCGTACTTTCTAGAGCCGACAATTGTCGCCATCGATGATTCAAGGTAGAGATGGTCGGGTTTCAATTTTTTCGAACCGGAACCTGACCCGAACCCGAGAGCTTGAAAATTGAAAAACCCAAACCTGAAATTTTGTTAAACCCAAACCCCAAACATTTTAAAATTGAAAAACCTAAACCCGACCCAAGCATGAAAATTTTGTAAAACTCGAACCCTACCCGAACCCGGTAATTTCAAAATTTAAAAAGCCGAACCCAACCCGAACCAGAAAATTTATAATTTGAGAAACCCTATCTGAACCGGACTTGTTGATATGGAGAATGAACCGAAGATCCCGAAGATTTTTAATTTTATGTACCCGAGCTGGATACAAGGCTCATCTAAGAATTTTAGAATCACTCAAACCTTAAGTAGAATAATGCGCGTCCAGTTACATCTGCCTATGACGAAACGAATAACTGACAAGAGTACTTCGCATTTATATTTACTATTATCGAACACCGAATTTGTAATGTTCTGAGAAACTTATAAATCGGTATCTTAATCGGAAAGTAGGATAAATCGGTGGCTAACGCGTGGGGAAACAAAAGGCGTAATATTGACAGTTTCAAACAGTCTTGCCCGTCATACTTAACCAAAGTTCCTATTTTTTTATCAAAAACTATCCCTGCAGTATTCGTATTCGACAGTTTACACGACGTCATCAGCGTTACTGGTTGGTACGACCAAACTTGTGTCGAAGGGTGTCGATCGAGATTCTCTGAATGACCTGCCGCTGGTGCTTTCCACTGGCGATTCAATGACCCACAACCGCTGCTTCGACGCGAATTACTTGATCTACCCCCGACGATGAATTTAGTTTACTTCATGGATTGACCGGTGGGATGTGCTTGTTCGAACTGTCAGCTCTGATCACTAATTCGTTGATCTCTCCATACTTTTCTCTGTAGCTCCACTAGAATCTGCGCGAGAGCTCAACTAACGGTGTTCCGCATCTTTTCGTTTTTTTACATCGCTACTAAGGCTGCCAACAGAGTGGCGGCAGAAAGCTGAGGTGAGAGTCACCATGCAAGAAACCTGTTTATAGCAAATCAAATGAGGCCTGTCAGAGTCAAAGCAGGTAATCCGCGCAGACCGGTTCGGTTTTCTCTCTGGTGGGCTCCAATTGTTTTTCTACATGCAAGTTTCTCATATCCTAAAGCCAGCCCTAGCTTAGTTTCACGCCGCCACCCTGGCAGCGTCCTAAGGAATTCTCTTCTGTTAGAACTGGCAACTTGCTTTGCTCATTATCGCATCTGAAGTAGTCGAAGAGCATGTGTTCATCCATTCCTTTACACTCCAGACAACCGTGACCTAATAGAAACAGCGTTAGCTGAAAGTTTGTCTCCCCGTGCTTGCCGTTCGCCCACAAAAACGCAACTGAAATCTAAGCCCTAGCCGTTTTGGAAGTATGTTAATGAGCAGCCTTTAGATTTCGGTTTAACTTATTGTATGTCATTCAATGGAGTTTTAGGCACCGACACTAAGAAAATCTGCCAATTGTTCTCCGACAAATTTTCAAGCGTCTTATCCGACGAGTACCTTCCACCATAACAAGTTGTTGCTGCCGCCAATCTCACTCCTTCTTTAGGACGGATCATCAACGTAATAATGTTGCCATTCTTGCAGCAATTTCCAAGCATCTAGTTCCTGGACCCAGACGGCGTTCTATCAATTTTTGTCACAAAATGTATCAGCGGGCTTCCCCCTTCGACGAGTCTTTGAGTTATCACTCACTACAGGGAATATTCCCCTTTTGATGGAAAGCAGCTCACATGTTTTCAGTCCATAAAAAGAGAATCTTGTGTTTGAGTGTCGTAATAAAACTATTTGAGCAGATTGTTTTAGACCCTATTTTCGCTCAGTACAAACATTACATTCCAGACGAACAACGGCCTAAACAACTCGTTTTATGCCTAAACGATGAACAACGACCATCCTGCTCTCGTTTGACTTTGTACTCGATGAATTCGCTGACGGATTACAAACTGATGCTATTAACATGAATCTATCTGCGGCTTTCGACAAAATGAACCATAGTATCGCAATAGCGAAGCTAATCAAACTCGTTCTGTTGTCTGGAGTCCGTATTACCAAAGCTGGTTTAACAGAGACGAGGCTGTGCAACGCCGGTTCATACACTTTGCACTTCGACATCTCCCATAGCAAAATAGATATCAGCTGTTGAGTTACGAAAACCATTGTCAGTTAATAAAGCTCGCCACTCTCAGCATCTGGAGGGACTGCTCTCGAGCCCTGGATCTTCAGGCCCGTATTCGAGCTCTTCGTAATAACTCTCACTTGCGACTACCTTTTCGGAGAACCAACTATTGTCGTCAGAGCACTGTTATCGGAGTTCAGCGAATTTTTAAGTGTGGCGACTGTTTTCGACATCCATTTGACGAGAAATTCGATATAACTAAATATGCAAGTAGTTCAATCACCATTTTGGGGATTCTATCCAGACCGGGAGCTTTCTTCATTTTTCAACCCTTGGTCACTTTCGGAAGTTCAAACATTGAATACCCGCATATCTTCGGTTCTGCTTCTACATCGTTGTGCGAAGTCGGCGACCACTTTGTTGGATTACGCTTCGTATCATTATTCTCAACGATTTCATTCAGTTTATCCGGGCATATTTCAACTTCGGTGGTCGAGTTGTCAGATAGTCTGTTTTCATGTTTGGAGCGCACACACATCCACTAAACTTCCGAATCACCAAACCAATGACAATGAACCATGCCAGTAAAAGCTATATTCTCCAGCGTTTCGAAAGTGTCGTACGATCGTCTAGATGAATCGAATCGTTCAATTGCCAAAACACAAAAATCGTCGATTCCAGAATAAAAACATATCCAAGAAGTTACAATTTTTGCATTCCGTACCCCCTTACGATTTTAGGTCGGTTCAAGTATGCCTCGAAATACCCCTCGCAACTGTTTTGTGACCGGCGAAGAAATGATTTCCGAAAGTCCCATCAATCATCTCGTACAATCTGAAGCTGCAAAAATATATTATTATTGTGATATAGATATTCTCTCTAATGAATCAAGGCTGACGATCATTTCTCGATTGAAATGCTAATATTCTTTGATTGACTTTTCAGCGGATTGTCCTTACTGCCCAAATTAAAGTACAGTACAGTACAGAATCACTATCGTCCATTCACCCATCGAATCTCAGAGTTCAAGTAATAACTTTTCAAACGCAACTAGGTTCGAAGGGATTCGACAAACTAGGTATATCCGGAAATATAGAACAGTAAAGCTGAAATATTACATTAAAATATTCTGTTGAAGTATGTTTCCTGTGGCTATAGATATCAGAACATCAGTTTATATTATTCAAAACAGATCAGATCGCCCGTGTTGAGAGCAATTCGCATTTTCGGGCATATAACCCAAGCAGCAGTCGGGTTATCCCGTTTCGGAAGAACATCACCGAGGTTTATTAAAAAGATACTCACCAGTATCGGTGGCAGTTTCCAGATCTGCAGTTTCTTGGTGGCTGGCTTTTTCTGCTTGCAGTGAGAACAGTGGTACCACTGTTCCAGCTTTTCCTCTGAGGTGAACGCCCGCAAGCAGTGATCCAAATCGACTGGCTCAGTTTGCTGCTTCCTGCAGATTGACACAGATTCATGCTCGGTCCACAACTGTGCAGTACAACAATGGTTAGATATCATTAAAACTACACTGTAAATTGAGCACATGAAAGACTTACCCGTTCCCGTGTGCTCTGATAGCGCAAATGAAGCGCGGTCGGGTCCCAATCGATGGCAATTTGAATATGACTGGTGTTGATACATCGCAACGATGGTGTCGGGGAAGATTGATTGCCATCCAGGGAAGACCCACTCGAGCTAGCGTACGTTTTCCGTCGAAATGTTGGCGTGTGTTCCCTTGACGAAAGATTTGGCGTAGAGCTGTTACCTACAAGTCAACGACAAAATTATTTTTATAGTTTCAAAGCATCGCTCATGAGTGCTTACTGGATGATGTGGCCGAATATATTAGGCCTTGTAGCAGAGGTTCATCATTGCAGGGTATTTCACACCCTCGACAAAAACGAGACCATTGGCATAGCGCACATATTCGTCCGCCACTGGCAACGGCCCGTAGGGTAAACGGGAAATCATAACCTAAGCTATCATCACTGTAAATAAAATGCATTAGTTTATAGGTTCACCAAGTTTAGGCAGATTTAACCTACCAGTCTGTAGCATGATTTGACTGATCGGGTGGCGTCGGCGGAAGTGGACTCAATAGCCGTGCAACTTGTAACCAAACCGAGCAGTACAGCTCTTTGTTAGTTACTCCATCGTAACACGGGATCAGCAGCGGTACACCGAAAAGACCCGGTCGCGACTTATGATGTGATAGGAAATAGGTGTCCTGTCGGCTTAGCTTACGATGTACCGCTATCAAATAGTTGTTCTTTGGCTGATTATTGTACATTCCTCCGCTGTTCGCACTCAACGGTCGTCTAATTGCACTTAGATTGAAGGAGTCACCTTGGTGGTGCTGTTGTTGTTGTTGGAGATGATGATTATGTTGATGTATCGTATTGCTATCGACGTACGGAAACGGATCACTCACATCGGTGGCGTGGCCATTATAGATAATATCACAATCATTGCAGGGAGTTTTTTGCTCATCTTGGTCGCCCGTCATGCCACTGCCCGTAGATGCATTCCAGCCATTGTCGACATTGTTTAACAAATTTGTCGTCGATATAGTTTTGTGAGATTGATCTTTATACTGTGAGCTCGTTGCATACGCGGTGCTAGCAAACTGGGGTATTTCATTGAATGTAAAGGTACTATCAGGACTGGCACTGATTTCGGGAATGTGCTGAAATATTTCAAGATACTTTTATAAAGAACGGTTTACTAGAAAGCTGATCAGTTCCGTTACTAGTTAATTTTGGTGTGCCCCCTGGGAAGTTATGGGAATTCATATTTGTATGACACTATTGCAACTTTTAGCTAAGAAAATGTAAGCGATACTTGTAGAACTACCAATTAAGTTAAAGTGTTAATAAATTTTTCGCCATCCTCATATGGTTTTGGTATATGTACTTCTCAATAATCTGTTAAGTTTCAAATTTACTCGTGCGTATCTGAAATGGTTATACTAAAATCTATAATTAATTGTATCTCTAGATCTTATATGTTTATCATACAAAAAAGACTCAATTGTTTGAACTTTGATTTAAATCCAAATGAGTGTTTAGGCATCCGGGGAGTTAATATAGCTAACGGTACAGTAGCTATAACGCTTGTCTTAGCCAACCCAGTAATTTATGTTAAGAATGGATAAACAGCGACTGATATGGAACGGGCGACAGATTGAAGAAATTATTTCGTGGGGGGATGGGCTCGTTGTGCCAATGAGCCATTCAGCTCTCCACTCTTGCTTTTCGTCTCCATCTATCACGTCGCCATTTAGTTTTCGTCTTAGTGAACCTAGTCGCCAGCGGTGAACTCACCCTACTCCGACTGAGAGTTTCTCGATGTAGCAGTGTCTCCCGACACCGATACCCGCTTTCTTGAGCCATTTAGCTCCCAGCTTTATCGAGATTTACTCAGATATTATTCTGCGGTGGAACTACCCTACTCCGACTGAGAGTTGCCCGGCTGCGGCACCGATGTCTGTTTCGAGAGCAAATTAGAATCTACCCTACTGCGAATCCCTCAACGACGGACTTATCCCGATACCGATGCTTGTTTCCGTAACTTTCGTCCCGATCTCGATCTCGTCCTCGGCGAGGGACCTAGCACATCCACGAGCCAATCAGTAGGTGTCGAGGTCTCTCTAGTGATTCCGGGTGGAGCGTTCACTGGCGCCCCAACTAGACCAGCGCCAGTTCACTGGCGCTCCAACTAGACCAGCTGTTGGCTGTTCAACGCGATCTACTTGAACTAATCCCCGGCGGCGGATCTTGCCTACTCACGAGCCACCCGGTAGTGTGTCGAGATCGGTCCGACGATTTCAGTGGAGCCTGGCTTCCGGTTCGCTGACGCCCCGATGATCCGAACCCGGTGGATCTAGTGTACTCCGGCTTAGGATTCCCCTGCGGCGGAATGTTTCCCGAACCCGATTTTTTGTTCCATGGTGTAGTAGTAGTTTCTAGTAGGCGGTGCTGCTTTGTTGGTCCCTTCGCCGCTTTCTCGGAAGCTCGGAGAGTATATTGATCATTACTCTATTGACCGCATCTTCGATACGCTCATCGTAGCACATCTCTTGGAAGATATTGTCGACTGTCACGCCGGACATACCCGTTCGAATTTCTTCGAACCTAGGGCAGTCAAAGACCGCGTGTACCAGCATCTCTTGCACGTTCACACGCTGCGGGCAAAGAGGTGACGAAGCATGTTCAAACCGAAGCGGGTACTTCATGTGTGCCCGGACAAAAATTGTGTCAAATGGAGGTTCAGCTCTCCATGCTTGCTATGCACCCGTGACACATTTGGGATGCATCGGTGGGTCCACCTTCCTTTCTCCGCGGTGCAGCGCTCTTACTACCACTTAGCTAACGAGTCCCTTCTGAACTGCCTTCTTGCATTTCGTATATTCCTCCGCTGGTAGCATTCCACGTCCTCAACTAGAGTGGTGCTAACGGGAATCATTCCAGCAATGACACATACCGCCTCCGACGATATCATTCTGTATGCGCTCGCGTCACGAACAACCATTAGGCGAAACGTGCTTGTCAATTTCGTCCGGTTCCGCGTTGAGTTCAGCGCAGCAGCCCAGGCCGGTACGCCGTACCTCAGTATTGAGGATGAGACACTCGCCAGGAGCCGTCTCGTGGAGCATCTTGCTCCTCCGATGTTCGACATGATCCTTGCCAATACCTTAGTTGTCCTTACAGCCTTCTCATATACATTGTCGACGTGGTTGTTGTAATTTAACCGATAGTCTACCATCACACCCAGGTGCTTCAGTGCAGGATCGATTGAATTGAGTGTCCGCCGATGCTGATTACGCTTCCTCAAGAGTCTCGCCGGTTATCTTCAGGACAATGTCATCTACGAAGCAGACGATCTCGACTCCCACACTATGTACACTGTGTACATTGGTTGAACATTATGTTCTAGGCCGAGTATGGAGCCCCGTCACCATAATCCACCTCTGCCCCATGTTCGAATCGTAGACCAGAACTCGGTTCTGAAAATAACTTTTCAAAAACTTGCACAGGTAGTCCGGGATCCGCATTCTGTGCATCGCTACGACGATAACCACCCAGCTGAAGCTGTTGACCGTGTTCTTTACGTCAACCGTTACCACGACGCAGTAGCGATTGCCCCTTCTCCTTTGCTTTGAAACGTCCACCGTCAAGACACGTTTCCGAAATCCGAGCTACCTCTGCGATAATCCATTATCACTTCCAGCGTAGTTCGTCAGCATGTTGAGAATGACCCTTTCCAGAATTTTACCAAGAGTCTATAGGCCGATACGATGCTGGATCTCCTAGTGGCTTCCCTGGTTGTGGCAACATTACCAACTTCTGGATCTTCCATCTATCCGGGAAGTAACCTTCGTCCAGGCATTTCTGTAGAAGTATCCTGAACATCGATCGCGGTCTTCAGTTACACGTTGGGGATACCGTCCGGATCGGGAACTTTCTTCGCTTTCAGCCCTTTTGCCACTATAAGAAGCTCGTCATTGGAGACTCGATTATCACCGGCATTTCCAACGTCTGCATCAACGTACGATGTAGGTGGCCGTGCGGTTTGGTAGAGCTTCGGGAAAAGACCACGATAATCTTCAGTTTGTCAGTGTACATTTTAGCTGGCGTCGTTGAACCCTTGATCTTGGCCATTACAACACGGTAAGCGTTGTCCCAGGTGTTAGCGTCTACTTCTCTGCACAGCTCATTATAGCAGGTGGCCTAAGTACTATCTCGCATTAAAAAACGGCCCTAGCCGCGCGGAATGTCACCTTACGTTCGTCTCTGACTACCTTATATCCTGCTCTCTGAACGCGTCTTCTGGGTTTTGGGTAGGCAGCACAGAGGATGCTGAGCCTTTCGTTCCAACAATACGCCGGACGCCGGCAGTTCCTCGGTGATGTTACGTCACATGCCCTCGCTAATGTTTCCGACAGCTCATAGGTATTCGAAATTGTCCTTTATTTTCCACTTGCGTTCGCCAGTCCGCAATCTCCGCGTTACAATGCAATTCCTCCGACCAATGGTGTAGTGGATCGACTGGTGGTCGCTATTTGTGTACTGCTCATTAACTCGCCAATTCATCTTATCCATCAGCGACGGACTACAGAATGTTACGTCGTTGGTGGATTCTCGACCTTCTTTACGGAATGTGCTAGCAGAACATTTATTGCACCGCTTTACATCCAGCTTCGCAAGGGCCTCCAACAAGCTGAAAGTTCCTGTGTTGGTCAGCCTGGTACCCCACTCCACGGTTTAAGCGTTAAAATCTTCTCCTATAATAAGCGGCGTTCGTCCAACTAACGAGTCAGTTGGTGCGTCCAGCATCCAATTCTGCTGCCTGTTGTTCACCATGAGGGAGCACAACAGCTACATACGTATACTCCGTTGATTCTGGCGATCACGAAGCCTTGGTTTGTGCTATCCACCACCTCTTGGACATAAAAACCGCCCATCACTTGGACTGCCGCCATCCCTGTACGGTCCTCCATCCAGTAACCGTTATCAGGAGGAACACGAAACGGTTCTGCAATAATTGCACTTTGTTTCTGCTGTTGATTGCCAGAAAAATTGCTGTGCAATGTCTCAATGATTGAATTAGGCTGGATCTATCTCCATCATCATTGGCCTGCCTTCGCCTTTTTGTACTCTGGACAAAAGAAGCCTGTCGTTATGTGGTCCTTTCCCTCATACTTTGTGCAGAGCCTGCACGTCGATTGCTTTGTGCAGTGTCTAGCAATGTGCCCCTTTTTCCCACATTTTCGGCGCAGATCAGATATGTCCGGGCTATTACTGTTTCTTGCCTGATAGCCGAAACCCAGGCATTTGAAACACCTCTTTGTTTGTTTAGTTGCTCTAGAGACCAATTGTAATGAGCACATCATCCGACTTTGATATTACGGGTCGACATACGCTGGTTGGCTGCGACTGGCGATAAGCGTATCGCCGCTGCCTGTGTGCCACTATACGCCTTCCTTAACCTGATTGATATCTGCTCTCTCTCCAGGTTACATTGCTCTATTGACGCGCACCTCACTTCGTCTTCCGTTGTGATCTTGTTAAAATTCCTGTACTCGACCACTGCTACCTGAACTAAAGCTCTCACGTCCTGATAGGTCGAGCTCTTGATCAATCTCTCTTCAGCTCGCACAGCATCTGACACCTCTAAGTGCGGCTGCTTCTTACTACGTTCTCCCCCAGTTTCTGCAGCTTGGGATCGGCGTTTTCAGCTCTCTCCAGTGACGGCATCTGTTCGCATTCAGCGGATTTGATGCTAATCACTAGATTCTACTTGTAAGTAGCGGTTTTGCCCACTACTCGGGTTCTTATTTGCCCGACTGACCCTTTGTCAGGGCGGCCTAGGTGCCTCTACAAGAATTTCGGACTTTCGTACATAAACAAAGAAATGGGTAAACAGGCAAAATAAATTAATAAATTTACCGATTTTTATTCTCCTCTGTTCTGCACACTTCGCTAATGCTGCTGCGGGAATGGGTTGCAGTTTCTTATCGCTTTCGACCGGCCGGGATTCCCAACGGCCGCGTTCTCCCTGCTGCGAATGCTGGTTATAGTTGGCTGCTATCGCAGCGGTCCTTGACGTTTAGCTAGGGAGGTGAGCTTGGCTCCTTTGTTGGAACCTCCCTTGCAAGGTTGGCATACTATCGCCGAATCGACTTGCTCGCCGCAATCGTTCCCGGAAATCACCGCAGTGCACTTCCCAGGGGGAACTTTTGTTCACCGTACTTCGTTCTCGTTGGCGATTAACTGTGGAGGAGAGCTAGGCTCGTTCGACTGATCCCTCTATGGCGAGTCAACACCACACACTTCACTTGTGCCCGAACCACGGGCCGGCACTATTTGACGGTTTTATATCGCCGTCGCACGCGCGCACTGAATACTTCCTTCTAGTGGCGAGAAACTGTCCCGAAAAAAGACAAAACTTATCTGGACGTCTGTTTAATGCCGTGGTCCGTCATTTTCTATCAAACCGAAATCGAAGACACGATATATACTTTACCCCCATTCACTCTTCCACGCACACATATCTGATACGAATCGGGATACACCTACGGTGCATCAACTTTGGTCCCGAACGCTCAGTTAAAAAGCAGCCCAGTTAAAGAGCGCCCAGTTACCGAACGATTGCTGTACATATTTTCCGTTCACAGTGCACTCTACAGCAACTTCATTTCCAGCTCCACAGGGATTGACGAATATCAGTTGAGCTTTCAAAATAACTTAGTGTCGTTTCTATTTTGATTGCCTCAGAGTATATTATTGTGCACAACAACAAAAATATTGATAACAAATGAGAATACGTTGCAATTCGAACTCGCGTTTTTCAGACCACATGTTTCTGATGATACCATCTGAACTATTTGTCGGCTTAACACAAATTGTATAACTAGTGACCTCAACAAATACGCCAAGGTTCGTTTGATTGAAGGTTCGCTACCGCATCGGCCAATGGAACCCTGCTGCAGCACTAAGAAGGACGGGCAGCAAGCTAAAGTGGAAGACGAAAGCCTTTAACGAAAACCTCTTTGTTGAGTTACTTCGGCGAACAACGGAATCAAGTACGTTGATACGGCTGACGGCTAACAAGAAGGATTGTGACGGCTTGTGACGTTACAATGTCACTAAAACTAGGGCCATGTAGTAGACGGCATGCAGCTTACTGGTTAAATGAGTAACTCAGTTCGCTATACGCTGCTTGTCTTAGATCCAGAAGGCGGGCTCAGAGCGCAAGATCGGAGAGTGAGACAGGAGCGCAAGCGACGTATCTAGAAGCTAGGGACTCTTTAAAACAGGAGATCAAGCTTAGCAAGCCAATTGCCATAAGTAGCTGTGCTGAGAAATAAACGCCAGTCCCTGGGGGACGCGTACTGAGTCGTCATGACGAAGACGAGGGTCCGTCGACACCAGCTGAAATATGCCCGGGTAAGCTAAAGATAATCGTTGAGGGTCTCTTCCCGAATCACGATTCAACTACCTGGTCACCAACACCGTACGCGAAGAAGAAGGAGGTAACACAGTCGAGTGGCAAGTGACTAACGACGAGCTCAAAGACGCGTCGATGTGACTAAAATCAAAGAAAACCCCCGGTCCGGATGGAATACCAACCGTGGCGCTGAAAGCTGCGATCCTGGCATATCCATGTTGCTACTGCTGAAGTCTTTAGACGATAGTAATCCCCGAAATGAGGAAGGTGCAGAAACTGATGTTGCTGCCAAAGTCAGGGAAGTCACCGGGCCATCCAGCCTCGAATAGACCAATGCCGCAGCGTGGCATAAAAGAATGAGCCAGATCCTGAAGAGCTACTCCCAGAGTAGAGCACTGCTGTACCAGACGAACAAAAGGGCAGAAGGCAATACGAGTCGCAGCGGGTGTTACTCAGGGCTCCATTCTCTGTCAAACACTTTGGAATGGGATGTAAGATGCACTGATAATATAAATTCGTGAATATAATAAGTCATGCAATGCACGAATTCATTCGTCGTTTTCTGCAACGAAGTAGGGTTACTGTGCCCTAATGCATCTTAGCACCTCTATTCATCCTACCCATTTGAACACATTAGTTGGAGCAGTATCTGCTCTCTCTATTCAACGCATTGGCTCAAATGGTAGGACGAATAAGGGTGCGTTGTACCCGACTTTTCGCTTCGCTCAAACGGGAGTATTTTACATTTTCCAGGCGAGATTTTTTATTGTACTGCTTATTAGGAACGAAGCAAAGATGTTGATACCGATTTAAGAGCATTCCAATCACTGAAAGCCGAGTTATCCGCGAAAGAGTGTGACATCCCGACTAATGAGATGAATAAGGGCTCGTCTACCCTATTTTCGTGCATTGTAAATAGTAAGTTTCGTTCATTTCATTAACAAGAATGGTCGTATGGTGAACGAAAGCTTTCGTAAATTTTACACATTTAATGTACACTGCACGAATGTTATCGTTGATAACGACATTATTTTTCGTGAATGAAATGAAATGTTTTGTTTATTTTAATAAACGTTTGTGTATATTACGAACGATTTCGTTGGTCGCACGAAATTTTTTCGTTTATCTTAGAAAAGTTTTCGTATTTATTGGCCTCTTATTGTTTTCAGTCGATCTTTTAGGATCGATGTTTTTTTTTATTTAAAAAAATCGATGTGTCCAAATCGATTTTGTGATACGAAGAAATGGCCGCTTAATGAACGAAAGTTTCGTTTATTTTAATAAACGTTTATGTATATTACAAACGATTTCTTTGGTCGCATTCGATCTTTTAGGATCGATGTTTGACAACACCGATATCGCTCTGGCAGAGAAAAACTCAAAATTATTCATACAAAATCAACGAGCAGTTCGCGACGGCTCAACTGGTACTGCTCCAGATTCTGAATCAACTGGAAGCGAAAGAGGTTCAGGAAATCTTCCTGCAACCGGTGGACACGGATACGACTACTAAATAGTCAGACAACAGCAATTATCTGACGAATAGCAACAATGGCTCCATATTGCTCTTTTGACGTGGACAGTTTGACGAATGGTGCTCGTAAATATTATAAAGATATATAACAGCGAACGACTCGTTTGCTGAATGAAGCTGTTTCGTAATAAGCTAACGAAAGTCATTTCGTGGTTTTCACGAAAAACTCGTAATAAAAAATAAAAGTGTTTCTATAAAACTACGAACGATTCATCATATGTACGAAAAATTCGTATATTTTATGAAAGTTGTTTGTACGAAATTAATTCCTAGAGATTTACGAATATATTCTATCACTGTTGGGGCTTAACACTGCGGCTGCCCAGGAAAGTGAAAATCGTTGGTTTCGTGGACGATGTGTCAATAACGGTGAGACACTTGAAGAAATGGAGGTGTCGGTGACGGAGACAATAGATGCGATCGAGAGCTGGATGAACGGGTCAAGCTGCAAATAGCTCACCACAAGACGTTGTTGTTGGACAGCAACTGCAAAGGGGTTCAGCGGATACAGATCACCATCGAAGGGCATATGATTGCATCGAAGCGTGCACTGAAGCAATTGGGCGTGATAATCCACGACTGATTGAGCTTAAACAACCACGTTGATTACACATGCGAAATGTCGGGTCTTTATCTAGTGTTTCGTTATCTACTGCTTGGGGTGCGGTGCTGAAAACCAAGTGAAACCGCGGAAAGCTGAACAGGACGCTTCGACTACTGGTCGTACGAGTTGCGATTGCGTACCGGAGGCAGTATGCCCTGATGTCGAGATGATCCCCATCTACATTACCTTGACGGAGGATATCAAGTGTTACAATCAATGAAATGTCAGTAACGTGAGGAAGATGATGAGAATCGATTCGATGATGACGTAGCAGCAGGAATGGGATAATACGGAGAAAGGAAAGTGGACCTACTGGCTCATCCAAACCTGTCGACGTGGGTCAATAGAATGCACGGAGAGATGACCTTCAACCTGATACAGCTTCTACCGAGCCACGGCTGCTTAAGGAGTATCTTCATCGGTGTGGGTACGCAATGTCAACACTGTGCCTGGAGCGTCTTTGAATGTCCGAGGTTTCAAGTATTTGAATGTCCGAGGAGAGTCTTTGAATGTCCGAGGTTTGAAGTGACGTGCAGGGAGCTACTTAAAATGGGAGAACCGGACATCAACCCGGATAATGTAGCCTACAGAATGACAAGCGACGTAGAGACGTGGAACGCAGTAAACAGAGATATTATGTAGATCAGTGATTCTCAACCTGGGGTCCGCGGGCCCCAGGGGGCCGCGAAGTCATTGCTGGGAGTCCGCGAAGAAAAATATGTTTTCCGAGTGCATATTGAAATTTCAAATCTTGTTTCCTAACAAATTGAAAATAACATATTGATAGCATACAAAATTGATGTTTATCTGTGGGGGTCCACGGCAACCCAGTGTGATATCTAAGGGGTCCGTGGTACGAAAAAGGTTGAGAACCGCTGATGTAGATCATGACTGTCTTACAGCGGACATCGAACAACGGTTTCGGGAGAGCAATCACCGCCAGGGAACTCTCCGCAGGTATAAGCTAGATCCACCGCCGAGGACTAGTCGTTTAGACTGCAATAGAGCAGCGAGTATGAGTCGTCGAAACGGCAGCGAACCGGACGTCACGCTCCATGCAGATTCGCCAGACCGACTACGGCACCCCACCGGTTGTTCCTATAGAAAAATAGCGAAAACCAAAGAAGAATCGATATTGGGAAAACTTTTTTCGCCAGGGAACTCTCCGTTAGCGTAAGCTAGATTCACCGCTGGGGACTAGACTGAGTAGACAGCGACGAGACACCGCTAGTCGCGGATCATCGGCGCACCAGTGCATCGGATACCCTGCTTCACCAGAATCGCCGAACTGACCTAGGCACCTAGCTGATTAGCTCGATCTCGGGAGAACTTCTCTCACCGGAGAATTCTCTGTCGGAGTAGGTCAGGTCCATCGTCGGGGACTAGACCGAATTGTTCGCGAACAAGTCGAGGACTGAATGGACCATCAAGGAAGTAGTGCTAAATGGCCCAAGAAGAGAACTAAATGGCTTAAAGGAGTTGCGGTGCCAAATGGCACCGGTTACGGAGTCAAAGGGCTCAAGAAGTTGTGGTATTGAAACCAAATAAGAATCGGTATCGGAAGAACTTCTTTCGTCTGGGACCTCTCCTTTAGCTTACAGTCAGATTCATCGCCGAGAACGAGACCGCTTAGACCGCGACGATACACCACCAGCAAACCGGATGCCCCACTCTACCACCGGACGTCACGCTCCATGCAGATTCGCCAGACCGACTACGGCACCCCACCGGTTGTTCCTATAGAAAAATAGCGAAAACCAAAGAAGAATCGATATTGGGAAAACTTTTTTCGCCAGGGAACTCTCCGTTAGCGTAAGCTAGATTCACCGCTGGGGACTAGACTGAGTAGACAGCGACGAGACACCGCTAGTCGCGGATCATCGGCGCACCAGTGCATCGGATACCCTGCTTCACCAGAATCGCCGAACTGACCTAGGCACCTAGCTGATTAGCTCGATCTCGGGAGAACTTCTCTCACCGGGGAATTCTCTGTCGGAGTAGGTCAGGTCCATCGTCGGGGACTAGACCGAATTGTTCGCGAACAAGTCGAGGACTGAATGGACCATCAAGGAAGTAGTGCTAAATGGCCCAAGAAGAGAACTAAATGGCTTAAAGGAGTTGCGGTGCCAAATGGCACCGGTTACGGAGTCAAAGGGCTCAAGAAGTTGTGGTATTGAAACCAAATAAGAATCGGTATCGGAAGAACTTCTTTCGTCTGGGACCTCTCCTTTAGCTTACAGTCAGATTCATCGCCGAGAACGAGACCGCTTAGACCGCGACGATACACCACCAGCAAACCGGATGCCCCACTCTACCGGAATCGCCGAACTGACCGTAGCACCTGGCTGGTTGGCTCGAACTTCTCTCGCCGAGGAACTTTTCGTCGGAGTAGGCTAGATCTATCGTCGGGGACTAGACCGAGTAGTTTGCGAACCAGTCGGAAGCTCAACGAGGAAGTGGTACTGAATGGCACAAGGGATCTGAAGGGCTCAGTAAATTAGACAGTCTGAAGTTTGCCGCCCAGATTGTCCTCGTAGGGGAAGAGCATTTATTCTATACCAACAGCTACCTTGACTACCCAAACCTGTTCCCTGAGTTGTTGGTTTTTGAACATTTTTTCCTGCTCAGAATGTTTTTGAACATTTTTTCATATATATACAAAAAATTTCAAATCCCCCCCCCCCCCGAAAAATTTTCTTACTACGCCACTGCTTGAAACGAGCACAGAACAAGAGAGAATATTGTTCAATGTTTGTTTAAATAGACTAATTTTCTGGGTTCAGCTAGTTTCGTAGTATACAGAGTCGCTTTAAACATGCTCTGTATAAATCGCTGATATTCCTAGTTGCGCTGTACCTCCAAATGATGTGTGGTATTAGAGAAAGACAGTGATGGGCATTTTAAAAAAATCGAAATCGATTTTGTATCGAACCGCAAAGATCGGATGAAAAACAAACGATTTGTTCGAGGTAAAAGGATCGATATTAAAATAAAAATCGCATTGAAATCACCCATTACTAGAAAAAGCATATTATCGCGCTCAATGCTCAAGTGCATATTAAAAAACTGATTGTTTCAATTCTACAAACAAGTTGATAGCAGATTACGGTGTGTACTGGACATGTAGGGCGATCCTCGGAAAAGCGATCAACTAAAATGATATGACATGGTGTGTCTAAAACCATTATTAACTATAAAAAGTGACCATAAATTTAGCATACGGCATTCGAAAGATACAGTATCCAAGCATCTTTTCAGTGAATTTCAAAATGATCCATCGAGAGAGAAATGGCGATTTGAAGTTTTATGACACGTTTCATAAGGCTACCAGCAAACACCCACGGTTTTGGTCCCATCTTTTAAACCAAAAAATATTTGTCTACTTATTTGGTACTCGGCATTCAAAAGATACAGTAATCAAGTATATCCCCGCTGCAAGTTTGAAAATATTTCATTGACGGAATCGAAAGTTATAACGATTTGAATGCGGTATGCGGTCAAAGATGGGTTTTCTACCAGATTTCAAGCATGAAGCCATGTTTGTCCATTGACTATGTAAGTCGTTTATACGTGTCGCTGTTTTAAAGAAAAACCTTAACCTTTAATTGCACAAATATAATGGCCAAAAGGTGTTAATTATATGCTGCGATGAAAAAATATGAAAATAGGGTTGTCTACCTAACGTTAACTATAACGTGTAAATTAAAAAATTTGAATAAAAGTTGGAATGTTGGAAGGCCATATATCAGTGGTTTGTTGACTGACTCTAATTATTTTTTTATTAGTTAACTGGCAGACGTTTTATCAACAATTTTCCGGCAGAAGAATATAAAATAGAGTTGTCTACCTCAAATAATAGACAATATAAATGATCTCAACTATATGTGTTGGAACAGCTATGGATTTCGGACCTCCGAATAGCACAACTCGTGTTTGCTTTTGAGCAAGAGTTAGCTTTTAAGCTGTAAATATTTTTAATCCATTAGGTGTTAGTTAAACTTATAATAATTCAAAAAATCTTACATTTCTAGTCCAAATTTTCTGTGTCCACTGTCCAACGATTTCAACTAGGGTTTACAATTTTTTATAAGTTTTATAATTGTTGTATGACGTCCTAGCTGTAAGAAATTTTAATCTGTTGTGTTCGTGTATAAGTAGGTATAATTAATCTGCATGACACTTAGCTCACTTTAACTTGCGTGCATTGGCACTCCTGATAACTATAGTTCATTTTCTACTGCGTGTCGCCCGGGTAAACCTTTCGCGCCCCGATGCTGGTTGGTCGTCGTTCGGAACAATATGTATTATCATTATTTAGTCTATTTTTTATTAAAAACGATGACATCGTTTTCTATACATTGGTTCAATGCAGCGAACGCAAACTAAAAATCATGGAAAATAAAATTCAACATATTCAACATATACATATAAAAATATGAAGGTATTTGCTGATTCAGATCAATTTATGTTATGCTACGGTTTTTTGTTGAAAATTTTGTACATTCGTGATTTGCTGGTTGGGTTGACAGATGTCAAAAACTGGTCAAAGGGGATGTTATCAATACAACAAATGCATCTGTTCACATCTCTAACTATTGTCAGTTTTATTGTCTAAATGAATTTAACAAGAGAATTTGACATTCAGATGCTTTTTAGTTCGACAACAGACCAACTAGCGGATTTTTTTTTAGTTTACACGTTATAGTTAACGTTAGGTAGACAACCCTATTTTCATATTTTTTCAGCGCAGCATATAAACAACACCTTTTGGGTATTATATTTGTATAATTAAATGGTAACTTATATACTATATACTTGATTACTATATCTTTCGAATGCCAAGTACCAAATAAGTATACAAATATTTTTTTGTTTATAAAGATAGGACCAAACCCGTGGGTAGCCTTATGAAACGTGTCATAAAACTTCAAATCGCCATTTCTCTCGAATCTCTCGATGGATCATTTTGAAATTCTCTGAGAAGATGCTTGGATACTGTATCTTTCGAATGCCGTATGCCAAATTTATGGCAATTTTTTATAGTTAAGGTTGGACAGAGAAAGGATAAAATTCGCTAACGAAAAAAGCAGTTTTTTCCACACCGTATGTCAGATCTGCATAAAAATCAATCAGCAGTACTGTAACAACATTCTACATACGCTGATTGATTTTTATGAAGATCTGACATACGGTGTGGAAAAAACTGCTTTTTTCATTTGCGAATTTTGCGCATTCTCTGTCCAACCTTAATAATGGTTTTAGACACACCGTGGATATTCAGGAGAAACTTAAATGAGATCGGAACTAACACTGTGTAGTTGAGGAACGCACTCGTGCGGTAAACTTGCAAAGACACTTGAGATAAGCGCTCTAAAGCCTGAAAAACTTCATTTCATTCGGTTCAGATTTAATATGCACGATTACAAGATTAAGCTTAAGGAAAAAGGTAAAACAAATTGCGTGTTTGATTTATTGTAACAGCAGTGTCGATTGATTTCCATTTGGTATGCGCTTACAAATTTTGACAAAAGCTAGCAGAATTTAAATATTGCAAGATATAATTTTCAATATTTTAAAAGAGATTAAAGTAAGATGCTGCACCAATGATCAGAATATAACAAAAACTAACGGCTGATAGCTGACTGTGCAGAGAATAATCAGTATATCGACAGATCATAGTTTAGAAAGATAAGAATAAAATCCAGATACGAGGTGTTTAAAAAGCATTAATTGCCTACTTGAGGAAGTACCTAATTATACCATATACCAATACTGATAAGATCCATAACTATGAATTATAATATTAGAAAAGAACAGATAACTAAAGGCCACGAAAAAATAAGATTTAACAAACTAGCCAACGAAACGGACGCAACAATACTAACTTCTAAAAATATTATTAATTTTGTTAAATATTATTAGAGAAAGTTTTCTACAAGGGTTTACAATACCGACTACTGTTACTCTGCCGACTATTAATCCACTTATTATGAAAAAAAACCAATCCACCTTGTATTCTCTAAGAATATTTAACAAAATGGGTTTCAGATAGGTGCTTTCTTTTTATTATTAGGTTTAACCGATGCACAGTGGGAAAAAAGTATCAAAAACGCGACTTTAGTCAATGGTGTGATAGAACGCTAAGCACAATTACAGAAAATGTGCACTCCTTATTTAGAAATGTTTGGGGAATCGATTGCAAGTATTTAAAATGACCGCAAAGTACACTATCATACTTGCTTTGCCCTAATTCCCTTTTTGTTGGTGTTTATTTTTATTACTGGCTATATAACTTGAAATAAAACGGAATGCAGACTATTATAGTTAGTGTTTCCTAAGCAAAAAAGTCCAAAGATTCTATGCAAGATAGTAGGATTGTCCGCATAAAACTTTTTAATCCGTTTTACCTCAATTCTCCCCGAATGTTGGGTTTTTAGTTTAACTTTACTCAATATCTCGGAAGCAGGCCCGTTGCCGCTGATCAAAAATAGTGTTTCAGATGCAAAAAACTCCAAGCAAGCGATTAAAGATATATATAATGGGTGCACGGAACTTGTGAAAGCGTTTTACCCATTTTTTCCCAAACTCAAAAGGCAAATTAAACATGGAAATATACTTCGGAAAGAGTCTACATGCAGTTGATTAATAGTTGTATTGCTTATGTGAAAAGGTCCTGGGAATCCATGTCAGATAGTTAGAATGTCCGCATGAAATGTGTGAACCCGTTTTACCCCGTGTTCTTCTTATAACTCAAGTTTAAAGTTAAACTAGGTTTTACATTTAGGGAAGAGGTCGAATACGGCTCATCCAAAGTAGTAATCATTCTGTAAAAAAGTTCAGGAAATCAATTGAAGATAGCTAGAAGGATCGCACGAAACTTATGTATCCGTCTTACCCCAATTCTCGTAATTCAAGTGTGAAGTGAAATCTGGTCCTTTATTTCTGAAAGAGGCTGAATGCGACTGATCAAATGTATACATTCTTATATAAAATAGTCGGGGGAATTGGTTGAAAATAATAAAACGACTGCACGAAGCATATGAACCCTTTTACCCCAGTTCTCAGCACTCAAGTTTGACGTTAATCATTCAACAAAAAGGCTGTGTGCGGAATATTTCTTATTTATGAGAACCCGAGAAATTAATTACAGATAGTTAGAATGACCGCACGAAACGTGTGAGCCCGCTTTACCCTACTTCTTCTCATATCTTGTGTTTTCAGTTAAACCTGACTACGTTTTGGAAACAGCCTGAATGCGATTTTTTGTAAATAAGAATTATTACTTTTTATCAGCCGCTTACTGAAATGTAGGGTAAGTATAATTTTACACGGCTATAAGGGAAAAATTGGGATAAAACGGGTACACACGTTTCGTGCGGTCATTCTAAGTATCTCCAATCGATTCCTAGGAATTTTACCAACCTATGTGCATCAACTTTAACCTCACCGTTGCACATGTTGGTATGTCGTCGTTGTTGTGCTATCTTATGACAAACGCCATTTTGGGGAAAACTGAGTTAGATATGCCACATCACTTGTCTAAAAAAACTCTACAAAGTGGCGTTTTCAGAATTTTGACTTTCTGCTTGGTTACTGAGATATAGCGAGAAACGTTCAAAAAAAAAATTAATTTACAACTTCAAATGACTGTGTCTGAGGATTGGCTCAAGTTATCTTGATGCATAAGATGTGTTTATGCGTAAAACTATCTGAGGAACACAATTGCATAATCATTTTCAAAATAAAAATACACGAATTGTGAGAAAAATGCAGTTTAAGTTTTAAAATGGAAAAATCGCATATTTGGCAACACTGTCCCCAAAAATTACTATTTTTTATAGATTCCTTGACGATGATTCTGTATAAGTACCTGGACGCGATCACGACGGAAGACGAGCTGAGATGTGTATTGAAGCAGCAGTACAAACTGGGTGAGTTGTACATGACGATCCGATTAAAGAAGGGATGCCGAGAATGATTCGTTTACCGGTAACCGCTACTGACAAGGCGCTGGGGGTAGGCAAAGCTGGTTGAGATTCTCATAGAGAGTCGCCCCTCGAGTGAATAAACTAGTGGAGAATTGCTTCAAGTATTTGTGCTTTGGACAGGGATCCGCAAAGCCCCGAATAGATCAAGGATGTGCTGGAAATGCGGGGAGTCGGGACATCTAGCGAGAGACTGCACGCAGAGGCCAAAGTGCATGCGTTGTACTCCAGCGAATAGAAACGACGGGAGGCTTCAAATGCTATGCCTACAAGAGGGCAACTGCAGCCCAACGGTGATGGAGATAACCCAGATAAATCTGACTCACTGTGACACCGCACAGCAACTGTTGTGGCAGTCTACGACAGATACGTCAAAGTGACGTCGCTTTGTGTTATATATTCTGGAAGCACTGTTAGCTGTTACCCAACAGAGTAAGAGATACCGTCGCACAGTGTATGGTGCACTTTTAATTAACTGCCATAGAAAAAGAAAGACACATGTAATTTGAGTTCAACAGTAATAAAAGTTTTGTGGTATGTTCCTGCTGTTTATTAAAGTCTTCGGTCCTGCGAGTCATCCCTGCAACAGTCAGCTACAATAACTTGGCGACGAGGATAATCCGCACCCGGAAATTGAAAATCAGCACAGGAGCTGGAGATAACCTCACTTTCCCGAAATGGCTATTCCTCCTGCTCAGTTGCCTACTGCGTTTACTTTCGAACCATTCAATCCTTCTACTAGTAAATTCGACCGTTGGCTACAACGTTTAGAAGTTTCGTTCCGGATCTACCGAATAAACCAAGAGGATAAGCGGGACTATCTCTTGCATTACATGGGGAGTGCAACATACGACGTGCTGTGCAACAAACTTAAAGCGGAGTCCTCGGAGACGAAAACTTTCGATGAGATTGTTGCGTTACTTAAGGCGCATTATAGTCCAGCACCGCTGGAGATTTTGGAAAACTTCAAGTTCAATAGTCGGAAGCAACTCGACTACGAGTCATTGTGCGATTACGTTACGGATTTGGAAAAGCTAGCTCAAAGCTGCAATTTCGGTGAGCATTTAGACAACGCAATTCGCAACCAGTTTGTCTTCGGCATACGAAACCGTACTGTACAGTCTCGATTACTAGAAATCCGGGATCTTACTCTAGCAAAGGCTAAGGAAATCGCTTTCGGTATGGAAATGTCTCACAAGGGAGCAGATGAAATGCATGGTTCCAGTTCAACAGCAGACATTTCAACATATCGAGCACACCAAGACGAAGAAGAAGCAGTTGCTGCCATCATCACAAACTGTCAAAATGAAGTACAGGCTTGCACCGGATGGCAATCCGAAACTGTGTTTTCGATGCGGTGAAGCAGATCATCTTGCGAACAAGTGCAAACATCAATCAACCGAGTGCAACTTCTGTAAAACCAAGGGCCACTTGGAAAAAGTGTGCCAGAAGAAGATGATGGCTGCAGGGGAGCAGAAGAAGGACGCACACTTCATCGACGAGACCTGTTCAATCAAAGAAATTCTACACGTCCAAGGGATTCGGGACTTGGCTGACAAATTTCTGCTGGATCTGCGAGTAAATGGAAGGAAAATGGTTTTCGAGGTAGACACTGGCTCTCCTGTTTCACTGATCAGTGCCGCGGACAAGAAGTGTCATTTTCCGCACCTGGCACTAAACTCTACCAGTACTCAGTTAGTGAGTTATTGCGGTGCAGACATTAACGTTCTAGGTAAGATTTACGTTGATATTATTTCAAATGATCAGGAGTGCAGATTGCCTTTGCATGTCGCGGATTCTAAAAGACACCCACTACTAGGTCGCGATTGGTTGCTCCAATTGAATCTTGATTTCAATCGCGTTTTTAAACCGGGTGTTCATTCTATTACTAGTTTTCAAAGTTTTGAACAACAAACTGTCACTGCGCTCAAGGATCTTTTGGCAAAATACTCTTCCCTTTTCGATGGTAATGTTGGGAAAATTTCGGGTGTTCAAGCGTCTTTCAATCTGCGTGCCGGTTCCAAGCCAGTCTACATAAAGGCAAGGCCTGTTGCGTTTGCTGTTCGTGATGCTGTCGGTGAAGAGATCGTCAAATTCGTTGAAGCTGGCTTTTGGGAGAAAGTCGATCAATCGGACTGGGCTACACTTATCGTTCCAGTTTGCAAAGCCGGTGGTAAGGTTAGACTATGCGGCGACTACAAACTTACTGTGAACCCTTCTTTGTTGATCGATGACCATCCACTTCCTACGGTGGAGGAACTGTTCGTATCCGTTGCGGGAGGAGAACGATTTTCTAAAATTGACCTGTCCCAAGAATACTTGCAGTTGGAAGTGAGAGAAGAAGATAGAGCTTTACTAACCTTGAGTACTCACAAGGGGTTGTTCCGGCCGACAAGGCTTATGTACGGCGTGGCTTCCGCGCCCGCTATATTTCAAAGACTCATGGAGCAGATCCTGCTGGGTATACCAGGTGTCACGGTGTTCATCGACGATATTCGTGTCACCGGGCCCGATGATAAGTCCCATTTGCAAAGGTTGGATGAAGTACTTAAGAGGTTAAGTGCTCATGGTATGCGTGCTAATCGAGAGAAATGTGATTTCTTCTCAGATAAAATTGAATATTGCGGATACATGATCGATCGGCTAGGAGTTCATAAGCTTCGGAAAAAGATAGATGCAATTCAGAATATGCCCGTTCCTAAGGATAAGGAACAAGCTCGTTCATTTATTGGTCTGGTAGGATATTACGGACGTTTCTTTCCTAACCTGAGTACGATTGTTTACCCGTTGAACAACTTGTTAAAAAACGATGTACCGTTTTGCTGGAATAAGGAGTGCAATAAGTCGTTCATGTTAGTGAAAAACGAGATGCAATCGGACCGATTCTTAGTACACTACGATCCAACACTACCGCTAATTTTGGCTACAGATGCTTCACCATATGGAGTAGGAGCGGTCCTCAGTCACGTATTTCCGGATGGAACTGAGAGACCATTACAGTACGCGTCTCAAACATTGAATAGAACCCAGCAGCGGTATTCCCAGGTTGATAAAGAGGCGTATGCGATCATTTTCGGCATTCGTAAATTTCACCAGTATCTGTATGGTCGTAAATTCACCTTAGAAACTGACAACAAACCTGTGAGTCAGATTTTGTCCGAGACTAAAGGTTTACCAACGTTATCTGCTATGCGCATGCAACATTATGCTGCATTTCTACAATCGTTCGAGTACCGAATCCGTTTTCGTCGCTCGTCGAATCACTCCAATGCGGATGCTATGTCCCGTCTCCCACTTGCGATCACTGACCCCGAGTCCGAAATCGAAGAAACTGAAACTGTTGAAGTAAATTCAATCCAAACGTTACCTTTAACTGTTGACGAATTGGGTTCTGCTACGCTGGCTGATCAGAACGTTAAGGAATTGGTATGCGGGTTACATTGCGGCAGAATAGTTGAAGCTAAATTTCGTTTTGGTGTTCGACAAGAAGAGTTCAGCCTTCAGAAAGATTGTATAATGAGAGGCTTACGTGTTTATATACCACCATCTTTGCGCAAGAAAGTACTGGATGAGCTTCATTCTACTCACTTCGGCGTTTCGAGAATCAAGTCGTTGGCAAGAGCATATTGCTGGTGGCAAGGAATTGATGGTGATATCGAGAGACAAGTTCAAAATTGTGCGTCGTGTCAGGTTACAAGATCAAATCCTTCGAGTGTTTCGTTTCATTGTTGGGAAACTCCCTCAGAACCATTTCAACGTGTTCATGCAGACTATGCCGGTCCATTCATGGGACTGTATTTCTTAATACTAGTTGATGCTTATTCTAAATGGCCTGTCGTTAGATTTGTGAGTAACATGACTACCGAAACTACTATCCATGAGTGTAGGGAATTTTTCAGTGCATATGGCATTCCATCGGTTTTCGTGAGTGATAATGGCCGTCAGTTCACTTCAACTGAATTTGCTAGATTCATGAAGATGAATGGAATCGTTCAAAAGTTCAGTGCGCCATACCATCCAGCCACAAATGGACAAGCAGAAAGGTTCATTCAAACTATGAAAACCAAGCTAAAGGCTATGCAATGTGATCGTTCTGAGGTCCACAGTGAATTATGTTCCATCTTACTTTCGTATCGTAAAATGATTCACCCTGCAACTGGACGATCGCTATCGATGTTAGTTTTTGGTCGTCAAATGCGCTCTCGTCTGGACCTTATGGTACCCTCTAACGATCCAAAGCGAAGTGAAATCGAACAAAAAACACGTGAGTTGAATGTTGGGTCTAGAGTGGCTGCGCGAGAATACGTCCACGAGAACAAATGAGAATTCGGAACAGTTAAACTACGTTTTGGAAAACTACACTATCTAATTTCACTTGACGATGGAAGAGAATAAAAAAGACATATCGATCAAATCCGTTTGGTCGGTACGGAGCTACGACGTTCACCAAGGGACGACCAAATCTTTAGAGGGGAAAGACATGTGTTCGATGAGAATGTCGCTGATCATGAAGCGGAGGCTGCCCATACGGATCGAACAGTAACTCCAGATTCGATTAAGAGCTCAACAACTACGCCCAGTTTTGGTTTGTCCACTTCAGAAACCTCTTCGGATGCGGAACAACCAACTCCGAGAAAGCATACAGATTCTCAGCAACCTTCATGTCCGGTGGAGTTTGAACTACGACGTTCTAACAGAACTATCAAGCCACCCGTAAAGCTGAATCTATAAAGCAACGTAGCAATCGTTCGTACGCCGCGGAGAGCTGTTATATATTCTGGAAGCACTGTTAGCTGTTACCCAACAGAGTAAGAGATACCGTCGCACAGTGTATGGTGCACTTTTAATTAACTGCCATAGAAAAAGAAAGACACATGTAATTTGAGTTCAACAGTAATAAAAGTTTTGTGGTATGTTCCTGCTGTTTATTAAAGTCTTCGGTCCTGCGAGTCATCCCTGCAACAGTCAGCTACAATACTTTATTTGCAGAGCCGTATTAAATCTCCCTTGATAGCGGCAACTGGGTGGCGGATAGATTGTAGAAACGTAGAACGCTCATAAGAAGGCTTCCAGATCCCTAAAATCATCTGCGTCTATGTATGCAGCTGTTATGCTCCTCCAAGGTGGACAGTGGAGCAGTTCAGCCTAATGCTGGAGCAGCTAACCGAGCAGTTGATCGGCCGGAAGCCGATTGTCATTAGTGGCAAGGTAGCGTTTCGAAAAGCTACAGCCGCTTTAAAAAAGGAGACCAAGGTTAGCATGTCAGATTACCACAAGGAACTGTGCCGAGAAGTAGATGCCAATCCCTGGGCGACGCATACCGGTTCGTGTTAGCGAAAATGAAGGGCCCGTCGACGCCAGCCGAAATGTGCACGAGTAAGTTGAAAAGCTGAGGGTTTCTTTCCGAAGCACGAGCGAACTACCTAGCCAACGACACCTTACGGCGAAGAAGAAGGAGCAAACACGGACGATCGGTAAGTGACTAACGATCAGCTGGTAAAAGTTTAGAAGCGACTGAAATCAAAAAAAGCCCCCGGTCCGGATGGGATACCAAACGTTGTGCTGAATGCTGCGATCCTGGCATACTCGGACATGTTCAGAATGGTGCTGCCCATAATCGCAAGTCAGTCCCAAGTTCTATGGGATTCCCTATCTACATGGGACTGACTTACGATCATGGGCAGTGCAGAAGTGTCTAGATGAAAACCATTTCCCGAAATGTGATGCTGCCAAACCCTAGTAGCAATTGAGGTTTTATGGTAGTTTTATAGCCACTCATAAAACTTAGATTGCACTTGTAGCATTCTATAAAACTTCAATTGTTACTTGGGAAGCCAGGGAAGTCATCGGGCGGTCCGACAAAATGGTTACCTAGGTCCGAAGCGGATCAATCGACTATTAATGGATAAGGTAAACATAATAGCAGTGTTAGTCCTTACTTGCAAATACATTTTCCTACAAATGTTTCATCTTCAACTTCTAACGGAATTCGATTATCCCTGTTCTAGTCAATATACGTAGTTATTAGGATATGGATCAGGCAAATCCTTAATTCTTTTCTATCATTATTATGCTGAGTAGCTAGAAGGGTGAAGGCATTTTAAAGTTTCACAAAAAATTTCCGCGCATAAACCACATGAGAAATATTCATCCACGATTCCCCAGAAAGTTTGCTCGATCCGAATGTTCATCTGGCTCGACACGAGCAGACTACACCGACGCAAAATGGCTGCTTAGCATTTCTTAAGAGCCGCTGTGCTTGGTCAAGTCAAGTCATAAAAACGAATTTTGAATAATTTGAATTATCTCTTAGGTGACAGGTGATCCCCATATTCCCCCACCCAAGGGAATTGATATATCCGCTTGTAAGTAGGAGCACACCAACCAGCCATGAAGATGTCCGAACCGATGAGAATGGACCATACCAGTCGAATGCCACAGGCCCAGCCGTACAGTTCCTGAAATGGTTGAGCCTGAACTGATTTCATATCGGTGGTAGTTCTTAATAAAATCAATGAATCAATCAACGATCAAGGATCTCTACTGGCGCGCACACCAACTATCTTAAACGAAAAAGATATTACATATCACTTTATTCATATTCCCTAATCTTATAATCAACAAAGGCTGTCTGCCAATTCTAATTCAGTAAAGCTAATGATGTGACCATCAAGAATACGTCAGACAACCTTAAATGACTCCTTCGACACCAGCTTGGCCTTATCAAGCGATAACGCGGGTGGCGACGTGAAAACTGCCAAATAGGACTTAAGAACAGCTTGATGTAATATCTGACTGATGTTGCTCCAAATGTATGTGATCCAAGACTGACTTGGATAATACATCGAGCCTAGTTTGCACACCTTACATAACTAGACTCACTGTTCTCCATTCACCCACAATTGATCTGTACAGTCTTTTTTTTTCGAAATCATTAGTGTAAGTAAGTAAGCCCAGATAAAGTAGGTGGAAAGTCATTAATAAATAGTGCCAATAACTAAGAGCACAACATACTGCCCTATAAAATGCCTTCGACGTTACAGAACTAACGATAGACGAACCCAATGTGCCAGCGAATTTACGAAATTTATAAGTAGTAATTCACCCAAGTTATTAAAGCTTAGTCAATACAGCGAATATTTAGAGCCACAAAAAAGTAAACTTTTGCCAATTAGTGAAAACCGATCTACCGAGTACTAATCTATCCTGCAATGTGGACATAAAATTCTAATCCCGGATAATTGTGTTATTGTAAACATTGGCCTCCATTATTTTCGAACAAGCTCACGATAAAGATATGCCACAATAATGTTAAGTACAAAGTTCCTGATTTTTGGACGATCTGAGTCATAATGTTCTAATATATAATAGCACGACTTCCGAAATGTTAAAATTGATATTGTATAAAAATCGTTTGCCCGTTTTTGAGCCGTTGAGGGCTAGCTTTTGCATACTGTGAATACATAATTGAGACTTTAGGGACATTTCAACCATTTAACTAAAAATAATAAAATAAGAAAGCACCAATCTGAGCAAAATTCTACGCGCTAGAACTATTCTACTGTAAACTTATATACACAACCATACCTTGAAGCACAACATATTCGGGGGCATGCAGAGTGTGTTCCCAAAGCACCGGCTTACCTTCGCTGCCGTCGTGGCGGAACTTTTACGAAAGTTGATACCGCTCGGACCAGTGCAGTCGATTGTTGTCCCACTGGAACCGGGTCTACATTTGAAGGGGTTTTCACCACCAGAACCTATCCGCAGGCCGCTGCCGGTAATCGCCACCGATTCATCTACGGTGGTCGATGACGAAGATGAGGAAGAGATTGTTGTATGGGCCGAGCTGGTTGTTAGCTGGTTCGGCTCTAGTGACGGTAGTAGAAGAGCTTTTTTTGGTAAAAGTATTGCGATTGATGGACACAACACGGCATGATAAAAATGACAGATATGGAGAAGAAAGAAGAAAAGATGGATGGTGGCGAGAAACAAAACATTGAATTAAACGAAAACCGCGTACACACAACACAAATATTTACCTGGTGTTCGTTGAATATCTTTCAGTCCTTTCTCAATGTTGATAGCTAGCTCGGAACCAGCCCGGGATCGTACAAGAACGTTATCCAGCTTTGGTAGTTCGTAAACAAACAGCTCACAGGCGGTACTAGGTTTGATTTTCTGCTCGTTCGGAAGGATACAACGGATTTGAGAATTCGACAATTCGCATATCAACATCAGTTCGGGGTCAAGGATACACAGGTCAGCAAGTTGTATTTTCAGATCCCAATACTTCTGCTCCGAGTTCAGTCGAAGGCCATACTTCACTGGGACCGATCCATCCAGCAGTGTTACTGAAATTTTTACCACAATATAATTAACATTCCAACGAAGCTAATCAAACGTTCTCCAAAAATCATTTTCCTGAAATAGTTCCAATCAAGACATCTCAAAAAGAAACATGTTGTCTGACAATTCTCCTATTGGTAACGGTAGCTAAATCTGAAATGATTGCATTTTACCGACCTGAGTTATAGACCAACATTTTTTCGCTGTGATCAGTCTGTACGGAACTCGGAAAAATAACTTTTTGTAAAAAACATGTGTAATGCTTACCTAAAACCTCACAATAAGTGTAGTTCTCCACAGGCAGTGGCAGACTGAGCAAGCTGAACGGATCGAACCGAACCGAATCCCGCCCACAGCCGGTACAGGTAACCTTAGATTTCAACTGTCCGTAGAAAAGATCCACGATAATACTTTGATTTCGCGCGTGATGCTGTGACCAAGCTTCTGTCGCAACCTCCACATCGGATCGTCCATCGGAATCTTTCAGTTCACTGTACGGTTTCTCCATCACTCGATTTAGATCTTCATGCAACGAATCCAGTAACCAGTCGAGCAGTTCTTGGGAGTCGTGTTGGCCTCCGCCGGAAAATTGCGGTGCATGTTTAGTGACACAAAACCGCAATTTCAGCGGAGCAATTGAACGCTGTGATGCAGTCCAAACTTCTCGCAAGAGTTCGGCATAGCGCACCGCAAGTTGTCCCTTGGTTCCCAGTTTGTTGCTGACATTTAGCTCATACATGTGCATCTTCTTGATGAAATATTGTGTGAGTGGTTGTGTGTTGAAGAGGACTTGTAGGGCTGCGTTCATGAAACAGGTATTTCCGAGATTGTGCAACCCAGTGGCACCTGGCGGATGCTGTGATTGAATGGACGCAAGCGTTCCACGGCGATCCAGATTACCATGACTGCTGCTATGAGCTAGTGTTAGAGACCCAAGCTCTTCCGGCCAGGTTAGATCTTTATTGCGGATTTCCAGCAACAGTTGATCGTTATCTGATATGGACAGTTCTTGAAGAGTGAGGATATCGTCTTCCAATAGATTCCCATCAGTAACTCCCGCAGGAGTTGGCACTAGGTGCCAAAGCCGAATGTCTTCCACGCGGAGTTTCAGTCTTTGGCAAAGGAATTCAGCAACTTGTTTGACAGTGGCGAGCCGACTGAAAGCTGCTGTGTATGCAAGATACTTTTTTGGAGGTTGTAAAACCGATGAAACACTTGGGTAGCTACCAGTAGTCAAAGTACCGTAGCCACCTGATATACTACCCCAAGCACTATTGCTCTGTTGTTGTTGTTGATTGGGTGCACTCTGATGTCTCATGATTCGTAGATTGTACGGGTACAGCTCCAGCTCAACGTCTCCCGTACTAAGAGGTTGAATAGCTTGCCTTGGTAGCGGTAAAGGACCACCATACCACTGGGAGAGAGCTTTCCACAAAGATTCTGGAACAAGCTCGAAATCTCGATGCTGAGCAAGAGTCAAATCTAGTTTCAGTCGTCCACCTTCTCCCGTTAACGTTGGTATCTGTTTATGAAGGACAGGTGATATCAAATTACTGTTATCTATCACACCCGGAGGTCCGCCGGAGTGTCTACCGCATGAAATGCCACTGCTTCCAGAACCAAGACTAGACGAATCTCCCGTGTTGAGTAAATCACCCATGCTTTCGGTCGAGTTCGACGTGAAACTTTCATCACAGATCATCGCTTCGTCTACACCAGCAATGCTAGCGGTGGTCGCATTTTTACGATTACTACCATAACTGGAAGCAATTTTGCAGTGAACGCAACTAGTATTCGCCGGGGGTTGCGTATACTGGCTCCAATAATGCCACCAATCAGACGAAATCAAGTACCAAAACTGACCGACTTTGTAGCCTCTTCTCACTTCTCGAGCTAACCAGCCTCGGACTATATCCCCTTCCAAATGTTTGCACTGCGGCCTTAATCCAAGCACGATGTGACAAACCTCAAATAGTAAATCCAAGAATGGTTGAACCAAATTGGTAGTGCTTTCTATACTCCAAATTAGGAAATCCTCCTGGGTGAACCGAAACTCTGGAATGGGATCTGGAATCTCCTTTTTCATATGTCCTTCTTCGCAACTCTGGTTCACATCGGTCGCCCTTCGATACAGTTCCTCCGTCACTTTCTTACTGGTAACACTTTTGTAGCAAACAGCATTCGTTTCTTTGGCGACAAACAGTAGAATTTCCACCATTTTACCAACCTCAGCAGAGTTCAAGACTCCATCTCGATCAATATCGAATACTTTGAAGCAAAATTTACTCCTTTCGACATTCGGTCCTCGACAGGCAGCGCTAACCCCGCAGCAAAGTTCCTTGAAATCAATATGCCCGTCATGGTTCTCATCGAACGCTAGGAAAACGCCTCCAAGGGCCGCCTTTGGCACCGGTGGACAAATCAGCGGTCCAAGCGATTCTAGATCCAACTGACCAGTCAGTGCCAGTCCCTTCAGCAACCAAAACACCTTCTCCAGATCACCGATGTCCTGCTCCTCCAGGTGTGTAACCCCCGCCAGGCTCTGGTAGAAAGTGGGCGTTTCCAGCTCCGAGCTAAGATTAACGCATGCATCCTGTAGCAGCCACTTCGACAGAACTGTGGCCCCCTTGTAAATTTGGATCCACGATTTGAACTGATCGAACGTGACTCGATCATTTTGACCAAACAACGCTACGGTGTATTTGGATAGGCTGTTGCTTTTACTCACTATCGATTGATTGTTATTGTTGTTATTACTAATACTACAATTGGTGGTTGCGTTCAAAACATTGCTTTGGTACGTAGTTTCAATTTGTATGGCTTTTTGGAAATCTTGCTTAAGGATGTGAGTCCCGGAATCGTTGCAGTAGAGTGTCCATAGAAATCTAGAATAGAAAAAAAGTTTGATTTTAAATTGTTTTTCGTCTAGGGTTTTTTAAGAATTATTGCGATGATAAAACTCTGCAACATTGCAATAAATCAACGCAACGGTTGTGATCTAGGATTTAGGCTTCGTTAAAGATGTAGGCACACGAGGCTACAGGACAAACGCTACAAAAATATTCACCAAGAATTTTGTTCTCGCTATTCCAATGCAGCAACAGCAACAGCGTTGAAATATTCTGATTGCACTTGGAAACTGGAAAATCCAACCAGCGACAATCGTATTTTCTCTTGCTCTAAGCAATGGAATAACGTCGGAAGTAGTGCGCATTGTTCGTACAATGATGCCTTATATTACGCATTATTTCCGATGTTATGGATTAGCACTGAACAAGAGAAAAAAACGATTGTCGCTGGTTGGATATTCCAGTTTTCAACTTCAATCAGAATAGGTAGAACAAAATCCCTAGTGAATATTTTTGTGGTGTGCGTCCTGTCGCCTCATGTGCAAACTTCTTAATTGTTACGTTTCGAGAAATAGGAAGCAATTGTTTTAACTAACATATACTTGTAGATTTCGACAACCCGGTTTGTTGCTTACAATTACTAACAATCGATGACTTCACCTGAAATTCATTTTAATTATAATTACACGATAACAATACCTCCTGCGCTCGGGTACGTGCATTCTGATATTGCTCGACAGGTCGACGCGTTAACTGTTCGATAGGTAGAATGGGCGTCCTTTGCGTTAACTGCTCTACATATACTTTTTTGAGCAGTGATATATTGTTGCCGATTTGATAGGTTTAGTATATAACCGTTGTTGTAGTCGGGGGCAGGTCGGGAGCCTGGTTGAATAAATAAAAAAGACACTCGCGTACAGACTACATAAAATACTTTGAATAACGAATGGTTAAAATAGAGCATGTGCTCAACGGACTGACTGATGACTGACTGGTTAATGATGACTGGTTAAAAAGTGGTTTCCGCTTATGGCGGCATCTCGGAGTGACAGCAAGACTGTCACTAGAGAGCCTAGCGCAGAGAGTGGCGGATGGCAGGGCGGAGTTGCCATCGCTCCAGTTTAGTTATCTCCAACATCTCCCCTCTTAATAAAGGTGGTACGGGTCAAACCACTGCGACGCTCTTCGAACTCTCGAAGATCGGCGTGATAGTGCTGCCACCGGATCTGCTTCAACTGCTGAGTTAAATTCGGAAGATGTTGCATGTGATGACGAAGACAGTAGAGAAGGTGATGGATTAACCACCGATTCAGGAGGCTGATCACAACGAGGTGTCGACGATGCACATTGTGAGGTGTTTGGCTGCAGCGTCGACGATGACTGCGATGTTGTATCAGTTGGTAAGTTCGGCAGCTTCCACACGTCCAACAGAATATCCAAAGGAAACTGAGCATATCTGGTTTGCTGTCCTACTGTGTTGGTGGTTGATCCGGTTACAGTTCGACTACGGAGTTGATTAATATGCGAACGTAGCATTCGACGGTCCTCCACATAGATGTTGTACATCACGTCACCAATTCTTTCGACGATCACACCTGGAGACCATTTCCAACTGTTTCTTGCATATATTTTGGCAAATACTGGATCATTCCGACTAAAAAATCTCAACTGGCTGTACTGCTTCTCGATTGGTTTCGGATCAGTCGCAGGGGGCGGCCGTAGTAGTTCGAGACAGGTTCAGATCTTGCGACCGAACAAAAGTTCAGATAGAGATTTGCCTTCAGGAGCCGAACGGTTATGTATGCTTCTATAAGCGAGCAAAAAGGTATCCAACGCATCAGTAATTGATCCTCTACCCTCTCGGATTTTCTTGACGGCCCTTTCGAAAGTGTCTACAAAACGCTCAGTTTGGTCGTTGGATTGTGGATGAAAGGGGGTGTCGTAATGTGCTCGATACCGTTGATAGCGCAAAACTCAGCAAATTCCGCGCTCGTAAATTGGGTACCGTTGTCGGACACTAGAGTCACTGACATACCAAGTCGAGCAAAAAGGCCACACAGGATACTGATTGTAGCCGTAGAGGTGATTCTTCTGGTTTGCACAATCTCCGGCCACTTGGAGTATGAATCCACTGCGATGAGGTAATATTCGCCTTCGATGGGACCGGCAAAATCTACGTGAACACGCTGCCATGGGCCGGATGTTTTCGACCACGGTACAGGAGCAGCGCAAGGAGGGGACCTGGAAACGGATGCGCAATGCTGACACGCCTTTACATAACCAATGATATCATCTATGGAGGGCCAGTAGACGTAGCTTCGGGCGATTGCTTTCATCCGCTGCATGCCCGGATGATGTCCACGATGAAGCTGGTCCAAGCATCGTTTTCGATATTGTGATAGAAAGACGAGTCGTTCAGCAAACAAAATACACCCATCGACCACAGTAAGTGACTCCTGTCTGGAGTGAAATCGCTTAAGCTCAGGATCGACGGCTTTTGATCAAGGCCAACCGTCTTGTATGTACCGGAAGACTTTGCGAAGCAATGGATCAGCTTGGGTACTCTGTGCTACGACTCTGAAACTGAGCGGTAATATATTAACAGCATCAGCGGCTACTGACCTTACATCTTTTACGAGGATAATGCTCGCAATGACGTAATCCTCCTCTGGCTTAACGTGCTGGTTGATTAGACGAGACAACACGTCAGCGTTGCCAAACTTGTCGGTTGGCACGTACTCAATGTCAAAATCGTACAACAGCAGATTGAGGGCGAAACGTTGCACCCGGTTTGCCGTATATACCGGTATGCCCTTCTTAGAACCAAAAATTCGAAGCAGCGGAGCGTGGTCGGTTTGTAGACGGAATTTCCTACCGAAAATTATTTTGTGGAACTTGGTGACTGCAAAGATGATTGCTAAACCTTCGCGATCGGGCTGGCTATAGTTTTGTTCCGCTTTCGTGAGTGCTCTGGAAGCATGCTGAACAACCTTGATGGACCCATCGGGGAATTTGTGACTGATGGATGCTCCGAGGCCAACGGATGATGCGTCAGCTGACACTATAAGCTCCTGTTTCGGATCGTAGTGTGTCAGCAGAAGTCCCGAGGAGAGAATCTGCTTGAATCGCTCGAACGCTTGCTGGCACTCCTGATTCCATCCAAACTTTGTCTCCGACTTCAGCAAGTTGTCGAGCGGATAGCGCAACTGTCGCATGTTGGGCACAAACTTGCCGTAATAATTGATCGCCCCAAGGAAAGAGCCAGGAGGTAGCTTGGTTATTGCCTCAACCTGTACTGGATCAGGTTGCAATTCACGTCGGTCGAATATATGGCCCAAATAGCGTATCTGTTGCTTACTGAAGCTGCACTTTTCGGCTCTGATGATAAAACCAAAATCCTGAATCCGCTGAAGAACTGCTTCCAAATTACGGTCGTGCTCCTCTTGTGTTTCACCGCCAACGATGACGTCATCGAGATAACCAGAAGTGCCCTTAAGGCCGGCTAGCATGGTATCGATGAGCTGCTGAAAAGCACCAGGTGCTACCTTTACACCAGGTGGAAGGCGGTTGTAGTGGTAAAGACCACGGTGTATGTTAATTGTCAGCAAAGGACGGTATTGTTCGTCGATTTCCACCTGTAGAAAAGCGTCCGAAAGATCAATCTGGCTGAATATTTTGCAGTTAGCCAGCTTGGCAAAGATGTCTTCCGGGAGTGGCAGTGGATACTGATAAGTCTGCAAAGCGGAGTTTAGACCTGTAGAATAGTCTCCGCAAATTCGGATGTTGCCATTTGCTTTGCGCACTACGACGTTCGGCGCTGCCCATTATGAATAATCGACCGGTGTGATGATATTGACTTTTTCCAACCTGTCAAATTCCTGGTTGACTACGCTGTACATTGCATACGCCACCGGACGCTTGGCACAAAAAACAGGCGTGCACTGTTCTTTTACCTTAAATTTAATTTTGGTCCGGTTGCACAACCCGAGCTTTTCGCTGAACACTTTTGGGTAAGTAGCTTTGAGAGTTGCACTGGTGGACGGGGTACTAGTAATTTGGCAGCAAAAAGTATCCATTGGTATGGACCACAAATTAAAACTATCGACTAAATCAGATCCAAGCAGGTGTAGTGGTTTCTCGGTGACACGAATTATCTGCGTGTGTGTGTTTTCGCCGATAGTGATGTCACAGTTAAATTCACCATCAATAGGTGGCAAAATGTTTCCAGATGCTGCCTTGGTTTTTACTGTTGCTGGTGACCAACCTTGGGCTGCCAATTTTCTTCCAGATCTGCTGGCTGATGACGGTAATATCGGAAGCCGTGTCCAACTGAAGACGAACCTGTGTTCCATCAAGGGTAACGGAGACGAATCTCCTTCGCTTCTGCACGCTGCACACATTAACGACGACCATTTTGCTTGCCACCGAATGCTTACCCTTTCTCGATGAACGTTGTGACTTTTTTGAACTGTTGCAGTAGCCTTCACGATGTCCAAACTGCTTACATTCGGAGCATTTGTGGTTTTTGAAGGTACAGTCCCGTACGTAGTGAAATGCACCGCAAAACCAACACGGTGTATCAGGTTTTTTTCTCGTGTCGTTTACAGCAGGCTGCGAAGATGGCTGATCCCGTTTGTTGAACCGTTTATCAGAAGATCGCTGCTTAATGACATTCACTTGACCGAAACATGTGGCTGACTCGATCATAGCATTGTCATGTTTGAGGTTAAGAAGACGCTGGCATTCTTCCGCTGACTTTGCTTCGTCGTCCAAACGAGCGGCAACTTTCTCGAATAAATCGTCATACCTGCTGTGCCAAGCCCCAAACGTGAAGCTATTGTCAGCGTCGTCGCGAAATTCCTTCACGTTGCCTGCCAAAGAGCGAAGAATTTGCTCTGGGTTGGGTGGTACTTGTACGTGGATAGATGAAACTGCACTCCGGAAAAATGCTTTCTGCTGCTCGTCGTTTTGCTGCTGGAGAAACTGTGCCATTAGCTGCTGGTGCTGAAGCTGCTGTTGATGCACCAGGTGCATGAACTGCACGATGAGCGGATCTGCTGCTGGTAGGACCTGCTCCCGGTCATTATCATGTGGAATTTGACCATTCTCCATGCTTCTTCTCCGTTTTTTACGCGGGGGTGACGGAGTTTTGAGGTTACTTTTATTGAATCGAAATTTCACCAAATATCCGCTAATATACTCGTCGTCACTATTGTAGCCCTGTGCGCGGGGCAGGTCGGGAGCCTTGTTGAATAAATAAAAAGGACACTCGCGTACAGACTACATAAAATACTTTGAATAACGAATGGTTAAAATAGAGCATGTGCTCAACGGACTGACTGGTTAATGATGACTGGTTAAAAAGTGGTTTCCGCTTATGGCGGCATCTCGGAGTGACAGCAAGACTGATCACAGTCTATTATTTTTCTCCGGACAAAACCAGCCTGGAGGCCGTGTGGCATCCAGCAGGTTGAAGTATCTCAACCAAGAATTGATCCACTGGGTTCCTGTTCCCATATCGTAAGAAGGGATCAAAAACAGAAGTCTTCAAGTCAAGGTGCCGAGGACTGAATGGCTGGCAGGACTAAAATATGCCAGACGCACACGGAGTGTTGTGGGTCTTACCCTTACTGTGTTACGCGAATCTCTGACACAGTGGACATTTGTTTCTTCACTATGCTATATTTCACCCTAAGGAGGAAAATTGGGTAAACACCAAAATTTCTCACCAGGGCGAAAATATTTTTGGTAAAACCAGTCTTTGCACTTGAAGGGCACAAATCCTTATTTGTTACACGGGTGCGTTTCGGCTTCGCCTCATCAGAAGTGTTCGCATAGGCCTGCCAACACAAGTTTCGGCTTCACTATGTCTCATCGGCATAAACAGAACTTCTGCTCGGACGGGACATCACGTATGATCAGTCATTCGATTGAAACACAATGTGTGTTTTAGTTTTTAGGGATTTGCGTCAAGCCGGCGCTAATCTATCCCGACATAAAGTTAGTGTCGGTTTCACATTTATATTTGATGGCCAACCCTCTAGGCTTAATAGTTGATCCCCCATGTACTGTATTTCTAGTTTAAGGTAGTCTAAAAATTGTTACTCATTTTAAGATAGTTTAAAAAAATGCTCTTTAGTTTTCAAATGTAGTTTGAAAAATCTCTTGTTGTGATTCCTCACTTTTAAGAAAGTTAAAATGTAAAATGCAAAACTTGGCACCTTTAAGCTGTAATGGTACCGTGCCTTCTCAAATAACCAGACTGAATGAAAAAACATGTTTACTTCAATACCAAAATAAAATACCACATGAATCCACCAAATGTTCCAGTATGGTGTGTTCAGCGGTCTCAAACATAATTAGCACTAACGTTTATCACCTTTTTTCTTATTCGCAAGCAACACCGTTACCCAAGCAGTTATTTATACCGAATGTAACATTCATGGAGAGTAGTGAAATTGAATATGGGATACCCTATCGCGATCCGTTGAAACTTTTATCATGAACTGGTTAATTCTGCATTGATTTGATATTTGTTATAATGAGGAATTATTCCATTACTTTATCACTTATCAAACTCTTGGAATATCCTTAGTAAACTTGTGATTTGATGAAATAAGCATTTTTCACCCATATCTAAGCTCAAATTAACGATGCGACAAAATTATACGCAAAAATACCTAAACTTGTAATTTGGTTACAACTCAAGTCCACATTTATTTGCATATTTCATTCCCAGAGAACATCCGTCTTGACTGAGACCAAACCAACCAATTAGGGCAGAATTGCCATATTGAGATAAATATATGAGACCTCCTATAAAAAATGCAACTTCAACTACTCTAACGTACACACCTGATTTTTTCGTCCTGCGTTCCTTTCGTTAGCAACACCAGTCCGCACAGGAGCTCCTTGAATGCGATTCCTTTCGTCGTGCCACCGCAGGCCGAGTACAACCAGTCGGCTACCACCGTCGGAACACCATCACCGAGGACATCCTGCACGAAGGCGCTTTTGCTAAGAACGGTTCCGCTGGTGCCGGCAGAGCGCTTGAAGGCATCCTTTATTCTTCGAAGCTCGGAATCGGTAACTGTAACGATACAAACACAAAAAAATGAGCTGACTAGTATGAATGAGTGGTATCGGTGCTACTCTTTCCAAGTGAGACAGTGTGTATGTGTGTGTATTTGTTATGATAGCACGCGCAATCTTATCGTGCGCTCCGGACTTATCTGTAGCGGCTATCGTATCAGAGAAATTACCGTTGCCATTAACGCATAAAACTACATCGTAATTAGGTGAAGGCCTATCGGTTGGATAAGGGATTGAGCAAGCATATTGGAATTTGTTTGGAATTTCAAAATTGCAAATCAACTACGATTCACCGTGGATGTCTGGATAGTGGAGTGATATAGAGAAAATGGAATTTTTGCTCGAATCTTTTTGAGATCTTCCTTCCATGACAAGAGAAACATCTGTACCTAATCTAATGGGGTGTAAATATCTCCGAAGAAACGAAAAATATGACTTGCCATTTCCAAGTGCCTACTTGTTAACTAACGAGTCGCTTATAGTAGATCCTTTTTCTGTACGTGTAAATTCGACTGAAACAGAAAAATTCGCAAATGGATTGTAGTGCGAACGCTTTGGGCTATAAGACTTCAAAACGATTTGCATTGATGAAGTTTCTACCCTTGATTTTTCACATTAGAAGCAAAAAGTAATTAATATTACGAAACTTGAAGAATTTTAATCTCTAACTCAAGGTGAGCACAGCGTAGTTGGTAAATCGATTGCCTTGTAAGCAGTTGACCTAAGTATCCCGTTCCCGGATATAGATTCAAGACATTTTTCTAACTCGAAAACAAATTATCCCTGAGGGTAAAACCACCATAATCGAAACGAAACAAAAATGTTGCTTATTTAATGATATTCAACGAAAATTGTAGTCGTTATATTATAACCTGAGCAATGGGTTGAGTTGTCCAACGCACAATTAAATAAGTGGAACCATTCACAGTACCAAGCATAGCATCTAGAACACACCTAATGTGAATAAAATAAAGTTCATTCATGTAAATTGCGAAACCCGTTATCTTCGAACAGTAGTCGCCCTTGCCGTTTTTAATCATTGCCACTACCACCATTTGTTATCAGTTGCAAGACCACAATATCGTAAATCGTATTGTTTACGTTACGGTCTTCTGTTTCAACCTAACATAATGGCTTACTGCAACACGACTACAAGTTTCGAGCTATTCGGAACAAATTTGATAAGTTTGAGTAGATACTCAGGTGGCTCTTAGTGATAACATAGTTGGATGCTAGTAAATCGGTTTAGTTTGGTTCCGAAACGAAGTTGTCCTTCCGATAGCATTTCCTATTGCCTAACAGATAAACGGTTTTTTCTCCAAACCGGCAAAAATGTATTCTAACTTCTACCGACCATGAAAAATCAGTTTTAGAGCTAGGTTAGCTCATAAAATATTTCCTATTTTATATAGTTATATAAACATTTTGGTAATTAACCTCATTAAAGATTGTATTTGCAAAATCTTGGGCGATGATGTGCTTGGATGCATGTTCGCCTTTGCGTGCCATGGTGAGGGGCTCAAGCGCTTGTATGTTAACGTATTTGATCGCGGGGCATTGGTATGTCACGTGGACCCGTGTGTATGTAATTTCGCGTGTATAAATGTGTTCTTAAATGATCGCGCGTATTGTGAATCTAATATTTAATTTTCAATGTGCGGTTAAGATGGTAAAAGAGAGTGAGTGTCCCATATCACTAGGGTTCCTGGTCATATCGACATTTGTTTTATTTGATTGGTTCAACTGATGGCATGCACCCAAGTTGCTAGAACCGAGGGTAGGGACTTCCGGACGTAGCCGCTGCATAATCGTCATAATAATCATGGCATACATGATTTCATAAAAAAATTGGATTTGGTTTTGTTTTGATTATGCTGGTCCCAACACACAAATAAGAAATTTCCTACCAACATGGAAAACGTCAATTTTGGCTTTAGTGTCGCAATGTAGTTTAACAGTATATTATTCGAAATCAATAAGTTCACGCATATGGTGGTACTGGAAATCATGTTTGCTATTATTTCTATATCTTAGATCTGTATTCGAAGCCTCTTGAACTTCTTCAAACAAACGACCAATTGGAAGAAAAGACCATGCAATGGTAGCTTGGGCACGGTCGTTTACATGTTGGACCAAACATACTCGTACATTACTACGAACTCCTTCGACTACCTCGAAATATTGTTTAGCTTCAAAAACAATTATAGGTCATAGATGCATTTCTTTGCCTATTATTATTTAATTGGAAAACATTTTTTTTTTCGAGAGTTGTCCTACTGAAGCTGTAGAACTAGGTTCTCGGGAGGGCTCCCGACGGGAGACGGGAAATATCACCCACTAAAACACTGCTTTAGGCCAATTGCAGTGGTCCGTGATTCTGAATGTGATATTCATTGTATGGTTCAGATATGTGCGGGCGCAGGGACTTGACGATCGCGTGTATCATCGCGAAGGGCTCGAGCGTTTGTGTGTTAATGTGTTCAATCGCGTGCCCGTTTGTATATCGCGTTTACTAACGTGTAGATAATTTTGCCTGCTTAAATTCTTAAATTTTATGACCGTGTGTCCTTTCGCAAATTCGCGTGTGTTCTTGAGATGATCGTGCGCGGATCGTCAATCTGATACTTAACCCCAGAACGTTGCACTGGGGTACAGATGTATCCCACGCCTTCTTTTGAGCCGTGTGAAAACGAGAATTCGGCATTTACCGACCTGGGACCCTAACCATAATTCAATTTAGAGTTCCTAGTAAGAGTTGGAAAAGGTGGTAAAGCCAGTTTGCTTATAGCCTTTGTGGAAGCAGGTGTGAAAGTGGCGGCGGGATACACTTGTATTCCTGTGTACGGTTGCCGTTAGTTTTTCGTCAGGTTTCGCGCTGTCAGTGGAAATGTGATTCGTTACAATACCTGTTTAAATACTGGTTGCTTTACTACGTAAGCAACAATTAGTATTATATAATCGTTTGTAATCATTTATTTAATTTAATTTTGAAGCGGAACAAAAAATCGTTCTCATTTTTACTGATTTTTATTGTTCTATTGTTTATTTTTCTATAGTTTTTCAAAGCAAAGGCTTGCAAGTATAATTTGCGCACAATAACTGCTGTAACAGTAACGTTGCGTGTTACCACAGATAACAGACGTTTAGGCTAGAACAAAATTTCTTCAAAAACCTGTGTAAACTTTCAAATTGATAAACGTTAGAAATCTGTGTTTCACTATTGCCATCTGCGCAACTGTTTGCTATACGCGTTTAACAGCTGCAATCTAACTGCATTGTATCGATCACTGCGCCATCTACAAACGTTTGCCAAACGTGTTTCAGACGTCTGATTTATTCGGAATTTCAGTAGCGGGTATTTACACACGATTCAAATCGAGCCCAAACGTCTGTTATCTGTGGTGTTACCAATGTATTACTGTTCAGAAATATTTTTTTCATTTCAATTTCCACCCCATTTCGTGGTATTTTCCAAAACACGATTTTTAAACTTTCACTCTTCAAAATAATAGCACTTTTTCAAAAATATCAAAATTTTCTTCTATACCGTTTCAAGACCATTCTTTCAACTTTTAGAATCATTTGATTTTCTTCAAATCGGTTGAAAATTCGCAAAGTTATAGTAATTTTGTGTAAAAAGTCAAAACCGCGATTTTTTCACTTTTTATTTTGTTCAAACCAATTTATGTGTCATTGATTCAATAAATTCCTTACTTTCACTTACACAGCTGTTTTCGCAATTAAAAAATAAAGAAAATGGTCTATTATACATTCATTTTGTTTGCATTTTTACCTGCGAAAATTGCGATCAAACGCGTGGGATACATTTATACCCCAGTGCAACGTTCTAGGGTGGAAAATGCAAGTGAAACGTTCTAGGGTTAATTTTCGGTGTACGGTTCAGATGCATGAAGAAAGTGAGTTCTTCCATATCACCGAGTTACCGGTCATGCTGCCATGCAACGTGTTGTCTAGTTGATATTGGAATGAATTATTGTAGCATTTTATTGATTTCTGTTAATTAAGCGTGTATAGTGTGGGCTCAACAGAAATGGGCGTAAAAGTACGAACCCACTTTTAGATGTCAAAAGTGAGCATGTGAGCTATAAGCACTGAGAACTGACATACATGTAAAGTTTTCAACTTGTGTAAGAAATAAAGCTTTCGCTTTGAAATGACAACAGCAAGTAGCTACTTGCCACTGGTCGTCGCTTCGATCGGCTAGCAATCGCTATACGGGACTTGTATGCAAACTTGGATACACTCACTTATGCGAACCTGTATGCGATGGCGATTTTCAACGTATTTTCATTTAAATGTTTACACAGGTTTTTCGGGAAAGTTTGTTCTACCTTATATGTCTGTTTTCTGTGCTATAAGGATGGTGAGAATACACTTGGTCGATCACTTGGTTTGTGACTCAGAAGGCGAACAGACGTTTTTATTTAGTTCGTCCGCAAAGGTTGTCCGTTTTCCGAAAAATAGTTTTTATCGCAAGTGATTCCAGTTTGAATTCCAGGCAATTCGCGGCACAGTAGTGCAAGGGCGAAAGGTTTTTACCGCGACGGTTCAGTGGCGTCGTTTAACAATGCCAGTTCTTTTTGGTACCGCAGGCCGAACAATAGTACAAAGGTTTGTAAAATAAAGACTTATTGTGATTGTATTATTGAATTCTAATAATACATTGTTACACAACAAAATAATTGAATGGTATACTTTAGAATTCTATTGTAATTTATTGATTTACTAATTCTTTGGTTTTATATTATTTGGTGTTTTAGCCGGTCGTTAGCGACGCAATTGTGCCCTGGCCAAACGTTTGGCGCTACATAATTTCGTGGAAGGTTGTGGCTACCAGGAAGCAATGCAACAACTTTCTAGGCCGAGCCCGAAAGTGGCTGAAAGGCAATAGGAAAGCAAAGGACAACAAAGAAATTTAAGCTTCTGGACAGAGAGTTGGCTCAACGAAGCATCGACGCTTCCGGTACTGAAGGAACGTGCGTTTTCTTTTTATTTTTTTTATGTTTTGACAATTTTTATCCGGTGCAGGCATGGCGTTAATAGAAGCGGTTGATCCTTACGTCATTGGTACGTCCTTTTCTAAGTACGTAGAGCGATTGGAATATTTACTTGCATGTAATAATATTGCAACCGAACAAAAAAGATATTTCTATGAGTTTTCCAGGATGCAAGTTTTCGAAGAGTTAAAGTTGCTTTATCCAGACACTGATTTAACCTTAGAACGTTGCACTTGCGTTTTCCACCCTAGAACGCTGCACTGGGGTACAAACGTATTCCACGCGTTTGATCGCAATTTCCGCAGGTAAAAATGCAAACAAACGAAATGTAGGGTGATGAGCCTATTTTCACCATACTAAGCAAGGTGCCTCATTAATTCGGTAATCTCTTGCCATACAATCAATGGAATGCGTAAAAATTGACATCAACCGCTTTGCTTCGTTGTTAAGAACCAATAGAATAACACAAATGCATTGGAAACAATAAAATTCTCGTGTTTGAGCACAATGAAAACTCGAATCGAGTGCCCCTATTGTTGCGCTACCATTCGACTCAATGCGTTGAACAAAGATGGCAGACACTGCTCTAACCAACGGCTTCAAATGGGTAGGGTGATAATAAAAACATGGCGCAAATAGGCTCATCACCCTATATTACATAATTTGCTTCATTTTTAATTGCTAAAAGAGCCGTGTAAGTGAAACCACGAAATTTATGGAATCAATTATACATAAATTGGTTTAAACAAAAAAAGTGTGCTGCTAGCAGTGCACTCTTCGAGGGGAGCAAAATGGCCAACATTCTGAATAAGATTTTCGTTTGTCATGAAGATTTTGCTAATTCAAAGCAATATAGGTGCTTTCCCCATCTTACAAAAAATGTCTGGGAAATGGTAATATAAGGGGAACGAAATTCTGATCATACTGTAATACTTTTAAAATCAATCAATAAAATAAATAAAACTTTTCTGGGGAATGACTTTTTGGGAAATAGTACATTCTGGGGGATGGAATTCAGGGGAATGTTAGGGGAACTGGGAGCAAATCCAACACTGCGGGTAAGCCCGACACCCCCTGACTTTTCCTAGAAACCAGCTTTGAAATAATCTCAAAATCATAATGAACCTTTAAATTACTATTTTGGGCACTTCGAGACACATTTGATACATATTGAAGTGTGAAATATCGAACAATAAACTAAACAAACACAACCAGTGATTCGTGTACAGGTAGATATTATTTTTTGCTCGCTGATTTTAGTTTTAAGAGCACTTAAAGTACCGGAAACAGGATTATTTAAGTTATATAGCCTTATCTACACTTCATATTATTAACTGTATTCGATAAGAGGTAGGTTAGACCAATACAGTATTAATTATTATGATTTTGAAAAATTGTGCGTTGTTGGGTTGAGACCGACACTCCTAATGTGAGGTAAGTCCGACACCCTCTTTTCATAGGTGATTAGGATTCTGTAATTGACTAAGTTTAGTTTTCGGCTAACGCAGCTACGAATTATAATACTAGATAAATATAAAATTATAAGTGTACATATTTATGTTTTATAGATGCCTCGAAACTACAAAAGGAAGACCTGTCGTAGGAGCTGGAGCAAAAAACAGGTGAATCTTGCGAAAGATGCTGTCAGTGATCCATAAAATGTGCGTCAAAATTGTTTGGTATTCCAAGAATCACACTATTGGATCACGTCCGTGGCAAGGTGACGAAATCTAAGCTCGGACCAAAATGAAACTGTCTTTACGGCAGATCAGGAAATTGAATTGATACATCATTTGCATGACTTGGAGAGTCGATTCTATGGAATTACAAAAGACGACGTTTGTCAACTAGCCTTCGAACTAGCTGAAGAAAAAAAACGGGATACATCCTTTCAACAAACAAAAAAGAAGAGCTGGACGCGATTGGCTGTACCGATTTATGAAACGTAATCCGAAACTAACATTACGGAAGGTAGAAGCAACATCCGCCGCAAGAGCCAGGGCATTTAACAAAGTGTCCGTAGATTCCTTCTTCGATATGTACACAAATCTTCTAGAGACAACGAAATTTCCTCCGACACTTTGCTATAATTTTGATGAAATAGCTACTTCAACGGTTTGTAACATGTGTGTGTGTTCAGGAATCAGAATATATTGGCTCAAATGGCACGTTCCCCGTACATAGTCGGGGATTTGTGCCTTTATTGATTTGTGTGAATGCGTGGGTGTGTCGATAAGCAGAATTAGAAGTCAGTTTTCTAACGTTTTTCCCTTTCTGATTTTAGGTTCCCAGTAAGAGGAAATTTGCAGCCCTCAGAGGTAAAAAACAGGCTGGAATGATTTCGTCGGCAGAACGAGGAGAGACAACCACCATCGTTATGAGTATGTCAGCGAGCGGTCATTACCTTCCGCCTTTCGTCATATTTTTAAGAACTCGAATGCATGATTCTCACAAACATGGAGCGCCACCGGGAACAAAGTTCACCTGTAATCTCTCAGGGTACATGACCATCGAAATATTCAAAAAATGGTTTGATTATTTCCTCGAGCACGTTCATTCTCCAGAAACCGATCCTGTGCTGCTTTTGGTGGATAGCCATTCGTCTCACACCAAAAATTTAGCGGTTACTGAGAAAGCTCGTAAAAATTATGTTACGATTCTTATGCTACCGCCCCTTTGTAGCAACAAGTTACAACTACTAGATGTCTCGTTTATGTCTCCATTTAAGGCATATTATTCAAGCGCTGCCGAAATTTTCCTGAGATCTAAACCAGGGCACGTCATAAACCAATATGACATTATGCAACTTATGGGTACTGCTTTTGGAAAAGCGGCTACAATACCGATCACAGTTAACGGTTTCAGGAAATGTGGACTGTGAAAATGTGACCGCGCAGTTTTTGACGAAAATTCTTTTGCACCATCATTGGTCACTGATCAAATCTTGCCAATAATAGAGCCGGCAGCAACTCCAACCAAGAACGATAAGGCAGATAAAACTTTTGAAGCAAAAATCACCAAGAAAGGGGAAGATGAGTAGTCCTCTGTGTATTCGTTCCTAATTTCACCGGAGAAAATTTTACCATTGCCAAAAATGATTAGTTCACACTAGACTGCCCAGAAAAAATAAGGAATTTTTGAAAACTCAATCGGCCCATCCCTGATTCGATTCCTAGTCCCACGAGGAGTACTTGCTCCAAATTTGAAGCAAATCGGACAAGTCTAGGTACCGGACCAACGTGCCTGAAGTTTGTATAGGATTTTTCGACAATTTACATGGAGAAAACCCACTAATTCGCATTTTTGCCGCTAGGTGGCACTGTATGTATCGTATTATCATTGCAAATGAAAATAAGAAAAATAATTTAATTATCTACAACTTTGTTGAAGACTGCTAGTGAATCCGACTTTGTTTAAAGAAGTTATTAAACTTTTAGTGAAGTGATGTCTGTGTCAGTTTTACATAGGGCCTAGCAGTGCATGGTTGTGTATCAGTACTCGATTCGCGCGAACTAAACATTTTTTGTAAAATAATCGTAAGATTTAGCTCTATGGTATGTTCAGAAGAATTGTAGTAAATAGAAGAATAGAAGTACTCCTGGTGGGACTAGGAATTTAATAAGGGGTGGGCCAATAGGGGTCATTTTTTTCCTGTCACTCTAGTCCACACGTTACTAAGAAAAAAAGTCAAGCAGGAAAGGTCGCTGAAAAAACATCTGCTAAGTATTGCCAAAATTTGATTGATGCTCAAGCTGCTAAAGACATTTTGTTAATCAAAAAAGGACGCAAAGCAAAGAGATCCAAACGACCAAAATTAAAAGAAAATTGCATGGAAGATTCTTTGTGTGATCGATGTGGATGCTGCTTTTCCGATTCTTCAACCGGAAGAGGATGGAGAATGTCTACTACATGCAAGAAGTGGATTCATACGCAATGTTATCAAACTTTTGATACGGTTTGTATTTCTTGCAAATAGATACACAAATGAACCGCTATCAATATAATACAAGAACAAAAGTAATCTCAAATAAAAAACTGAAGCAAAATTGTCAACAGAATCTATCCTTTCTACTTTATACATTTCCTAAATATCAGGATATACATAACTAAACACGCCATTTTAGTCTCGTTTCTTATCAACCATATTGATAGCATGTAATTTATATTGATCTGTAACCCCTCAACACCTCAGAAATGTTCAAACTCTTATCATGTTCACCAATGACGTAGAATTGCATATTGCGTTTATACTTCGTATTCGTCAATCCCCACTCGACTTCCGGAACCATCAAAAATATTTCATATTCATCAATGATATCAGCGATTTCAAGAACTGCTGATATTGCCTAAAGCACGTTTCAGTTCCTTTTTGTTTAATCTGTTCCTGCAGTACGAATCTTGAAGTCCATACTGAAAATGTTTTATCCAATCTGAATTCTGGTCACTTTCAGCGGTACTTCCGGAATCGTCAGAAGTGTCCAATGACATTGTCACGCCAATGATTGGGGCCTACCGAATCAAACAGTTTGATAGTTATTTTAAATGGGTCATCTTAGAACCGATGCAAATGGAATTCCATGAGCGAACGCGCATTTAAACCCTTACTTTCGGAAACGGAACTCCAATAGACCCCAATCTCATGCGAAATCTATGGCGATAATTCACCATTCATTTGAGTCCAATATTGCGCAAGTTTATTCATTCATCACCTTAAGCAAATCAAAATCAGAAGGAATGTCGGTCTTGCCCGCACAGTTTTAAATGGGCATGATCTTTCACTTTTTTTGCAACGTACATTAGGTTATAAAAATAGTACTTTTTATACTATAAATGCATATGGCTCATTGAAAAACATCTAAACTGAGATTTGAAATGGGATATCAATTAATTTAAGCTCTATAATACTCAAAAACAGTCATAACGCTTAAGGTGTCGGACTTGCCCCCAGTTCCCCTACATTCTGGGGAATGACTTTCAGGGGAAACACGCAAACACGGGTGTCTATGGGTTCGCATTTGAGACCGCGTCTGTAACTTTGTAAGTTCTAATAATTACCTTATTACCGAAGTGTTATCAAGTTTTGCGCGATCGCAGGCGTAGGTGTGCATAGGTGCTCGCGAAAGGCTTAAGCGTTCGTATGTTAACGTGTTTGTCGCATATGCTAGCGTGTATGTGACTTCGCGTGTATAAATTATAACCGTGTGGTCGTTCACATATCCGTGTGTGTCCTTGGATGTTTACGCGGACCGTCATTCTTATATTTAGTTTTCGGTGTACGGTTCAGATTCCGACAGGGATCAGTGATGCCACAAGTACAGATTTATCTAGAAAGGCACAGATTTTGTAAGCATTTTTGGTACAGATTCTAAACGGTACGGATTACAGATTTATGTAAAAAAGTACAGATTGGTACAGATTTACATGACAGCAAGGTAAAATAATTTAATCCTGCGATGCATCCCAGCAAACAGCAGGTAAACATTGAGCTAGGCTGCAGTGATGGCAAAAATCTGAAGAGGAGAATTCCAGCTCAAATAAAACAACCGAGTCAGAATGTCTGATTCTATTTCCCCAAATAAAAAATATGTATAAGAAAAATGAACCTTGTTGTTTTTAAAACAACTTTATTGTTTGGTTACAGAATCCGGTACAGATTTTTCTATAGAAGAGTACAGATAGAAAAGATTTTTCAACTCTCGGTACAGATTTTATTGTGGCAAAACTGTCAGGGAGTATGTTACCCCATATCACCCCATGTCATCATGCAACGTGTTGTCGAAAACTTTATTTTTGAAAATTTATAAGTGCTGAGACGTTTACCTTATCACCGGGATGTTATCATGTTTACGAGATCGCGGTTGTAGGTTGCGTGGATGATCGCGAAGGGTTCAAACAATTGGATGTTAACATGTTTATCGTGTGTATGTGACTTCGCGTGCATAAATTCGATTTATTTGTTTGCTTCACCTGAAGGCGATGGACATATGCTACTAGGACCGAGGATAGGGACTTCTGGATGTAACCGATTCATGGTCGTGCGAACACGGTTCATTAGTGAGACCGAGTTTCTAAATTTATAAGTGTTAAAACGTGCACTTAGTCAACATGATGTTATCCTGTTTGCGAGATCGCGGGCGTAGGTGTGCGTAGATGATCGCGAAGGCCTTGAGCGTTTGTATGTTAACGTTTTTGTAGCGTGTGCTAGCGTGTATAAAACTTCGTAAGCATAAATTATTTTCATAACCTTTCGCATATTAGCGCGTTCTGGAATGATCTGATACTTAATTTTTGGTGTTTGTCTCAGATACTAGAAGAGAGTGAATTCTCCATTTCACTAGAGTTCCCGGCCATGCGTTGTCTAGTGAATAAGAGCTTCATTTTTATTGGTCCAACAGAAGACATGAGTCTAAACTATCCCAGTAGAAGGATAGAGAGATGAGAGCAAGGTGGATCGGCCAAGTTTAAAAGAACTGGGGAGTCTTCGTGGATAGTGAGGTTGGCGACAAACAGCCATGGACCGAGTGAACTGGAAATGACTTCATGATACAGCAAAGAATGTAAATGTATGTCCAACAAAAGGTACCTTGAATAAGCCTACAGGACACCCGCCAAATTGAAACGCTCATAACTATATAATTTTTTAGCGGATTTAGTCATTTTCAGAATATGTGGATGCACTCTTGGATATTGATAGAAGGAACCAGATGAGTTACATACTCACTGTCATCAAATATCATCACAAAATACAAAACTCCCCCTCCCCATATAATGCTACGTCATTTATGGATGGTCCCTAACATACTCATTCCCCCGGGATTGTAGTGCCGTGGCTACGCGTTGCTACAAGTGGGGAATCACACATATACAACGCCACTTGGTTTGTAAGGTCTAGACCCGAGCACCACTATGGTAGAGGGTCTTTGATAAAGAAATAATATTAAAAACGTAAGATACACAATTTAGATTATATGAAATGCTTACCTCTTTTCACTGCATCTTCGTAGCTGATGCAGGATGGTTTCGAATCCTTTGCACCCATTTTCTTCGGGAGTTTTCCAGTATCAGCGTAATTTCTTCTACCCACACAGAACTCTGCTCTACAGCAGTCTTCAGTTAGGATTCCATACAAAAAGCTGTAGGGTGCACTTTTTTCTTAGATTTTTTTTTTCTTCTTATTCACTATTTATTCTCGTACCACCGAAGTGATAGTCACCATTTCACATTGTTTTGTGTTAAACTGATTGTTCCGTTCGGGGTTCCATGCTGTTGAATAATTTTTGTTATTTCTTTTCTTTGTAGATTTTATCATGTTCTGTGAAGTGCTGCCAGATCAAGTAATTAAATCGTAAAATCACTACTCTTCTCGCCAATCTGTGTTTGCCTTATTGGTTTTGGTAAAAAAAAATTAACTTAGGTTAATTATTTAAATGTAGTTTTATTGTAATCAAAATTCTTTCGAAATTATATCCTTTTTGTTGAAATTTGCAATTTGGCTTGGTTCCCTAGACGTAAAATAACTCAAAATACAGAAAAAATGACAGCTCTATCATTTCGCGTACAGCAATTATGGTAGCGATATATCTACTCTGCAGAAGACCGTCATTGTGGCGCACTTTGTTTCGTCCGGGTACAGCAGGGCACTGACATACGAGATGACAGTCCTTAAAAAGGTGAGAAAATCGAGTGCAAGTCGAGCGGAACGCGTAAGGCAAGGTGGAGAAATCCTTCCATACCTTAGACTGGGAGGTCGGTACAACCGGTCTGGCAATCAAAAAGTAATTGGTCACCAAAAGCAACGGTTGAAGGTGCTCAGCAAGGATGTCTATTCTGCGAAGCACAACGTGGTTATGATCATGGACGTCGATGGGTACCTGACACTCGACGGCAATGACTGGCAGGGGACCAGCTTTTTCACGCTCCCCAGGAAAGAGGTAAGCAACGGCGTAACGTACATTTCCCACACGAAGTTGCCAAAGAAGGTGCTCTTGTGACTGACAATCAGTAAGAAGGGGATGTCAAAGCCGGTCTTTTTCCTCGGAGCTTGCGGTGAACGGGGAGGTGTACAGCACAATGTACTAACGTTCTTAAGGACGACTGAGATCTTCAAATGATATGTGTCCTCCAGCGCCCGCTGTTCGTAATGTACCAAGGCCCGGTTCGTTCGGAAACGACATCGTCCTACATTACAAGCCCCTGTTGCAACCCATCGAAAATTTCTGGGTGAACCTGAAGGGTAGGATTTATTCGAACAAATTCGTGTTGGTACTCATGCATCAATCTCCATCAGAATTGGTTTAACATGGTCTGGCAAAGCTGCCAGCCTCCTCTGCTCGACATCTACGGCACTGTTCGCCTCTTCGGCGGCTGCACCACTGCGCTTGAACTTGCAGGAGAAAACCGTTCGCCTCTTACTGGAATGAAGATCAACAGTTTGGAGTTGACGACGCTTTCCACCATGATTATGGTTCAAATTTACCCTCACTGCACGGTGTTTTGATAGTGTTTGGAATGGGTTCAATCCATGAAAACTTCATCATAATGGTCCAGAAGATCCCATTTAAAAACCACATTCTGGTGTATTAATGGGCTCCGCGTAAAAAACTGAGTGTATACTATACGCTCATTTGATAGAATTATTGGAAATCGGGGATCTTGTAATCTGGTCGGATTACTCCCGCCTTGTCTATGTATGGTGACAATTTCCTGATCCAGTTCGTTCTCTAAAGTTTCACCAGTCGCTTCGTCTTCTGGTGATTCTTCTCTTCCGTCAGCGTAGCAACTTCATCTTGATATGTTTCACTTTAGGTCAGTCAACATATGATTGGTTACGTAAGTACCATTTGCTGTTTTATAAGCCGAGCTGGTAGCCATTCGTTTCTAGATATCTGCTGTAGAATCTCCCGATATCGGTGAACGTACTCTACAACTTGCAGTAGTCGTGGCCAGTTGAAGAAACGTTCTTCGTTGGCGACGAACTTCAAAATTGCTACAGTATTCCGGACATGGCCGTAATTTCTCGTCTGTTACCGCCCTATCAACAGGATTAACTCCCCAGGACCACGGTATTTTTGGCACGCTGAAAAACAGCTTCTCGAACCATAGACTATCAGTCAATAAGCAAGGTCCACCCCACCCCATTTGTTTGCCAAATTTTCAAGATTCAGCTTACTCGGTACGTACGGTTCGTCGAGAGTATTTTGCCAACTCGACACGCAACAAGCTGCCGATATGTTCAATGATTCGATTTTATCCAAGACAACACAGTTTTGGAAGCGGTCTACATGGCCGTCTTGTCAAACTTAAGCGTGTCTCCGTTGGTGATAGCTTTCCACAGTCGAACTCCGATAACTGCTTCATTTAGTTCCAGCCTCGGAATAGAGAGCGTCTTCAACGGAACCACCTTCGCCATGCCACCAATCAACACAAGTTTGATCCCGCCACCGGGAACTCTGTCCGTGTCGTCGACGAATATTCTTAATCGATAAGAATGCGTTCTCGTACTCTCCACTAACTTTGCGTATCCCAGAGATCACCAAGGTAGGGTCACATCGACTTCTTCACAAATCTTCAACGCAATCAGCTGAGACTAGGTCTCAATTCATTTCATGTTAGCTATCAACTTCAGACACAGACGGATTTCCTTTGATACTCAGTTGTATCACAATCTATTCGTCGGTCAACGTCCGCAAAGACCCAAGAGTCCAAGAAAGCGTAAGTTGACACCGAACGGTTGTTCCCATGCAGCTCTATCGGTATAGTTCCGAACAGTGTGGCATTGCCAGTGTAGAAATGGTTGGCAACGGTGTTTGATACTAACGGTATGGGCTCGCTCGACCGGTCTTGGTCAAACAACTTCATGTTCAGCATCGACAACAGCGATGTTAGCCAATCTGGACATTTCAGGAGTGAGTTCAAAGAAACACCATGGACGGTGGGAGGTGCGTCTCACACTAAGCGAAACATGCCAGGCTTATTCAGTTTCATCACAACGAATATAGGTAGGGACCAAATACGCGCACGCTTGAAGCCCTTCCAGAGTCAGCTTCCTCGCGTAAATCTTCTTGTCATGTTCTTGGATCTTCTGCTCAAGAGCATCGACCAGTACTGAAGGCCATCGCTTCACTGGTCCGGAAGTAGAATGTGATCGCATCTCCAGAGCAGGCCGGATTCGAAGTGGTTAGGGATTCAAACAGTGACTGAACCCGTTGATCGTCCTTAGAGAGTAGCAGCTTGTTCGGTTTGATAACTCCCATGCTATACAACGTGAAATGAGATTTTATCGCTTTATGATGATCGTCATCATTCTCTCGCCTACCGGTACAGTTGCCCCAAAATCATCCACCCCAAGCGGGTCATGATAGCGTTCGGTTCGTTTCGACTTCCCGAGGTTGGCATAATCCAGGCCAATTACAAGTTTTGGACTGATATCGCGGTATTCTTCGATTGGTTGTCCGGCTAAGTACAAGAACTGGAAACCAGTAACGTCTGCGGTTATATTTACTACGAAGAGACATGGTGAATCCCCGAAAGAGACATTGTGGATCCACCTTTTGCGTATCACCAGCACTAGGGTTTTCTAGATCTTACTCCAGCAAACTTAGCTCAGACCCATCGTCTATGAAGGTATAGGTCCTCGCCTTTTTCTTCGGTCTGATCAGCACTCCTGGCACAATATGGAGTAGCACTGCCGACTGCCCTTGATGTAGGTTACAGAGTTTAGATTCAGAGGAAGAGGAAACAGTAGGCTTTGATGTAGATGGCTTAACGTGTCGGGCATCCAGGTTGTGAAGTAGAGGATGATGCAGGAATGTACACTCGTTTACTTCACACGTTTTTTGCTGTTGTGTTTCCGAAGACATTTGCGACATAGCTTGCACTCTTTTACAGCCTGGAGTTGGCCACGACCGTCGAATCTGCCTCACTTTGCGACGGTCAGACAGTTTCCCTTGCATACGTAGCGTTGGATTTTTGCAGTATCTTTTGTTGCGGTCGGACTTGGTTTGCTGGACACATGAAGTGAATTCGGGGTACTTATGTTCGAATTAGTGGACGTTCAAGAGCACATGCTTCTTAGTGCTTCGGCTTCGCCAATGGTGCCCCGTCGTTGTTATCACTGTACTAGCATTCTACGCTATAGTATATAACAACACACTAAGGCTTTCGAGAATTGGAATCGGTGAACTCCGAGTGTTCCTTGCCCAGTCTAGTTTTAAGGATGCGAGCAGACGTTCAGCTAGTTCGTAACGCAGAGATCCGTTAATGATGGAATCATCTACTTCGCAGATATGGACTGTCGCGGCGAAATTCTTCAAAGTTCACAACCATCTCGAGTTCCTCTATGTTTAGCGCTGGAAGACTTCTGAACCTCTTCACTGAATGAATGCATCTGGCAGTTCGTATAGCACTTTCAGGGTCGATAGTCGTCGATGTCTGCAACGTTTGACTTGTGAATCAATTCCCATCTAACCAACGACGTTGATCTAACTGAAACTCCCTATCAAAGACAGTACTGTTGTATTGTTCAGGGAAATACATCCTGACGCCCTATCCAACACGGTTTGCTTAACACTAGTTGATGCCTTACAGAATTCCTGTGTAGCGCCTGTTCGGGATGTTGTTGAATTCTCCGACAGCTGAGCAGGCCCAGTACTGCTGACTCCGCCACTGCTGTCATCATACTCCTCGTTTTCCAACTCGATCTGGTCGTTATCACGTAACAGGAAAGCTTCGTACAAAGCCTCCACTTCGACCTGCCGGTTCATAGCAGCAAACTCAATATCTCGCTTCTCCGACTCCAATCATAAAATTCTTTTATGTGTCGCAGAAATCGTCAAGGTCTGTACCCAGCATGCAGGTTTCAGCATCCGGGTATATAGGAGGAGCCGGAAGTAATTTCGTTGCACTGACGGCGGCGAGAATTGTGGCCAGCAAGCCCATTGCTTTCTTCCTACACCCTCCTAGCGTTTGAAGACAGGTAAATGTTGACGTTGCCAATAATATTCAATCCAGAGGATACGGACAAATCAATGCAGTCAATGTCGGACAGCGCAACATCGGTTCGGCGAATGGTGTTAGGCGCAATCCGTTGCGCGAAGCTCGAAGAGTTCGGGAGTATCAGTGTCAGTTGTGTCAAGAGCATGATAATGAAGAAATGGTGTAGTGTGATGGTTGCGATAAGTGGTTTCACATTGTGTGTGTGCAGGTTGCGGAGAACATTGCGAACGTTGGCTTTGCCCGTTCTGCAAGACCACATTCGTCCCCCCACCAGTTCTACCAACCGAACGACCGGACAACATCAAAATCCCCCAATGGGAAACAGGATGCCATCGGTTGGATCCAAGAGCAAAGCTGGATCTGCTCAAAGTGAAACAAGGCGGTTGAGGGAACTCGAACTTCGAAGGCTCGAGGAAGAATTCGAAATGGAGAAGTGGTTTCTTGAACAAAGGTACAAGGTTCTAAAGGAGTACGGCATCGAATCATCATCAGTGGCGGAGATCAACGAAGTAGATACTACGCGTCGAAAGCAGAGGAGTGGTTAGCTGAAACGGAACGTCTCGGCGAAGCTGAAGATTCCGAATTAGATGCAGACGAGGCAAATGGGCAAATACCTAACGACTCGGATAAACCCGAGGAGCACCAAGCTGTGGATGTCGTTCAGCAGATTCGGAATCCATCAACTATTCATACCAAGCAGCGTGATGTGCGCGCCCAGTTATGTCTTTAGGCGCAGTTGGCACAACAGCAAGACCAAGTGGATCAGCCGTTCGTATCTCCATCGGCACAAAATGCGCAACAGCGCCAGGGCCATATGTACCAGTTTCGATTTACTTCAACTCGTTATCCACTTACACATCAGTAACGTAACAGCAGAACAACGGTCATGCCTACTTTAATTGAAGAAGCCTCCTTCCAACAGCCAACACGAGCTGCTCCAGCCCTAGAGTTCGCCCAAATGAACATCCACGCTAGACCGATGTTTCCAGTGGAATTAGGCGATGGCTTCCCGCAACATGCGTCGCATCATTCTTCACGGAATCGACCGCAAACGAATCCGAGGCCGGCGTTCGTCTTTTCGACGATGTCCGGTATCCGGATAGGACACAATGCCGACACTCGTACTCATCCGCAAATCGATAGCCAAGCGACGGATATACCTTCTGCAATTCCAGAAGCCTGCTTCCACCAGCCAGCACGAGAGCTGCCAACCCTCCAGTTCGCTCAAATGAAGATCCAAGCTAGACCGTTGTTTCCAGTGGAATTTGGTGATGGCTTCTCGCATCGACCACAGACGAATCCAAGTTCGGCGTTCATCCCTTCGACGAATTCCGGTATCCAGACCACGAATCCAAGACCGGCGTTCATCCCCTCGGCGAATCCCGGTATCCAGACGGGGTACAATACCTTCATTCCAGGTCAGCAACCCACACCGATACGACCTTCCATCACCGAACATAGAGAAGCTCGACAGTGAAGAACATTACCGCGACGCGAAGGTCCGAGCGAGTGAAGTTGAAAATTTTACCTTCAGCGCGTCTCTCCGGTATGAGCTAGTGGACCGTCTGTCGGCATCCCCGAAGCTGGGCTGGGCGAGATTTGCTAGTAGTATCCCAAACCCGAACCTCGCCGACTTCAGTGCATGGTTATATACAGTAGCGTAAGATGCTAGCACGGTGATGCCTACTTCAAGTCATGATCAGCGAAGTCGAAGTGTCAAGAAGGACGCGCACCTAAATTTTCACTCCGAATCGGACTCAAGCGACCCGAAACCATCCGAGTTACTCAGTGAACTAGTATGGGTTGTAACCTGTGTGTGATGGCAAGGGCAACTGTTCGACGGTTTCACGGTGTAGCAGATTTGAGGGTTTCAGCTACGGTTCGACGTGGGCAAACAGCAACAACAATGCGGCATAAACGGGTGCATATACCTACACCATCCTTTACTCCACAATCACGATAGCTATACGATTAGCGCGCTTGCGAAACTCGATACTGTGCTAGCTAATAATGGCTCTGCTAGCACATTCCGTAGAAACGGGGTGGAGGCATGCATTGACGTAACGTTTGCTAGCCCGGGTCTGGTTCCAGGCATGGAATGGAGGGTAGACGAAGGCTACACCCATAGCGATCATTTAGCAATCCGCTTTAGGATCAACTATGGTGTGCAGCATCCGAGGGCGGGAGATCCCTGTCAGGTACGCGGGTGGAAGTCCAATAACTTCGACAGCGAAGCTTTCACCGCGGCCCTGGGACTGGAGGCCAACACCGACAGTCTATGCGGGGATGCGCTGGTAGCCGTTCTATTACGCGCGTGCGACGCCACTATGCCGAGAAAAACCTTGCCAAGAAACGGCAGATGCCCGGTATACTAGTGGAGTGCCGAGCTCTACGATCAGCCTGCCTCAGAGCTAGACGTAGGATGCAAAGAGCTCGCACCGAGGATGCAAGAGAGAACCGCCATGAGGTGATTCGAGCTGCAAAATTGGCCCTTAACAAGGCCATTAAAACAGCAAAAGAGCGTGTTTTGACAACCTGTGTGAGAGTGCCAACGCTAATCCGTGGGGTGACGCCTACAGAATCGTGATGGCGAAGACCAAAGGGGGCTCTTCATACCCAGAACGGTCACCGGACCGGTTGGCGATGACTATCGAAGTACTCTTCCCGTCTCGAGCCACAAGCCCCTGGCCACCTGCACTACGAGACAGTGCAGGCACGGCCAAAATGGTGGCACCGGTGACGAATGAAGAACTACTCGCAGTGGCTAATTCCCTAGCAATGAACAAAGCTCCAGGGCCAGGGATGGAGTTCCAAACAGCGCTCTCAAGGCAGCGATCATAGCGAACCCGAACATGTTCAGGCTAGCTATGCAGAGATGACTTGACGAGTGCCGCTTCCCCGATAGATGGAAAAGGCAGAAATTGGTGTTGTTGCCGAAGCCCGGGAAGCCGCCAGGCGGCCCATCGCAGTACAGACCAATCTGTCTGATCGACACGACTGGCAAATTGCTTGAGAGGATCATCAGGCTAACCCCGTACGCAGAAGGTACGGACGGCCTGTCAAGCAACCAGTTTGGCTTTCGGAAGGGTAAGTCCACGGTGGACGCTATCAACTCAGTGATAAAAACTGGCGAAATAGCGATCCAACGAAAATTCGAGGCATTCGATACTGTGCGTTAGTGACACTTGACGTGAAGAACGCATTCAACAGCACAAGCTGGGATGCCATCGCGCTCTCGTTACACCGGCTTAGCCTACCGGTGGATCTGTACCGGATCGGATGTCAGTAAGGGCTACGTAAGGAAGTTGACTCCGGAAGAATTACAAGAACGTCATATACGAATCTGATACCTTCCTTTCGTAGTTACTAACCCGAACAAATCGGGACATGTTGCTCACCAAGTACAGCGCAACATGTGAAGAACAGCAATGAAAAGCAAAACGGTTCGAGCAAGAGTACCCAGAAGCAGTGGACGCTATCATCAAGCAGAATTACGTTACATCCCTAATCTCGAAAAACCGACGACGACAGAGCTTCATCCCCATCTACTTCTTCATGCTCCAAATGGGTTCCACTCCTACGTCGCGTAGCATTCATACTCAGATATATCGGTAACTTGCAGTGATCTTCGAGACGAAAATGATGTTTTACTGGACCGCTGAAACAGGAAGAACTGACTAAAGCGGAAAACTATTTGTACCGAGAAGTACAGTCAGAAATCTACGCCGCAACGTCTCGAAAGGAGAGCAAAAATATACAATCAGAAATAACCTGCTCTTTCGCGGTGCATTCCTGGACGAAAACGGTGTTGCTCGCGTTCGGGGTCGAACAAAGACATGTTTATTAATTGATCGTGATGCTGCTGAACCCATTATTCTTCCTCGGAATCACCACATCACCCAATTCATCATCGTTTGAGCGCTAGCTTCTTCCACGCTTCCACTTTTTTTTTTCATTTTCAATTGAACTGGCCTCACCCGGGCACTGGCGATGGACTTAATAGAACTTGCTCTGGAACTTGTACAACTCCCTTGGGCATGTAAAAGCCCGGTCTGCCTCTGTAATGCATTTTTTGACACCTACGCTACGGTTGTGCCACCACAACTTGCAATGATAGCAGCTTACTATTCTGCCCGTATCCATTTCGACACACGGTTTCACCTTGTTTTAAGGATCGCTTATGAATGAATACAAAATTTCTTAGGTATTTTATATATGGTGTCAAAATTAATCAACTTTGGATCTTCACTTTCTTCATCCCAATTACAAGTTGAGCACGCCATATACGTAATCTCGCACATCACATCTCGCGTAAAATCTCCTACATGTCCTACCTGTAAAACTCGGCGAACAGTCGAACATTCAAAGAGAAATTTGACAGTTGGCTTTTAAGCCGTAATCATATGTTTGTCGAGAGTTGTTCTAACACGATAAATTTTCAGGCATAACTTTATAGGACGACAATTAGTTATAGGAGCCGTTCACAAAGAGCACAAAAAGATGAGGTCCGAGATGAATCCCCTGAGGAGCTCTCGATGTAATGTATAATATATAATTAAGAGCGAATCACACGAAAATCAGCTTTCGTTAACGAGATAGGACGTCAAAGTCATGTTATCGTTACGTCAGCATAAGTTGGATACATTTTATGAATTATACACTTCTTGTGAGCGAACTCACACATTTCAAGCCGTTGATGTAAGTTTGTAGAACATGAACTGTACGAATTTATTTTGATAGGCGTGCTATACCGGCAATACTACGATGTTAATGTTACATTACAAATAAGTCGCACTCCTGTTATTTCAAACTGCAAGCTTGAAATATATCAATCAAGATATATTTTTTTAAAAAAAGTCCATGCTTTTTGAAACATTTATTATGTAGAAAATTCCAACTCAATAGTACCGATTTGGTAAATAAGTAATCTATGAACTATGTCAAACAATGAAGCTTCTAAATTGTTTTATTATTTTCAGGGAACCCAATATACCTAACTACAATTCGCTTTTAACATTTTTTTTAGCAACTCAACTTTAGTTTAAAATAACTCAATCTGGCAGCGCTGCTAGTTTTTATGACGATTGTCGTTTATTATTGCACATCAGACTGGAGAACAAACAGCGATCACGCAAAAGGGACCAACTTTACCGTATCAGGTGATTAGGACGTACAAACTACATCTAATCCATTGGGGCAGAAAAAAAAAATCCAGTATTTTACGCCTCAACGGGATAAGCGTTCCATTATCAACACCATCACTTTTCTAGTTGTCCTTGCACTTTGCGTAGTTGCACTTTATTTCTCTCTTCCTCGGAATCGAACGGAGTATCGAAGAGGGAACAGGAAACAAAACTAATTTCGCCTTTATCTCGGCGCACTTGCTGCGACTGAACGGTGACGATGCATTTTTAGACTATCCGAATGTTTAAGATAACTGGTGCACTCGCGATATCAGCAGGTTATCGAAACCAAGCGCAACGAAACGGATGAGCTAATGGAGAATCACTTTTTTTTCGCAAACTGCAAATTAATCACATCAAAAATTTTCCCCTTCACGCGAGCCCTGCTGACGGTATACTTTGCATTCTGCTGGCTGAATGCTCCGCTGTTTGACTAACGTATCGGAATGACATGAGAGGAGGATTTCGCTTATCAGCTCATTGCTCACCGCTCACCTTCTCGCGATTTTTGCTGCTTTGAGAAATCGAAACACCTGATTGGTGGTGAATATGGAAACTACACGGTTAAATAAAACAACCTGCAGCATAAGTTCTTTTAACTTACTTTTGAGTTGTGCGTCGCTTTCGCACTTATTAGTGTTGTCAAAAACAAAAAGAGAGATTCGACTCAGTCGAGGTCTTCCGTGGAGGAAGGTACTTTTGAGTTGTTTGGGGTATACTCAAAATTAGGTAAATTCAACTTAAATTTGAGTATAAAAAAACCTATCAATGAGTTGTAATTTTTGCCGTGGTTAAATGGAAACTACCTTCAACACGGTTTACCTAATTTTAAGTTCCCCCACGATACCACGCGATTGAGTCAAAGGAACTTAATTTTAGGAAGTTTTTCGTTTCCGTGTACACTGGTATTGAAAAATCCATGCACGTGTCTGCGTGAAGATGGCGCGAAGCAGAGCTTATACCTAGAGCACTCTACGGCCAAGACGCGTTAGACGTATCCAAACGAGCAGAAATCTGACGTATTTCTATTGTGAATACGTCAAATTTAATGTTCGTTTGGATACGTCATGGCCTCTTGGCCACACTCTAACTAGAGTGCTCTACTTATACCCGGTCAGCGTGGCAAGCACAAAGTTAGCAAAAGTTGAGCAAAACGAAATCGATGCCGGCAGAGTTTCTGCGAGAATTTTGCGCGATTTGTGCGAGAATTCTGGCAACGAATTCGCTCAAATGCAACAACCGTTTTGCGACAGAAGCGGTTAAACCAACCGATGCTGCTCATTTTTATCCAGAATCCTGCCAGAAATGTACGCTTCCTGCCACATCTTTGTCAGATGTTTTGCTCGATTCGTGCTAAATTGTACCAGGTAGGAATTGCCAGGATGTTTGCACAGTTTATTTCCGAATTATGCCTGCCCGAACAGAAAGCAATATCGAAATTAATCGTAAGACGTTGAATTTACAACAGTTTTATTTGTTAACAACAACTTTTCTTGTAACATCAATGTACTTATGATGCAGTCCTTCATGCCTCCAAAATCTACAACGGAACAACAATGTAAATCGATGTTTTTGATTTCAGAATGTATGGGAAAAGATCAATTTTTTCATAGTTACATCCCTTAACGATCCCCCTTTTTCCATATAAAAATCGGATGACAAAACTGGCTCGAAAACCCGTGCAATAATTGCAATAATTCTCGCCAAACATATGATATATAAAAATGATGAATTTCTATATATAGAGAGTTTTGACAGTTGGCTTTTAAGCCGTAATCATATGTTTGTCGAGAATTGGGTCATTAAATGAGAAAAAAATCTTTTCTTCATTACATACATCGATAAAGCTGATTTTCGTGATTACAACAATGTTTTTTTTTTCCAACTCAGGAAACGTGACAACAAAATTTAAATTTAAAATAAAGAAATATGACAGTCTTGATTTGACACTATCAGAAGCATTTGACATATCAAATTTCACGACAAATGATGCCCTGTTAGAAAAAAAGAACACATGTTTTCCTTGTTTTCCCCCAGGGTTATTTTTATTTGACATAAACTCCATTCAATGTATATAGCTTTTTTCATTTTGGGCGTTCTCTTGAAAGGATGTAAACAACCGCAGTATGTATGGTTGTCTATGTTTACATAAGGTTTATTTAAAAACAAAAAAAAACGTTTTTAAATATTACAACGAAATTTTTGTCGAAATCATGTTATATTATGTATATTGGACCTAAAATTTATCGAATGGAACGGAAAACTATATATATATAGCTCAATGACCCAATTGAATAATAATTGCAATAATTGAAAGGAAGTTGTACTTGGCCGCATATTTGTCATTGTTTTGTGCGATATTGGTCACTGCACAGTGACGTCATGCTCTAAATGTGACAGGTGGTGGTCCTGTTGATTACATTTTGAACTTAGAGATTATTCGTATTCTCAAAATTAAGCATTTAAAATATATTGGGAATCATGTTTTTAGAAGTACAAATGTTCTCATGAGCGCCTTACAATTAAATTGTGCTATTCCCTACTGTGCGAAAATGTATATGAAAGATCTAATTAGTGAACTAATTATTTGTTTATCAATTACTTCTAGTGTTCTCTGAATCGGTAACTAGTTTTGCGGTTAAATTTCTTGGTAATTAATTATTAGCACTTATTTTATTTCAATGGAATTCAAATTTGTTAAGTCCAAACTGTAAACAAAAGTACCAGCACTTGTCAAATTTGTGAGGTTAAGGCATTTCATACAATGGTCAATTACGACTCAATTTTTAGACCGGGCTGCATAATATTAGAAACCAACTAATACCATGTTCACACTACAGAGTTAAAACATGTTTTAATTATTGGCAACAAGAAAAACGTCATCAAGATAGCGTTAAAACACGTTTTAACTCGTAGTGTGAACGTAGTATAAGCAACGGAAAGTTCGGATAATTAGCAACAAACATTAACAAATATGCCTCGAGGCGAAAACAATGGGAACACCTGCGACAATCCTACTCTAGCGTTCTGTATTTACTGTAAATACAGATTGTTAAGACAAAAATACAAATCTAGGATGGGTTTTCAAAACGACCTATTGACATTTTGCTCGAACAGAGATAATCAAGTTTGAAGTATGGCGAAAATACTTTTAATTCCTGTTTGGGAACTAAACTGTTTTAAATACTAAAAAAAATCGTCTACGGTTTTGTTTTTCCCTTGCTTTAGTGGTGTAATACGGTTGATACGAAATTGTAACGATTACTATTACCAAATACAAATTTGTATTTGCTATTACTATTAAGCTAAATTTGACAATACGAACTTTTCTAGTCAATACGACTTTTTACCAACTCACGATACGTCCTTTTCCCTGCATAGGTCTCACATACGTCATAGTGCATCCCAGTCAAAAAGGGCAAGTTGTTGGCTAACGGGGGGCTATTTGCCAACTCGGATGCGCTAATTGCCTTTCAATTTGCCAGCAAATTGCTGGCAATTAGGGGGCTATTTCAAATGCAACATTTGGGCGATATGCCGCCGTCATTTTTTTGCCGCCCAACACGCCCTTAAATCGCCCCCAAACGCGCCATTTAACCGCCCTTAATTGCCTAATATGAAAATTAAAAATAATGCTTATTTCAGGAGGAACATGTGAAAAGGGCATAAGTCAAAATGTCATGTTTTGAGATAATCGCTGTTGAATATTAGAGAGACATTTTTAAATCCTATTTTTAAAAAAATCATTGTTTTTGTCATTAAATCGCTCAGGCTGATTCCAAAATCCAAGCCACACCTATTCGTATATGTCTAACGCGAAGATTTGATTATTTTGTCACGGAAATCGCAAATAAATGCGATGTGCCCATTTCATATTGATGTCCACGATATGCCGTTTACTGGCGCCCCTGCTCAATTGACAGCTGTCGATATGTCTTGTTCGCATGTCTCTTATTGGAATTAGATTTACGTTATGCCCTATGTTTTTAGTATAATATGCTAGTCAGCAATCAGTCAAATCGGATAGATAAACAGTATTTTTAGTAATAAAATAAACGAGTTAATGGTGATAATGTGTATTCATTAAATTATTGTGGAAAATATGTGGAAATCTATTTATTTAAAAATTATCTTCCTCTTCCGGTGGATCTAAGTCGTCCTCAAAATGATTCGGTTGTTGATTTTTTTTCTTCCTGCCACGTTTTGGAGCTACCAGGTTTTTCAGCAATGTTTGATAGTATTGCTTGTTGCTGATAAATGGCATCAGATTTTTTAAATCAGCTAACTTTTCCTGCGCCAATGGTATTGGTTCATTATCAATAGGATCGGGTACCGGTAACGAAAGGTTCTTGTTCAGTATCACCTCCATATTACCCATAGCAAAAACTTGATATTCGTCGGATTGTACATCTGTTTTGTAGAACACATGCCCTGGTGCAGAACTTCGATATTCGAATAGAAAAATTTGTTTGAACTTCAAAGGGTCGCCATTAATGTTATGCTTTGGTCGGCGGTAACGTTGATAAAGCGTTTTTAATTCCAGGAACTGTGACTGTTGGAGTTCTACTACGTCGAAGGGAACTTTCCGCTTGACTTGTGAGATGAAAATTGCCCAATCTCTAGGAGTTTCGATGTCCATCGTATTCTTTTTCTTTGCTCTCTCTATCGCGGCATGAACGGAATCGACTTCCATGTGTGAGTGGCCAGAAACCATAAATTTGTGACGAATGATCAACTCGCGACCTGAACGGTGGAATTGTTCAATCAGGAATGTGAATGCCATACAGACTACAAAATTATGGTTTTGACCACTACACCTATCGGAATAAAAATTTATCTCCCTTGTTGGAGGATCAACTTTATCTTCCAGTTCTTTTTCAAAAAAATGTTGAATATCGTAAATAAGGCAAGAACCTATCTCCTGCGATCCTCTGCGTGGAATGGATTCATTCCAAAGGTAGCATGTTGCCTTATTTTTCCCACGAGATGTGGTAAATAAAGTAAGGTTTAGAGTGTACAGCTGGCGGGAATAAAATGCCTGTCCACACAATAAGAAAGGTGTGGGGAGGCACTTCTGCAGGTCGAACGAGATTGTTCGGATCGAGTGATCCGATTTGGCAGCTGCCACGTCTGTCTTTTTGCAGTTGTACATGAACTTTGCTCTGTCTTGATGCGCTTCCTTTGCAGACTGTACTTCCAGTTGTTTGGATGCATTCTCGGCAGTTTTGAATAATACCGTGAACTTGTCGCACTCTCCGCAAGTATCGCTCTTTGGTTTCCGAAAACTTAGGTTGAACTTGTTGAAAATAATCCTGTACGTGTTGTAATGGACGGGTTCTACTTGTTCAGTTCTACACTTCTGTTTGTAGAGATCGTACATCGTTACAATGCTCAAATCGCTCGATAGGTATAATTTTGACGATTTTTCTCTGCTATAATGCGATGTGTAGGCTGGAAAAGACAGAATGTGTCTTTCGATATTCTGAAGAGCTTCTTGGCTAACCGGATTCCGGTTGCTGTTATCAGATCGTCTATCATCATCGCACACACCAAGTCCTTCGATCTTTTTACCCGCCAATACACGTACCTTTTTATTCGTTGTGTCGAACGTGGCCAAGTACATCACTTTACAGACGTGAACTCTTCCACCTACACCAGGTAGATAATATTTATGCGAAAAAGCTCTTCTAGAGTTAACTACCTAAAAGAATCTTCATTAATATAACGATGATATTGCTATATGTAATATATACTCGATGATAAGCCACTGGCTCTATTTCAATGTGGTTGCCGAGAAACTGGTTCTGTGCGGAGGACGATAACTTCAGGAGATTTCTCAGAAGTTCACGTCGGAGTTCATCGTTGTATTTTAAATAACACTGTAGATGTGGACATTTACAAGGAGGTCGTATGTTTCGAGCAGGTACATGCTTTCCGTTCACGCGATTGTACGGTAATCCTTTCTCCTTTCGATATTTTCTCGTCGCAGATTCACGGCAGCCTTTGTCACGCTTTAGCTTCTCTTCGTTCTCTACTAGTTCTTCAAACCCTAATTCATCTTGGAATAAATAAACGTTGGCCCTATTAGTTTGATATTTTGAGAGCAATGGCTTTGTTGTTACCAGCAAGATCATTCAATCCTTCAACCTTCTGTTTAACGTCGTCTTCAGCATCCGCCTTTCGTTTTCTTTGTCGCACTACTAAAATGATTTTTTCCCATTTTACTTATTATAAAACTATAACAAAACAAATTTTACCTTTTAATATTTCATCATCAGAATCTTCTGCTTCCTCGATATCTTCTACTACTGTTTGATTATGATATGGCTCAAAATATTCGTAGATGGAAAAACTATTTAGAAGCGTAGCATCCCCCGTAGCCTCGTCGGGTATGTTTTCTTGTCCAGAGCCGAGCGGTAGCCAATCCGATGCAGATGAACGTTCAGAAGACTGAAGGTGATTCTCAGCCCCTGGTAAATCGGGAAACGCCGTCTCATCACTCGGGCATTGTCGATAGAAATCGTCGTTTTTATTGTTATCTCCCACCGTTTGATTCTGTTGCGATATTGGATTTCTGTTTTGAAGTACCAAGTTAATTGCTGCAAGATTGGTTGGTGTTCCTTTTTCGGTGTTAACCTTTATCGGTTTGTGCATTACCAAATCAACAGGAGCACAAGACAAGGTATTGGAAACATTACGGTCAACTGATAGATCTAGCGGTTCATCCTGAAACACTGATTGCGACAAATCTAATGCATTCGTCCTTGGATCAGTGAAATGTTTCCTCGGAGTGGACGTAACAATATTAGCGAATGACACGTTGGGATTGGTCGAAATGAATGAGCAGTTCCCGTCTCTTAATTCAGCCCAAGAAACTTCTTCGTATCGTCCCACTGTTGGCGTTGGAATTATAACCCCAAGATTAACAGTGGATCTGTCGTAACTTTTACCAAAAGTAGATGGACATGTTATATTGCTGCTGGTACTGCAACTGTCGATTCCGTCTATTATTCCTTTACTCGAACCGCAGTTTGTTCTACTCTGCCCCGAAGAGTCGAATCCGGTTTTACGGCAATCATTTTCAGTTGCGATGTCATGACTGTCTGTGACACAATTTGCCGCTTCTAGCAGTGGAAATAATTTTACTTATTTGAACAAATTCTACCCAACGAATAATACTTACTCAACAAAAGATCAATAGCAAAGTTCATGATTCAGTCCGTTTATGAACGTCGATTCGCTACAAGTGACAATTTTAAATGAAAAAGTGATAATCCAAAATATTGCGGCTAAGGGCTCATCAACAGAATTCGCTTTGAGCTGATGTTATGTCCTCCCTTTCAATAATGGCCTATCATCACTTCACTACCATATTGGTATTGGTACTCTTGTGCCCTTTGCAAAATCATGAAATTTTAAGAGTTATTGTCGGTTTTTTTAATATTGAATTCTACTGCTCTATTAAGTCTTAAGAGTAGCTATAGGATATATAAAAGGTTGATTTGTTTATATTTTGTTGATATGCGCTTTTCACATGTTCCTCCCGAATTTTCGGATTCATTATCTACTCACATATACTTACCAGGTCCCTTTTATATAAACGTATGTACAGTTGTAAAAGTAACAATAAAAATGTCGCTTACGACATTTTGTTACGCGCGTATCTCCACATTGAAACGGTTCTAATATTAATGTTTATGCGACCCTGGGAAATCAAAAGGTCGTTTGAAAAAATATGGTTAATAAAACGTGTACGACGTTTTTCAATTTAATTAATAATTTGGTAGCCTGCCGTTTTTGGAGAATCTTTTTCATGTGATACGATAGTAAGGTTCCAAAAGAGTGGTGTAGTGCAGATAACTCGATCATGAATCGACCAAAGGGCCGAAGTCGCAGTGATATCGAATCGAGAAAGATAGCTTTGAAAATTTGCTTCAGAAAATTAAATCGTATTTAAACAATGTTTACATACTGTGCTTTCAAATGTATTGAAACACTTTGAAACAATACTAGTTTTCGGCAGCATAACTAAAATGTTTTTTATAATAACGTTTTCGTTGATAAAATTGAAAAAAAGATTATTTCGCTGAGTGTTGTTATGAAATGTTGATTAGGCCATTTTCGAGTCGCCCTCTTGTTTTGACGACTCTCAATTTCACCCTGCAGTGTCGCCAGAAAACAAAAATAAAATGTGGCTTTCGCCGTGCTAGCTGGAGGGGAAAATTTGTTATTCCCCCGGGGCGTAACACACACTTAAAATCCATTACCTACCAGTAGGTAATTTTAATTTGCTGTCCTTATTTCACTGCCGGAAAACAAGGGAGAGGGAATGATTTTTTTACTCAAAATTAATGGGATGAAGTTTAGTCGGCTTTGGGGAATATCTCCTTATTTTTGGGTAAATTTGGACTCACTCTCTTTCGTTTTTCGTTGGAGGAAGTAGGATGCACAGATTTAAGATTACCTACTGCTAGGTTATGCAAGTTTTCTGTGCAAGCATTTGGTTTTTGTTTAGGGCGATTCTGTTTACGGACCTTGTAAACAATTGTGCTGTCAATTTCCCCCGTATACGTTTTTGTTTAGGGCGATTCTGTTTACGGACCTTGTAAACAATTGTGCTGTCAATTTCCCCCGTATACACTACCTTAGAAAACTCCGCTAGCGAATGACGGATCTCAATAGTGGCATGTCTGTAATAATATACGTACATGGAACTATTGAGAACCAGAGCTAAAGGTCCAAAGCCCTGGTAAAGGAGGATGGTTGTGATGATCCGGGCCGAGATCACCACGTAAAGCAAGGTAGGGCATAACCCCAATTCCAAGGCGTGAAGCGACCCGTGCCGAGGGATGAGTGATCGAGGGGGTGAAAAAGATGCTCGATCGTTAACGGAGCCTGTGGGGTACCTGGGCAACCCCCACAGTAAGCGTCCCTTACCACACTAATGCGGAGCTCTGGCGTGGCGGACATTTATTTCTCGCGCGACTCGTGGGAATTTACATGGAGTTATTAAAAAATAAAAACAAACAGACGGAGGTGCCAAACCCCTTCGCTAGAAGTGGTTTGACGAGGTCTCCCCCCCGTGGGGAGAGTAGTGGAGCGATGAGTGCTGCATCTGAAAGCACCAGTGACTCCCCAGCAGCGGTAGGAAATAGCCCTACCAGTGCACCGGAGGGGCCACTATCTGCGATGCGCAAAGTAGCGAAGCAACTCGATGCAATAATCGAGTTCGCTAGCGCAAAGCAGAATATAGCCAAGGAGTTGAAGTTGAGCCTCCTGGAGCTCCGGAAAGCTGTTCGTGTCGCAAGACAGGAACAGCAGGCCTATGCTAAGAGGGTGGAATGTCGGGAGAGGCCCGACAGAGAAACCCAGACAGTGGCCTCCAATAGGGAGGAAAGAGAGAAGGTCGATAGAGGTTCACAGACAGTGGCCTTTACCTTCTACGGAGCAGCCACGTCGATCGGAGCGGCGACCGAGTTCCCCTCGAAGGGAAAAGGCAAGGGCAATCGCAAGACGGCATCGAACGCAAAGCGCCCTAGGAAGTCGCCAGGCGAGGGTGCCAAAACCGACACCACTCGGCGTGCAACCGTTAAGGTCAAACGCCGTTTGGGCGAGGTAAGCGAGGGCGAGAGTGACCTCGCTGTGGAGAGCGACGGTACCAGCAACCCGGCACGACCGGGGCAGGGGGGCTCAAACCTCTGGACGCTGGTCACCAAGAAAAAGCCGGCACCGAAACCGGAGGTACCGCGGCCTGCGAAGAAGGCCAAGGACAGAGGCGAAGCCTTGTGGTTAAAAACCGACAAGAACAAATACGCCGATGTCCTAAAATCGATGAAGGCGGCCGAAAGCCTCTCGGCCCTTGGGCAGGATGTGCGTAGCGTAAGACGCACCAACACGGGAGAGATGCTTCTGGTGCTGAAGCGAGGCGCACAATAAAGTGCAGTATACAAGGCCTTGGCCCAAGAGGTCCTTGGTGAGGGCGCCCAAATCAGGTCGCTAGGTGCGGAAACGACTCTCCAGTGCAAGTACTTGGACGAGTTCACGACCGCAGAAGACGTCGTCGCAGCCGTTAAGGAGCACTGCGACGTCACAATCGAGTGGGCCTCTGTGCGATTGAGAGATGGACCCTCTGGCACCCAAGTAGCCTACCTCAGGCTACTGAAGGCGGATGCCAAAAAGGTAACCGAGAAAGGGAAGCTGAAGATCGGCTGGTCGGTATGCCCTATTAGTATGCCCCAGCCGCCTTCAGTGGATAGGTGCTATCGGTGCCTTGAGTCCGGCCACAAAGCATACGAATGCAAAGGCATAGATAGGAGCAAATTATGTCGTCGCTGTGGCGAGGAGGGACATAAAGAGCGGGGGTGCACTAAGGCACACAAGTGCCTTATCTGCACCGCTAAGAAGCAAGCCCATAAACATGCTATGGGCGGACCTTCGTGTCCCTTCGGTGAGTTAAATAAGAAGAAGCCGTGAACGTCACACAGCTAAATCTTAACCATTGTGCAGCAGCCCAACAGCTGCTGTGGCAGTCGGTCTCGGAGTCGAGGACAGATGTCGCCCTCTTATCAGACCCGTACAGCATCCCTGCCGGCAACGGCAATTAGGTGTCGGACGGGTCTGGAATGGTGGCAATCTGTACAACGGGACGGTTCCCGGTTCAAGAGGTAATACACCCCTCCGCCGAGGGTGTGGCGATTGCCAAGATCAATGGTGTGTTCTATTGCAGCTGCTACGCCCCACCAAGGTGGCCAATAGAACAGTTCTACCAGATGATCGACAGGCTCTCGTCGGACCTAGTGGGCCGGAAACCGGTAGTAATAGCGGGAGACTTTAACGCTTGGACAGTGGAGTGGGGCAGCCGCTGTACAAATGACAGGGGTCAAGCGCTAATGGAAGCGCTTGCAAAACTCGATACTGTGTTAGCTAATAATGGCTCCGCTAGTACATTCCGTAGAAACGGAGTGGAGGCGTGGATTGATGTGACCTTTGCCAGCCCGAGTCTGGCTCCAGGCATGGAATGGAGGGTAGACGAAGGCTACACCCATAGCGATCACTTAGCAATCCGCTTTAAGATCAACTATGGTGTGCAGCATCCGAGGGCGGGAGATCCCTGTCAGGTACGTGGGTGGAAGTCCAATAACTTCGACAGCGAAGCTTTCACCGCGGCCCTGGGACTGGAGGTCAACACCGACAGTCTAAGCGGGGATGCGCTGGTAGCTGTTCTATCACGCGCGTGCGACGCCACTATGCCGAGAAAAACACTGCCAAGAAACGGTAGATGCCCGGTATACTGGTGGAGTGCCGAGATTGCAGCTCTACGGTCAGCCTGCCTCAGAGCTAGACGTAGGATGCAAAGAGCTCGCACCGAGGATGCAAGAGAGAACCGCCGTGAAGTGTTTCGAGCTGCGAAATTAGCCCTTAAAAAGGCTATTAAAAGCAGCAAGAGAGCGTGTTTCGACAACCTGAGTGAGAGTGCCAACGCGAATCCGTGGGGTGACGCCTACCGGATTGTGATGGCCAAGACCAAAGGGGGCTCCTCACCCCCAGAACGGTCTCCGGACCGGTTGGCAACGATTATCGAAGTACTCTTCCCGTCTCGAGCCACAAGCCCCTGGCCACCTGCACTACGAGACAGTGCGGGCACGGTCGAAATGGTGGCTCCAGTGACGAATGAAGAACTACTCGCAGTGGCTAAATCCCTAGCAATGAACAAAGCTCCAGGGCCAGATGGAGTTCCAAACAACGCTCTCAAGGCAGCGATCATAGCGAACCCGAACATGTTCAGGCTAGCTATGCAGAGATGCCTTGACGAGTGCCGTTTCCCCGATAGATGGAAAAGGCAGAAACTGGTGCTGTTGCCGAAGCCCGGGAAGCCGCCAGGCGACCCATCGGCGTACAGACCAATCTGTCTGATAGACACGACTGGCAAACTGCTTGAGAGTATCATCCTCAACAGGCTAACCCCGTACGCGGAAGGTACGGACGGTCTGTCAAGCAACCAGTTTGGCTTTCGGAAGGGTAAGTCCACAGTGGACGCTCTCAACTCAGTGATAAATACTGCCGAGATAGCGATCCAACGAAAAGGCGAGGTATTCGATACTGTGCGTTAGTGACACTTGACGTGAAGAACGCATTCAACAGCGCAAGCTGGGATGCCATCGCGCTCTCGTTACACCGGCTTAGCCTACCGGTGGGTCTGTACCGGATCCTGGAAAGTTACTTCCAAAACCGCGTACTGCTATACGAGACCGATGCCGGTCAGAAAAGGGTTCCGATTACCGCCGGAGTCCCGCAGGGCTCGATCCTAGGCCCGGTGCTATGGAACCTCATGTATGACGGGGTTCTGAGACTGAAGTTCCCTCCTGGGGTCAAGATCGTCGGCTTTGCCGACGACGTAACCTTGGAGGTCTACGGGGAGTCAATTCCTGAGGTAGAACTAACCGCAGAACACGCGATTAGCACGGTGGAGGAATGGATGAGCGCGAGAGGCTTGGAGCTCGCTCATCATAAGACGGAGGTAGTTATCGTCAACAGCCGCAAGTCGGCACAACATGCAGTTATCCATGTGGGAGAATTCGCGATCACTTCACAGCGAAGTCTGAAGTCTCTCGGAGTCATTATAGACGACAAGCTGACCTTCGGCAGCCATGTCGACTATACGTGCAAGAGAGCGTCGACTGCTGTTGCGGCACTATCGAGAATAATGTCCAACAGCTCAAAGGTGTGCGCCAGTAGACGTAGGTTACTGGCAGGCGTTGCCGTATCTATCCTCAGGTACGCGGCCCGCCATGGTCAAGAGCACTGAGGGTAACCAGTTACCTACAGAAACTGGAGAGCACCTACCGCGTGATGTGCCTCAGAGTGATATCTGCCTACCGCACGGTATCACACGATGCATCCTGCGTGATAGCGAGCATGATGCCAGTCGGGCTGGTCATTCGGGAAGATGAGGAGTGCTTTGAGCTACGTGGAAATAAGGGAGCCCGCGAGCGCACCAGGGCGACCTCGGTCGCCAGATGGCAGCGTGAGTGGGACAACTCCTCGAAAGGTAGGTGGACTCACCGGCTGATACCTAGCATATCGAGCTGGGTGGGAAGACTCCATGAGGAAGTTCACTTCCACCTGACACAATTCCTGTCAGGCCATGGCTGTTTCCGTCAGTACCTCCACAGGTTCGGGCACGCGGAGGTCCCAGTTTGCCCGGACTGCCCAGGTGTAGATGAAACTGCCGAACACATACTGTTCGTATGTCATCGGTTCGACGTCGAAAGAAGAGCAATGCTTGCCGTCTGTGGCTGGGACACAACCCCTGATACCCTTATTCAGCGGATGTGTCAATCGGTGGAGAAGTGGAACGCAGTCTCGGCTGCTACCATCCAGATTGCCAGTAGGCTACAGGTAATCTGGCGAACCGAGCAACAGACGACGGGCACGGCTAACTAGTGATTGGTTAGCTGGAGCGAAAAAGGCCAAGCGCAAAATAAGAGAGTGAATGGTCTGTTCATGCCGAGGCAGGTTGGCGCAGCGAATGGCAACCGCGTAAGGGGTAAACCCAGCCACCCCAAAGCAAGACAGAAGAGTGAGTGTATAGGCGTATAAGTGGACTGTCTCATGCCAAGACGGGAGGGTCGTAGCGTAGTATGTTGGAACTAAGCTATCGATGCCTCATGGCGTGGCAGAGGAGTGAAAGGGTGAGCATCCAAGTCAGTCTCACACTGCATGTTAAGGGTGAGCATAAAAGTCAGCCTCACAGGTTGGTAGAGGCTAGCACAAAAGTCAGCCTAGCAAGGAATGAAAAAGGTGAGCACACAAGTCAGCCTCGCATGGTATGTCAGAAGTGGGGCCTAAGAAAAATGTCCCACATGGGATGCCAGGGGGAGTGACAAAGGTACAATAGAGTGGCACGATTGAGAGTGAATCAGGTGATAGGGTGAGCACCCAAGTCAGCCTCACATGGTATGGGTAGGGCGAGCACAAAAGTAAGCCTAGCAAGGAATGAGTAAGGTGAGCACACAAGTCAGCCTCGCATGGAACGTAAAAGGTGAGCACAAAAATCAGCCTCATGTGGGAGTGTTTGAGAGTGAATCAAAGTGCGATTGAGAGAGCACCCAAGTAAGCCTCATACAGGATGTATGAACGCGTGAGTGAGAGTGAATGAGTACATTTAGTACAGCCATCCCCCCAGAAGTAATACCGAGAGGTAGTTCCTGGGAGGAATGATGGCGGAGCCCAATGGAGTTTAGTCGGTATTAATGGCTGGTCACCATTCGAGTCCGACACGCCCCCAGTGCACCCCGTGCGGTAGATTGGACCCTACCAATAGCACGTGTACTGGGCTAGGACATAAAGGTCTTCTCCATTGTAAAAAAAAAACACTGCCTTAGAAATGCAGAGGCGTAACTCGCCTGGCGGTTTGTTTACAGTTAAAAGTCGGATCCGCCGTTTTGTTTTTTATTGATTTTCATGAAGTGTGAAATATTTATAAATAGCGGCCCTTACACGTTCAATATTTTTGTCAATACTAGAGAGTATTGACAAAAGTATTGTACGTGTAATGGAAAAATTTTTATTGACGATGTGGATTTCAAACGGGACTGAAATATTGTAACAATATCGTCAATACTGGTATTGACAAAAATATTGAACGTGTAAGGGCCGCTAATGAGTTTTTATATTTTTTATGAAGTATTTTTACTCCTCTTTAAGATATTAATCAAATCTCCGTTTGTGTACATTTGTTATTTAGGCCCATTTGTCGGTTCACGATCAAACTCAGTTTGTTTACTTTTTTCGCTTACGGCCTTTTGAAAACCCTAAGAGAAGAGACGACAACAGGCTTCTTGCTCTTCTTAATTTTCTCGACTTGGCCCTGCCGTAAATCTGAAGACAACAAGCGTTAATCGTTGCCAGATTCCCTTTGAATGCTTCTTACAATTGCCGAAAATAATTGTACCTAAAAGATCGCACCTCTTCCAAAAATTTACAATGCTAGCTGCATTTAAAAATTAAATTAAATATTTATTCATGTCTCTCTTAACAATACACGTAACTATATCGTCATTCAGGTCTTTTATTCAATTTGCACGAAATGTTGATGTGTATGAAAAATAGCCAGAATAGATTCAGCAGCACTGTTTTCCATCCCGATTGTAAATATAATGAACGCTCATTGCTGGCAAAATGACCAATCAGAAGCTGGTTCAATATTGAGGTTAGGACTGGATCAAATTAGCTACGCGATTGTCTTCTCTTAGTGAAAACCAACCCGAAAAATTTGCTTTTGACAACTCTGTTGAGGGAAGTGGTGCCAACCTTCCAGATTTATCTAGATTCTTTCAGATTTTTTAGCGTCGTTCATACATACAGATTTATTTTTGTCCGATCCAGATTTCAGGGAATTTGTCAGACATATCCAGACAATATGACAAATAAGGAAATAAGTTACAAAAATGCTTCGTTAATTCTATAACCACTATTTGAGAATGGCTGGAAACAAAGCATATTAAAGTTGCTTTATTGAAAGCAACCAAATTTTGCCGAATATTCCACAGCTGGAAATTCCAACAAACAAAACCAAAATGCTGAAAGCTCAGAGATGCAAATTTAAGCTATTTGATCTATGCTGAAAATTTAGCGCATGAAACCTGAATTGGCGCAATAACCAAATTTTCAGTAAGTCGAGATATATTTGTCAAAAACCAACCAATTCACATGTCACAAGTACAGCTCTTATAGAGGGATCTTTTTCAAAACGATTAGAGGCCATTCAGACATTTCCAGGCTTATTAAAAAATAACTGATTTTCTGAAAAAACACTTGGCATCCCTGGTTGAGTGCGACTTGACAACAAAAAACTCACCACAGCTTGTTTTGCGTCATTTCTCAATCGTTTCACCAAAGTGAGTTTCGGGCAAACGTCAAAAGTCATCGCTCATCAGTCAAAAAGGAGAAAATAGAAAGGAAAAACTTCGTCGTCTTGACCCCGGAGTGTGTGTCTGGTGTATTATTTTTTTATATTTCGTATGTTCGCGACATTATTTGCTACAAAATTACCGTAATTATCGTTATATAGCTAGCGTTTATCGTTTGAACCTCTGTGTCTTGCTAAAAACTTACATCGCCGTTAAACCGATCACAAAGAAGTTGTGTGTGCTAAAAGGGCGATCCTGAGCAAAAGAAGAAAAAAAACTTTCGAGACTTGGGCTGTGCTGTCTGGCCTGCAGGTGTGAGCGAGACAAAATCATCCATCCATTCGTCCGACTGACTGGATCGGTGGTGCAGGCTCGTGCTGCTAAAATAGCAACGACAGCTCAGGTGTAGAACCTGTCGCGAAGGAAATAATGGCGAAAACCTACGATTACCTGTTCAAGCTGCTGCTGATCGGCGATTCCGGTGTGGGCAAAACCTGCATCTTGTTTCGCTTCTCCGAGGATGCGTTCAACACGACCTTCATCAGTACGATCGGTGAGTCACTTACCAGTTTGAAACTTGCATTGATAGTGGATTTATTAGTAATCGAAATTGATCCAGTTAAATTGTATGTCATTCGAAATGATGAATTTCCAATGTAATGGACCTGCCTATCAAAATGTTTGCTCACTTGTCATTCCTGCATATTTTTAGAGTGATAAACTTGGAAGCTTCATTGTAGAGCATCCTAACTAATTTCGGATTTGTCCATCGTCGCTTGATTGGTGACGAGCATTGTTTAGAATGATCATAAGAATCAAGTTATTCGAACCTGTTATTTTTTTACCAGTTTGTTCAGTTATCGAAAACTTTAGAAATAGTTAAAATGCATCGTGTTATTCATCGATACAAGCTAATTTATGATCCTACCAGAAAAAAATCTTTATATTCAGCGATCACAATTTTATCGGACATCTACAACTACTTTGTTTACCATAAAGTATAAGATCAAAGTTCAGTAAACTTAATCACAGCTGTTCGAACGTAGAAAGGGCAGCGCCGCGTCAATCGTCGCGTTCCTTTTCGTCGTTTGTGGCGCATGAAAGCAAGTGACAAATACGAATAACAAAAATGCAATTGCAGCTTCTCAGCGTATGACTAAATGATCACATATTTTACAAGCAGCTTCTGGAACGTTATTTTAGAGCCAAGAAATCTAATTCGCATATGTAGATGATAGATATTTTGCTTGCTATAAACATCTTGCTAATGATGTTAATCGCAGTTTGAGTCGACGCCGGGGATAGACTAAAATAGAACAAACTGTCCTGGTCGGGCGGGAATACATGAAATTCATTGTGCCCCTACTTCTAACACGGGTAAATTTAATCAATTTACATCAATGATGATCTGCCGTTATGTGCATGTTTGCCCCATCTTCTATGGTGTTCTTGTATACATGGGGCAGTTATGCGTAGACCGGCAGTGAAGCACTCGTGTGTTCGACTTACTTCACTTGGAGACTTGTATTGTACGTTTCATTGGAAAAGAGCCACTCAATCATTTTGAGGCGACGAATTGAATTGGCGTATTTGATAATAAATGCTGAAAAACGTTGGAAAATATGTATTACCAAGTTTAATGTGTGCTATTTATTCCAACTGAATTTGTTAATAAAACTGACTGAAAACTGCTTCTAAAGTTTCATGTTTTTGTATGTATTCGTATTTACAACATAAGCATTGTATCAACTATAGTTGGTTATCCGGAAGCGTAGTCGCAGCAGAGTTATTTCGTAGAGAGCGAGTGCGGTCTTGAAGATCTAGCCTTCGAGAACTGGTATAGAGCCATGCACTATTGCAAAGTGTATGAACCGATGTTGGACAGTCTCGATTCTGCCAAACTTGTTCCGGTAGTACGAATTCCAATAGCAGAAGAACATTCGGATGTTAACCGAATCAAAGCACAATACGGCGATTCAAGACAGTTTGCATTCCAACAGTGTTTTTTTTTGCTTTTCGGAAGATGAACCTTAGTTGTTGCGGACAATTTCGGATATCTGTTTTAGAAGAGTTTGCTCAAAGAATTACATTTTTAATATCATTGTAAAAAATGTGTATCTTCAAATTATGTATATGTTGCATTTATCAGTCCCTTCAATTTATTAATCGCAACAAATTCAATTTACAGATTTAGAGGCAAATTTCTGCACAGAAGGCGTGCCTGTTTTAGTTTTCACGACATTGATGTTTTCTCGGTTCGAAAATGTATCCGGTGCAATACTAAATTTGAAGAAAACGGTCTCTGTTGATGTTGGTTTCATGAAACTCCACTACATATACCTCGGGTATAGTTAAAGGACCAAGTAACAATTCTTGGGGTCATATTCACCAACTCAATAAAGACAATGACCACACTCAATTGGAACGCCATGATAGGAAGGTTTGCACAGCAGTCGCGCCTACACGCTATGCGATCACTCACATTGTGTCAGAAAGTTGCAGTATTGAATACGTTTCTAACCGCCAGAATATGGTATCTAGCCTCTATTTTGCAACCATATTGCGTTCATACGGCTAAGCTGACGTCAATGATGGGAACCTTTAAAGGTGTACCAGCGCGCATTCCAAGGCAACAGCTAACCAAAAGTAAGGAGCAAGGGGGTTTGAAACTACATCTTCCAGCGGTGAAAGCGAAAACTTTACTGATAAACTGTCACTTGAAAGAGCTTGACAGCATGCCGTACTACAGATCGTTCATTCTGCGCAATGCGGAATATCGGACGGTTATTCCTGCAGACTTACCATGTCTGAGAACAGTGAGGGTCAACTATGTAAATCTCACTCCACAGTTACAACAATATCCCGAAGCGGGTCTCATCTGTCAGTTCTTCGTTGATCTGATAGAACCTCCAAGCGTCGAACGAAAATACCCAGCGGTGAACTGGAAACGAACATGGCAGAACATCTCAGATCGACGATTGACTCAAACGAAAAAACCGAACATAGGACATTAATGCATAAAATTCAATGTGCGGACGGGCAAGACGGGCGTATTGACAGTTGAAGAAAAGTCATGAATTACCGAGAGAAAAACTAAAAATTTGAGACGTACTAGTTGAGAGGGGTTAATACAACCAACAGCAAATTTTAGACTTTTTTCTGCGAGACATTGTTTATGAATAGACCCCAAACAAACAATATTCCATAACGAATATCACGTAACATCGATGACAGAGCAGGAGGATTAAGACCAAGTTCCCCCTGGGTCGCACAAAACTGATAAGCAACGCCAATTTCGGCACAGCGAACAGACTTCCATCTCAAGCGTAAAAGTTGAGTAAAAGGCACATCCAAAGGTAATTGGGATGTTACCACCAGAGGGGGTTTTGTCGTCATTACGTGTAGTGCGTGAGTTTGACCAAATTGATATCCAAGTGATCGTTATAATTATGGGATAAGCCAGTATGGTGGTCGCATTGGTCTAGCAAATATTTGTTCAAATGGTCGGTGTTAAGTCAGACCGGACTAAGTGACAAAATATTGATTTCGAGAAAAATGGGTTTAAAGTTTGAATCGCAGCATCCTCTACGTTATAATTGGAAATTATTATTATTAATATTATTATTATATATTGTCTTCGAATTAATAAATTTTCGTACAGACTGAAATACTATACTAACTTAAACCTATTTTCAAGTTGAACATTTCTCTACTTAAGTTAAAGTCAAAATGTTGAAAAACGCTATTGAAGAGCTGACAGCAAACATCTACAGGGTTATTCTGGCCGTACTGCGTGCGATGAGTAGAGCGCCGAAAGAAGTCCATTCTCCGCAGAGACCTACCAGGAACGTTGAAGTCCAGCTCAGCGAGAAGCAGAGGGCAGTCAATGTTGTCAGCAAGAAGATCGAACACAAAAAGTCGCTGCAGAAAAACTCCTGTTTCGTAGCGTAGGCAGGTTGATAAGAGCACAACGATGCTCATACGGTGGTAATTCAAATCGATTTCGCCAGGGAAGCCGCCGAAGGGCATACCGGACGAAGCTCTTTTGCACCCGTTCTATGCGATTAATGTGTACGGTGTGATACGGGGCCCAAACGATAACTCCATACTCTAGAATGCTGCGTACCAGACTGATGTACAGTGCCTTCAGGCAGTAGACGTCGTTGAAATCTTGGGTTTTCGTTAAATGGGTTTTGCCATAATTCTTGTTTACGGTTACATATTTCAAATCTGGCAAAAGTCGAATGTAGATGAAGAAATTCTTTATACAGTGTTTTCATTTTGTTATGTTTTGCGACTTAGTCCGGTCTGATTTAACACCGACCAAATGACAAAATAAGCATTTCAAACTTGTTTGTTCGAAACTGTCTCTATGATTTAGTTCTTACAATTAAAATCTTAAATTTAATTTAGTTAATAGTCGATTGATCCGCCTTAGACTTAGGGGACCCAAGAGAAGATCTGGAACAAGGCAAAAGCGGAATCAATGCTAAGTTTTAATTGCATCGCTGGCGATTTAACACGCGTTGGTAGGAGCTTGATACATTGGACTGGACAAAATAGACTTGTCGTTACACACTTCGAGACAAACAGGCGCAAAATTTAGTCCTCCTCCCGAGGACCGGTGTTTACTTGGCAGACAGTTGCTAATTTGTCCGATTTTGCAAATTTTGTCTCGCGGGACGGATCGAGATCCCCTAAGCTATAAGCTGCAGTCCTATCAGCCCGCTAAAAAAATAATTTTTTGACTTATCTCAAAATTTTTATTGTTGTCCGTCAGGTCAAGGATGTATGAAACCCGCTAGCCACCACCCTCGCCCCTAGCTGCCCATAAAGGGATAAAAAAAAAAATATTAATACCAATCCGACCCACATTAAAACCTCAACAGCATGATAGCCATCATTGCCGGCCGCCCCCATCTTCATCGTTCACGGGGATAAAGGATAAGGTTGACAGGAAGTGTTGATGCTCCACCTACTTAACGGGAGGACGACGATTCATCAGACTCTTACATAGGCGTCGCGGAGTTGGTAGTTTGGAAGGGTATCAGGTCTAGGATTCGCTCCAGGCAAGCGATGCGACCTATAAAGCATATTTTATTAGGTAGATGTTTAGTTAGTCTTCGAGTGCACGATGACTCGAAAAAGAAAAGATCTTGTTTAGTTTTTGGTTCTTTTTAAACTCTAGGCAGCCGGCTACCGAGAGTATTCTATGTTCCCTAAACAAAAGCAATTTGAACTCCACATAGCCGACCGTGGGAGTATTGCCTAAGTAAGCTAATCTTATCTGCGTAATGGGCCGGATATTTATTGAAACAGTATTTAGACGGAATTTGTTACTTGTTCTCTACGATATATTTATTGGCTTGAAAACTACCGAGTGATAACACATTATACAGGCAAAGATAGCGCGAGATGTTATAAATCATGGAAAGTATTTCTTATTTTCCATATCAGATTGTTTTTGGAATACAAGTATACGAGCGATAATAACGAACACTGAAGGGAAATATAAAGGATTGTTAACCTGATGCACGGGCTTGTTAGCGATAACGGAGCTTGAAATTAGGTTCATAAAAACAGACGCGGCGAATTTTCAATACGTGTTGACCCGTGATCATCGATACTAGTCAGATTAGTCGTATTGGGGCTAATTTCCAATCAACTATTCATTTCTACGGCAATGTTTTCTAGACTAGATTTGTTCGCACCCTCTCATTCTGCTACCATCGGCAGAAGGCTGATAGCACCCAGTCGTCGCCGGTCTAAGGACCAAATGTCATCAATAGACTTAGACTCGCGTGGAGGCATAAGATAGGAAACTTCTGAGAATTTTGTTATCCCACCATTTGACGAAATTTGCTACCATATGTATTTTCAGAGTCGTTAGAAGCACCCAGTTCTGAGTCGATCGTTACCACTTACAACGCACCTTTGTCGGACGATAATGAAATTCTTACACAACCTAAGGAGAAATATAAAGAAACAAGAGACAGCAATGAGCGATACAGGATTTTAACCACACTTCCCAAAAGTTGGACTACATATAGAATTATGCAGGAGTTCAATGTTTCTCAATATATGGCCAACAAAGCAAAAGCATTGCAGCAAGAGAAAGGAATAATGGTGGTCCCTGAAAAGAGTTTAAGCTCTGCGGCAATAGGAAGAGAAACGATAACATGTGTTACGAATTTTTACAATAGTGACGATGTAAGCCGCGTCTGTGTAGGGAAAAGGGATTATTTAATATCTAACAATGAAGAAGGCAAAATTTACGTACAGAGAAGATTAGTTTTGTGTAACTTGCAGGAGGCGTATTCTATCTTCAAAAATACTCCTATCATGATTTGTTTCCAAAAATAATTTGTGAAAATTTAAGCGAACAATGTTGGCTGCAGTGTTGCGGAAACTGCCCTGGAACGCATATTTTCGCGACAGAACTAATGAGTATTCTTAGTAAAGGTAATATTGAATCATTAAAATTCAAGCAATGGCGTTGGGGAGCTTGGGTTGCTTATCTATCCTTCCGGCCATCATATCGTATAATAGATACACTTAATATGTGTATCTACAAATGCGATATGATACCTGGTGCTGAAAGTGCACTAATTACCTGGCAATCTTCTTTCATTTGATTGTCTGCTCAGAAAATCATTTTCCGTACCCAAATATCACATGTGACGCCAGTGATAAATGAAGAAAACCACGAGGATGCTGAAAGAGCAGTGAGTACAAGACCAAGTGCTCCTCGGATGGTACCAAAATGATAAGCAAAGGGAAAGTAAGGGTTATGTTCGGGGTCTGGAAGGAGAGCATTTCGCATTTATTTTCATTTTTTTGTATTTTCATTTGTTTCTCTTGCTACAATATATGCAACTCGAACGTGACGGCAAAGGAAACGGAAAGCCAATAGCCCAAACAGATCAAGAACAGGAAGGAGGACTGCGAACAAGGAAACAAACAACTGATGAGAAATCGTTTACTTATTTATTATAACTACGATACTAATCACAATAATTTTGCTTTTCTTGTCTCGTTTCAGCAAACCAAAATTTCTCTACTATCTCTTCATTTTCTGCCTCCGACTATCCTCTATGTAATGTTTCTGAAACTTGTGGGACTGGTTAACAGCCGGCGCCTGCTTGTGGAAGAAACTGGTGTGCTATACGGACTAGCACATACGAACAGTTAGGCTTTGTAGGTCCTCATCTTGACATAGTCTAGGTGGGCGGATGAACGTCTGCCAGGGTGTGGGCTGAGAAATGACAATTAATATCATACTATGTTGCGTTTCGGCTTCGCCTCATCAGAAACCGACACTAACACATTGTCGGAATAGATTAGCGCCGGCTTGACGCAAATCCCTTAAAACTAAAACACACTATGTGTTTCAATCAAACGACTGATCAAACGTGATGTCCCGTTCGAGCAGAAGTTCTGTTTATGCCGATGAGACACAAGTGAAGCCGAAACTTGTCTTGGCTTAGCAGGCCTATGCGAAAGCACTATGCTATATTTCACCCTAAGGAGGAAAAATTGGTAAAAACCAAAATTTCTCACCAGGGTGAAAATTTGTTGGTAAAAACCAGTCTTTGTACAGGAGGGCACAAATCCTTATTTCATACTATGTTGCGTTTCGGCTTCGCCTCATCAGAAACCGACACTAACACATTGTCGGAATAGATTAGGGAATAGAGGGTGAAATATAGCATAGTGCTTTCGCATAGGCCTGCTAAGCCAAGACAAGTTTCGGCTTCACTTGTGTCTCATCGGCATAAACAGAACTTCTGCTCGAACGGGACATCACATTTGATCAGTCGTTTGATTGAAACACATAGTGTGTTTTAGTTTTAAGGGATTTGCGTCAAGCCGGCGCTAATCTATTCCGACAATGTGTTAGTGTCGGTTTCTGATGAGGCGAAGCCGAAACGCAACATAGTATGAAATAAGGATTTGTGCCCTCCTGTACAAAGACTGGTTTTTACCAACAAATTTTCACCCTGGTGAGAAATTTTGGTTTTTACCAATTTTTCCTCCTTAGGGTGAAATATAGCATAATGACAATTAAAATTCAAACAATGGCGTCAAGTAGAAAGATGCATTATGGACTTAGTTGAAATGGACACACAAGAATTTATTGATACTTTTCTAGAAAAAATATTCAATATATTGCCGCAAAACTTTATAGCTGAGCAACAAGCAAACTACTTGAAACACATCAAAAGTAATTTGAAAGCTACAGATCAGCTTTTTTCAGAAACCGAATACAATAAAATGGAAAAAAGTTAAAAAATCGTTATGCACGTGTAAAACAAATTTCGGGACCACAGTCATTCCATAGTTTTAAGCCTCAAAATGAAAAATATATTATTGTCAAGCGGTATTCATTTTCGAAGTAAGAAATATGTGCTAAACTGTAGCTAAAGAAATGAACGAATAAAGTCTTAAAAATGTTTTACTTATTTCTCTTCGTGCTTCTTCTGGATTTTTGATACAAAAAAAATGCCGTAATATGACCCTTTTAAACCACCTGGATTTTTATTGAAGTGGAATTTCTAACCAAAGATGACGCCCGGTAAAAATATTTTGAACGCGAGGGTCTGCAATGTCTGAATTTTTTTCTACGTGGTTAACGGACAACCCCCAGGTTGAAACGATTGTTGCACGCAGCTTGTAGGGGAATTATGGTTAAAACCGATACCTTAAGCTTAACAATTTTTCTAAGTTGCCACAAAACCAATAAAATTATAGTTTTTATGCAGAATTCTTCTTCAGAAAATTCTTAACAAGATTTAATTTTTTCAGCGCTTCAAAAAATTAATTTCATTAAAAATTATTGGTTGTAAAACTTTGAAAACAAAGTGACTTTTTGTAGGCGCTGCGGGTAAAACCGACACCCTATAGGGGTAAGATCGACACTCCCTTTAATTTATTTTCTCTCCACTTTATTAAAAGCTTTATCTTAATTAAAAATGAGATATATACGTGAATAATAAAGTGTGAGTATGTATGTGCTTTTTATTGCTTCATCATGTAGTGAGGGGAAGAAAGTTCGAAAGCGTAGTACTATAAATAAGAGTATTTTATGCCATAGGATTATTTATTGATCAGTATTTCCAAATAATCCTTGCGCACATCATTGCAACCTCCAGTGTCATTCTATTTCGTAAGAGAAGATTTGCAAGCGTTCTACGTTCTGCTAATTGGATTCATTCACTTATAAGTGACACACACACTTCTTAGTAAAATATCTTTTTCAGATTTGATTTTTCGGACTCTGATCATCAACGATCTATTAGGGTATTCATAAGATCATTGTCTCATTGTGATAAAGTTCGTCTATGACAAATCAAGAGAACACTAGAAATTCGGTTTGATGAGCTTTTTGCAGAAATAGCAACAGCTTCGATAGAATCAGATAAGAAAAAATTCCAATTTTTGATTTTTAAAGAGACTTACAAGAAAAAAAACACAATAAAGGTATTTCTGTGTATTTCTGCTGATACTATAGTGTTCTAATAGGCTAACTGAAGTGTCACAAAGATCCCCAGTATTTTGAAATGAATCGCAAGTGTACACAACCATCTTAACAGCGTGTCGGTTTTACCCTAACCATAGGGTGTCGGTTTTACCCCAACAGCGCACATTTTTTATAAAAGCGATTAAAAATATTGAACTTCTCAAACTCGTCTTCAATGCACCTAGTTGATCATAGGACAGGCCGATAATAATAGGTACTGAAAAATGTGGTGATTTGAAAAGATTGTGTTCGGTTAAAACCTTAAAATCTACCAACGAAATTTAACATCCAGACGAGTATGAACACTGCTGTCGTATGTTTTGTTTATTTTTATGACATTCGGCGTACTAACGTAAATCCAATTTTTCTTCAAATGCTCTAAATAAACGTACTAATAATAATGTATCATTATGAAATGAATAAAAATTTGATTTCTAGGAAATGTTGTGGTGTGTCGGTTTCACCCACAGTGTCGGTTTTTCCCACAATTCCGCTAAGTAAATCATAGATTTCTTCATTCACAGCTGCTGTGACTCGCTGGAAGTGTATCCATGCATTTAGATTTTTTTATTTTCAAAAAATTATATCTTCGAAACCTCTAGATCTGGTTCAAAAATGTGTTTGGAGATGTTGTGTAGAATTGAATGATCTTTCAAATAAAAGTATGGTGTATTCAAGGCCCCTCGCAGTGAAAATCAAGAAAATCCATTTAATGCGTATTTTATTCGTGCAAAACTCAATATTTCTTAATGATAATATTTTTTTCGTGAAACTACACTTAAATACCTTTCATGTGACCTATAACCAATGAAAATCGGTTAAGTGGTTCAAAAGTTATGAATTTTTAAAAAAAGCAACTTGAAAAATCACGATTTTTTGAACCCGTCTAACGTGGAAAGGGACACCCAAATGACGAAATAAAAAAATGCGTATCTAATATTTTTCGGTAAGGAACGATTCTACCAAATATTGCAGAATTCTGAGAGGTCGTATAATTTTTTTTCATGGAATTGCTGTATATGTACCCTGTCGGCCTGTTAAAGGGTAAAAATATCTAGAAGCTTTTTCTCAGAGTCCCACTTACCGTATCATCACTTCATTCCCCCAAAAAGCTATAGTATTATGAGATGTCACTAAGTTTCATTTTCTAGCTTGGGAAAGAATATTGGAACTTCATGTATTGAAATCTGAAAAGGTACCCAGTTAGCCTATTGGACACAACGGATAATACCCCTCTAATCGAAACGATAAATAATTTGTAAGTTTAGTCACTAAACTTTGCTAAATGTGCTGCAAAAAATGACATCCAGCAGACACACCCGAGCAAAATCTGACAACAAATTGAAAACTAAACTTGATGCGATATTCGGCAAATGATTACTGAGGTAGTTGACGTTTTGATCGTTTTATCGGTTAAAAGATCAAAATGGAGAGCAGCAAAATTGTCCTGTAAAATCAAACAAAACTGCTATCAGTAAATTGAAAGCTCATTGAGATATTGAAATTTTTTTGATAACAAAATATGTATTCACTTTGATGTTTTATCAAATAAATATAAACATAGTAAATTCTTCTAAAAACACGGATAGCAAAATGAGATCAAAATTTGATGTAATATTTGAAAAAATCTAAAACTGAGAGCAAAATAAGATTTATATTTCATGCTATTATCGAAATATGAATTCTACTTGTTGTAATTTTGATGTTCGACTTTGTTCGGGCATCGTGTAATGTCGTACACGGTTTTGGAAATTTTTAATGCACATGGGGTCCGCTGGGTGTGCATGTTATTAAGGTAACACATTTCATACAAAGTGTGAATTTTTTGAAAGGTAGGCATTCGAACAACGTTTAAATGTTCGCGCATTGAAACATGAAATGTATGTGTCGAAACACTTAGAAAACATTTGTAAATTATTTACATTGTGAATGTAATGCGGAATATCGGGTATATAAAGCTAATACTGATTAAAATTTTCCTTTGTCATTTTCCAGGAATTGACTTCAAAATCAGAACCATTGAATTAGACGGCAAAAAAATTAAATTACAAATCTGGTAAGTTACAAATCGCTCTATGAAAAATTTTCCCAAAACTTTCCGACATCTTCTGTCACATCTCAAAACTCTTTTGCGTAGTTCCTGTTTTGAGAAATGTTTTCGAAAAAGACTAGGCTAGTGATGATGGTTAGTATACCCCAATTTACTACTTTTTACCCTTCCATCCCATCAGGGACACGGCCGGCCAGGAACGTTTCCGCACGATCACGACCGCGTACTACCGCGGTGCGATGGGCATTATGCTCGTGTACGACATCACACAGGAGAAATCATTCGAGAACATCAAGAACTGGATAAGGAACATCGAAGAGAATGCATCGGCCGACGTGGAGAAGATGCTGCTAGGAAACAAGTGCGAACTGAACGAGAAGCGACAGGTTTGACGCTGTTCTGGGAAGAGTTCTAACTGTTGACAATAATCACTGTCCCGTTGCAGGTAACCCGAGATCGAGGAGAACAGTTAGCAGTAGAGTATGGTATCAAATTCATGGAAACCTCTGCGAAGGCTAGTGTCAATGTGGACGAAGCCTTTTTCACACTTGCCCGGGATATTAAGTGTAAAACGGAGAAGCGAATGGTAGTTATTGGCAGAAGCAAACAAAAAAACATGGACGTTGAGTATATTTCCTTTCTTTACTTGTAGGAGGCAAACAATCCACCTAAGGGAGGTCATCAACTGAAAGCATCCGAGCAACCGCGGAAGGCGCCGAGTTGGTTATCGAAGTGCAATCTGTTTTGACCTTGTAGTAGTCCTATTACCTATTGTAACTTTTTTATATAACATACTAAATAATTACGATAACTATAATAATAATATACTTGTGTAGGACACGGCTAGGCAGAAGAGAGGCAGGAGGGAAATTGACATAAAACATTGTGACCAGCAGATAGAAAAACAACAGAACACAAAATGCAGTGCATGACACAGAAACAAGCTACACACTACTCAAAAATACTGTTTTTTGTTTTGATTTCGTAAGTGCATGCTCGGGTGTGGAAAGGGGCTAACAACCAAAACTGGACCCCCGGTACGACAGATGAACACAGAACGGGAGCGAGGTAAGGTTTTTAATTTATTTACAATTACATTTAGTGCGCGTAACACGGGCGCTCGTCGGCGCTGAAGGTCGTTAAACATACTTATGATGTAACAAATGATAAGAGTGATAAGACGAATAGACACAACACCCACTGGGGTCTAAAACGAAAACAACAATAGAAAATAAACCAATCCATTCTCAGCAACAATAATGTATAACGTAAACACCCCACGCCAATACAATACGGTCGTTCATTTGAAGGCTGGAATGAGTGTTTTTTGCTTAATAAAGTGTAAAGTTGGCATTCTCATCACAAGGACTGATTTCGTAATTTGTGGACATTTGCAATTGTAATTTGTGAACTACTTATACCTATATTTTCATTTATTTTAATTGTAGAGGTTTTAACCTTTGGGTAATTGGGGGGGTTGCTTCTCTAATCATCCGGCCAACACATCACAATTTGATGTGAAATTCAAATAAACAAATAATAATTGGTGAAAGCCCCAAGAAATGTTTTGCTTTCAACAAAACGAATAAGTGAATTTCCCCGCCCTTTAGCTCAGTAAGGGGAATGGGCGCGTTGTGTCAGGTTGGCAGAGGCACAGTTCGATTGTGAGTCAGTGAATGCATGACGCACAAAAGAGCCTGAGCCGATCGCAATTACTGTCAGGGATCAATCGAAGACTTAGAAATGGAAACATGTACGTAAATGAAAACGGTTTAGTCTACATAGTTATAATTCGCCAACTGCTTCGGGTACTAAACTATAATATAATATAATTAAACGCACTTAATATCCGAGTGTATGTATGACAAAATATGACTAACCATGTTCCTGTTTCATGTCCGTTGAACCATTCTGAGTGGCCAAAATAAATTTATTTATTCATAACACCCATCTTTTTCCTTTCTGTATCGTTTAAGCTATCTTTTTTATGGAGAAGCGGATAATCTTTATTAAGGCTTAATGATGTACAAAAACTCATGCATGGGATTATCTAGAGTGAACAAACAGATGATGGTTCTCAGTATATCGCTGATCGAAAATCTACAACCATATGCACACATAACACTGGCACCTCAAGCAACATTCGATTCCACAAAGCTGAGAAATAAAAGTAATAATCTCCATACCTTGAAGTGCGATAATTTGATCTGAACGATAAATCAACCTAGCGTCTCCAGCAGTGCTTTCCTATGATGACTGGTTCAACCAGAAACATGCACGCATCTCGTACTCTCACCGCATGCTCTAGAGGGAGCAGTTGCATGAGCGACGGCTGGAATAGCAGCGTGAGTGTCATGGGCGATGTTCTTTCTATTCTCTTTTGCTCCGGTTCAAATCAAATATTGAACCAGCGTGCATTGCTGCGATGTACATATGGGCGTTGGAACTGTGTGCAAAACGAGAGCGCTTTATAATTTTCGAACACCTTGCGCTGTACATTCATAGCTGTTGGTCGAACGCTTTTTTTCTTGGGTAGCCTAACAAGATGTTTCTGCTCCTGAGACATACTAGTTTCAAGCGCGTATGTATTTGGTTGGTTCAACTATAATAATGAACCGTCAACTTTTGCGTCAAAGAAATCGCTTGATCTTTGCATTCACATGCTAGAAATATATCTACTGAATGTGTAAAACAGACAAACTCAAATCAGGGGTTGTTCTAATCATGAACGCGTGGATGTTAAATGCCTGTTTGCTACGATAATTTACAACATTCAAATTTCTATCAAATTTGAAGGAATTAAGGTATTTTCTTAAACGGGTTGACAAATGTTTCAATCTATCTTAAACAGAAGGACGAATAATTCTCGGTGCATAGAAAATAAGATTCTACATTGCAAGTTAATTCAAATCATATAACGATATATAAGTTTTAATCTCTTTATCCCTCCGGAAGTCGCGCGAACGGCTCACTGAACGAGCAGCCGCAGCTGCTCTAAGACGATTTTGCTAGATTTTCAGAGCAGCGTGCACTCAGTGCACTAGCGCGACTGTCGAAAGTTATACATGGTTGTATTGCTTATGTTTCTGTTAAGAAATCTTTTTCAATTCTAATTAAGTGGCAGCCTTCTCGAATATGTTATATATTTTTTGCTCTTTTTCTACGGTAAATTAAGCATTCTACAAGAAGTTTGTTGGACAATTCACTGGTGGGATTTGACAACAAATTTGAACAGGTTGACGGTGGAAACACGCATCGCCTCTGAACTGACCCATGACAGACAGAGTCGGTAAATACCAGCATCAATGTAAATTGATAATAACAACCAATGATAATAATAATGATACCAAATAATACCAAATGACATTTTTCATATTGAAAAAGGTGTTTAAATGGCGCCCATGCGCTAATTCGCCCTAGTTTAAAATTTGGGTTGAGGGGCACGCATTTTGGCCTAGGGCAGAAATGCCGATCAGACCGGATCTACACCAAAAATGTACTCTAAGGAAACAAAAATAATTCCATCAACAAAGTTTTCAACAATGTAATTTAATATTGAAATCGTATTTAACCCTCAAACAAATCAATAAATTCGAAGTTTGTGGCAAATAAAAGATCATAACACTAAAACTATATTACATGAGGAATTTTACTATCTACATCTTGTTTATTCATGCCATTGTCCAATCTATCCCAGGGAGGAAAAGCCTGTGTTTCTCTAGTTAGACGTTCCAAACATCGCTCACATATTGGTCTGCTTATAGGAGAACACACAGAAAATTGTATAGCAGCCCGGTCTAGATCGGTGTGCATGTAAATGAATTTTATAAAGTGTGACACTTTACTAAATACAAATGGTGCTACATCAGAACAATTTTTTAGACCCCAAGATACAATTCCAACTTGAACACCGTTATGTACCAAGGGACCGCCGGAGTCTCCCTAGAAACAATGGAAACAATTCATGGATTTCTGCAACATTTACAAGTTAACATTTTTCTTACGTTACATGTTGCCTTGCCACCGCCAGGATATACTGCACAAAGTTGGGTATCGTATACTGGATGTCTATGGAATTGCCTGCATTCATCATTTGGAATGACATAGTAATCAAGTATTTGAAGAATTTCCGGCAAATAGGTTTCGTTGACTAGTCCCCATCCTGCCACCCGAACGCGCATTCCATGTTGTACAACCTCCGAGCAAACCGGTGGCAATCTCGCAGGTTGAACTGACTTCGAAAATGTCAATGGTCTAGTCAGTTTTAGTATGGCAATATCGTTATCGTAATAGTTCGCATTGTAATCGGGATGAATAATATAAAGTGAAGCATCGTGTACCGATTTCGTGTCTGATATCTTAGTTTGTCCAACTTGAACCGATAGTTGGCGAGGATCAATCGTTGCAAGACAATGAGCGGCAGACAAGATCCAGTATTTTGTTAAAATACTTCCACCACAAATATGAGAAGTAAGCAAACGGATAGATACGATGGTAGGCATTTCTTCGATGGTGCCATTCCTCCCGTTCACGATGCGCCAGATTTCTTCTGTGAGAAAGGGTAAACGTTTGAAAAACCATAGATCAGTTTTAAGATACCTGATGATCCGACTTGAAACTGTGCATGAAATCATTGCAAAAACGAGCAACCGCAGAAATCTGATGCCACCTCGGATGGTCATTTTTCCTAATCGACTGCATTGCTAACTAGTGAATGGACCAAAACTTATAACATCATTCTTACGCTTGAACGCTAGTTTTCCCGTCATGATAAGAATCAGGGGCGTAGTGCAGTAGATTTTATCGGACGATGCACAAGGGATTATTCTGACGGTCATTTTCGGTTAGGAGCCACAAATCTCACATGACTAAGGTGATCAAAAAAATTTCGAGTCACCTCACTTAAAGTGAGGGATGTTACCGAGGTGACAAAAATTTTGTCACATTAGGTGACAAAAAGAATGTGGGAAGTCACTCTAACGAGGTGACGTTTGGAATATGAAGAATTGTGCAACTGAGGCGAGGTTGTCGATAATTTATTGTTATTTTTTTTACATTTTAACCGTTGAAGCATATACTAACAGACCTAACACTCGAAATAATGCTTCGCCCACTTACGGTGATTTTAAATATATTTGTGGTTGTGACTGTGGTCACATTTGCAATTATGGCGCCACTGACATATTTTTTTTTTACAATGGAGAAGACCTTTATGTCCTAGCCCAGTACACGTGCTATTGGTAGGGTCCAATCTACCACACGGTGTGCACTGGGGGCGTGTCGGACTCGAATGGTGACTCTTCCATTAATACCGACTAAACTCCATTGGGCTCCGCCATCTATCCCCAGGAACTACCTTTCGGCATTACTTCTGGGAGGATTGCCGTACTTAGCGTACGCTCTCACTCGTGCCTTACATTCTCGCACACTCACTCCCATCTCGGCATGGGTAGACCATACCTCCGTCTATCATCCGCCAATTCACTCACTCTAATTCCTCGCCTGCTGCTCGGCGCTCCATGCTCTCTGCAGCCGGCAGGCAATCTGAGTGGTAGCAGTCGAAACTGCGTTCCACTTCTCTACCGCTTGGCATATCCCCTGTACAAGGGTATCAGGGGTTGTGTCCAAGCCGCAGACGCCTAGCATAGCGCCTCTTTCGACGTCGAAGCGGGACATACGAATAGTACGTGCTCCGCAGTTTCGTCGACACCTGGGCAGTCTGGGCAGACTGGGGCCTCAGCGTGCCCAAACCAGTGGAGGTACTGTCGGAAACAGCCATGGCCTGACAGGAATTGTGTCAGATGGAAGTGAACTTCCCCATGGGGTCTTCCCACCCAGCTAGATATGTTAGGTATCAGCCGGTGGGTCCACCTACCTCTCGACGAGTTGTCCCATTCGCGTTGCCATCTGGCGACCGAGGTCACCCCTGGCACGCTCACGGACTCCCTATTGCCACGCAATTCGAAACAATCTTCGTCTTCCCGGATGACCAGCCCGACTGGCATCATACCCGCTATCACGCAGGATGCATCGTGTGATACCGTGCGGTAGGCAGATATCACTCTGAGACACATCAAGCGATAGGTGCTCTCCAGTTTGCGACGGTAGCTGGTTACTCCCAGTGCCCTCACCCAGGACGGTCCACCGTACCTAAGGATAGATACGGCGACACCGGTCAGTAGCCTGCGTCTACTGGCGCACACCTTGGAGCTGTTGGACATCATCCTCGATAATGCCGCGACAGCCACCGAAGCCTTCTTGCACGCATAGTCGACATGGCTGCCGAAGGTCAGCTTGTCGTCTATGATGGCCCCAAGAATCTTCAGACTCCGCTTTGAAGTTATCTCGACTTCTCCCGCTTGGATAACTGCTTGTTGTACCGACTTGCGGTTATTGACAACAACCACCTCCGTCTTGTGATGGGCGAGCTCTAGGCCTCTCGCGCTCATCCATTCCGCCACTATGCTTATCGCGTGTGCCGCCGTTAGTTCTACCTCGGAGATTGACTCCCCGTAGACCGCCAGGGTGACATCATCGGCGAAACCGACGATTTTCACACCCGGAGGGAACTTTAGTCTCAGAACCCCGTCATACATAAGGTTCCATAGTACCGGGCCCAGGATTGAACCTTGCGGAACTCCTGCGGTAATAAGAACACTTTGCTGACCGGCATCGGTCTCGTATAATAGTACACGGTTCTGGAAGTAGCTTTCCAAGATCCGGTACAGGCCCACCGGCAGGCCAAGCCGGTGTAACGAGAGCGCGATAGCATCCCAGCTTGCGCTGTTGAATGCGTTCTTCACGTCAAGTGTCACTAACGCGCAATATCGAATGCCCCGCCTCTTCCGTTGGATCGCTATCTCGGCAGTCCTTACCACTGAGTTGATAGCGTCCACCGTGGACTTCCCCTTTCAAAAGCCGAACTGATTACTTGACAGGCCCTCCGTACCTTCTGCGTATGGAGTTAGCCTGTTCAGGATAATCCGCTCAAGCAATTTGCCCGTCGTGTCAATCAGACAGATTGGTCTGTACGCCGATGGGTCACCAGGCGGCTTCCCGGCCTTCGGCAACAGTACCAGCTTCTGCCTTTTCCATCTATCCGGAAAACGGCACTCGTCAAGGCATCTCTGCATAGCCAACCTGAACATGTTCGGGTTCGCCATTATTGCTGTCTTGAGAGCGCTGTTTGGAACTCCATCAGGCCCAAGAGCTTTATTCACCGCTAGAGAATTAGCTACTGCAAGTAGCTCTTCGTTCGTCACCGGGGCCACCATGTCGTCCGTACCCACCGTGCCTTGCGGCGCTGGGGGCCAGGGACTTATGGTTCGGGACGGGAAGAGTACTTCGATAATTCTCGCCAACTGTTCTGGCGACCGTTCAGGAGGTGAGGAGCCCCCTTTGGTCTTTGCCATCACGATCCTGTAGGCATCGCCCCACGGATTCACGTTGGCCTCCTCGCACAATTTGTCAAAACACGCTCTCTTGCTGCGCTTGATGGCCTTGTTAAGGGCCGATTTCGCAGCACGAAACACTTCACGTCGTTCCACTCTAACCTCCTCAGTGCGGGCTCGCTGCATCCTACGTCTAGCTTGTAGGCAAGCTGACCGTAGGGCTGCGATCTCTGCACTCCACCAATATACCGAGCGTCTGCCATTTCTTGGCAGGGTCTTCCTCGGCATAGTGGCGTCGCACGCGCGTGATAGAACAGCTACCAGCGCATCCCCGCTTAGAGTGTCGGTGTTGGCCTCCAGTCCCAGGGCCGCGGTGAAAACTTCGCTGTCGAAGTGATTGGTCTTCCACCCGCGTACCTGACAGGGATTACCCACCCTAGAATGCTGCACATCAAAGTTGATCCTGAAGCGTATTGTTAGGTGATCACTATGGGTGTAGCCTTCGTCTACCCTCCAGTCCATGTCTGGGACCAAAGTTGGACTGGCAAACGTTACGTCAATCCACGACTCGTCCCCATTCCTACGGAATGTGCTAGCGGAACCATCATTGACTAGCACTGCGTCGAGTTTCGCAAGCGCCTCCAGAAGCGCTTGGCCCCTACCATTTGTATAGTGGCTGCCCCACTCCACCGCCCAAGCGTTGAAGTCACCCGCTATGACAAACGGCTTTCGTCCCACCATGTCAGACGAAAGCCTATCGATCATCTGGTTGAACTGTTCTATTGGCCACATAGGTGGGGCATAGCAGCTACAATAGAACACACCATTGATCTTGGCAATCGCGACACCCTCCGCAGAGGACTGTACTACCTCCTGGACCGGGAACCGACCCGTTGCACAGATTACCGCCATTCCAGACCCGTCCGCCATCCAGTTGCCGTTGTCGGCAGGGACGTTGTACGGGTCGGATAGAAGGACTCCAATACCAACTGCCACAGCAACTGCTGAGCAGGTGCGCAGTGGTTAAGATTCAGCTGTGGTTAAGATTGCTTCCTCTTTCCCGTCTCCCCGAAGGGACAAGCAGGTCCGCCCATAACATGGTTGCGGCCCTGCTTCTTGCTAGCGCAGATGAAACACTTGGGTGCCCTCTCGCATTTCAGCGCCTTGTGTCCCTCCTCGCCGCAGCGACGACACAACTTGCTCCTGTCTGGGCCCTTACAGTCGTATGACTTGTGGCCTGGCTCCAGACATTTAAAACACCGGTCCACTGAAGGCGGCTGGGGTATGCTAACTGGGCATACTGACCATCCGATCTTCAACTTCCCTTTGTCAGTTACTTTCTTGGCTTCCGCGGCCGGTAACTTGAAGTAAGCTACCTGCGTGCCAAGCAACCGCTCCCTGATACGTACAGAGTTCTGATCGATCTCGACGCCGCACTGCTGCTTAACGGCCGAGACGACGTCCTCTGCGTTTGTGATCTCGTCCAGTTGCTTACACTGGAGAGTCACTTCCGCTCCCAACGACCTCACCTGAGCGCCGTTTCCCAAGACCTCTTGGGCCAACCTCCTATACGTTGCTCCATTGGATTGTGCACCACGCTTCAGCACCAAGATCATTTCGCCATCTTTGGTGCGTCTGACGCTTCGCACATCCTGTCCTAAATTCGAGAGGCTTTCGGCCGCTGCCCGCATCGATTTTAGGACATCCGCATAGCTTGCCCCGTTGGTTTTCACCAGCAGGGCCTCTCCTCTGTCCCTCGCCTTCTTCTTCGCGGGTCGAGGTGCGTTGGACTTCCGCTCCCTGCTGACCACCTGCCATTCGCCATCTTGTACCGATGGCACCGGCAGGCTGGTGCCAGCTCGCTCCACAGTACGCGCCCGATTGGCGACTTTCGCCTTTCTAGGCTGAGAAGTCGCCTTCTCGGGACGCCGCCCTGCGGGATCCTTCGCACCCGGATCCGCACCTCCCAAGCGACGTTTGGCCTTGTTGGTTGCACGTCGTTTGGCATTGCTGCGCGTGCCTACATTAGGCCTAGGCCGCTTCGCAGTCTCCCCCTCCATTAAGCGTTTGGTGGCCGATAAAGCGAAATCTATCGCCTCCTGCGCCATCGTCGCTCCGCCGTGGAAGGAGAAGGCCTACTTGTTCTTGTCTTGCGACTCGAACAGCCTGACGAGGCACCAGCAGGTTCTGTTTAAGTTCCTTGCTGATGTTATTCTTCCCGCTTGTGAATTCGATAATACTATCCAGCTGCTTGACCACTTCCTGCATCGCAGGTAGTGGTCCGCCAAGCGTGCTGGTAGTATTGTCTCCTACCACAACCATTTCGCCTTCGGTGCCGTTATTTGCGGCCACCTTCGCTCCGTTGTCAGCCCCTGTCGGGGGAGACCTCGCCAGACCCCCTTTGGCAAAGGGGTTCAGCGCCGTAATCGCTTCCGCCTCCTCATCGCATACTTTTTTATTATTGTTTCTACAAGAACTCATATTAAGACCCACGAGTTGCGCGAGAGAATAGGTCCGCCACGCCAGAGCTCCGCATTAACGTGGTAAGAGACACTTACTGTGGGGGGTGCCCAGGTACCCCACAGGCTCCGTTAAGGATCGGGCATCTTTTTCACCCCCCGATCATTCATCCCTCGGCACGGATCGCTTCACGCCTTGGAATTGGGGTTACCCCGTTTGGTGGGCCCATATCACCGGAACGGGAGGTCCATAGCGCTATTGTATGCCGGCAACTACACGGCCCCCCTTCCCTGTCAGCATACGACCATAGTCCCAAAGAGTTGGCTACCCGAACATTCCTATGGCTACTCGTATCCTAGCCGGCTCCGCGGGGAGGTAGAGATAGGAGTTCCTGGGCAAGAGGCTAAGGACCACTGTGGCTAACCACCGGGTCTGTATTGCGCATTGCCCAGGCATTTGCCGGCCGCGCCACTGACATATGAACAAGCATATGGGGGATAGACCACTAGTAAAAAATTATTCCCAAACCTGAGGGGTGAGCCACCAGCAAATCATTGTTTGGGACCGTGAATAAAAGGCAGAGCTAGTGTTCGGGGAAAATTGGCGGATCGATGTTTTTTGCGGGGATTCCCTCATAGTGTTATGTCTGTTAGTCTGTGGTTGAAGTTATACAAAAATATTGTAGTCTGTAGAAACAATTAAAATGTTTGTTTACAATCCAAATGAAAAAGAGTATTTTGTTCAATACAATGAGTAAGGGATCTTTAAGTAAACCATAACTGAACCAAATCTGTTGAGAATTTGTGATGAAGTATAAGTTTCAACAATTTTATTAACTATTAAAGACGAATTTACCTGTTTATTTGGTGACTCAGGCTTATGAAGTATTTTTAAGATCGGAGAGACTCATGAAAACTATCTACTACACAGCGATTTTTTGATAATTGTTTGTATCCGAGGGAATGTGTTAAAGGTTTGGATGTTGTCCTAATTATCATTCTGAGCTACGATAACAATCACAAAGGCGGTCATGGAGTATCTGTATGTATCTTAGGTTGGATAAACGCAATGCTTAGTAACCGTATTCTTTGCTTGTCACTGGGACAGGCAGAGATGAAAAAATTGAGTATTTGCGACTGTCCTCAGGGTGGCGTTGGGTCACCTTTGCTATAAAACCTGGTTGCTGACGGCTTATTGAGGAAACTTAATGAGCTTGGATTTCCAACTTACGGGTTTGTATTAAGAGCTGTCGACAAGCTAAATTATCAGTTAATTCAAATAAAACTTGAATGATTCTTTTCATGAAGAAGCGAATAACAACCAGGGCTGATTCCTTGCAGTTCTTTGACTCTGAGCTATTGTGTGCAGATCAAGTCAAATACGTTGGAGTTATATTGGATTCCAAATTGAACTAGTCTGGTCACATTGAGTTTAGAGTCAAGAAAGCGTGCATGGTCTTTGGGCAGTGCAGACGAACTTTTGGAAAGAAGTCATTATACATAACTAGTTCTTATACAAGAAGCCCTATCATGTGCAGTTTACTGGTCTTTGGTGCTGGAGTGCGACCCTATTCTTCGCACGCTCACGCCTATCACCCGACAGTTGTCATCCAACCGGATGTGATCGATACCAGCGGCTAGCAGAGACGTCAGACATACACAGTCGGCTGAACACGAGACGTGTAATTTTAATTAAATGTAATATTTAATGAAGTATTTGTTACGATAACACCTCGTTTACTTTCACATCGTCACAAAGTTGAATAAACTTGAAACGGGACACTGTGTTAATTAGGAGTCAGCCAACTCCGCCGCTACCACCGTTACAACGCATGCCTTTCGAACGAGTTCCCCCCACGGCAACCGCCGTAAGATGGAGAAGTTTGACGGTAACTAATCTGACACGCCGAAAACACCGTGTTGGTCTTGCGGTGGCATGCATTTTTCCAGTCAATGCAATTTCAATGATCACAAAGGCCGCGAATGTGGTCGGACTGGCCATAAGGAGGGCTACTGTTCCTGTTTCGCGTCAAAATCACGTTCCAAGCCGTTCAATGGGAAGCAGCAAAACGAAAACCACGCAGCAAAAATTGTAACCATCAGCAAATTGAAGCGCGGTCGGCGTTATGTGGACACAGCGACTAACGGAGTACCAGTGGAATTGCAACTGGACTCTGGCTCAGACATAACCATCATATCCAGGCAAAACTGAATCAATGTCGGGGCCCCAAAGAAATCTCCACCGGATTGTCAAGTGCAGACAGCTTCAGGAGACAGATTTGGCATAGAAGCCATGTTCCGAGCAATGTACACTATCGGAGGAACTCAACAGAAAGGTAACTGTTATATTTGTTGTGCTGACCTTTTTCTGAATGTTTTAGGCTCCGATCTGATGGATGAGTTTGGGCTCTGGGACGTACCGTTTTCGTCCTTATGCAAGCTGGTCGGTAGACAACAACCTGATCAGCAGGTAGAATTAAAAGCAAAGTTCCCCGATGTGTTTACCAACCGTATGGGTCTGTGCACTACAACACAAGTGCGTCTCATTCTCAAGCCGGACGCTCAGCCTGTATTCAAACCGAAGCGGCCAGTTTCGTACAACATCGAGGCCGTTGTCGAAGACGAACTGAAGTGACTGGAAGATTTGGGCATCACTACTCCAGTCATCTATGCGGATTGGACAGCACTCATCGTAGTGGTCCGCAAACCGGACCGCTCCGTTTGTATTTGCGCAGATTTTTCTACTGGATTGAATAGCGCACTCGAATCAAACAGCTACCCACTTCCACTCCCGGGAGACATTTTCAATCGGATGGTAAATTGCTATGCTGAGTGGACTATCATGTACACCTCCGTACCTCGATGACACCCTGGTCGGTGGTCGCACCGCAGAGGAACACAAGCAGAATCTGTATTGTGTGTTATTTTTTTATTCGAGAAGTGTCATTTCTTTATGCGTCAGGTGAAGTACCTGAGCCAGCTTATTGTTACTGACGGTATCCGCCCCGACCCAGACAAGGTTGAGGTTATCGTCAACATGCCTCCACCTCATGATGTTCCCGCGCTTCGATCGTACCTGGATATGATTAGCTATTAGGGGAAATACATCCGTGAAATGCGCACATTTCGCCAACCGCTGGATGAATTGCTCAAGGAAAGTAACAGTTTCCGGTGGTCTGATACTTGCCAGCGTTCCTTTGATCGTTTTAAGGAAATCCTCCAGTCACCACTCATGCTGACGCACTATAATCCTCGCCTTGAGATAGTTGTGTCTGCAGATGCTTCAAACGTGGGAATTGGCGCCCGCGTAGCACACCGGTTTCCAGACGGATCAGAGGAAGCCATCTATCATGCATCCCGAAGTTTAACTCCAGCCGAGTCCCGCTACAGCCAGATCGAGAAAGAAGCCCTGGGTCTGGTGTACGCGGTCACAAAATTCAACAGAATGATCTACAGAAGGCATTCCGTTCTTCAGACCGATCACAAGCCATTGTTAGCGATTTTTGGTTCAAAGCGTGGTATTCCTACATATACAGCAAACCGCCCCCAACGCTGGGTCCTAACCATGCTTCTGTACGACTTCCGTATTGAGTACATTTCCACTGACCATTTCGGACATGCAGATATTCTCTCGCGTTTAATTAACTCGCATGTTAAACCCGACGAAGAACACATCATTGCATTGATTGAGATGGAAACAGTTATCTGCTGCATTATCTACCAGTCTCTCGAGTGTCCCCTGTGTCGTTTAAGACGATATCCGCCGAGACCAGTAAGGACCGAACGTTGCAGAAAGTCGTCAAGTTCGTACATAAAGGATGGCCAAGTGACGTAAAAGCTCTCTCCGGAACACCAGAAGTGCAGCAGCTACTTGCGCGTAGGGAATCGCTGTACTTGGCGCAAAATGTTTTGATGTACGGTGAACGGGTTGTCATCCAGAAGAAACTACAACAGAAAGTCCTCGAGCAACTACAGAGAGGGCACCCTGGTAACGATTGTATGAGATCATTAGCACGAAATTATGTTTACTGACCAAACATCGATGATCAAACCACAGTCCTTGTGTGTGCTTGTCAAAAATGTGCATCAGTTGCGAAGGCCGACCCAAAGACGAAGCTTGAATCGTGGTCAACATCTGAGAATTCTTGGCAGCGAGTACACGCGGACTTTGCCAGTCCTATTAACGACACGTACTTCCTATTAGTTGTGGACTCATTCTCCAAATGACCGGAGATCATTCCGACCAAACGCATTACCACAGCTGTTACAGTTTCGAGTATTCGCAAAATATTCGGAAGGCTTGGGATACCGGAATTTTTCTGACGGACAAAGGCAGCTACCCAATGACACCTTTGAAGAGTTTTGTGAGGCAAATAGGATCATGCATCTCAAAACGGCATCATTTCACACACAAAGCAATGGGTAGGTGGAACGTTTTGTTGACACATTCAAAAGGACTGTCAAGGAAATTCTAGCAGGAGGGGAATACCTGGACGAAGCACTCGACATCTTTCTCAGCTGCTACAGATCAACGCCCTGCCGGAGTGCACCTGATGGAAAATCACCTGCTGAAATCTTCCTTGGCCGTCCAGTGCGAACGTCCTTAGAACTACTTCGTCCACCCAGCAAGTTCATAAAGGACAACAACAGCAAACAGAACTGACAGCTCGATACAAACCGTGGTGCGAAAAAGAAGAACTTTGACGTGCAAGACGAAGTGTATGCTCAAGTGCACCAAGACAGCAACTGGGGCTGGGCCCCTGGGAAGATCCTGGAATGCGTAGGACAAGTCCTGTATAATGTGTGGCTCCCGGATCAGCAACGCAACTTCCGTTCACACCGCAATCAGCTGCGGAAACGCTATGGCGACTGCAATGGAGTATCAGATCAGGCCGAGCAGTCTATTCCTCTTGATTCTCTTGTAGGCGCTTGGGGTATTAAGCCGCCTGAAGATGCCACTACCACGGTAACAGCGCCACCGCCAGCTGAACCAGAAGGATTGAATGAATTGGAGCGAGAGTTCTTACGTCAACGTCGTGCACGGGTTCCTGTTAGGGGACCTGATCCAGATGAAGCGCTCCTGCGTGACTCTTCGAGACAGCGACTTGCACCGATCCGCTACGAGCCGTACCAGCTCTACTAAAAGGGGAGGCTTTGGAGTGCGACCCTATTCTTCGCACGCTCACGCCTGTCCGCCGACAGTTGTCATTCAACCGGATGTGATCGATACCACCGGCTAGCAGAGACGTCAGACATCCACAGCCGGATGAAGAGTAACTTTGTCGATCTTGCTATCTCTTTGATGAAGGGTCGTGGTGTCCGTCGTGACCGGAGCTGTCTAGATTCAACTCTTGTGCGGTATCAACCTTCAAAAGCTGAAACTTGATTGTCACAGAAGGTGTGAGACCATTTCCCGAGACTATAGTTTGTTTTGACTTCGAGCGTGACAGGCTCGAAGTCAAAACAAACTATAGTCTCGGGAAAAGGTTCGTCAGGTAAAAATAAAGTGTATATCTCTTCCCCAGGTTAAGATTGACACTGCACACACTCTTAAAGAGTTTACCTATTTGCAGATACAATTTCCGGCTGTTTCACATGATCACCTCAACGGTATCTGGTTTTATTATCAGAACGTACGTGGCTTGCGAACCAAAACTGATGCTTCTTGTTCTCTTGGTGATTGGATCGAATATCTTCAACTTTTCGCCAGTTCCTATAATGTCTTCCGTTGCGATAGAAAAAAAAAACAACAGTGCTAAATCCACCTTCGGAAGTGTTCTGATCGCTGCAATATTCTAGTTCCTGGGTGACCATTACCCACGGGATTAATAAGGAACAAGTTTGCGTATCAGCAACCATTAGTGGACGTAAGCTTTTTATTTATGTAATATATATTCCCCCCGATAACACTAGAGATGTCTGTATGATTGAGTCATATAATGCAGCAGTGCGTGAGTTTTGTGACAAGGGATCAATTGATGACACTGTCTTTGTTTGCGGAGATTACAATTAACCAGGCTTGAGTTGGTTATCGCAGGACAACGTCATTCAAGTTGAAAATGCTGAACAGTTACCACGGACCAGTTCCGCCTTAAAAAAGCGCATACAAACGCTCAACCTATTAGTTGTCGCTTAGTAATAATCGTAATTTTTTGTACGAGTGTACAATTGTTATGTGCTAGACTAACGACACTGAATCCCTCTAGATAAAGACTCGATACGTCAATTGTTTGTTTACCATTTATCTGTCAGTGTCATTCCAATCGAGCACGAGACCTGCCAATGGCCCTCGTTCCAGAAGGATTCGAAGCGATTTTTTTTCGGATTGAGGGCTTTTGACAGGTCTCGTGCACGATTGGAATGACACTTACTGATAAATAATAAGAATAAGATAGAGTTGGCGAGTCTTCATCCAGAGGGATTCAGCGTCTTTATGCTAGTCCTATATCTATCTATGTATGTGTTCGTCTGAGTTTTTGTGGCAGTTGTGTCAGGGAATGGATGCAGAACTGGCGTATATGATAGAATGGTGGCTAATACTACTGGTGATCAACTTGTGCATTTGATTCTATTCATTCGGGAAAGTCGGATTGGATAAATTAGGGTACAATGAATTTACCGACGCACGTGAGTTATCCATTCCCGGCCAGCATAGCATGATGGAAGTCTAACAGCACGCAATTGTCGTTAATGGTACATATACAACATTTGCTGCATTTAGACGAGTTTGATTGCATGTTACATGGGTTCTTCTATTCTACTTCACTAGTCTGTTTCTTTTGTACATCTATTAGTTTGCTTCTCCATTATTGATGTATACCAAAATAGTATCGGTCAATTTATACACTTCTAATCAAGCTCTTTGCATCTTTTTTTCTTAATTCGGCATGTTATGATTCCTTTTATTAGTATATCTGTACTATACGCTATCTATACTCATATAGGTACAAACGCTCGTGGCCTTCGCGATAACACAAACCTGGCCACAAACGCGACCATGCAATTGCAATAATCCACACATACTTACGCCCGCGATTTCGCCTACATGAAAAAACCCCGGTAGTTAAGTAAACGAAGCATCTTTAAACTTCCAAACGCGGTCTCAAACATTAACTCACTACTAGCGCGATCATGAAGCGGTCGCGTCCGGAAGTTCTCCCTCGGTCCTAGCAGTCTGGACTAATGTCTTCAGTTAAACCAATAAAAAATGACACTTTTATTCACTTAACAACAGATTGTTCTTCTACCATCTGTACCATACACTAAAAATTAAGCATCAGATTCACGGTTCGCGCGCGATCAAGCAAGAATACACGCTACATAATTATAAAATCGAAATTATACACGCGAAGTCACATACACGTGACAAACACGTTAATATATAACTGCTTGAGTCCTTCGCGACCATCCACGGCACATACACCCGCGATCTCGTAAACATGATAACATCCCGGTGATAAAGTGAATGTCTCAGCTCCTAACAATTTTCAAACGCGGTCTTAAGCGTGAACCTAAAAACTCCCGCACTCGCACGATCATGAATCGGTCACTTCCGGATGTTTCTATCCTTGATATAAGCAGACTAGGTCCATGCCTTCAATTGGACCAATTAAAAAAGAAAGCTCTCATATCCACTGAACACCACGTTACATGGCGACATGACCGAGGACTCTAGTGATATGGGGTAACTTACTCCCTGTCAGAATGTGAATTGTACACCAAAAACTAACTATCAGAATGAAGGTACGCGTGACCATCCAAGAACGCACGCGTATATAGGAAATGCCACACGGTTACAAAATCCACTCTTGTACACGCGAAGTCACATGAACGCGAGCACACGTGACAAACACGTTAACGTACGAACGCTTAAGCCCTTCGCGATCAACGCACACCTACGTTCGCGATCGCGCAATCTTAATAACACCCCGGTAATAAGGAGAACGTTTTAGCACTCACGAAATTTCAAACGCTGTCTCAAACACGAACCTACAAACGTCTGTTTTCGCGCGCTCATGAATCGGTCGCGTCCGGAACCATTACTCTCTGTCCTAATAACTTAGGTCTATACATTCAGTAGGACCAAAAAAAATAAAGCACATATCCACTAGATGACACGTTCCATGGCGACATCACCGGGCACTCTAGTGATATGGAAGATCTCACACTCTTTTAGCATCTTAGCAGTACACCAAAAAATAAAGTATTAGACTCACGGTCCGCGCGCGATTATCCAAGAACACACGCGAAAGGCACACAGTTATTAAAATAGATTTTATACACGCGAAGTTACATACACGTTAGCACACGCGACATACAAACGCACACGCGATCGAACACGTTAACGTATAAATGCTCGAGCCCTTCGCGGTGATACACGCGATCGCGAGTCCCTACGCCCGCATATACCTGAACCGTATAATGAATATCACATTCAGAATTACGGCCCGCTACAATTGGCCTAAAGCAGTGTTTTAGTGGGCGCCATTCGCCTGTCTCGTCTGCAAATTGTAGTATGTGATTCTGACGGGGAGCCCTTCCGAGAACCTGCTCTACAGCTCCAGTAGGACAACTCTCGAAATACTTGCAAAAACTTTATCTCTTTTCTCATCTAGGTAGACATCCAGCAAATAAAGACAATTCACTCTTTTATCTGTAACAACCAAATAACCATTTTCCCCCAATATTTCCGCAATATTTTGTCTCCTCGACGACTCAATTTGTGAAACAGATAGAAGGTTACTGCTTAACTCAGGAATGAAAACGTGGTAAAGATCCATCTTTATAAATTTATTTACTTTTAGCTGAACATTTCCCATTCTCTTGCCAATTATTGCCGCACCTTTTTTCGCCGATATGCGAATTTTCGCAATCCCATAGCATATTGAACACCAGTTTGTCTCGAAACATGTGAAATATGTGCTGTGTAGCACCGGAATCCAAATAGACTGGGAAAAATGATGGACCTGGTATCGGAAATCACGTTTTATCCACCACCCGCACTCTGGAATCTTGCATTCAACTCCGAAAGCGGAACTCGCAAACGGAATTGACCATTTTGCCGAGTTATCATCGCCTCGTCTCTTCGCTTACCATCGATGTGAACCCGTACTTGCGTTTTATCCTCGCTCAACTTTTTCCTCCATTGGCGACCATAACGTTTCTTATGGCCTGTTTTACCAAACTGGAAACACACCAACGGCTTCCGTGCACTGTGCTTTCCCGGCTGGGCATAGTTTCCCACAATTGCTATATGCAGTTCGCTAATAGGGCTTTTCTTTTTCCAGGATTTCGATTTTTCCGCGTCGTGAAGAATTTATTTTATTCTACCAATAGAGAGAAATTTGGGATTATTTACTTGCTTTGCTACATATGTATTGGCCTTCAACCTTAGGATGTTCATATTGCCTCACTTTCCCCTATTTACTGCTTTTTTGCTTTGAATACACTGACATTTACAAACCTAATAAATTTTGGAAACGGTATCTAATACAGTTTTAGCAAACAGCAATAAAACTCAACATTTGTTGTATGACACTTTCAATTTCTTATGAAACTGTTTATTACGAATTTGATAACATGACAAATACATGAAAAGATTACATTAAAATGTATACGAATGACAAAAAAAAATCATGTTGCATCCAATGTGCATTGAAAACGTCGATAGAATCAAGATGTACTTCCGTTCTCGTGTTGTTGCACAAATTCTTTCAAGTGCCGCTGCCTATTCAAAATAAATTTTATTTTCATTAAAAGCTACCGAGTTATTAGTGGAAGAAAAAAAATTATACGGAAGGAAAAGTAGTATACTGCCGTTCTACTTATAATTGACCCATGTATAAAGGGAATCTCATAGACCATGGGTCAATTATGGGTATACCGGCAGCATAAATTCTAGGCATTTGGTAACGATGATTCTCTAATATTCTTTCACGCTCAACTATCGAAAATACTTACCCATCGCAAACGATCTGAACAAATTCATCAAACTTGGTTTGGTAACTCTTTATAATCTGAACCGACGATGTAACGTCGCAGAGCGACAACTGCCGTAAGTATCGATTGAGCAACGCAGTTTGATTGTTGCACATGCAACCGAGTATGAACACAAGCGTATCAATTTCAGTCAGATAACCCGTGACATCTTCGAAGGTCTCAGGCGGTTTCCAGTTGCTATAGTGTTGGGCCAACCCAGTGATAAACTTTTCGTAACACTGGACAATGGTAGAAACAGCTTCGAGCATCATTTCCTCATTTGCCACACGAGGTAGTCTAGTTGCGACCAGCAGTGCAAGTGATATTAACTGTGAGAAATATTATTGCAAATAAATAAAATATACAGCATTAGGGTATCATTTAACCAACATTACTTTGACGATGTAAGGACATTGATCGTACTTCAGTGGCAACGTTGTGAGTAATTCCACCACTTTGACAGTCCATTCAGCGAAACGAGGTGCTCCATGCCACGCAACCTTCATAAGATCTTCCTTCCGATTTGTAAGTAATCTGTGTTTGCAAATGTACTTGTCAAGCGGAAATTCATTATAATCTATGTAGAGTAGCCGCAGAAGAAGCATTAATAGTCGTTCTGTATGATCACTGTTCTTGGCAATGGGAATGTCATCCAAAACCATATCAATTACTCGATAACATCTTGCTAGCTAGAATTAGTAAAGGTTGACGAAGGGTTGTGATTCAAAGTTGATCAAAAGGCGTTACCTCGGAGGATTTCAATAACTTGTTACCGAAACCTTCGATACATTTCTCTACTGCGGAAATGAAGCCAAGAACGCATTGGCGCCGCAAGTTCAACGGAGCATCAATCAGGCCATCGAGGACGTCTCTTAGAGCTTTTGAGCTCACCGAACTGAACGTGTACTTTGTGAGACTGCTTTCCAGCAATGAGAGTGCGAAGGCGAACGTGTACCGGTTAACCGTTTTGACCAATTCCTTTATGCATAACATTGCATGTTTGATCAACTTTTTGGGATAACCCGGTAGATTGTGGGAAGCAAAGAAGTGCATAGTTTCACGCAGACACATTAAATTCCCATACTGAAACTCCCAGTTAAGGGATCCGAACGTTCTGAGAAGATATCGACTAAGCTTTCGAAGTAAGATGTTGCTAGGACCTGGACCTTCACGTAACATCGTACTTTCAATCTCGCACTTGGCCATAAACACGTCTATTGACAAATCAGGATGGTTAAGGTACGGTGCTATCAAATCATGTTCGTAGGTGATGAGTAGTAAATTCATCTGGAACTGATAAAAAAACATGCTTACAATGCATTGTATTAAAGGTGTTGAATGCTTACCTCTGCATTATACCGATCTGGCTGTTCCAGCAGCACATTCTGGTACTCGTTAAGCAGAAATGCTAATTGTCCTAGACGCTGTTCGTACACCGGGGCAAAGTAGCGATAATATTGTTCATCAGGCCATGTCCCAATGACATTGTGATACACCCGAGGAAGTCGGCATTGCTTTGCTAGCTGGGCGGCTTTCTCCAAAACGCGAGTCTCGACTATCATTTTCTCGCAGGGGGTAATTTCGTGTACTGTACTTAGTAATCAGATGCACTTTCTAACTTTCATGCGCTTAAAAGTTAACTGAAATTTTTATTTTCATTCTGAAATAAGACCTGACTGATGTGAGTCCAAAACATGAAGCAAAACACGCTGAGTTACGCAGTGTCGAGTTTGGGCGATACTGTATCGATACATAGAATATCGATATTTAGTGACTAGAACATCGATATTTGCAATCGATGTTCTCCAGGTCGATCCCAGTGAGACCGCTCTGCTAGATTTCTGTAAGTCTCGGTTTGGCAGCCCTGTCAGATTTCTGCGCGTATCCTGTCGGGTTAGTTGAGCTAGGGCGAACTCGGTTTCGCTCGCGTTTTCTGGCAAATTTTGACACGAACCGAGCTAAACCCTGGCATAACTCGGACATAAACTGTGCAAAGATCCTGGCAATTCCTACCTGGTAGAATTTAGCACGAATCGAGCAAAACATCTGACAACCCACTGAGACGTCCAAAAATTTGTTTCAAAATCGTTCAACACGGGTCCAACGATGGACGTTCGTTGAACGGTTATTTGGACGTTGTCCAAATTGGTCCAACGAACGTCCGTCATTGGACGATTTTGAAACCAACCGTTCTTAGAGGGAAAGATGTGGCAGGAAGCGTCCAGAGATCTTGGCCGTACATTTCTGGCTCGATTCTGGATAAAAGTGAGCAGCATCGGTTGGTTTAACCGCTTCTGTCAGAAACGGTTGTTGCATTTGAGCGAATTCGTTGCCAGAATTCTCGCACAAATCGCGCAAAATGCTCGCAGAAACTCTGCCAGAATCAATTTCGCTTTGCTCAACTTTTGCTAACTGACTATTGACATTTTAACGAAACGGGACAATTAGACATGACATATTATGAGGTTCAACAGCGAAATTTTCGCGCTTCCATATTGCATTGGCAGCATTTTTCCGTAATTTCTTGAATGTTGAAAAGTTTGGTCGCGGTCGCAATATGAAAAACGGTTATTTTGACAGTTCTGTTGTGTAGCATGTAGTAAAAGCTCAAGTTCGAAAGTAGCATGAACTACATGTTCGAATTTGTTATTCATACCAACAATGTAGTTTACTCTGTGGACTTTACTTTTGATACTACAAGCATCGCAGTTTACTACCTTTTATTCATACGGCCCAATAAGACCAGAGTGCATATAAGGAGAGTGACGACACTGTCAAAATTGGAACAATTATGATTTGTCAGTGTCATTCCAAACGAGTCAAATTCATGTATTTTGACAGGTCGTTTGTTCGATGACGTCATTCGCCAGCTCAAAGCGCTGGGAAATGAGTACGAGACACGGGATCCATGGCTGATTCATTTCTTGCTGGAGAAAGTGGATAGAGAAACCCGCTCACTGTGGGTGTTCGGATTAATCACAAACCTTTTTTTATAGCAGCCGTATTCGCGCAGCTTAAAACTGCAAGTATTATTTAATCATTAAATATTCAATCATTTAGTTCAGAATAATTCGCTTACATGAATAGTTTCTCTTTTTTCTAATCCTAACTGCTTTCAGCTTTTCCTTTAATCACCGAAATCTGTATAAATTTAATCAAATTGGGTTTTTCTAAATTATATTCTTTTCTTATTTTTTACTTACAGGTACCGAACTGCAATGTACAGGGATACCACGAGGTGAGTCTTTGTACTTATCGTTTCAGAAACCACGGACTTCGTACAGCAAATATAGTTCACCTATCGGACACAAAATGTTATAGTTGTAAGCCGATTCACCCAAATACTATAACTCTGTTTTACTTACAATCTAAACGTATCGTTCGCTAAATACAGCTATAATTCAACTGCCTTCAAACGCTTTAATTAATATAATATCAATCCGAAAAACTTTTGAACCACTTTCATCAATTTTTACTTTTTGTTTACCATCCAACTCTTTCTATGCTCCCTTTTGACAATTATGATTTTCCGTTTCTCCCTTCCCAGCGACCTCTGATATTTCGAATCAAGATAGTGCACCAAACAGGTATGCGCAAAGTGCCCTGCGGTGCTTACATAGCCCCGCCCCGTAACACTGGTGTTGGCTCCGCCTTGAAGCCAGATTTACGATCTCTCACTTCGAGCACCGCCAGCTTAGCTACCGGTCGCTTCAACTCTCCTTTTGTAGTTCTTACAGCAGCCTGTCTTATTCGGCCATCTGTTGACTTGTAGACAGTAGTAACGACACCTCGAATCCATGTTTTACGGTTGTGTTCATCCACGACGTACACCACATCGCCTACTTCAATCGGATCCGATTCATCGTGCCACTTAGTTCGCTGGTTCAACATCGGCAAGTATTCTAATATCCAGCGCTTCCATATCAGGTCCGCAAGATGTTGGGACCGCTTGTATGAGTCCCGCAGCGCTTCTGCTCGGTTGCTTTTTGCCACCGATTGCGTGATATCTCCTGTCACAGATGAACGCAGGAAATGATTTGGAGTTAGTGCTGCTTCCATTCCTAGTTCCACTGGGAGATACGTCAACGGCCGTGAGTTGACAAGATCTTCTGCTTCCGCCAACACGGTAAGAAGTAGTTCATCCGTCAACTTCCGACCATCATCTAGCTCGCTGAGGGCTGCCTTAACCGAGCGTACCAATCGTTCCCATGCCCCGCCCATATGGGGTGCCGAGGGTGGATTGAAGTTCCACCTAGTTGTAGCGTCTGTGAACGCCTCTTCGCAATCTGCAGAAATACGTTTTACAATCTCCTTACTCGCACCTTTGAAATTCGTTCCGTTGTCTGAAAAAAACTCAAGTGGAGTTCCTCGCCGGCAGGCAAACCGCCTTATCGCCATAACGCAAGCTTGAGTCGTCAGGCTATGGGCGACCTCAAGATGTACTGCCCTCGTTGTTAAACATGTGAAGAGAGCAACCCACCGTTTTTCTGTTCGACGCCCTACGGTCACAAGCACCGGCCCGAAATAATCGATACCTGTGTAACTGAACGCGCGCTTATAGGGAGTAATACGCTGAACTGGAAGAGGTGCCATTCTGGGGATCACTGGGTTAGTCTTCCTGATCCTACACCGTACACACTGTCTTGCTACGCGCTTCAGCTCTGCTCTGAGATGCTTAATACAGAATCGCTGTCGCATCTCGTTCACAACAGTCTCAGTGTTCGCGTGACCCATTTTTGATGGAAATATTCCACTAGCATCGTAGTAATGCGATGTCCCTTCGGCATAACAATTGGACAACGCAACTCGAACGGAATGAATGGAGCATTATTTGTCTTTCCTTCTATTCTTATAACGTTGCTATCGTCTAAGAAAGGAGATTTGTCGTAAAGTTCACTATCTTTCTCTAGTCGATGACGGTCTGAGCTAGAAAGTTGTTGATTTTTTAGTAGAATCTTCACTTCCTCCTTGTATACTTCTGCTTGTGCGACTCGCCATAGATAGAATTCAACCTGCTGATGCTCCTCACGCTTTAGTGGAACTAAGACAACTGGATGTTTTACTTTTGCGAGTTTTTTCACCTTCTCTGGTACTGGAATAGCTTCAATACTCAGCTTTGCTATCTTTCGTCGACAGTTTGTTATAAAACTCTTTCCATCTCCATTTGTTCTTCCTGCCTTTTGCGAGATGCCTCTATCTTCTGCAACTCTAACTCCTGGAACGATAATGTGCCTGTTTTCTCGGGCAAACTCTGCAAAACCTCATCCGGACCTGTAGCAGGATTAGCGACTGGTTTATACGTTCCCCCGCTTCCTGCTTTATCGTTATCTGCGGCTGGCACAAGTTTGCCACTGTCTTCCGCATTTCCATTTTTCGGCTTGCTTTTGCATTCTGGACAGCTCCAAGAAATATCACCTACCTCGCTTCCAACTTCGGCACATCCAAAGTGAAACCATCTTCGGCAACAGTCGCAGGCGATTATTTCATCCTCGGCATGATCCGGCCGGTTGCAGCCAGTTACCTCGGTGTCGTTTAGGTTAAAAACAGCTTTATTCATTTTTAAGTTTGTTCGGACCTTTTTATAGCAGCCGTATTCGCGCAGTTTAAAACTGCAAGTATTATTTAATCATTAAATATTCAATCATTTAGTTCAGAATAATTCGCTTACATGAATAGTTTGTCTTTTTTCTAATCCTAACTGCTTTCAGCTTTTCCTACAATCACCGAAATCTGTATAAATTTAATCAAATTGGGTTTTTCTAAATTATATTTTCTTATTTTCTACTTACAGGTACCGAACTGCAATGTACAGGGATACCACGAGGGGAGTCTTTGTACTTATCGTTTCAGAAAGCACGGACTTCGTACAGCAAATATAGTTCACCTATCGGACACAAAATGTTATAGTTGTAAGCCGATTCACCCAAATATTATAACTCTGTTTTAATTACAATCTAAACGTATCGTTCGCTAAATACAGTTATAATTCAACTGCCTTCAAACGCTTTAATTAATATAATATCAATCCGAAAAACTTTTGAACCACTTTCATCAATTTTTACTTTTTGTTTACCATCTAACTCTTTCTATGCTCCCTTTTGACAATTATGATTTTCCGTTTCTCCCTTCCCAGCGACCTCTGATATTTCGAATCAAGATAGTGCACCAAACAGGTATGCGCAAAGTGCCCTGCGGTGCTTACAGTGGGCATAAAAAATAATTGACATTGAAAACCCACAATTTACAGATTTTCTGGAGTTCCTGCAGAAACGATGTGATGCATTGGAAACTTGTTCAGCTTTCGGGAAGAAGCAAATCAGCGACACGGTGCAGAAAGAAGTGAAGCCCGTTCAGTACGAGAAAAAGATTCAAGCATTTCATGCCGGAACACCAACCTCAACATGTGCGAAGTGTTGCAAGGATCATCCCACGTACCAGTGTGAAGATTTTAAGGTTCAAAGAACTTTCGGCGAGCGTCTACACGAATTGAACGCTTCATAGTATGCGTTGGAAAAAATGCGTTCAACTTTGTCACCGGTTTATCCATATAAAGCATTTATTAAACTCTAAAAGAAGAACATCAGTCGATTTAATGCAAAATAGTTAGTGGAAAAACAATTGACCGGGTGCAATGGTGCTTTTGAAAAAGTGGCGGTAATTTTTCGTCACACCACTACACTGTCCCGGGGCACGCAACACAACTGCGTAGTGAAAAAACCACAGCCACTTTTTCAAAAGCACCATCCTGCCCGCTCAATTGTTTTTACATCAACTATTTTGCATGATTTTAATCCTGATTGTTTTATTCTCTTATTCAAAACGCAATATCACTGGTAACATTAACTTTATTCTCTGAACCGTACTGCGTGAACATCTATACGAGAATGAATATGGTGGAACTCTCCACTTCCTGTTAGCTTATAGCTACACACTAAAACTATATGAATATGAAGATGGTTTAAAACTAAATCTGAAAAGGGCATATCAATATTGCAACATCCTCTCTGTTCTTTAAAAGATATCATTGCGTTAGTGCAAAATCGCTGTACTTGACGGGCATACGAATTTTTCTTCTTGGACGGTTTATCTGTGACGGTGTAATGGGACGGTTTGTCTGTGACGGTGTAATAGGCCGAATCCCTTTAGGCTTCGATACTGGCGGCACTGTAGCTGTTTGCGGATTGTAATCTGTCAACGCAGCAGAGATGCCAGATTTGCAGACAAGTCTGCAAATTCGCAGACTTTTAATTTAAGCTGCAGATTTTTTCGATGACGCAGATATTTGCAGATTTTCTAGTTTGGTTGCAGATATTTGCAGATTTTTTAGTTTTGTTGCAGATATTTGCAGATTTTTGAATATAAAGGCTTTTGGTTACACTAGCTTTCCTGACATTTTTGTTCTTCCCAGACATTTAAAATTATTGTTGCAGACATTTGAAAAAAGTACCTGGCATCTCTGCAACGCAGTAGGCGCACACTGCATCAAACTTTTATCTTCCACTGCTGCTACTGACTGTCCCTGCTCGGTTTGATCATCTGTTGAATATAGTTCTGGCTGTCCGAGTTGGTTGCTGTTTTCCTTTGTACGGATGCTTTCTGGACAGGATGGCGAATTGTGGCTTGGCACCGTAACAGGTTCCTTACGCGGCTTCAAGTGTACCAACGAGCGACGATAATCGGTTCCTTCTACGTTGACTAAATATGAGCGTTCATTGAAGCGATCCGATATCGTTCCTTTCATCCAAGTTTTGGAGGTTTCCGGATGAAGCTGCACATACACCGGGGAACCAACTTGCAGCTCTGGTAAGATTCGTGACTTACGATCATATCGTAACTTTGACCGTTTACGATTGGTTTCAATTTTCGCAGATACATCCTCTTCTATGGATGGAAGCAGATTTGCTGTTGCGGTCGGCACTCCGCACCTAGTAGAACGCGATAGCAATCTAGCCGCTGGACTGGATCCTATTTTATTTGGAATGTTCCTCCAATGCAGTAATGCATACCAAAAATTCACACCGCTCTCTTCTGCTTTCTTCATGAGATGCTTTGCGATTTTCACTGCTGACTCTGCTTTCCCGTTGGCTTGCTGGTGGTGTGGTGCCGAAGTAGCGAGCTCAAAATCCCAATCCGTGGCGAACTTTGCAAACTTTTGATTGACGAAGTTTGTTCCGTTGTCGGTTATGACGCGTTGTGGAACACCGAAGCGTGCGAAATTTTGTTTACAGATTTCGATTACAGATTCGGGACTTAAGTCTTTCAGCTGATTGACTTCGAAATAGTCCGAATAGTGATCCACCATAATCAAAAATTTTCGCTTCATGCCCTGTTGCTCGCAAAAGAAGACATCCATAGAAACCAGTTGAAAAGGATAGATAGGAATTTCGTGACTTTTCATGCTGGGGTTTTGCTGAGATGCGGCATATTTAGCGCAAATATTACATTCCTTAACAACATCTTTAATCTGCGAAGACATTCCGGGCCAAAAGAGATTTGCTCGAGCTAGTTTGAGTGTAGCTTCGACTCCATTGTGACTGGCGTGACAATTATCGATTAATTTTCTGCGAAGCATATATGGAACTACAATACAGTCGTTACGAAACACCAAACCGTCTTGAAAAGACAGCTCGTTCTTGAATCCAAAGTAAATTTTTGCACCATCTGGAACACGATCAACCGTTGCAGGCCACCCATGCTGGACGAAGTCTATAACCAGTTGGATAGACTGATCGTTTTCGGTTTCGCGTATAATTTCGTCAATTCTTGCACTGGATACTTTCAAAAAGTTGCTTAATTTAACCTCCTGGATTTGTTCGAAGACTTTGAGTATGCTTTGCTTTCTGTATTCTTCCGTCGTTTGCGAGATCGACAATGGGACACGTGAGAGTGCATCCGCTATGACATTCTCTTTACCGGTTACGTACTCTATAGAAATGTTGTATCGTTGTAAATTGAGTAACATGTGCTGTAACCGACGAGGCGCTGATAGAAGGGGTTTTTTGAAAACGTTCAGAAGAGGCTTGTGATCCGTCCTGATGGTTACTTTTGGATTCCCAACTACCAATTGGTCGAATCTGACACAGGCAAATAGTATGGCTAGAAGCTCCTTTTCTATTTGTGCGTAATTCCTCTCGGTTGCCGTAAGGGTCCTTGACGCATATCCTATGACACCGTCCTTCTGGAAAACGGCAACTCCGAGACCGATGCTGCTTGCGTCGCACTCTATGGTCAGCGGTTGGTTCATGTTGTAATAACGTAATGCTTTCATGTCGCTGACCAGTGATTTGACCTTCCTAAACTCGCTTTCTTCCGTTGAAGTCCACTTCCAAGGCACGGATTCCGAAATAAGTTTGCGTAAGTTTGATAAATTGTCGCTAAGGTTTCTAATGAAGCGTCCCAGGTATGTGCTCATCCCAACGAACCGATGCACTTCCTTTCGGTTTATTGGTCTTGGAAAATTCCTTATCGCTGATATTTTCGCTTCATCTGGCTGCAGTCCTTGGTCCGTTAGAACATGCCCATAAAATTTAACTGATCTTTCACACAAATTTAGTTTTGACTTGTTGAGCTTCACGTGATGTTCCTCTAATCGACATAGAAGCTTCTCCAAGTTTTCATTGTGAGAAATCAGAGCATCTTCCCGCGTTTCTCCTACTCCGTACACGAGCAGATCATCAGCTATACATTCGACACCCTTCAATCCTTGGATAACTTCTTGTAGTTTAAGCTGAAAAATTTCTGGGGCCGAGGCAATGCCAAATGGGAGACGAGTCCACCGATATCGACCGAACGGTGTCCAAAAGGTAGTTAGTTTGCTGCTTGGCTCGTCAAGTACTACTTGCCAGAATCCTTTTTCGCATCCATTGTGGAAAAAACTTTTGCTTTCCCCAGCTCTGGAAGAATCTCGTCCAAAGTCACAAATTGTAGATGTGGCCTTTTCAATGCTTTGTTAAGGACGACTGGATCTAGACAAATTCTCACTCCCGAACCTGGACCTCCACGTTGGATCAATACAATGTTACTCACCCATTCTGTGTGCGCTGTTTCTTTGACCACGATTCCATCTTTCTCAAGGCTCTTCAGTTCCTTCTTTAGCTTACCACGCATTGCAATCGGTATACGACGAGGTGTTTGTATTGTCGGTGAGATGCTGTTGTCTATCTCTAGCGATACTGTGCCCGGCAACTTTCCGTAACCTTCGAACAATGATTGATGGTTTTCCATGATTTTTTGCGCTTTTATTCTATATACATTAAATAGATCTTCCTGCTGTTCTTCTGTAGACGCCGATGATTTCGCTCCACCAAATGTAACCGAGTTGCAGAACTTGACGAGACCTAGCTCGCGCGATGCTTTTGCTGACAGAAGTGGACAATGATCGACGTCCACCACTTGCAAAACGAGGACATATTTCTGACCCATTCGCCGACAAGGTACTCTAACTTGGCCTAACACTTTGATAGGGTTACCGCCGAAACTCTGCAGTCGAAACTTAGAAGGCAATAGTGGTGGATGAGGCTTTCCCGACAATTTGATCAGATGGGCGTGACCCAACAAACTGGTGTTTGCTCCCGTATCCACTTCGCAAAGCACAGACTTCCATTTTTCACCAAATTTCAAGTTTAGCTCGGCTAATACGCTGCCTCCTGAACTCGAGTTGTCAAATATCTTCCCAATTTCATACTCGTCCTCCGTTTCCTCGCCCGATTCGTTGTCTGACGACGTCAAATCGGATTCTGACTTCTCCTCCTTTACTTCCTTCACTCGTCTGGACTTCCGGACGTTATGTTTCTCACTAACCTTGCACATCTTCTCAAAATGGTTCTTCTTTTTGCAACGATGGCAACGCTTTCCCAATGCAGGACAGGTTCCCTTTGAAAATTCGTGATAGTCTCCACAAAACTTACATCGTTGCGATCTTTGCTTTCCCTTGACGACCTTATTCACCTCTGACGTAGTAGGAAGAACGCCCAGCTCTTGCGACCTCCTAGATGCTATTTCCTCTGCCCGACACAAATCGACCGCTTTGTCCAGGGTGATATCCGTCATTGTCAACATTTTGGTACGAAGATGATGCCATTTGTTTGATGTAATTATCTTGTATACAATCAGTTCTAACTCCAGCTCCCCTAGCTTTGACACTTTGGCAAGTCCTTTTAAGCGAGATGTGAAGTCGTCAATGTTTTCGTCGGCGGATTGAACGGCAGAAAAAAAATCGAGGCGATCTACGATGACATTTCTTTTTACCACGACTTTTGCTTTTATAGCTGCGAGCGCAGCCTCTGGATTCTCTTGTTGCTCTGCAGTTAACTCGAAATTAAAAAAATTTCTTCTGGCTTGCTCTCCGATGACTGAGAGTAAAACACTCACTTTCCTGGCGTTGTCTGCTTGTGGCCATTTGTTAATTCCCATAGCGTTAACATAGTTGCACCAATTCCTTTCAAAAAACTCAAAGTTTGCAGACATATCACCTTCCAACGACAACGGTGATGGCTGAGGCACTGGAACTGTAACTGGGGCGATGCTCGCGTGCTGCTCTGGTTGTGACCGCTGTTGTGCTGCTGCATTCACCGTATTCATCAATTGTGTTATTATATTGTTTTGATGCTCCAAGAACATCCGAAATTGGTTCGGATCCATGTCGATGAGGAATTCCGTACACCAATCGTTTTACGCTTAATTCAAAATGGCCGCCGTTGCGACTCGACACGTTCGAACACGATTTTACTGTATCGCTCCAAACTAAAATTTCCGTGATTTCACCTTATGACGCCGGAAAACATTAGAAGCTCACGATAGCTTCTGACACCATGTTTTATTCTCTTATTCAAAACGCAATATCACTGGTAACATTAACTTTATTCTCTGAACCGTACTGCGTGAACATCTATACGAGAATGAATATGGTGGAACTCTCCACTTCCTGTTAGCTTATAGCTACACACTAAAACTATATGAATATGAAGATGGTTTAAAACTAAATCTGAAAAGGGCATATCAATATTGCAACACTGATAATCTAATAAATCGACTGATTTTCTTCTTTTAGAGTTTAATGAATGCTTTGTAGGATAAGTCGGCGGCAAAGCAGTACATAATTTTTCCTACGCATACTACCAAGCGTTCAATTCTAACACATGCTCAAAGAAAGTAACTTGAGCCTTAAGGCGATAAATTTGTCTGCACGTCGTGAGTTTGTGGTAGCTTCGAAACTGTGTTTTAATTGTTTACGTTCGTCTCATACAGCGAAGCGATGTACGTCGAAATCAGTCTGTCGTACTCCAGAATGCAAGAAGAAACATCACACGATGCTGTGTCGAAAGGATAGCAAGCAACCGGAAAAGAAGGAAAGGAAATCACGCCGATTTCATCAAATGCAGCGCAAACGGTCGTCAACAGTGATCCGTTTATTTTTGCACAGCTACACACGGTGGTGGCAAATGTAAAAGGAAATAATGGGAAGTTTCATGAGGTAAGAATTCTAATCGATTCCGGATCTCAAGCATGACTTATCACCGAAGCCCGTACCAAGCGCCTTGGACTTAAGCGTATGAATGCTACTGTGGAAGTCACAGGTGTCAATGGGGAAGCAGTTGGCACCATCGCCGGCATGGTCAGGCTGATGATTTCATCGCGTTTCGACGAGAAAGTAAAGCTCGCCACTCAAGCGTACGTTATGGGGAAGTTGACTGCAACTCTACCGTGCCAACAATTTAGCGCATCGAATATGCCGCATTTGGAGGGTCTAAAACTAGCCGATCCGCAATTCAACAAACCAAGCTCAGTAGACGTCATAATGGGAGCAGATGTCTTCCTGTCAATACTGCAAGCAGGACAGGTCAAGGGTCACAACGGTATTCCTGTGGCACAGCGTTCCATTTTCGGTTGGATGGTTGCAGGAAGAATTTCGAAGCAACGGTGTACACACGCTCACCACAAGGCCGTCAACCTGCACCAGGATGTTAGCATCGATCGCACTCTGCGACTATTCTGGGAGGAGCAAGAACTTCCAAATTCAAAGCTTTGGACAGAGGAAGAGAAAGGGGTCATCGAACATTTCAATTCGACTGTCACACGTTCGAAGGAGGGTCGCTTTATCGTCAGATTACCACTGGACGATTCAAAGCTTAAGCTCGGAGGATCACTTACCGCAGCTACCAAACGCAGATTTCAAAGGGATGCAAACTTCAAGCAGAGATACGTATCGTTCATGAACGAGTATCGAAAATTGGGTCACATGGAATTAATACCAGAAGCGGAAACGGATCCTGACTGTACCCAATCTTATTACTTGCCACATCACGGGATCGCGAAAGAGGATGGGCTTACGACCAAACTCCGAGTCTTTTTTGATGGTTCTCGTGCCACGACTTCCGGAGTAGCGCTCAACGACATACTACTGGATGCACCCAACGTTAATGCAGACCTATTCGAAGCACTATTGAGGTTCAGGTCATATCCAGTGGTATTTGCAGCGGATGTTGAAAAAATGTACCGCCAAGTTTTGCTGCATTCTGAGGATACAGATTATCAGCGTATTGTCTGGAGAGATTCATCAGATAAACCGATTCAGCACTTTCGTTTACTCACGGTGACCTACGGCTTGAAGAATTCTGGATTCCTTGCGATGTCAGCGCTGAAGAAGGCAGCGGAAGCATACGAACAGCAGTATCCAACTGCGACGGAGCGGATCAAGTATCACACCTACGTCGATGATCTGACATCCGGAGCGGAGTCGGAGGAGGAAGCCATACAACTGATCCAGCAAATCAACGAGATTCTACATAGAGCGGGGTTTGTGCTGCGGAAGTGAAGTTCTAACTCAGCAGAAGTTCTCAATTCACTTACAGATATCAATGAAGGTGCTATTCCTATCCAGTTTCCTGACGAACGAAATTCAATCAAGGCACTAGGAACGCATTGGTTACCGCATGAAGATGTATTTATGTTCAAGGTGAATCTACAGAAGGACACACCCAATACGAAGCATCAGATGCTGTCAGACTCGGCGAGACTGTTCGATCCGTTCGGATGGTTTGCGCCAGTGATAGTTCGAGCGAAAATCATGTACCAGCAGTGTTGGCTGTATGACTTGAATTGGCACGACCCGTTACCGCTGTGCGTTGAAGAATTATGGGTCGAGATGAAGCAAAATCTATCGCAACTCGAACAATTAAGAATTCTTAGATGGACAGCCAATTATCACGGCCGAATTGAGCTCCACGGTTTCTCAGATGCATCTGAAGAAGCATACGCGGCTGTTGTATACCTTCGATCGGTCAGTGACATCAATGGTGTGCACGTTACCCTAGTTGCAGCGAGAACAAGGGTCGCTCCAGTGCGACAGATCTCCATCCCGCGGCTTGAACTCAATGCAGCTGAGCTTCTGGTGAAGCTGATGAAGCAGATAGCAGAACCGCTCAATCGATTCCAGATTGAGAAATACGCCTGGACAGACTCGACTATAGTCTTGCAGTGGCTCAGCAGCCACCCTCGCAAATGGAGCACCTACATCGCGAATCGAGTCTCGTCGATTTTGGAAATCCTACCACGACGACAATGGGGTCACGTTCCCTCGCTGCAAAACCCCGCAGATTGCGCATCCCGCGGAATAACACCATTGGAACTTGTCAACCACTCACTGTGGTGGTCCGGACCAACCTGGCTAGCTGACGATTCTGGTAACTGGGAACGAAACGTACCGGACGAAGCATTTGACTACAATACACTTGAGATTTGTAAGCGGTTTCAATCTCTTAACGTTTCGGTTCATCGCACATGCACTAACTACGGGATAGAGAAGCAGATACTTGATCGGCGATCGGTATTGTGTGCAGCTTGTCGACAGTTGGCGTATATTAAACGATTCATTTTCAACCTGAAGGCAACGAAGTCAGGGCAACCCAAACGCTCGGATTGTCTTTCGCCGCCTGAACTGCATGATGCAAGGTTACAGTTTGCACGAATGGCTCAGTTCGAGGTTTACCAGAACGAAATCGACTACTTGCTGCAGCATAGCGAAGTTTTCTCGAAGTCGCAAATCGCCGAATTATGCCCGTTTCTAGATGGTGATGGCACCCTGAGAGCTTTGGGAAGACTGCAACAGTCATCATATTCATTCGAAGTCAAACACCCGGTCATACTGCCTAAGGCTCACCGGTTCACAAGGTTATTGGTGGAAGAATTGCATCTGCAGAATTGCCATGCTGGGCCGTCGCTGCTGACGGCAACAATTAATCAACGTTATTGGATCAAGGGTTGCTAAGGCGTCGTCAAGCAAGTGATAAACAGCTGTGTGAAATGTTGTCGTCAAAGGGCTAAAACAGCGAAGCGACTCATCGGGAGTCTTCCAGCGGCTCGTGTTACAGCGTCACATCCGTTTGCTCATGTTGGAGTGGACTATGCTGGTCCGATCCTTCTGCGCTGTAGTAACACTCGGGGTGAACGCTCGATGAAGGGATATATAGTCGTGTTCGTCTGCCTCTCGACTAAGGCCGTGCATTTGGAGGTGGCCGGAGTCCTTTCAACTGATACGTTTTTGGGAGCACTGAAACGGATGATTGCTCGCCGAGGATAGTGACCGAGTTCTGGTCGGATAACGGTACGAACCTGGTTGGTGCCGATCGACAGGAGCTCTTTTCAACGATAAAATGTCACAGCAAAGAAGCAGAACGATATTTGGGAAATCTAGGGATTCGTTGGAGGTTCATTCCGCCGTCTAGTCCTCACCAGGGCGGTATCTGGGAGGCGGCTGTTAAGAGCGCCAAGGGGTTGCTTCGTCCGGTTGTTGGAAACGCGAAACTAACCTTCGAAGAATTGTCAACAGTGCTGTGCCAGATTGAGGCATGTCTCAACTCAAGACCGTTATGCCCAATATCATCGGCATTAGACAGCTGCGAGGCTCTCACTCCAGGACATTTTTTGGTTGGTCAGCCTTTCAACCTACTGCCCGCATCAGACGTCAACCATAATGGCACATAATGAATCGGCTCGACCGCTTGCAGAGAATTCAGCGTTACACTGCCGAATTCTGGAATCGATGGCGTGACGAATACGTCGCAACTTTACAGACCAGGGGGAAATGGAGAACGAGCGAGGAAAACATCAAGCCAGGCCAGCTGGTTTTGATTAAAACGACAACACACCGCCTTCGGCCTGGGAGCTGGCTCGAGTCGTAGCAGTACACCCCGATCAACGAGGATTGGTGCACAACGTTACGTTGCGGCGAGATAAATATGAGTATCAACGATCGATCCAAAAGCTGTGCCCACTTCCTGATTGAGGCGCTGTCTCAAGGCAGGGAGGATGTTGCGGTGCACCCCTCGATGCATCGCCGGTCTATCTACAAATACCTATAATAAAAACGGAAACAGAGAAAAGTGAAGAAAAAGTTTCACTTGATGTGCGTACGTGACGAAATAAAGACGTAGTTTTTGTAACGCGGTCGTTTATATTTGTTCTTTCGGTTTACTGTAAACTCCTCCGGTGTATCTGTTCTCGGGCTCCGGTTATCGGTTCAAGTTCTTTGCAATCTATCTCATATACAGTCCTAGGGTTACCAAATAGACTGAGAGCAAATTAAGGACATCCCTGCCAAATGTTTTGCCAGTTATGTCACTTGATCCAGAAGTCTGAAAAAAATAGTCGAAATTCTGGCGGTTGAACTGGGACGTAGTATCTCAATCGAGACAAATTAGAATAGTGTAGTGCCAATACCGAACTTTGGCCAAACCTCATATTGAGCTATCCAACAAATTTTGGTTACTTCTGAGTAAAACAAATTTTGGTTGCCATGAATCGCAGTGAGCATGTATTGCCAAAAAAATCGCTGGAAGAAGTTGATTCTTTTGGAATAAAGTTGATCTGAATAATTTAATACAGGGTGATTCGTCATGACGTTTTTTTAATCTAGTAAAAAAATTGAAAAATGTAGTAAATCGCGAATTGTTTATTTGTCAATCAAAAGAACATTTTTTGCCATTTATTGTTTGAAAACAATTTCTTTTAAATGTTGACCATGTTGGAGCTTCAGGTAGTCCATTCGACTGGTCCAAAAATTTTGATGACAGATTCGAGTATTTCAAGTGGTATCTGGCTAATTACTCGAGTAATGTTGGTTTCCAATGCTTGGGGATGTTACCGCCGCTATGTTTTCTTCACTGCGTGCTGGATGTGGTCGATTTGTTCGCTAATCATCCAATAACGGGAACTACAACGCTTACTTTTTGGTTGTATGGTGAATAGTTGAGTCAGTTGGCCGATTATGTCGACCATATTATGGTCAGAGTGCACTAAACACATTTCCCATAGATTGCTGATTTTCGAAATATAGTTGAATAATTTGAAGATGGTGAGCCAGTGTAAGTCGTTCCATTATGAAATGGCAAACAATACTAAACTACAATAGCATGACAGATTGCAGTTAGTACCCGTTAACTACTGGAAAATGCCTGTTAAAAAACTTCATGTTGAACCACCCTGTATATGCCAAGGTTTAAGACTAAAATTAAGGATATTTGAAGTAAAATAAGGACGCTTTCCAAAAACCTCGAAAATAAGGACATGTCCTTTAAAATAAGGACGGTTGGTAACCCTAACAGTCCGCTTATTCGCAATCCGTGACACAGTGACTGGTGGGTTTTGTCAGCAAGTTAGTTTTGCTCTGCTCCTACGAACAGAAAATCTCTTCTGACGAACATATTGACTCAGAAACATGTAATACAACAATATCAGAGACTAATCGAGACTTCCAACTCCCGAAGAAATCCCTAAAAAGCTTTGGTTCACGGTGTAATAGAATAAGTTACTTTAGTTCCTCGATGCACTCACTTCACACAACAAGCTTCAGTGTTCGATGATATTGCAAGTTATTTTTTATTATTGATACAACGAATTCCTGAGATTAGTAAATAAAGCACAAACTAACAGACATAACACTCGAAAACAATGTTTCACCCGCTTTAACGGTCTTTTTAAATATATTTGTAGTTGGGACTATGGTCAAATTTGAAATTATTGCGCCACTGACATATGAACCAGCATATGGGGGATAGACCACTAGTGAAAAATTGTTCCCAAACCTGAGGGGTAACCCACCAACAAATGAGTGTTGGGACCGCTAATAAAAGGTGGAGCTATTGTTCTAGGAAAATTGTCGGATCGATGTTTTTCGAGGGAATTTCCTCATAGTGATATGTCTGTTAGTCTGTGATTAAAGTACTGAAAAATCTCGTTGTCTTCGAACGAAACGATTCCAGTCGAAGTCAACCGAAAGATAATCAGCCTCGTTCTGCATTACGGCGGATCGCTTTTTCGAACGAGTGTGCTTTGCATTCTCATTAATGACACCAAAATCAGATGGGAGTCAGATTCGATCGAACCATATTCGTTCGAAAAATCAACCTGTCGTAATACAGAATAAGACTGAATAAAAGAAAGTCGAACTTATCCTATTTTGCGTCTTGATTCTCATTACTCTGTTTTAAGAAAACTACGAACACTACAGGTAGCCAATTTGGAACCATTCATTCCATCGTGGAAAAACTTACAGCGTGCTATTCCTTCGAGAGCATTGCAGGGTACACTCTTCGAAACATCTCTTAACTGTTAAGTTCTCAGGACAGATAAATTTCAAGCTGTGTTAAAATGTTTCTGTAATGTTATTGTCATGTTGTATACCATGCATGTAATTTTGTAAATTTGAAATGTGAGATCATTATAATCAGGTGAAAAAACGTATGAAAAGATTATGGGTTTTTACGCGCCTTCGAGGTCTGCTGCTGAAGTGAACCTTGAAATGGGCTTTTCCCATACAACAACAACATTAAATTTCATGTAGACCAACACGGGTCAGATGGAAAATGTCAAAAATAAGTAAATGAATAAAGAAAAGATCGGATGGATCAAAGAGAATAGGGAAAGAGACGAATAGTGTGAAGCCAAAAATACCTTATTGAGCAGACCAATCGTGCAATGTAAATAAACATTACTCATGCCTGAGTTGGAGGAGATAAGTATTGTACTTCTATCAAAAAAGAAATTTGAATTTTCGTCAGAATTTAGCTCAATCGTGATTGTAAGGTGCATTCTAGAGTATATGTATGAGTAAAAATAAGCTTAAGAATTATTTCATCTCTTTGTTTCGAAATGCACATCGTTTGATAAACAAATCCATCGATCGACATACGGTTTGTTTTCAAAATATAATAGGAGTCATTTAAAGTGCTGCCTGTAGAAGCGGTTGCCAAAATTCTAGTGTTGAAATCATCATAAAGGGAGTGTTGCCGTTTTGACTGATTTTCACTCTTCGTCTCTTTCACTATTCTCTTTGGGAAAAACGATACAAAAGTTCATTGATTCCTGCATTTATTCACGAATTTACAAAAATAACTGCGAGCGGTCTTACGGCACTTTTGCCATCGAAAGGAAGATGGTTGCTCCTCCCCATTGAGCGCAAGTTGCGAAGAAAAGCAGACCAGCTGTGACATCCTCTTATCATTGATTGCCAGCTACAAGAAGACCTTATTTGGAAACACCGTGTGCGAGATGCACATTCTTCCTGGGGGATGTAAAAGCCGATCCCCTACCAGACATTGCCGTTGAGCGACAGGTACAACTACGTTCCGCTGCGCAGTGAACACATTCTTAATAAGCACATTCACCCGCTGCTTTTGGGTGGCCGTTTGCTTTTCCGAAACGGCCGGCCTCAACTTTCGCTTCTCCATGACGATATTAATGTTGGCCAAATACTTTTTGACCGTCTGGCCGGACGAACCAACATTCGAGCCCAAAGCACGGAAACATTCCGCCACCTTGCCTTCTGTCTTCCGCTTCAGCGCTTGCTGCACCTTTCGTTCACGCAAAACCGGATTGTGTAAGCTTCAATACCTGTGTAATACGATTTTGACATGGACTAATCGCATTTTCCATATATTGAGCATACCAAACCAGTTGAATGCAAAACTCACAATATGTATGATCCTTCGTATTTGTACGTAAACCATATGATTTCAGAAGGTTGTGGTTAAAGTAAGACTAACAGACATAACACTATGAGGGAATTCCCTAAAAAATATCGATCCGGCAATGTATCTAGAACACTAGCTCCACCTTTTACTCATAGTCCTAAACACTCATTTGCTGGTGGAATACCCCTCAGGTTCGGGAACAATTTTTCAATAGCCGTCTATCGCCCATATGCTTGTTCATGTGACCACAGTCCCAACTACAAATATATTTAAAATGACCGTTAAAGCGGGCGAAGCATTGTTTTCGAGTGTTATGTCTGTTAGTCTGTGGTAAGGTTAACTGCTGATAACTTTACAACTACACTCGGATGAATAGATCGCTGGAGCCAATGAAGATTTATTCGATTTATCAACTGAAGCCTTTGTACGTCTAGAAATCTTAAATAGTGCTCACCACCTTATTACAAATATGCTTGGTTCCCTTTGACAGACGGTCATAACAGCGCTCACATGTTGGTTTACTCATTAAGGGACATTGAGCAAATTGCACGGTGTCCATATCCAGGTCTGTGTGCATGTAAATGAATCTTATAAAGTTAGATACTTTGGTAAATATACCAGGGTTTCCTCCACCACACGGCTTTGTATTCCAAGAGACAATCCCAACTTGCACACCGTTATGCATCAACGGACCGCCCGAGTCACCCTAGAAATACGTAGAACCATGGTATTTAAATCTACCGAGGTTTACAAATGCATATTTTTCTTACATTACATTCTGCCTTACCACCATGAGGATGTACGGCACAGATGTTGGTATCGTAGATCGGATGATGATGAAATGATCTGCACTCTTCATTTGGGATGACATAGTAATCAAGGAATTGTAGAACTTCCGGCATATGCGATTCGTTGACTAGTCCCCATCCACCAACTCTAACGCTCATACCATGCCAGACGACCTCTGCGCAAACTCCTGGTAATCTCACGGGTTGAATAACCTTCGAGAAACTCAACGGTGTAGCCAGTTTCAGTAAGGAAACATCATTATCGAGAAAGTTCGCGTGGAAATCGGGATGATTAATGAAGTGTGAAACCTCGTGCACCATGTTGTCCGCCGACGGCGATATCTTAGTTTTTCCTGCTAGAACCGTTAGTAGCCGCGCCTCCGGGATTACAAGAAAGCAGTGAGCAGCGGACAAGATCCAATGTTGGGTTAGAACAGTGCCACCACAGGCGTGCTTATGGTTTACTCGGATAGAAACGATGGAGGGCATTTCGTCGATGCTACCATCTATCCCATTCACGATCCGCCATTCGTTGGTAATTTCGGCTTCTGCTGTAGTTGTTAAATGATTAGAAAGTATTGATATCAGTTTTAAAAATTTTGATATACCGACCTGAGCTTTGTAGTGTATTCAATATATTACTGAGCAACAGCAGACACGTAATACCGCCTCGAATGGTCATTTTCTTATACTGCATTGAAAACTTAGAACTCGTCAGTTCTTAAATGATTTTAGATTCATTCTGCTTGAACGCAAATTTTTTCTGATAAACGATTAGAAACACGGTTGAAGTAGATTGAATCGTGCGAGAATCTCGCTTTTCTGATGCATATACTGGTACATACTGTATTGGTCACAATTATACATTATACACGATCATCATCCACACATAATTCTCTACACATAAAATAAAAATGTTATAAAAATCGCGATCAATTTCCAGCTTACGTGAACACCGATAACAACAAACAATTTGTACACTTACTAATCAAGCTTTCATCAATCAAGCTAGTTGTAGCGGCTAACTTACCATATTCGTGAACATGGTTCACTTTCTTTTGAAGAATTTATCAGGCCATTGTAAAGGTGGGCATCATCCGTTGCTCCATCGCACTGAAGAGCTCGTTTGGTGGCTGATGTCGAATGGAACACCTATCTTCGCTCAAACCGTTCAGTCTTTTTTCGTACACCTATATGATCAATGAGCAATTGCCTTTCTATACTATAAAGCTTTCGAAGATCATATTTTTAAACTAAAGTCGATTAGATAAACATTTTATTTATATCGGAGTGTTATTAGGATTCAGTCATAAAACATATCAATGTGGTAGACGTCAAGGCACATGACTATTTGAATACAAGTTACAACCAATAGGGGTTTTCGTCTAGTATGTTCGGGATGGAGAAATATACTTACTTGGCTACTAATAGCACCAGGCTACTTTCTTCTTACCGAACTGAGGAGCTGACAGTGTCCCCGGTTCTTTACGCGTCTCGCCCACCTTGTCACTTAGCGATAGATCCTTAACGTCTAAATCATCAGATGGAAAAATATGTCCGAATGTAGGACTTCGGTAAGTTTCCGTTGCTTTGGGTGAAGGCTGCTCATCAAGAATCTCCCATAGATGATCAGTTGCGTCGGTAGACACACTACGCTCGTTGGATTTATCTTTCATCAACTCCTTCAATTGCTGGGTAGCACTCTCGATAGCTTTGATGTGAGTTTCGCGAATATCAAGCAGCTCGTTCTGACGTTTAGTGCAGTCGATCAGTTTGCTGTCGAAATCTGAAACACGATCGTCCAACATACATCGTAGCTGTTGTTCTCGTATCTGCGCTTCCTCGTTCCATTTGTCTTCCCATTTGATGAGATTGTGCTTCGCTTCAGATTCGTACATGTTCTCGATCGTGGTCTGTTGATCGACCTCCAAATCGTACTGGAGTTGAAATTTCTTTCGAAGGTAATCGATGCCTTCGTTTGATTCTGGATTGTCAATAGAGATTCGGTGCAGTAACTGCAAATCATGCTTCAAATCATTGCGAACTGCTTCGGACCGTTCGCGCAGTATCATCTTAATACGTCTCACATTGTGCAACGCGGCCACACGATCCCGACGCCTGCTGTTATAAACCCGTAGTTGCTCTATTTCCTTTGCGAATTCTTCTCGCTTCGTGCGCAATCGAGACTCATACAACTTCAGTTCATTCATTTCTTGCTCTTGGCTTTTTAGTTCTTTGACATGAAACTCCTGGTGGTTTCTCAACTCTTTGATTTGCTGTTCTCGCAGTCGGCTCTTCTCTAGTAAAACCTCCTCGTGACGTCTGGCCTCTTCGTGAAGTCGAATTTCACGTTCCTGATTGTTCTTCTGTTCGATTTCACTCTGCATCTGCTGCTCGATCTGCCGATCCATCCAGTTCAGCTTGGCCATCGCTTGGTGAGAGTTCTTGGAATTCAGTATGATTGCATCGCGGTCGTGACCCTTGCGCCACTTGGTATACAGACTGGCTTCGAGATCCATCCTTCGTTTAGCTTCCTCGCGATCGTTGAGACGGTCACGTACGCTTTCCAGTAGATCGGTCGAGATGGGTTTCGGTTTCGGGCGATTTTTGGCTGAAATACAGAAAACAACGTGTTTAATGTAATCGGTAAATATGGGACAAATTGCGAAAGTAAATACAGGGTTTAGGGAATCAAATTGCATCACAAGAAAAGGTTCGTCAAAATTAACCCATTTAACCGATCGTTTTCAAAAGTTACAGCAATCCGAAAATAATGCAATTTGATACCGTACTCTTTATAACGCCTACAATTCTCAGAATCGCGTCAAATTGTGTTCTTATAGCAAGGTTTAAAAAACTTCAAAAACCAGGCCTGTAGTGTAGTGGCACTGTATGGGACTCACGACTGCATGTCGTGCCTAACCACTAAAACACCCCTTACTCTTTTTTCGCCCTTCTTGCTGAAACTACATCGAGGTATTATTTCGTGGGGGCCTGCATGTGCTTTCGTCTCACCATTTTCTCCTGCTCTACCTCGAAGCCTCTCACACGGTCCATGAAATGGCCTTTGAGCCATTGAACTCTCGACTCTTCTCAGTTAGCCGTTTAGCTGCTGATTCCATGAGCCATTTAGCTCCTGTTTCCGTGAGTTATTCAGGCTTATCCCGGTCTACTCGGATACTCCCGGCGGTGAACTCACCCTACTCAGACTGAAAGATCGCTGCAAGCGGAATTTCTCTCGGTACCGTTGTCTGTTTCGTGAGCCAATAGCTCCCATTTTTGTCATGATATAGTCGGATAGTCCACGGCTGTGAATTTACCCTACTGCGAATGCTCCGGCGGTAGATTTTTTCCTATACTGATGTTTGTTCTCGTAAGCCATGTAGCTCCCCGCTTCGTCCCGTTCTAGTCTCTGGCGGTGAACCTAACGTACTTATCGGACCAGTCATTAGGTGCCAAGGTCTGTTCCTCAATTCTGGATGGAGCATAGCTTCCGGTTCACTGGCGCCCCAACGACACACGTGGTCTACTCGATCTGATCCCCAGTGGCGGATCTAGCGTACTCACGAGCTATCCGGGAGAAAGAGAAAGAAAAAGGATGCGCACGCGCCAACATGCCGCAGCACGCCACACACCGATGACGCCATCCTGAGCGTTGATTGGTGGGCCAATCAGCGTCAGCCATTCAGTTCGCCGAAGCGGCAGTTCAGGTATAAATACAAGCGTCCTGTTCTCAATGATTCATTCAGTTTCCAACCTTTGTAAAGAAAAGTGTAAATGTAAGTGAAAGTAATAAAATAGTGTAAAAGTCACAAACTGTTCATTGGACTAGTTGGATCCCGAACGTTCCTGTTCCGCCTGGTTTTGTCTCCATCCAGCTAGAATTCTCTCGTCGCATTGTGGAAGCGGCGCTAAGGGAATTTACCCAGTGTTGGAAGGTGGTATCTGGATTCTCTCGTCGTATGAAGAAGCGGCGCCAGGGGAATTCCCATTCGAATTCGATGTGAAGTGCCAACTGACCGTTCCCGTTGCACCCGAATATGTCTTCTTCCCTTATGTTGGTAGCGACACCAACAGGCACCTATTGATGAAATAATGGCCTTATAGTTGGAAGCGCTGCTTTCTTGGTTCCTTCGCCACGTTTTCTGCACCTCAGAGAGTATACTCGCCAAGTCGCCACTACTCTGTTGACCGTATCCCATATATGCTCATCGTGGCACATGCCTTCGACGATATTGTCGACTGTCACGCCGGACAAACCCCTTCGAACTTCTTCGAAACTAGGGCATTCGAAAAGCACGTGTTCTGGCGTCTCATGCACGTTCACACACTCCGGGCAAAAGGGAGACGAAGCATACCCAAACCGATGCAGGTAGTTTCGAGAGCAGTGCCCGAACAAAAACAGCGTCAAGTAGAAGTTGCCCTCGCCATGTTTCCTTTGCACCCGCACCGACACATTCGAGATGAGTCGGTGGGTCCACCTTCCTTTCTCCGCGTTGTCATACTCGCCCCTGATGATATCGTTCTGTACGCTCTCGCGACACCAACAGCCATTAGGCGTGCTTGTCAACTTCTTCCGGTTGTGCTTCGAGTTCAGCGCAGCAGCTCAGACCGGTACGCCATACCTCAGTATTGAGGATAAGACACCCGCCAGGAGACGTCTCGTGCAGCATTTTGATCCTCTGATGTTCGGCATCATCCTTGTCCTTAGTTGTCCTCACAGCCTTTCTCGCATACATAGTCGACATACCTCCGTTTTGTGGTGAGCCAGCTGCAACTTATCAGCCATCCAGGTTTCCACGATGCCTATTGTCTCTGCCGACAACATATCGTCCTCGAGGGCCTCACTAGTTATTGTTATCTGCAAAGCCGACGATATCGGCTTCCCTGGGCAGTTGCAGTGTTAACACTCCGTTGTACAGTAGCGATTACCTTTTTCCTTTGCTTCAATTCTTTCTATGCGCTTGCGATGACTGTGCGAGAGGCGTCCACTATCGAGATCCCTTTTCAGAAGCTAGATCTGCGATAGTCCGTTCTCACTTTCAGCGTAGTTCATCAGCCTGGTGAGGATGGCCCTTTCCAGAAGTTTACCAAGAGTATCCAGCAGGCATATAGGTCGATACGATGCTGAATCTCATGGTGGCTTCCCTGGTTTTGGCAGCAACACCAGGGTCTTCCATTTATCTGGGATGTAGCCTTCGTTCAGTCATTTATGTAGAACTATCCTGAAACTTTCCGGAGACACCAGGTTCGCAGTCTTCCACGTTGGGCATACCGTCCGGATCGGAAGCTTTCTTTGCTTTCACTCCCTTTTGCCACTATAAGGAACTCGTCGTTGGCGACCCGATTGTCCCCAGCATTTCCACCATCTGCATCAACGTACGGTGTAGGCGGCCATGCGGTTGGGTCATGCTTTGAGAAAAGATCCTCCCCTAGCCACCCGGAATGTCACCTTACCCTCTTCACTGACTGCCTCAAATTTTGCTCTCTGGACCGATCTTCTGGATTTAAGGTAAGCAGCACGGAGGATGCTGAGCCTTTCGTTCCACCAATACGCCGTCAGTTCCTCGGCATTGCTACGTCATACACCTTCGCTAATATTTCCGACAGCTCATCGACATTCGGAATCGGGACGAGGCTGTCGGCACGCATTGCTTCCACAAAAAGGTCCTTGTCGAATTCCTTTATTTTCCACTTCCGCTTGCCAGTCCCTACTCTCCGCGTAACCGGTAGGTCGAACTCTAGATCAATGGAACCTCCTTCAACTCGAACAGCACCTCACCTTTCTGAGTGTGCCTCGTTCTTAATACGTTTCTCCCCCAGCTCTTTTAGCTTGGGATCCTGTCCACCCTTTGGAGGATCGCAGCGTACGTCACGCCGTCGTTTGCTTCGACGACTAGAGTGTCTCCCCTATACCTCTCCTGCCGCGGCCGAAGGTCTTCTTGCTTCTTTTTCTGCTTTTCATCCTTTTCTAGTGTTTCTTTCTCCTCTCTTCAACGGTTTCTACGGTTGGTCATTTACTCTCCATTTGTCGGCTGTTTCGCTGGCTTTCGCTCACTTCCTCGTGCTTCTTAGGTTCCTCCTCCACGGTGTCTCTGGTAGAACAACATTTTTACAAAAAAAATCAGTATCGCTTAAGTACTCTCTATTCGAAAGCTTAGATACTCCTCTTTCATCTGAGACTAAATTTGAAATGTTCTAGACCGCCCTATAGCAATAATTTTTTTTAACGCTTTGATGATTATTTTTGAAGACTGCGTTTCAATGAATAGCTCTTACAAGATATCTCATTTTTAGAGGGATCAATTTTCAGACATTCAGTATTAGAAGGAGGGACTTGTTACGTTAATAAATACATCTGAAGACACCAATGACCGACATTTAGCTAATTTCGCGTTAATTCACAGTTTAAATTTGAATAATATTTTCACCCGGCATATTTTTGTCTCTGGTAGAACAATATTATAACAAACAAATCAATATCACTGATGTACTCACTATCCGGAAACTTGCTTCTCTTTTAAAAGAGACAAGTTTTGAATTGTTCTTCCTAATGGTCCAGAACTTTTTTATTTTAGCAAAATAAATAAAAAACAGAACATGAAATGATTTGGCGGAAAATATTATTTTTCTCTAATATGTGAACCACTGCACAGTGTTTTAAAACGTCGTTTTCGTGCTCAAAATTAATAGCGTCTAAACCGTTAACTTTAGAAGTATAGTTTGTTCGGAGAAGTTGTTGTTCTTATGATTACGCATCCACAGAAGTATACCGTTCAGTGATTAATTCACCTATAAGTGATAGACGAAATTTATTTTCCGAACTATTTGAGATAGAGACTTTGTACCTTCGACAAAGTTGTAGCAAATATTACTATAAAAGAAATGGCTGAAGACACCATATATCTAGCTTCAATAGTTTACGAGTTATGGAACATATTATATGGAAGACCCCTTAACATTAGTTTTTTCATGATAACTTTTTTAGACATTCTCGTATCTTCTTGGAATCTTCCACAAAGTTGTTTGCGGTATTGAAACACATATTTTTGCCGAACATAGTCAATTCCTATTTGTTGAATTTAAAAAGATATTCCAAATTTTACGGAATTTTTGGGGTAACTTCCACCTTAAAGATCTCGTCAGGGAGCAAACTACATCATAACATACTGAAAGTACTAGCTTTTTACTTTTATATAGTCGCCCGATAGTTAGTCGACGCGATTCTCCTTGAGTGTTATATTCAAAACAATATCCCATCACAGTGGTTTAAATTAAATGTTCAAGCGCACTGTGATAAGCAGCTTCATCTTTTCATAGTAAATTGCATAAAACATATTTATCGATGTCCAAAAAAAAGGAAAAGAGAACTTTGACCACAATCAAGATCAAAGTACGAAACGTAGCATATCGTGCGTTCGAGAAGTGTGTCACGTGAAATTTAAACAATCAATGGATACTGGTAAGCTTGAAAAATGATGGAAATCCCACCAGAAGGTTTGTTAATGTCAACTGTTCACAATGTGGATCTTGTCGTGACTGAGGCTCGGGGATGGCTAAAAAAGTATAAAACGATTTTTAGAAGACGCCAAAGCTCTTCTAACGGAAGAAGAAAGCCTCGAAGATGACGGAGTTTGATTATTAAAAATAAATTTATTTATCTAATTTATATTTTTTTTATATTGTAACGACATTTAATTAGCAAGGGACTGGAAGGTGAAGTATTTTTCAAAAATTAAGAGCCATAGTATTCAATGAAGAGCAAGGATTTGAAGTAAGAAAGTTTAGAAAAGCGTAGAGTAGGGTCAATGAACAAGCTTAGAGTTTCCCGGCTACTTAACTGTTTGTCTTCTGCAACGCATGAAAATATGAAATCCAAAACTACAATTTGATTTTTGAAAGGCAATCCATATGCATTGCATGTTATAGGCGACCATGTTCTATGCAATTTACCATAAAAACATGAAGCTGTTTATCGCAGTGCGCTTGAATATTTCATTTTATACCACTGCGATGGCATATTGTATTGAACATAACACTAGGGGAGAATCGCGTCGACTACCAATCGGGCTATTATATGAAAGTAAAAAGCTAGTACTTTCAGTATGTTATGATGTTGTTTGCTCCTTTTTGCTCCTTAATGAACTATTTAAGGTGGAAGTTACCCCAAAAATATCGTAAAATTTGGAATATCTTTTTAAATTCAACAGATAGGAAGTAACTATGTTCGGCAAAAATATGTGTTTCGATACCATAAACAACTTTGTGAAAGATTCCAAGAAGATACGGGAATGTCTAAAAAAGTTATCATGAAAATACTAATTTTAAGGGGTCTTCCATATAATATGTTCCATAACTCGTAATCTATTAAAGCTAGATATATGGTGTCTTCATCAATTTCTTTTGTAGTAATATTTGCTACAACTTTGCAGAAGACATAAAGTCTCTATCTTAATTAGTTCGGAAAATAAATTTTGTATATCACTTATAGGTGAATTAATCACTGAACGGTATACTTCTGTGGATGCGTAATCATAATAACAACAACTTCTCCGAACAAACTATACCTCCAAAGTCAATGGTTTAGACGCTATTAACTTTGAGCACGAAAACGACGTTTTAAAACACTGTGCACTGATGTATTTTTAAAGGGAGAGTCTTTCGATCGTGACTAAACTCGTAATTTTCAACGAAACTAAAAACGAAAACAAATCTAATTGAGATAAAATTGTTCGAAGAATTTATAGAACAATGATAGACTGTTGAATGTAACATCAGTTACACAAGAACCCCGAGCAAAAATATATTTCGAAGAAAAATGAATTGAAGGTTTGTTTTGCGAATTTCAAGAAATGTAATTATCAACGCGAAACTTGCTAAATGGTGTCTTCGAAGGTTTTCATTAACGTTACAAATTCGTTCCTCTGACAGTGTGTGTTCTCTGATTAAACCTCCTAAAAGGGAGCCCCTCCCCCTCTTCTTTACATTTGCTGACTACGTCTATGTTATTCAGCAATTCATTCTTAACATTTCATTCAAAGGTACCAAGTATCTACGATGAATATATTTTCATTTATTTAAGTTTTAATTATCGATGTCGGTGGTGCAATGGCAGTGCAGTGTTGGAAAAAATAATAAATTTCTGCATTTGGATTGAACCATAAGTTTTAAAATCGATATAACTATTTTTTGAAAACTCGTGGCTAGTTACCGTCTTCGTCTTTGTTAATCAAGGTTTGAACTATAGTTTTATAAAGCTGGTTTTTCATATTGAGTTAAATAGCGATCTTTATTAACGTAAATGCAAAATAATTGATTTTCCCATATAAAATCCCATGCAAACCTTGAACGCAATGCGCAAACACGGGAAGCAACCAACCGCTACCAAATTTTGCACAGGCATTTGCGACCAGAAAAGGAGCTCAAAAAGTGCTGTGCACGCTAGTTTGAATTATTTTGAAGTTTTCCCATACAACCGCGAGCTACTCTATTGGATATATACAATAAACTTTTAAAGCTTGCCAATAAATACATCGTTTGGCAGCCGATCTGCTTATGTGGTAAACGGAGTGCGTCGTTCGTGACTACCGAGACTGTAAACGGGGAGATCATTTTTACAATGGAGAAGACGTTTACGTACTAGCCCAGTACACGTGCTATTAGTAGGTGCCAAGCCAGTGGCGTAGCCAAGGGGGGGTTTTGGGGGTTAAAACCCCCTCCAAACCAAAATATTTCAATTGCAGAAAAAAAAGTTTGATGCTGACTAGTTTACTAAATATTTTAAAAATAATTTAAAGTTTATTATCTGTTCATTACATTGAGAACCTAATGTTTTAAACGTTATGGGGACTTTTTGTAAATTGTGAGAATGGGATCTTGTAGCTAATATTTTAGTGAGGATCCTATAGTTGATAAATCATGTAAATATCAATCAAAATAGCTCAATGAAAACGCCTACATAGAAACTGATGAAAAATGGCATTTTACGCTTGTCTCTTACAGGTAAGAATCGGTTTTTATGCGCATTTGATTTTTTTTGGGTTATCACTTATATAAAGTTCCACTAGCTAAGATTGGTAATAAAAAAATTGAAAATTTTTCACGTTTTTCACTATTTATGGTGTATATTTGGGAATCGAATTGAATGGCGCCAAGATTCCATAATTTGGAAACCATCAGCTTTTGGAGGTTTAGTATTTAGCAGCATAATTTTGTTGATTAATTTTTCCAGTTGGATACATTACTAATTCCAATCAAATTTAGTTCGAGACTTAGTGTCTTCAGCAAAGTTTTCAAGAATGTTATTGCAAATAGCTTGCTTGAAGATAGGCGGCAACAAAGAATTTGGGAGAGTACCTTGTAGATGACGTTTACTATTCTAGTATGCAAAAGTGACTTCAACGCCACTTTGGTAAAATTTAACTTTTTCGTATTTTTAAGTTCACTATGAAAATTCGCATCTTTCAGTGCAAACGACTTCAAATGAAAATTAAAAATAACCTGTTGAAATACGAAAATCAAAGTGGAGAAAGCATGCTTTACCCGCACCATGCAAGATTTGAAAATTGATTTCCTCAAAAATATACTCAATGGCATTTACGTCACCTTTGCATACAAGGGCAGTTCAGTAATGTGATTAATCGGTAATTAGTTCCCGTTTAACACCATTTTCATAGATGGGACATACTACTCCCTACATCCTATACTTCGGTAAAATCTCCTCCTTCCAGATCTTCAAAAGCACCCAGTTGAGTGCTCTAGCCAATTCCTCTACTCTGTGTTTGAGTAGCTCACATGACAGTTGATCATTGCCAGTGATTCAACCGTCCTATTTTTTAATGAATCTTAGGTAGATCCGGAATCTGTCGCCGACTGCACGCGTGTCCAAGCTGATTCTTGCAATACTTTTGTCGTCTACTGCTTCGCTATTTAGGTGTTCGTCATAATATACTTATCAATCATGAGAATTTCTGCACATTATTTATAAGGTTTACAGACTATCCTGTGCGATAACCGGTTTATACAATGCCCCGGCCTATCAGAATGTTTATGTCAACGATGACGAGCTTAACATTCCGCCATAGGCAGCTATCATAGACATGCTCCAGCTGCGCATATAATGCATCTTTCTCGGTTTCGTGAGGTCAGTGCACATTGATAATGCTCTAGTCGAAGAAATGGCCTTTGATCCACACTACACACATCCTTTCGCTGATTGCCTGCCACTTGATCACGCGTTGGCGCATTTTGCCCAGCTCTTGTGCCGTCGCTCGATCCCCGCATTTCCACACCTTCTGCCCCTTCTATCAAAGTTCTTCCAATGCTACGGTTTCGAAGTTGCGAATTTTCAACTCATCCTTTTCTGCTTGATTGTTAGTAACGTGGTGTTTTTGAACTACTCGTTGAACTTGACCTAACCTGTCTCGTAGTCCGGCACCCAACATAACTGACACCTGCGACAGGTATTTAGTTCTGCCTACGGTAGGATTATAGCGCTCATGCCCGCTCACACCATCCCGTTTCGCTATTAGTGCAGAACACAGTAGTACCACAGATAACAGACGTTTAGGCTCGATTTGAATCGTGTGTAAATACCCGCTACTGAAATTCCGAATAAATCAGACGTCTGAAACACGTTTGGCAAACGTTTGCAGATGGCGCAGTGATCACTACAATGCAGTTAGAGTGCAGCTGTCAAACACGTGTAGCAAACAGTTGCGCAGATGGCAATAGTGAAACACGCATTTTCAACGTATATCAATTTGAAAGTTTACACAGGTTTTTGAAGAAATTTTGTTCTAGCCTAAACGTCTGTTATCTGTGGTAGTACCCAGTCGATCGCGGCCTACAGATTAAATGTCATCAATAGACCCGCCAACATTTTTGAAAAATCGAAGATTTTCGTCAAAACCCCCTCCAAACCAAATTTCTGGCTACGCCACTGTGCTAAGCTACCATACGGGGTGTACTGGGGGCGAGTCGGGCTCGAATGGTGACGCTGCCATTAATACCGACTAAACTCCACTGGGCTCCGCCATCGTTCCCCCCAGGGACTACCTCTCGGTATTACTTCTGGGGGATGGCTGCACTTCATGCTCACGCGTTCATACTTCCTGTATTAGGCTTACCTGGGTGCTCTCTCTATCGCACCTTGATTCACTCTCCAACACTCCACATGAGGCTGACTTTTGTGCTCGACTTTTTCGTTCCTTGCGAGGCTGACTTGTGTGCTCACCTTTTCCATTCCTTGCTAGGCTTACTTTTGTGCTCACCTCTAACATACCATGTGAGGCTGACTTGGATGCTCACCCTATACCTGGTTCACTCTCGATCGTACCACTCTATTATACCCCTGTCGCTCCCCCTGGCATCCCATGTGGGACATTTTTCTTAGGCCCCACTTCTGACATATCATGCGAGCCTTACTTGGGTGCTCACCGTTTTCATACCTTGTGAGGCTGACTTTTGTGCTCACCCTTAACATACCGTGTGAGACTGACTTGGGTGCTCACCCTTTCACTCCTCTGCCACGCCACGAGGCATCGATAGCTAAGTCCCAACATATTACACTAACACCCTTCCATCTTGGCATGAGGCAGTCCACATATACGCCTATACACTCGCTCTTCTGCCTTGCTGCGGGGTGGCTGGGTTTACCCCTTACGCGGTTGCCAGTCGCTGCGCCAAACCTGCCTCAGCATGAACAGACAATTCACTCACTTTTCTGCGCTCGGCCTTTTTCGCTCCAACTAACCAATCACTGGTTAGTCGTGCCTGTCGTCTGTTGCTCGGTGCGCCAAATTACATGTAGCCTACAGGCAATCTGGGCGGTTGCAGTCGAGACTGCGTTCCACTTCTCCACCGCTTGACAAATCCGCTGAATAAGTGTATCAGGGGTTGTGTCCCAGCCACAGGCGTCAAGCATTGCTCTTCTTTCGACGTCGAAACGAGGACATACGAACAGTATGTGTTCGGCAGTTTCGTCTACATCTGGGCAATCAGGGCAGGCTGGGACCTCCGCGTGCCCGAACCTGTGGAGGTACTGTCGGAAACAGCCATGGCCTGACAGGAACTGTGTCAGATGGAAGTGAACTTCCCTATGGGGTCTTCCCACCCAGCTCGATATGCTAGGTATCAGCCGGTGGGTTCACCTACCTTTCGAGGAGTTATCCCACTCACGCTGCCATCTGGCGACCGAGGTCACCCTGGTGCGCTCGCGGGCTCCTCTATTTCCACGTAGCTCGTAGCACTCCTCATCTTCCCGAATAACCAGCCCGACTGGCATCATGCTCGCTATCACGCAGGATCGTGTGATACCGTGCGGTAGGCAGATATCACTCTGAGGCACATCACGCGGTAGGTGCTCTACAAGTTCTGTAGGTAACTGGTTACCCTCAGTGCTCTTGACCATGACGGGCCACCGTACCTGAGGATAGATACGGCAACGCCTGCCAGTAACCTACGTCTACTGGCGCACACCTTTGAGCTGTTAGACATCATCCTCGATAGTGCCGCAACAGCAGTCGACGCTCTCTTGCATGTATAGTCGACGTGGCTGCCGAAGGTTAGCTTGTCGTCTATAATGACTCCGAGAGACTTCAGACTCCGCTGTGAGGTAATCACGACTTCTCCCACATGGATAACTGCATGTTGTGCCGACTTGCGGTTGTTGACGATAACTACCTCCGTCTTATGCTGAGCGAGCTCCAGGCTTCTCGCGCTCATCCATTCCTCCACCGTGTTGATCGCGTGTTCTGCAGTTAGTTCTACCTCAGGGATTGACTCCCCATAGACCTCCAAGGTCACGTCGTCGGCAAAGCCGACGATCCTGACCCCAGGAGAGAACTTCAGTCTCAGAACCCCGTCATACATGAGGTTCCATAGCACTGGACCTAGGATCGAGCCCTGCGGGACTCCGGCGGTAATAGGAACCCTTTTCTGACCGGCATCGGTCTCGTATAGCAGTACACGGTTCTGGAAGTAGCTTTCCAGGATCCGGTACAAACCCACCGGTAGGCTAAGCCGGTGTAACGAGAGCGCGATGGCATCCCAGCTTGCGCTGTTGAATGCGTTCTTCACGTCAAGTGTCACTAACGCACAGTATCGAATACCTCGCCTTTTTCGTTGGATCGCTATCTCGGCAGTCTTTATCACTGAGTTGATAGCGTTCACTGTGGACTTACCCTTCCGAAAGCCAAACTGGTTGCTTGACAGGCCGTCCGTACGGGGTTAGCCTGTTGAGGATGATCCTCTCAAGCAATTTGCCAGTCGTGTCGATCAGACAGATTGGTCTGTACGCCGATGGGTCGCCTGGCGGCTTCCCGGGCTTCGGCAACAACTCCAATTTCTGCCTTTTCCATCTATCGGGAAAACGGCACTCGTCAAGGCATCTCTGCATAGCTAGCCTGAACATGTTCGGGTTCGCTATGATCGCTGCCTTGAGAGCGCTGTTTGGAACTCCATCCGGCCCTGGAGCTTTGTTCATTGCTAGGGAATTAGCCTCTGCGAGTAGTTCTTCATTCGTCACCGGAGCCACCATTTCGGCCGTGTCCGCAATGTCTCGTAGTGCAGGTGGCCAGGGGCTTGTGGCTCGAGACGGCCTGACAGGAGTACTTCGATAATCGTCGCCGACCGGTCCGGAGACCGTTCTGGGGGTGAAGAGCCCCCTTTGGTCTTGGCCATCACGATTCTGTAGGCGTCACCCCACGGATTCGCGTTGGCACTCTCACACAGGTTTTCGAAACACGCTCTCTTGCTGCTTTTAATAGTCTTGTTAAGTGCCAATTTCGCAGCTCGAAACACTTCACGGCGGTTCTCTCTTGCATCCTCAGTGCGGGCTCTTTGCATCCTACGTCTAGCTCTGAGGCAGGCTGATCGTAGAGCTGCAATCTCGGCACTCCACCAGTATACCGGGCATCTGCCGTTTCTTGGCAGGGTTTTTTCGGCATAGTGGCGTCGCACGCGCGTGATAGAACGGCTACCAGCGCATCCCCGCTTAGACTGTCGGTGTTGGCCTCCAGTCCCAGGACCGCGGTGAAAGGGGTCATTCTCGCCCCGGTTTACCTCGACCAAACGTGACTGGTGACTTCCTGGGGCGCTTCGCGTTCGACGTCGTTTTGCGCTTGCCCTTCGAGGGGAACTCAGCCGCCGCTTCGAACGACATGGCTGCTCCATAGAAGGGGAAGGCCCCTGTCTGGGTACTTATGTCGTCCTTCTCTCTTCCCTCCCTCTTGGAGGCCACTGTCTAGGTTCCTCTGTCGGACTTATCCCGATATTCCACCCTCTTGGCGTAAGCCTGCTGTTCCTGTCTTGCGACACGAACAGCCTTCCGGAGCACCACCAGGCTCTGTTTCAGCTCCTTGCTGATGTTTTGCTTCGCGCTAGTGAACTCGATTATTGCATCGAGCTGCTCCACCACTTTGCGCATCGCGGTTAGTCGCCCGTCCAGGGCATTGGTAGGGCTATTTTCTACTACTGCTGGGGAATCACTGATGCTGTCGGATGCAGCCCCCGTCGCTTAACTACTCTCCCCACTGGGGGGAGACCTCATCAAACCACCTATAGCAAAGGGGTTCGGCACCTCCGTTTTTTGGTTTTTGTTGTTTTTCACGTCGCTCATTGATCCCACGAGTCGCGCGAGAAAGAAAGGTCCGCCATGCCAGAGCTCCGCAGTAACGTGGTAAGGGACGCTTACTGTGGGGGTTGCCCAGGTACCCCACAGGGTCCGTTAACGATCGAGCATCTTTTTCACCCCCTCGATCACTCATCCCTCGGCACGGGTCGCTTCACGCCTTGGACTTGGGGTTATGACCTATTTTGCTTTACGTAGTGACCGCGGCCCAGATCATCACAACCATCCTCCTTTACCAGGGCTTTGGACCTGTAGCTCTGGTTCTCAATAGTTCCAAGTACGTAGGTTATTACAGACATGCTACTATTGAGATCCGTCGTTCGCTAGCGGAGCTAAACGGGGAGATCTACCTCAAGGAGTGTGTGCAGAAGTGTGTGCTTCCTGTGTGAAGCATTACGAGGGCTCTACGATCTTTTGGCCGGATCTAGCTCCGTGCCACTATTCAAATGCTGTTCTGGAGTGGTACGAAGCAAATTGGGTCACTTTCGTACCCAAGGACATGAATCCCCCAACGCACTTGTAGTGTGCTATAAAACCAGAATTGTTAATTGGGATTGGTCGGGGATTATCTGCTCGCCAGATGGCGCTTCGGAACAAATTGTGTATTCCTCCTATTTCGTTAAAAGTCGCAGCAGCGCGCGATGGGTATTAGCTACTAATTTATAAATGTCTCTCATGATTATCAATAATTGAAAAAATGTCTAGTGTGTGTATACAATCCATCTCTCACTGACCGGTAGTGCTTTTATGGAAGAAACTTGTCTGCAACTATGTAATGACATATTTGTTTTCATCGATAGATGTACACATGTTTAGCCCTGGGAATGAAAGGCGATAGCTCTACTGAACATCCAACGACCCATTTCAAGAATGCCTTTTCCTACACGTACATTCTGAGGCCGCCTTCATATACAATAAGCCCCGCGCGAATATATCCACGTATCAATTGGATATTTGCAATATATTCGCACTTCCAGAATGAAAAATGATATTTTTTATTCTGGCACGTATTTACAAAAGGAAAATATTTGGGAAAGTATACAAGCATTGAAAAATAACATGAAACGATCTCATCAGTTCTGAATAAATAAATTCATGGGATTTCTGTAAATAATTCTCCTCCATCCGTGAAATTGTTGCGTCAGCTACTCAGGTCCAGATGGTGCTGTAGGAGCTAAGCGGAACGAACGGGCGTATTTTTGGCCGCTTACTTAACATACTTCAATGACAAAGTTGTGACGGTAAATGTCTATGCAAAAACACACTTTTCTCGCGATATTTCATCCTACTAGCACATAACTCGAGAGGAAAAACGACCTACTGAACGATTGACTTCATTTGCCTGTTGAGTATGCTGTATATCGCTGGAAAACTACGAAAAATAATGCAATCCACCAAAATCACAGCAATGCCATTTATGTAACATAGCCAAGCTAAGTGAATCGCCCATTATTAGACAATACGCAATTAGCAATTTCGTTCACTAAATATCGATTGTCACATCCGTAAACTTCAATGGTAATATGAATATTGAACAATGTTTTATAACTGTTTTTTTCCACTTAGGATACACATGCTGTTAAAGTTAGTGAACTGAAAGCAACTCTTTCAACTCAGATAGGTCAAACTAGAAACATTTGCAACGAACGGTTTCGTCCTAAACAGTAAAAAATCCTCACGTTGATGGAAAGTGATTTGCAGATGATTTCGCACTACTTGCCCAACATTTTAACACAGACTAACAGAAATAACACTATGAGGGAATTCCCTCAAAAAACATCGATCCGACAATTTTCCCAGAACACTAGCTCCACCTTTTATTCACAGTCCCAAACACTCATTTACTGGTGGGTTACCCCTCAGGTTTGCGAACAATTTTTCACTAGTGGTCTATCCCCCATATGCTTGTTCATATGTCAGTGGCGCCATAATTTCAAATGTGGCCACAGTCCCAACTACAAATATATTTAAAATGACCGTTAAAGTGGGTGAAGCTTTGTTTTTGAGTGTTATGTCTGTTAGTCTGTGATTTCAATGCAATGTGTCACTATTGGAATAGATGATTTTAAAGCACTACGAAATCAACAGCAAAGCACTTCCATTTGAAATGTGTTGCACATAAGTTCTGATAGATCTTGCATTCAACTATCTACGCATTCCTTTCGGTATATTCCATTATAAATATGTTAGCTGAGAACAAATAATTGCATAATAAATTCACCACAAGTACAATATATAATACTCATGTTCTACATTACTTTAAAAATGTAACTTTTCCATTCTTGCTCCTATTTCCGAACATGTATTTGTAGTCGGTTAAAGACTTTAGTATTTTGGCACTTTTTACCATTGTATGGATGGAACCACTTAAACTCAATAGGTTAGTACAGTGGTGCGATTTCAACCGATATTCATTTCAATTTAAAGATCATTTCTATTAAATAGCTTTCAAAGACCAGATCATTTTGATACGAGTTATGAATCCATAGAAAATCAATGCTAAATCACTTCAATTGTTAGTGATACATGATAAACTGATTCAAGTGCAAAATCATTTGAATTAGACGTGACATTTTTTTACCGTGTAGGTATTCATGGAAAATCACGTGGTTAAAAGTCACAATCATAATCGAGAGACGCGTCGAAACGCACCTTTGATTTCCCGTTGAAAATCATCCTTTTCCTGTTGCAGCTTGGCTCGCGATCTCTCACGCCGCTCGTTCTCCGCAGCTTCCTTCTGCTCCTCTTCCTCTCGTCGACGCTGGGCATCTTCGGCATGTTGATTGAACTTGGGCGAATTCCACGAATCGTAGCGAGACGTAATTCTGCTCCACTGATCGTAGTATCGTTCCATGGCCGCCGACTTTTGGAACTTTATCTGCTCTGCTTCCAGACGTTTGGCGAGGGCTGCCTGCAGTTTGGCACTCTTCATGATCTGTGAGGAAAATAGGAGGAAAGTAGGTACAAATAAACAGAAGGATTCGAAATTATGGAATAATTTAAAATATATCGGTACGATTATGATGAACTGCCACAAACTAAAAATAAACAACCTTCACCTGTGCGATGGAATCCCCTGGAAAACCAATGACCTCTTGATGGCACCGGGCGATGGTTGTTTATGTTATCAGTTTGGCAGTGAAGATATTTGTCCGAGCGTGAGCCAATATTTACACGATCAATCCATTTTTTTTTTAATTTGGTCGTTTCAGCACACATTTGTACACTTATTTATTTGGTGGTACATATCTCAAGTGTTTGTTTAAACAGAGACAAAATAAGTTGTCTGGCGCAAGACGAACTAACGATGACGATGTGTTGTCACGATCAAGTGTCATACAGAAATATTTATTTCCACGGGTAGTAGCTCTAGTAGTAAACAAGTGATAATGAAAAATCACATTCCATTTCAATTGCAATAGCGATGCGTCATGTACATAGTAATGAAGGTATATATTGTGAAAATAGTTCAAATCGCAAGGGAGAATAATAAATTCGCCAATAAGATCGTGTGAGTGTATGGATAAATTTTCCTACAATTTTTAAATTGGTTTTATTGTTCTACACTTCGGGTTCAACAACGTCAACTGAAACATGTATCATGCCCTTATCAATTGCAGGAATCATAGCAATTTCCTTTCATAAGTTCATGTCAAAGCAACTTCAAACAATCCTTGAGGATCGTCTGTGATTCCCCGTCAAAGATTATTTACCGTTACCGTTAAATACACGGAACGGAGAAACCGATCACTTCGCTCTTACTAAGAACTATTTCAAATCCTGCAATGGCCTAATTGCGCATTGTACAACGCTTACAATCCTTCATGTTAAGTTTCTTCAAGAAACCTAATATTTTCCGTGTAGAAGTGTCATTCATGGATGTAGCTTCATTTATCATAGATACCTCATTCTGGTTATCGCATGGGGTTATGGGCACAGAAAGTGTCTGGATGTTTCCTCTATGGTGTGTTTAAGCTTTAAATATTATAAAACCAAATAACGAAATTTACTATAATAAGATCACTTTCGTTTTCCAAAATTGGAGTTCAATATCACAAAGGGGTTTTCATTCTTCAATATAATGCTACAATTAGTGTGTGAAAGAACCAGAGAGCCACACAACAATTTAGAACCTACACGCATCAAGCACTCTCAAGTACCTCAACCACATTTATTGGATTCGCACGGGAAAGAACCCAATTCCGACCGTACTGAGTAATGCCTAACAGGTGTCAATGTGATCCACGATTTATGCCGCGTAACATTCCATAATACTGTTGTCCCTTTCAGTGTAGCATCCGAACGATTCGGCCGATTATCGAGCGCAAACTAGTTTTTACTGTCATATTCCATTCAAGTTTGCTTGCTTTGCCCAACATGGCATGGTCTTTCGGGGAGTCCCCGGTGTGAATTTTGATGAAGGTGATGGTCAAAGTACACCATATGCTATATCAATTAGACCGGCGGAAATATTGATTTTTGCGAATCGCACCCCGAGGTTTATACCAGATATGACCTTGTTTCGCTAAAGCATGTTTACGTTCCATGGGAAACTGTGTGACCAGATCAAACAGGTTATAACCCAGGACATTCAGGACTCCCTCGCGATGGATACCCAAATTGACTTGACCTACATAAATGATCAACATAACCAGGCTATTTTATTGCAACTGTTATTTAGATCAATAATCTTCTTTTGAGAGTGGTTTAACTGGAACTGTAGAATTGGTTTCTCGAAAAGGCTCTTTGTTAGAATCACTCCCTACAATTGCAGACGCGACGGGAAATGCCAAAACACTGTATAAGGTTCTGAATGTGATATCGAGTGCTTGGTTCAGATGCGACGACCTGGAATTTTTATGATCGCGTGGGAACGAGCAGTTATTAGGGTGTACCAAAATGACTTCATGTTAAAAAGTCATTGGGCTCACTTCATAAATTAATGGTATCAGGACCACTTTCTTCTTGGTAATGAATTCGCGAAAACGATCCCTACTGGTGGCGACTTTTTATTTTTTGAAAAATTTGCCGACTTTGGATAAAATTTCAAATTTATGCCTGACGAAGTGCCCCTGAACTGTCTTAGATTTTTTTAGTATTTTTTTATTTATCTGGATATCCAAATGGAGAAGTTTGGTGAGTTGGTTTGTATAATTTTTGGACTATAAGAGCGACAAAGCCATTAAAACTTAGTAAAAAGTGAAATTTTTGGTGTTTTTCATTAGTTTTTGTTCAATCTTTTAATTTTAAAGGTATAGGATAGATTTCAAATAGTTGAGCCGAATATAGAAGCGCAATTTTGTTGAAGGAATTGTATAGCTACCTACGGCTGATGGGGTATTAGTTATTTAAGTTTTTGTTATAAACCATTTATCATTTTTAGCTAATCATTAAAAATAATACTGTTCCAAGAAATAAAACAATTAAAATTATGAAAAATGGCGTTTTTCGTTTTTTTAGTACGTCAGGATCGAATTTAACGAGCATCTGATGATTTTTTATGCGCTATCAATTATAAAAATAATGATAACTTTGCGAATAACACCAAGTCTCTAATTATTTTCGAAGAGCCAATTCTCAATAACTACTTCTAGGAGGCTTATTCACCAAAATTATTGTATCAGAAGATGAGCTGTATTGTGTTGCAAAACTTTTTCGAAAATACAAAGCTCTCAAATTGATTATTTCGGAATTATGTGATCTAAACGTAAAGTTTTTCACCAGTATCCTCACTCTTCTGCATTTTTGTTCACTTTGAGGTGCCTAACATGGAAATGAGACCTATAGAAATACTGAATACGCCATTCAATTCAGCATTCAAATATACGCCGTAACATGGCACTAATTCGACATTTTTTAAATTAAATAATAAATTTTTATTTTATTATTCTTCATTTGGATCTCAAGAAAAAAAAAGTTCTGAAAAAAATCTAAAACCGTTCAGAGGCACTGCAACAGCTATTTGAATTTGAAATTTTACCCAAAATCGCCACATTTTTCAAAAAATCAAAAGTCGCTACCACTAGGGATCGTTTTAAAGAATTCACTCCCAAGAAGAAAGTGATCCTAATACCTTCATTTTAAGAAGTGAGCCCGATGACTTTTTAACATGATGTCATTTTGAAACATCCCAGTAGTTATATGTGCGCACTTGAGATGCTAAACGTTCAATCTTTCATCATTGGGCTTGTTTGCGAGCGTAGTTGTGCATGGATGATCGCGAAGGTCCCAAGCGTTTGTATATTAAAGTGTTTATTCGCGTGGCACAGCGACTTGACTTAGAACAGAAGGTGGACCAACGTCAAAACTTGGTCGTATCCGTTAAAATGAGATGGTTTTATGTAATGTTGGTACTCTGAATTCGTTTTTCAGATTATAACATGAACTATTCATTAGGGCTGCTAAAAATAATGCTTTTGTCGAAACGGCTACTTTTGTCTAGTAATTTGTGTGTGCAGGATCGCTTTTAGTATTAACCCCTTTAAGGCCTCTTTTTATTTCGGTTATATGAGTTTTAACCTTCGGGTCATTCGCTTCAGGTTAAAAAAATCTCTTTAGAAATTTTTTTAGCCTTATGTGCGGGGTTGAGAATCGAACCCAGGTAAACTGCATACAAGACACTAACGCTATGCCCGCCTCGCAGGGCAATGTTGCTTATAAACAACATTGACTTTAAACAGCTACAACTTCTGGTTTAGATAAGAAGAGATTTTTCTAACCCAAAAAACGAGGCCAATGACCCTATGGTTAAAATCTCTATAATGGGAACAAAAAAAAGGAAAAGTTATCAAAGTTATTGGCTGAATACATGTTTATGAAGCGCTGTAATTTTTAATCTATTGCTCGTATCTTTTGGAAAATTTGGATTGGTTTCAGATAAAGTAATAAAAAAAATTTCGATTTTTTTTAAATAAAAGGATATGTAACCCCTTTAAGATCGCTAAATTAGGTCGCCGGTAGTAAATTAGCATCCAATTTTCTAACTGCTAGTTGTCTGATGCATGCGAAAAGTATCAGGAACGAATTTGGTATATATTATGGTATATAACAAACTTAAATGAGGGCATTTAACATCATCGATATATGCGAGATTTAATTAAATACCACTTGGCCGTGTACCAAGAAGTATCTTGTCTATGTACCCGCTCGGGAAGTAAAGATTGATGGTGTAGCATCCAACAGGGGCCTTAATTGCGAATGGGGTTCGCTCCTTCAAGAACCCTTTGCTTCGGCCAGTGAAAATCCTGGTTCGAAAGCAATTGCGTTCAGGAAAAATCAAGGAGTATATGAAAACAACTTATTTTCCATCAGCCTCATTTCAAACTTATCGCCGAATCTGCTCTTCCAAACTTTGATCTTTTGAACGGGGCTAGCCTACCTGTTCGCCTTTTTGTGCCGCGAGGAATGAACTACCGTCATTGCAAACAATTAGGCACGCTGTGGAAAATGCGGAGATAATCATGAAAAGTTTTTCTACTGTGGAGAGACTCCGCATGATCTCTCGACATATCCCGCATATAAATTATGTGGGGACAAAATAAAACATTCTTTTAAGGAACGCAAAAGAATGCAAAAGAGCGCTACGCCACCGACAACGACTAATTTACACTTCCCTTGTACACTAAAGAGCGAGAGTCTGACCATTCCGAACATCTTCTAATGTACCTATAAATTTCCGAAAGAGGAAAATCAGTTTTCTCTCCTAAGCTTCCTCGTAAATGCCTGAGAGTGTCCCTTGAAGGTTACTGTTACAAAACCGAAGTAAGTGGTTCCTGGTCTCGGTAATTTTAGAAAATTCCCACATGGGACATCAAAAACCCCCAGTGTCCCTGTATTTCTTTATTTATTTATTAACAGATTAAGGCCGAAGTGGCCTGTGCCATATACAAAAGATTCCTCCATTCCACTCGGTCCATGGCCGCGCGTCGCCAGCCACGCAGTCTGCGAAGGGTCCGCAAATCGTCTTCCACCTGGTCGATCCATCGTGCTCGCTGCGCGCCACGTCTTCTTGTACCGGTCGGATTGCAATTGAGAACCGTTTTCACCGGGCTATTGTCCGACATTCTGGCTACGTGCCCGGCCCACAGTAGTCGTCCGATTTTCGCGGTATGACAGATGGGCGGCTCCCCCAACAGCTGATGCAACTCATGGTTCATTCGCCGTCTCCATGTGCCGTCTTCCATCTGCACTCCACCGTAGATGGTACGCAGCACTTTCCGTTCGAAGACACCAAGTGCGCGTTGGTCCTCCACGAGCATGGTTCAGGTCTCGTGCCCGTAGAGAACTACCGGTCTAATCAGCGTCTTGTAGATGGTCAACTTCGTACGACGGCGAACTCTGTTCGACCGAAGTGTCTTGCGGAGGCCAAAGTAAGCACGATTTCCTGCCACGATGCGTCTACGAATCTCTCTGCTGGTATCATTGTCGGCGGTCACCAGTGCCCAAGTACACGAACTCTTCAACCACCTCGATTTCGTCGCCACCGATGCAAACTCGAAGCGGGCGGTTCTCATTCTCTTCTCGTGAACCTCTTTCTATCATGTACTTTGTCTTCGACGTGTTGATGGCAAGTCCGACACGCTTGGATTCTCTTTTCAGTCTGATGTAGGCTTCTTCCATCTTCTCAAAGTTTCGTGCAATAATATCAACGTCATCGGCGAAGCCAAGTAGCTGAACGGACTTTGTGAAAATCGTACCACTCGTGTCGATCCCTGCTCTTCTTATTACACCTTCCAGCGCGATGTTGAATAACAGACACGAGAGACAGACCTTGCCGTAACCCTCTGCGTGATTCGAAGGGACTCGAGAGCGTCCCTGAGACACGTACTACGCACATCACCCGATCCATCGTCGCCTTCACTAATCGCGTCAGTTTGTCCAGGAATCCGTACTCGTGCATAATCTGCCATAGCTGATCTCGATCGATAGTGTCGTATGCGGCTTTGAAGTCGATGAACAAATGATGTGTGGGTGCATTGTACTCGCGGCATTTCTGCAGTACTTGACGAAGAGCGAACACCTGGTCCGTGGTAGATCGTTCGCTCATGAAACCCGCCTGGTACTGCCCCACGAACTCTCTTGCAATTGGTGATAGTCGACGGCATAGTATTTGGGAGAGTACTTTGTAGGCGGCGTTCAGCAGGGTGATTGCTCGGTAATTACAGCAATCCATCTTGTCGCCCTTTTTGTAGATAGGACACACGACACCTTCCATCCACTCCCTATATTTCAGTCCCTACATTTTCCCCCAGGTTTAACACAATGGATTTGCACTACGATTAAAGGTCAGACGTAACGAGTACCCGACGCGAACAACCATGAACGGTCTCCTACTTCGTGGTGGGCGCCAGATTTTTCTTAATATATGCGACGCTACAAATGCAAATGAAAAACTTGATGAAAGCTGAAAACGCGATTATTGGCACCGGATTAACGAACGTATCATCAGAGACGCAATGTTACGTCTGGAGGCTAGGGCCTACGCTGTGTATTTGATTCATCCTGTGATTGGAATACACGGAACGTTCGTCATATGATGTCAGCTATGCATCGCTTTTATGCAAATTATTATGACAATAGTGATGAGTGCAATCATAAAAGAGGCTGTGCTGCCAACATTCTCCCCACAAAACTGGTGGTTTTAAATTAACCTATCAACGACCATGCCCACATCGTTACAGTTACAGGAGGCTCTCCGTTTGATGGAGCACGAAAAGCATTCTTTGTATTTCATGGAGAAAACATGGGAGCCTCTGAGTACTTTATCTGAAAAATCATAGCAGATTACCTTAGTTTGAGTTCTTTCGCAGTGCTCCATTCCGGGTAATGAGAAGGCGGACACTTGGATTAGAATGATAATGAGTAGATGGACATTTAGGCATCAGAAGGTGATATTTATGAAAGACCGCGTAGCTTCAACAAGTTTTTAAATATTTCTTCTCAGAGGACCCTCCAAAATTGGCAAATTTCGTGCAAGTTCAGGAATCTCAAAGGTATTAACAAACCTTGGTCCAAGAGAATGGAGGAGGGTTAGGACTTCATTCGTGTGATATCTCGTGTCATGTACAATCATTATACGTAGAATGCCCATCTCCGGCTATTGGGGTCGTGGAGAGCGGTCTCTGCGGTTGTGGTGGCGGTTATCGCGATATTAAACATGTTGTCTGGTCGTGCGCTAAGTGTTCTAGTACCAGATCTCCGTTAAACGAATCCCTTCGGCCTCGTTCCAGTCCAGTCCGAGATGCTATACCAAATTCGTCACTGATACTTTTCGCATGTATCAGGCAACTAGCGGTTAGGAAATTGGATTCAGAAACGATTATGACTTTCATTGGTTTAGTTTTCAATAAAAATACACTGGAAAAAATCAGCTTAGACAAGGAAAAGGTTTTTTTTTTAATGTGCCCAACTTGATTTTTTGACAGTAGGTAGGGAACATAATTACCTATCTAGGAGCAAAATTTCATCCAAATCAAAGATGGGTTTTTTTTCTAAATCAACTTTAAATTTTTAAAATCGATTTTTTCAGTGTAGAAGTCGATGAAGAATTTTTTCAATATTTTTATTCAAAAATTTGACTTATTTTGTGAAAATCACTCCTTCAGCATTTTTTTGTAGGACTTCATTTTTAGACTATAGCCATTTGAAGAAAATTGGTAAAAAAAAGTTTGACCATTTTCAAAAGACAATCTATATCATTTTTGGAAAAACAAAGCATGCAAAGTGACTTTTTGTGACAATGTTCTCATGTACAGAAAGTTTAATTAAAATCTGAGAGGGTGCTGCCAACATTTGTTGGAGTTGGTGGGAAATTCGTAATATATTGCCAAAAAAATGCCACCGAAAATGTAATTAATAAATAAAATACAAACACAAGTTACACTAGTTTACAAATTTTGGGGTGATTGCAGTAAGTTAAGAAAAAAAGGTGTTTTCTATGTAAATTTCGGGTTGCTGAACACAAAAATCATATCCATTTTCTTTTTCAGAGAATCGTTTTGGAGATTTTTTTTAAAAACGTGTTTTCGACACTTTTTGCAGTTATTGGTCAATATCTGAGGAATAAATTTTCCGATCAACGTAAATCGACTCACCATTCGAATGGTATTGATGTGCTAATTCCAAAAACGTATAAGGTGATCGGATTAAATGTCATAAATTTGGTGTTAAGAGCGACCAAAGTCAAAAATGTATTTTTTTTTGTAAAATTCCTCATTTTAAGTTGATTTTTCTTAAAAAAAACAATTCAGAAAAAAAAAAATCTTTTAAATTTTTAGCCTAAGATTACGAAAATTCGATAAAAACTGTTCATGGTATGAAGCACTGACCCAAGCAACATATTTTGTTGGGAAAAATTGTTTACAACTAATAATAACACCAAATCACGTGTAATAATCCAGTAACGGTGAACATATTCTCAACTGTTTCATCACCAAAAAGCCGTAAGGTGGAGTCTATTTGTAACAAGTTATGAGAATGTATAACGTACGCTGTGCTTTGAAAATAAAAATTCTATACTAAATTTTCGGTGTTGGAAAGACACGATGTTGATTTGGTAAGATCATATTGAACATCTGGAATCAAATATTTAGCTCTTCTATACTAAAACTTGACTGACTCGTCATAAAATATAACAATTAGCCAACTCTAAGCTTGCTCATATGACCCTACTCCACGTTTTCTAAACTTTTAATTTTGAAAAATATTTCACACCTTTCAGTCCCTTGCTAATTAAATGTCGTTACAATATAAAAGAAAATATTAACTGTAAGGCCGCTTACAGAGTGGCGGCGAGAAGCTGATCTGGGCCTGGTACTGACAGTAGGATGCGAGAAACCTGCTTGGAGCATATCAACTAAGGGCTGTCAGAGTAAAAACAGGCAATCGGCGCAGATCCACTCGGCTTTCACTCTAACATCATCCCTTCATTTTGCTGCAAGCAGGTTTCTCGCATTATAATATCAGTATCAGCCCCAGCTGAGCTTCTCGCCGTCACTCTGTAAGCAACCTAATATGTATTACGCTGACATGCTCGTAGTAATTTTTCACTCAAATTCAGACTGAGGAAACGAGAAGACAATTATAAAATATATTTTGTATATCAATCGCAGGTGGATCAATTGTTGAACTATATACATACATCAAAAGAAGGTATTCATAGCTTCTAAGCATAAACCACTACAAGAAATAGTTTTGACATTAGGGGAGACCGGGGCTGGTTGGCCGAGTTTTGCTTTCGGGTACCGTAAACCGGGGTGACTTTGATCAACGGGGTGACTTTGATCAATCGAAACTTTTTTCCTAGATCGCTTATTAAACCAGAATAATCTACCGAATCATTTTAATTTGAACTGATTTTTACTCTAAACTTATAAAATACTGATTTGTTATACTTTTTGAGTATATTGTTCGGTTGTTGGGTACAAAAACTACAAAAAACCGAAATTTGACTTTACCTTATTTTTACGAAGCTTCGCAAAGTGTCTATTTTTTATAAAACAAATAAATCTCCGATTTGAGCAAAAGTAATAAATTACAAGCGAGTTTTTATTTTCCTTTAGATTGGGATGTACCAAATTTAGTTTTAAGAGTTTGTTTATTTTAAATACATTTTTTTGTAAAACTAGTTGGCAATTATTTCAAATTATTTTAAGCAAAAATTCGCAACATTTTTTTTATTGTTCAATATTCCAACGTGTTAGAATGGATGAAACTTTTTGTACATCGATAAAGCACTGAAATAAAACAATTTTAGCAGTTTTAAAGGTTTTTAGAATCTTTTATTCTAGTTGGACACGAATTATAGGAATTTTGGTTACTCGAATTTTACAGCGCATTGAAATACTTTGTATAATACCAATTAACATCTATTTAACAATGAATATCTTTCCAGAATCAGTTTAAACTAATGTGGGTGAACATGCAGGTTATCAAAGTCACCCCGGAATACGAAAACGGACTTCAACTTGAAATCATTTTTGGAAAAATAGCTGTAAGTGGACAATTTTAGGTAAAACCATCCAATCTTATTCTCCATACATCAGTACATGGTTTAAAAATATTAAACTTGAAAACAATGTGTTGCGTCTAGAAATATGTAATGATTACTTCGAAAAGTGATCAATGTCACCCCGGTTTACGGTACATATGTAATTTTTTTCATTCATGAAAAAAATCAGGGAAAAGTTATTAGCAAACAAATGCGGAAAGAAAAATCGGCCAACTAACCCCAGGGCTGGGGTAGGTTGGCCGAGTTTGGTAAAATAAGTTAAACCCGTCAAATGTATCAGTGGAAAAGGTAAGGAAAATAAAATCCACTCTTCACTTTTTAGTCTTTTTAACCTTTTTGGACTTACCTTTGGCAGCTTTAGTGAACTTTTTACCACCTCTCGCTGATTTTTTTCCTCCGCCAGCGTACGCTTACGTTTGATTTAATTTTTCTGCTCCTCCAATACTGATTTTATTGGGGAATCGGTCAAAATTTGAGACGATCCGCGTTTACGAACTTGCCACTTCTTCATATCAGATCGTGCACTCGCCTTGGGAAGAGGTCTGACGTCTTTAGAGAAGCTTACATCTGCAGCAGATTCTATGCTAATGGACGAGTTTTGTTCGGGGTTGGGTCGATCTGTGACAAATCCTGCCAGAAACTCCTCAGGAGGAAAAATTTCAGGATTGAATCGGCACACGCCAGAGACTCTGAAACCTGCTTGGCATTTAATTCATAAAATATCGGAATCAACTTTTTTATAAACAATTTCCGACTTTTAATGAATCTAATCTCTTAATTCTATTTGGTAATAATTTTAAATTATTTTGATTACTTATTTCTCGTGTATATTTTTCCTTATAATCATCAATATTAGCATAATATCAAATTTTGCTTTGAAAAAGGATGGCATTTCACAACCCACTTAATACCCCACCAAAATCACTATAGATGTCGCTACTGCGCATAATAGCCTTTTCATAAAAGGCACTCGGCCAACCTGCCCCTTCGGCCAACCAGCCCCGGTCACCCCTACCTATTTAATTGGGTTATGCGAACTGCATATTACAAGGCTATATTTGTTATACAAGAAACGGCAATCAATTCGTTTTCCTAATGTTTTATCCTTTCTCAATTGTGCTACAGTTTATTAAAACAACATACTGAACCAAATCAACAACCTTTTCTCCACATTTCCTTTTAACACCTACTGCACGTGCCTGCGACAGCCAGTTGCAACATATTTCACATATGGCGCGTAAACCAACGGCCGACCCAAGCTCTGGCTTTATTTACGCATATATCCACCGACAAAAGTGTTTGATGGTCCACCGTTTGTCTGAAAAGTATATAAATAAGTCAAAGCTTTCACCCCACTCCATCATTTCCGACCCATGCGTGGATTCGAAAAGTGGGCGTCGCTATTCTTGAGCGCGTACGAGCGCGCTTGGTTAATTTGCAATTGTTTAGTTTTTTTCAGTAGTACTACGCGATGACTTCGCAAGTTTCGTTCATCGTTGACGTTAATGGAATTTGATAAACAGTCATCTAATTGATGGCATTCGGCCCGGGTTTCTGATTACGGTGAAGCACCTCGCGTGGCATTATAGCAACACGCTTACGGCTGCTCAGAGCTACGAGGTGACGAGGAAGTTGGTTGTGACAAAAACAGTTCAGTTTGAAGAGGTGTGACTGTCGACATTTTAGTGATACATATTTGTGGCGCGTGAGAAACTCGAATGCATTGACCTGTGATATACTCCGTACTACAGTGTAGCGTTAGATGATTAACAACATACTTCAAATCACCTGTTTCCTAAGTTGCTAGCCGGCCGTGCATTGTCGATTGATAACAATACGGGTAAATTTCAGTGGCAATGGCAGTGATTTATTTGCGGTGCTTGATAACGCCAGAACGGCACGCAGTAGTTGTTCGGGACAAATAAAAAGAGTTACATGTGCCTTTGACTATTGCCGCACGGTGGTAGAGATAGTTAGTGAAAACTTGCAACTGCGAATCTTTCATTGTGTCACAAAATAACGTTGGTCTCAATTGAAATTACTATGCAATCCCTCGCCGTATTAGTAGCTGTTATTCTTTTTCTGATGGATGGACTTCGAGCATGTCGTGAGTAAACTAAACTACATTATAAATTATGGCGGAACAAACTAAAAACAAAGAATTTTGCGCAGTGGATCGAAACTAAAAATGATCCCATGATTGGGGTATCCAACAACTTGTAGTGAAAAGATTTAAAAAAATAGGAATAGAGGATCACTGTTCAAAAGGAAGACAATCGGTATCAATAAAAATGGCAATCTTGAATTTTGCCATCTAAATATAAACACAATAATGATTTGCTTCTAAAATATGCGATGTCAAAAGAGTATCCCATAGCTACATCTCAGCAGATCGGTTATGTTATCTACAGGTTTCAGCCTCCAAGCCAAAGTGTCTAATTTTTTTTAAAACGATTGGTTACCCAGCAAGGCCCACCGCACAGTGGCACGACGAGTGACAAAACCCCAAAAATCAATGTCTTGTAATTCTTTCTAAAATATTTATTTTATTTTTCTCCTGGTGCGAACAAAAGTATCTCAAAATTTTACGATCATCGGATGAAAAATGCATTTTTCACATGTCGTTGAAGCAAGTGATGTCGATGATTTCTATTCAATTCGTTTCCATAGAATTGTTCGCACCTTCAAACTTCAAATGGCGATATCTCAAGACCAGTTACATGGCCGATTGGAGTAGTTTTAAGTTTTTTGGAAAGAAGAATAAATATACTATACTGTAGATATGAGCTTTTTGTACAGAAATGATTTACCTTTGTTCTATATTAAGAAAAAGCATTTGAAAAATTTAATGTCGTTTCAGCAATTTATCTTTATACCTCTTCCAATTTTTTCCAACTGATAGCAGAAATGGATTCAGCTACCCAAAATTAGTTAAATACCCAATTTTTAGCCACATAAACCAATTTGTATAATTTTGTCACAACTTTGTATGGGGAGGTGCCACTGTGCACCGGAGACTACCTGTGTGTGCAATCGTTGTTTAGTGTTCACGAAAGACGTGTGACTTTTCGGATTTTAGTGTCTAACTAGCTCCAATTTGGTGCTGGTTTGGACTTATCTGACTAGCATTAAATTGATGTTAGTTACTGACAAGGAGAATACGCATACTTTCTGAATATGATATTTTTTTGCGTTTTGGAACTTTAGGAGTTGAACATTTTTCAATCACTGGTAACTTGATAACTTTTCGATGTGCGGAAAAAATTAAAAAAAGTTGAGTTTTTGTTTAAGCTTAACGGAAAAATTAGGGTTACATATTCGGCAATTATCACAAACAAATTGAACTTATTTGAAGTACGACCAATTCTATTTTTTTTTTTCGAGAGTTGTCCTACTGGAGCTATAGAGCTAAGTTCTCGAAAGGGCTCCCCGTCAAAATCACTCACTACAATTGCAGACGAGACAGGCAATGTCGCCTACTAAAACGCTGTTGAAGGTCAATCGCAGCGGGTCGTTGCTCTTAATGTGACATTCATTGTACGGTTCAGATATGTGCGGGCGTACACAGAAAAAAATATTTTGTAATTTTAAATTTATTTTCATGCACATATTTGGAGCATGAATATGAATGTAAAATTAAGTTCCAGCACATACACACAACTTGTCGTGCTTTTTTCAGCGATATTTATTGTAATTTTACACGTTGATTAGAAATTACAATTTCATTAAACGGCAAACCAATGCTCTTGAATGTATTTTTAATCACATATTGCTGTAAAATAAATGACATGTAATATTACATGAACGAAAGTGTAAAATCACATGCTTTGTGATGCTCTCATTGAGTCCATCGAGTTCAACTTAATTTTCAATCAATTTTTTGATTTAAGCTTTGTATGTTTACATTCGTATTGATTTACATGTCGCTTAATTTTCATTATTTTTTGGTGTGTAGGGACTTCGCGTGTATTATCACGAAAGGCTTGAGCATTTGTACGTTAACGTGTCCAATTGCGTGGGCGTTTGTATGCCGCATGTGCTAGCATGTATGTAACTTCGCTTGTATAAATCCGATTTTGTAACCGTGTACCTTTCGTATATTCATGTGTGTTCTTGGATGATCGCGCGCGGGCCGTGAATCTGATACTTAATTTTTGGTGTACGGTTCAGATTCTAGAAGAAAGTAGGTTCTTCCATATCACTAGAGTCCCCAGAAATATCACCATGAAACATGTTGTTTAATGGATATGAGCTTAATTTTTTGATTGGTTCAACTGAATGTATGAGCCTAAGTTGCTAGGACGGAGGGTAAAGATTTCCCGACATGACCGATTCATGATCGCGCGAACACGGACGTTTGCGGGTTCGCGTTTGAGACCGCGTTTGTAACTTCGTAAGTACTATGACGTTTACCTTATTACCGAAGTGTAGGTGTATAGACGATCGCGAAGGGTTTAAGCCTTCGTATGTTGACGTGTTTGTCGCGTGTATGTGACTTCGTGTGTATAAATTTGATTGTGTAACCCTGTGGCCATTCACATATTCGCGTGTGTTCTTCGATGGTCACGTGGACCGTCATTCTGATGCTTAGTTTTCGGTGTACGGATCACATTCTGACAGAGAGTGAGTTACCCCATATCACTAGAGTTCCCGGTCATGTCACCATGGAACATGTTGTCCAGTGGATATGAGGGCTTTTTAACCTTCCGGCAGTCGCGCTAGTGTACTGAGTGCACGCTGTTCTGAAAATCTAGCGAAATCGTCTTAGGAAACCAGCGGCTGCTCGTTCAGTGGGCCATAAGCGCGACTTCCGGGGGGTTAAATTGGCAGGAGTTTATACATTCACGCTTGTGACCGCCTTTGAGAAATTATCACCGGGATGTTAAAATGTTTGCGAGATCGCGAAGGGCTCAAGCATTTTTATGATAACGTGTTCGTTGCGTGTATAAATTCAATTTTATAATTATGTGACCATTCCCATATTCGCGTGCATTTTTGAATGATCGCGCGCGGACCGCGAATCTGATGCTTAATTTTAAGTGTATGGTACAGATGCTAAAGAAGAGTCAGTTTCTCCATATCACTAGACTTCCCGGTTATGTCTCCATGGAACGTGTTGTCTAGTGAATATGGATCCAAACCGTACATCTTGCTTCCCGTACATGACGGGAAGGACTGCTCATGTTTTGTGCAGTCGTTAGCTTGCTGTTGATGTCTGTGATATAGAAGAAATTTCTATTTAACACCGACTGAAATACCCCACCACTAGTCCGAGTCGGTTTTTTCTGACTGTACTTTGAAGCTAGCCGAGTGTGAGCTGATCTTCAAATACGGAATGTGTCGCGTAGTGAAAATCGAAACTCGTCTTGATCCACATTGTGTTTGCTTTGCTTGATGCGCAATACAATGACAAGCGAAGTGTTACACACATCTAGACAATCCGACGCGTTATATTTCTTGTATAAGAATTGATGAAATATGAGTGTGACGCAGAGAAGATTTGAATGTGTTGATATTGCCGTTTGAGGATTTTTTGTTGGGACTATTTCAGTATTACACGTCTTGCTATAAGAGCATTTTTCTTATTGCCGTACCAAGTTTTGGGTGTAGCCTTACTTATGTCGTTTTTCATTGAAAAACACTGGGGCCGTGAATTGAACTTTCTAGCAGAAGTGGGAATGAAGCACGTCTAGTGGCCTGCTCTTCTGCTAGAAAATGCAACACCAGTGCAATCCGCTGCCCCGGCGTTTTTCAATTAAAAACCCCATTATAGTCTTTTTCTAAATACACGGGAATCCTGATTCTAATTTTATCACTTTCAGCCACGTGCTTTAAGTTGTTTTGCAAAACGAAACGTTCAGCTTCGACTAACGTGTTGAATGATATCAATACTGCATTGCGAAGATGATGATACTGAAGATATCAATACTGCATTGCAAAGATGATGATACTGAAGATAGATCCTTAAGCCTATGCTCCATAGTCACCTTCAGCAGGTATTCTACTTCACGAAAACTCGGACGTATTGAACAGGATTTTAAGTCAACGACCGCGGCGTTGTTTCGGAGCAAAGCTTTTTCGTCAATTTTACTCATGATGACAAGAATAAATGAAATGTTTCCTTTGTTCTCGAGACCATGCACACTAGATCGAGAGGTTGATATTTACTTTTCACTTGGTTCGATTGTACGTCTGACTCAGGCAGAAGTAGACAGTAGACTGCAAAAATGGGTTACAAAGATATATCACTTTTGCCCTAAGAGGATATATATTTGATTTTTATCCTAAGAATGGTTCCGGAAATTATTTATCACAAAAATTAGTGAAAACCATCATCAATAAGGGTGTCATTTGAAAGGGGTTGGTTAGTAGACACCAGAAATTGATGACTAACCCTCTGGAGGTCGTAGAGGGCACTGAGTGCACAACGATCTGAAATTCAGACAAGATCGTCTTGTAGCTTCAGGAGGTCGCCTAAATGTAGATAATAGCGCGAGTGCCTGAGTGTTAACGCCATTTTGAAATTAAAGATGGCGACTTTCGGTTACCAGAAAATAGACGCTCAATATGGGCGTCATTTCAAAGGGGGTGTGAGTAGACGACAGAAATTGATGATTAACGCCATTTTGAAGTATAAGATGGCGACTTCTGGTTACCACAAAACAGTGAAAACTGAAAACCATTGTCTATATGGGCGTCATTTGAAAGTGGGTGGTCAGTGGACATTGATAATAATGGAGTGGGTGGTCAGTGGACATTGATAATTTACTATTTTGAAATCCAAGATAACGACTTCCGGTTAGCAGAAAATAGAAAGAATCATCATCAATATATGGGTCATTTGAAACGGGGTGGTCAGTGGACATTGATAATTGATGAATAACACCATTTGAAAAACCAAGATGGCGTCTTCCGATCATCAGCAAATGGAGAGAATCATCATAAAAAAGTTGTTGTCTGAAAGGTGATCAGTAAACATCGGAAATTGATGATTAACGCCATTTGGAAAGCCAAGATGACAATTTCCGGGTACCACAAAATAGAGAGAACTATCATCAATATGGGTGTCCATTGAAAGGAGGTGGTCAATAGACATCAGAAATTGATGATTAACGTTTGGAAATTCAAAATGGCGACTACCGGGTACCAGTCAATCTAGAGAATAATCATTAATATGAGGGTCATTTGAACGACAAAACAAAGAACTAAATTACTCCCAATATTAATAAAATGGTCTAAAAGTCTAAGATGGTATAATATTGAACAAGAAATGGGTTGGTGAAGAATCGCTAGCAAAAAATTCCAAAAACGTCCAATTTCAACAAAAGGATTATTAGTAAATTATAAAACGTTATTATAACAGCTTCATAGTTAGACAAGTTTGTATCCAACAGTATAACAAAGCAAACGTCATTGAAGAACAGAGTAAACAGCTAAGGACCAAGATTGCTCCCTTGCAGCACTCCCGAAGGTATATGCATTTGTGAAGCTATATGACTTATTGTTTCCTAATTTCACAGAGAGGGAACGTTTTCTGAGGTACCGTAAACCGGGGTGACATTGATCACTTTTCCAAGTAATCATTGCATATTTTTAGACGCAACACATTTTTTTCAAGTTTAATATTTTTAAACCATGTACTGATGTATCAGAATATATTGGCTCAAATGGCACGTTCCCTGTACATAGTCGGGGATTTGTGCCTGAAATTTGTCCGCTTACAGCTATTTTTCCAAAAATGATTTCAAGTTGATGTCCGTTTTCGTATTCCGGGGTGACTTTGATAACCTGCATGTTCATCCACATTAAGTTATTGATGTCAATTTTTTTCATTCGTATAATTTGCGTGCAACTAGAATAAAAGATTCTGAAAACCTTTAAAACTGGTAAAATTGATTTATTTCAGTGCTTTATCAATGTACAAAATGTTTCATCCATTTTAGCACGTTGACATATTGAACAATAAAAAAAGTTTCAGTTTTAGCTTAAAATTTTTTGAAATAATTGCCAACTAGTTTCGCAAAAAATTTGTATTTAAAATAAACAAACGCTTAAAAGTAAATTTGGTACATCCCACTCTAAAGGAAAATAAAATCTTGCTTGTAATTTATTACTCTTGCTCAAATCTGAGATTTATTTGTTTTATAAAAAATAGACACTTTATGAAGCTTTGTAAAAATAAGGTAAAGTCAAATTTCGGTTTTTTGTAGTTTTTGTACACAAAAACCGAACAAAATACTCAAAAAGTATAACAAACCAGTATTTCATAAGTTTAGAGTAAAAATCATTTCAAACTAATATGATTCGGTAGACTATTCTGGTTAATTAAGCGATCTACGAAAAAAGTTTCGAGTGATCAAAATCACCCCGATGATCAAAGTAACCCCGGTTTACGGTACGATTCAAGCCATTCGATGAAATTGGGCGATGCTAGTACAGACTCAATTTTTTCCAACAGCAGAGAATGATCAACACAATCAAAATTCGCTTTTAGATCGGTATATACGGAGTCCATCTGCACACCAGTGTCTATGTTTTTAATGCAATGTGAAGTGAACTGAGCTAAATTAGTAATTTTTGATTTACCAGGAAAAATAAATGTTTCTTGATTGAGATGAGTGTTTTAGTTTTGCGAAGAAGGATATTTCCTACTAAGAGATCGATCAGTTTCGATCGAGCACAAAGCGAAGTAATGCCTGTATAATATGCAACATTTTGTTTGTCTCCTTTTTTGAAAACGGGAAACATGACCGATTTTTTTCCAATGCGCAGGAAACGTTACTTGTGATAGCGATTGGTTAAAGATGAGCTGAAATAGGACACACAATGCACTCGCGCATTTTTATAACAATACAATATCTAATCTAATCTAATAATTTGGATATCCAATAATGCTGGATATCTAACCAAAAATGGTGGAAAATCCCCTCAAATTAACACATTTTTGCATTCTTGCTAAATTTTTTCAACAAATTTTAACATATCCTTAATATACAATTAAATTAAATCATATTAAATCAAATATGAAAAATATTCCCCCGAACTGTATTGTACAAGTTATAATAGCTGTAAATTTTTTCCTCTTAGATCAAAAATAAAAAAATTATGTCAAATTTTAATCTCTTGGTATTAAGATTTAAAAAATAAAACAAAGAAAACAAATACAGACGTGTCTATCAAATAAACGAACCTATTAAAAAATAAAAAATGGGTTTTGACCAGGAATTGGTTCTAATTCCTCTGTGCATTTATCGCCTAATTGTGTGAGCAAAACAATCACTATCCCAATTACCCCGAGGTACCTACCGCTTACGATGAACAGCATATCGCATTCAAAGAAGAAAAAAAACAACGTAACAACATTGAACAGTCTGCTGCCTGCTGTGGCGGGGATTTTTATTCAACATGAAAAAAACGTGTGACTTGCTAGCAAGGTGAAATGATACCCAATCAAAAATATAAATTTCGCTGGGCGCTTTCATAGACGGTTGTGACGGTTCCTAGTAGGTAGTACTATTCAAAGTTCACTGAGTCACATTGTTGTATGTCGGTATTCAAGAGCCTAGATGCAGTAGCATTGGAAAGTTGGCTGAGTAGTGTTTTGCGGAATCTGATAACGTTTGTTTTCGCGTGTTTCTCATCGGCTACGATGGACAACGGATTAGCAGTGGAGGACAAGCCAAACAATGCCCTTGATGCACAAGGTACGCTTTGTAGCCTAATAGTCATTATAGACGAGGCAGCTTATCTTGACCGATTAAAAAGATTACCACAAACGAAATGCAGTCTCATGAAGTGGTCACTTACGGCTAGCCGTTCCGGTATTAGCGGTGATGACAGTTTAATTGAACGAGATAAATGAATCGGGGAAGTACACGCCATGGGAGCACTTTATTTTGGAAATGTAATTGACAAACAAGTATATGGAGCAAACGGTTTTTCTTCTTTACAAACCAGATGACAAATATGTGGATTTCGAGTTGTCAGGAAGGTTGAATAACACAATTAGTTTTCCACAAACACAACAAACCAAGAAGATGTGTGATATTCGAGAACTAAATCCAATAATTGATCCACTGGATTCCTACTCCCATGTCGTGAGAGGTTACAAAACAGGAAGCTCATTTCTGGTATTTGTCGTGTTTCATTTTGCTGTTCTTATGTTATCAGTAGAAAAACTTTCATACTTTTTTTATTTTTGATTATAGAGGTTTTCATCTTAGGGTCATTCGCCTCTTTTTCGAGTTAGAAAAATCTCTTTCGGAAAAATCTCTAACCCTACGTGCGGGGTTGGAAATCGAACCCAGGTGAGCTGCGTACAAGGTAATCGAATTACCAACTACGCTATGCCCGTCCCCTAACAACTTTCGTACTTCTATGTAAAGTTGTTTTTTATTAGTTTATATCCGTTCATCTACTTGAAAGCTATACTGCCCATAAAAGCATAAGAGTCCCATATGGATTTTTGTCGAAAATAAGTTATATGTTGGATTGTATTCTGTAACTCCACTGAATCGCAATACACAAAAAAGATTTACAGGTTTGTTTAGAAAATATCGAAAAAATACCAAAACATGGTTGTCCCATCCATAAGGCTCAATGAGAATGTAAATCTTCATCAGCGTTTTTCTCGGCTTGCTGTTTTTCAATATGGGACTCTTGTGCTTTTATGGGCAGTATAGAAACTATTCAAACTATTATGACATTTAACGAGACTGTGTGATTGTTTATGTGGGTCCATGTATATTGATTTATGTGTACACTTATTTCATGTAATTATTTTAGTAATGACTGAAAAATTCAAATAAAAGACAATTCAACGCATTGACTTTAATTTGGGATGCTTTTGTTTTTGAGATATACGTGATGTGAAAATCCGAGCTGTTTTAGCTTTAGCTTAGCTTAGGTAGACTGCCAGTTGTTGCACTTCGTGATTGACTGAATAAATGAAAATTAACAATGAATCAAGAAAATTATGCTTGGGAGCAGTAAAACATTCTCACTGTGCATGTTTCACTGAATCAAATTTCCATAAAATGGACAATAAAAACGCCGACCACGTTCAATGCTGTTCTACCGGGGAACGAAAGGAATGTTAGTTTGTAACTTGCTGTTGATAGAGACCGAGCAATTTGAATTCCGGACGGCCGGCCATCGGGAGTGCTGCTTATTTATACTGAGAGTTTTGCTTCTACTTTATGCGACTTTACCCAACTACAACTCCGTTACTTTTCCGAACTTGCTGAAATAGCTGAAATCGTAGCGGTAAATAACAAGAAAACAAGAACAAGAAAAAAACAATAGTAAAAGGGCAAAATCAAAATATTGATCGATCGAACAAACAAAAGAAAAACATTAAATAATTTTGAGCTGCCTAAAATAACCATTAACTGTACCGAAAGATTTACTTTGTATGACGGATACAACGGGTATTCAATAAAAAATAAGATTTTTTTCAGTCATGTAGTTAAAAAACAAAAAAAAATTCAACGAATTCAGTTTTTTTTATTAAAAACATAATGTGTAGTCTTCAAAAAAACGTTAATAAATATTGAAGAAGGGGCCCTGGTCAGCCGTACGACGCCACTTAGTCGCGATGCTCCCACAAGAGCGCTGGACGGCACTAACGTCAATCTTCCGGATACAATTCCGAATCCTGGTCGTCAACTGCTTCGTATCCTTGGCCCGCCAATTATTTTTGTGCAGAAGGGCACTGAGGGAGCAGAAAAAATCATCAATGGGACGGCACTGGGGCAAGTTGGTCTGGTTCTTTTCTTTCGGAACGTACAATATCTTTTTCTGTTTAAGATACTCCAGCGTCTTCTTGACGTGATGGGAAAATGCCTTGTCCGGCTAGAAGACGTACTTCCCATTCGCATGATGCTCCTTTAAGAATTTTCGTAAGACACTCCTCCTGGTACACATGTTGATTGATGGCCAGACCGTTCATCTTGAACCACGGCTTTGAAATCCTTCTGTCCGATATGGCGATGTACAGGCGTACAGCACAATTTGTTTTTTCAAATTTATTCCTAAATTTATATTTTACTTCAGGGGGTATGGCCGACTTATCGCTGGAATAGTAGCTGACATTTCCTGGAATGTGGGTCTTCGAGAGCGGAAAGTAGCTTTCGTCGTCCAGCACGAACGACGTCCCGCGGTAGTTCTTTGTCATCCACCGGCGCTGAAATTTCACGATCGCTATCTGTTCGTCCGTGTACTTGGGGGACCGAGTCTTCTTCCGAAAGATGATGTACTCCATCTTGAGGGTTCGGTGAATCAAGGTATGGGAGCAGTGATATTTTCGGCCGGTGTCACGCAAACTCGTTCCGTCCTTGTTGTCGAACAGCTTTTTCAACGCTTCCTTCTTCTTCTTCTTCTTCTTCGTCATTATCTTCGCCGGACAGCCGCTACGCTCAGTGATGCCAGGATCCGGTAAACTGTACTCACGGGCACGTTTTCGTCTCGAAAGTGGTCTACTGTAAACTTTTTTTCCACGATGACCATGCGTTTCGTAAAACCGTACAACACGTCGCGGAGTGCTTGCTGTTTCGATACCACCTTCTATTGAACTGACAGCACCCGAGCGAAAAGAAACATGCCACCCATTTCTAGGGAGTTCAGAGACAAATTCTCTTGGAGAGAAAAAAAATTACGCTCTTTACTTTAGGAGGTTACAGCACAGTAGAATTTAAAAAAAATATATTTGTTAGTCTAATATGTGCTTTCGGATGCTTAAAATGATATCCCAAAACATTGAATACGAAACAATACGTAAATGTTCAAATTTTCAATTCTGCTGCAACACCGTGTATATCCCGTGTATGTACTGAAAACTTTAACCGCGTTTTTCTCGAGCTGGCCGAAAACGTAACTCGAACAAATGATTTTTGATCGCTTTGAAATTTTCACAGTATTTTCAAAATTGATTTCTTCAGCGCCGTACGTAGTATTTTATTTCTTATTGGTAACAATTTTGTGTCGATTTTTATGACATTTTCGGCGTTTTTTCACTCAAAAGTGCGCCATTTCGCGTAAAATCAAAATACCGAAAAAAAACATCCTACGTACGACGCTTGCTATTTATATAAGTAAACAGAAAAACTTTGGTTTTTGGCTCTAGGTCAAAAATTACGGGAGATAGATTTCCGGCCGTGGAGCCCTTCCAAAAAAACTGACATGGGGGAAAATGCTGCACAGCCGCCGTCTTGTGATGAAACTGCTCGCAAAAAATATTTTGTGTGATTCAATACTTATGTTATAAATCCCATTTAACAAGATCCCGATTCACCTATTTATTGCGTCAAGAAAAATTCTAGAAATATGCTTATTTTTCGTGCTCTACAATGGTGTAAGCCCTTAATTACAGAAAGGTATTGAAATCATTCTCATTTTTCATTGTACACCCATTACCAGAAGTTTTACGCACGCGTCGTTGTTTTCCCTTCCTTGTCAGCATACGACCACAGATCCCAGCCGATCTTCACTAATGCCGCCTCCACTCAAAACGAAACTGAAACAGGCTCCAATTCGTCAACCTGCCGAAAATAATTAAACTCAGTTCCAGATTCAAGCAGAAACGGCACAATGTGGCCTGTATCCAGGTTGGTACCGCGGGGTGGTAAGGGATAGGAGTTCTGTATCAGAGGTGAACGGCGATATAGTTTTTTTTGTATTTCGTTTGTTTGACACGGCTCATTGTGGTAACTTAACGGAGCCGTGGGTCTATTAAATTATTACAATATGTAAAAATAAAAATGAACAAAAAATATTATGAAGTATCCTTCGGGTCTCGTCCACGCAACTTTCTATTGCACGGGGAGATCTTCTTTCGTGGTAAGGTACCATTTGTCTGCTCGCCTAGTGCATATTGTGGGTCGATTAATTTATTTTTGGTTCCGTCGATGTCATCATCGTCTATGGTGTCTACATATTTACGATCAGATGTTCCTCCTTTCTTATTGCCCTTACGGGTTACGAGAGTAAAGCAGCTGTCATTAGCATTGGATTCCTCGTCGATGGTGCTAACAGTTGATTCTGAAGCATTAGATGCTTCTTTTATAGTAGTTATTATGGCCTGAACAGCTGCCACAAAATTGGTAATCGTTTGTGGTTCTGGTGATGGTATTGAAGTCTGTGTTTCGATTGGTTTTCCGAAGGTGTTCAGGGAATTGGCTGTGATGCATTCTCCTCAACATCTTCCGCACAAGGTGTTCCATGATGTGCCGTCTGGTTGCAGTATTTGCACGTAGGTGTCTGCCCGTCGTGGGCGCATAGCGTGGTCTGTTTAATGCTAATTCCATTATAATTGAATTGTATAATCAAGTAGGAGGGAATAGGTCTTTCCACTCGCATCCTCACCATAAGAACACCGTTAGGAGTACCCGGGAAAAAGTTTCTCCAAGTATCAGGTGCAACGGATTCCACTTCTCCGAATTGCGACATGTATTTTGTAATTGATTCACGGGGAGTACGCGGTGATAAATCATGTAATCTCACATCTATAAATTCATTTTCTATGTACACTGGGATCTTCATTTCAACACTGTCACTTTTAATCACGTGTTTTAGGTTGTTCTGTAAAGCGAATTTCTTTGCTTGGTCTAATGTGGTGAATGATATCAATACTGCACTGCGCAGATGATCAGGAATCAGAATATATTGGCTCAAATGGCACGTTCCCCGTACATAGTCGGGGATTTGTGCCTTGCCGTGTGTTTTCATCATTTCCTGAGCGGAAGGAAAGGACAAGGAGGTGTGGGGAAGTAGACTTGGAAGGGTGGGAAAAACAGCACAAAACAAAAAATAAACAACAGGTAAATTAAACTCACAAGTAGTTCAACTTGCCTGCGAATAAGCCTAAAGCTCTTTACCACATTGGATAAGAAACTTTAGTATGTCTCTGTGTTTCAGTCGACCAAACATGGTTTCGTCTATATAAGGACGGCTGAAGACTCGTAATCGCAATTGCGCTACCGCTGGACAGTTGCATATCAGATGATATGAGGTTCCGTAGTCGGATTCACAAAGATCACATGAAAAAGACTCAGCGCGCTGAATAGTTGCCATGTGATAATTGAGTTTGCAGTGGCCGGTTAAAGCCCTGGTCAGCATGCCGCAGTGGAGCTTCGAAAAATGTAAGAGATTTTTCGAAACCACTGGGCATGGTTGTTCTAGAAACGCCTTTGTTTGGCGACACGTTTGTAGATTTCTCCAATAATTGCGGTGCTCGGACGAAGCCCAGGACCGTATTTTTTCCCTTATCCAACTTGTCGAAATTGGCAGCGCGGGCTCAGGACCAACGAAGTCAATCGCTGAACCTGCCCTGGCCAATTCGTCAGCCCATTCATTTCCAGTAATACCGCAATGTCCGGGCACCCAGACAAGGTAGATAGTGTTGACAATGCTTAGTTCTTCGATTTGGGTTCGGCACGCGATCACTAGCTTGGACCGGGATTTGTCTGAGCTAAGGGCCTTGATTGCAGCCTGACTATCGGAGCAGAAGTTTATAACTCTGCCGGACAAACTCAGTTGAAGGGCCGATTGCACCCCGCACATAATCGCAAAGATTTCTGCTTGGAATACAGTACAGTATCTACCTAGTGAGTGAGATTGTTCCAGTCTCATTTCACGACAGTAGACACCAGCACCAGCACGTCCCTCCATCAGAGAACCGTCAGTGTAACAAACCACTTGCGTTTGTTGTTGTCTTTCCATAAAGCCAGACAACCACTCCTCTCGAGAGGGAATCTTAACATGGAATGTCCTGTAAGGAAAACTACAAGTGAGTGTAATATCGCTGGGAGCAAGAATATCTTCACCCCATGTAACCATTTGTGACCACAATCGTGTATGACAAGATCAACATGATTACTGTTCCAAAGCCCAGTAACCTGCAGTCTGTATGCACATGATAGTGCTTCTTGTTTTAAGTGTATGTGTAATGGTTTGATATTTAGAAGTGCCTCAAGAGCAGCAGTCGGAGTCGTGGTGAAAGCACCAGTCAACGCCATGAGCGCCATTCTTTGCAGATGGTTTAGCTTTGACTGGACTGTCACCACCTCTCCCCTCTGCCACCACACAAGGCATCCGTATGACAGTATTGGACGTACAATTGTCGTGTAAATCCAATAGATGTATTTAGGTTTGAGACCCCAGGTCTTTCCAAAAGTTCGTCTGCACTGCCCGAAGGCCATGCACGCTTTCTTGACTCTGAACTCAATGTGAGCAGACCAATTCAGTTTGGAATCCAATATGACTCCAACGTATTTGACTTGATCTGCACACAGCAGCTCAGAATCAAAGAACTGCAAGGGACGAACCCCGGTTGTTATTCGCTTCTTCGTGAAAAGAACCATTGAAGTTTTGCTTGGGTTAACTGATAGTTTAACTTGTCGACACCACTGTTCGACAGCTCTTAATGCCTGTTGCATCAAGTCAAAGATTGTTCCGATGCAAAGTCCAGTAATTAGTATTTGGTAATCGTCAGCAAACCCGTAGGTTGGAAATCCAAGCTCATTGAGTTTCTTCAACAAGCCGTCAGCTACTAAGTTCCATAACAAAGGTGACAGAACGCCGCCCTGAGGACAACCGCAAATACTCAACTTCCGTATCTCAGCCTGTCGCAGTGACGAGCAAAGTATGCGGTTACTAAGCATTGCGTTTATCCAACCTGAGATACATGCAGGTATCCCATGACCGCGCGTCGCTTCCAGAATAGACTGGAAGGACACATTGTCAAAAGCACCCTCAATATCTAGGAATACACCCAAGCTAGATTGCTTGAGCGAGAAGGCTTTCTCAATGTTGTAAACAACATCGTGAAGCAGAGTGATCGTAGATTTCCCACACTGATATGCATGTTGCATTTTGTGCAGTGGATATTCAACTAAACTAACGTTCCTGATGTGATGATCGATTATCCGTTCCAAAGCTTTCAGAAGAAAAGAACTTAAGCTGATAGGCCTAAAACTCTTGGCTTCTTCATAGCTTGAGCGCCCCCCTTTGGGAATAAATCTAACAGTTATTTCTCGCCATGCTTTCGGGATATACCCGGTAGCAAGACTGGAAAGCAAAATCTTTTTCAAGACATGTTTAAGAATATCAAATCCCTTTTGCAGTAGCACGGGAAGTATTCCATCTTTTCCGGGTGATTTGTATGGAGCAAAGCTGTCAACTGCCCACTTGACCGATTCAGTGGAAACCAATGTGCGTGCTAGCGCCCACGAGTCCGAATCACCAGAATGAGATCTGTGAACATTGATCAACTCCGGATCGATACAACCTGGAAAGTGTGTGTCGAAGAGACAATTAAGAACATCTTTTTCGTCTGTCACATAAACACCATCTCTGGTTTTCAAGGAGTTCATCTGAAAATCATTCGATTTGGAGAGAATTTTATTTAATCTGCTAGCCTCGTTCAGACTAGAGACATTAGTGCATAGGCTTTGCCAGCCAGCCCGTTCTGCAGATCTAAGACATTTCTTATATGCACTACGAGCTGACCTGAAAGCCCTGGAGTCATCACGCTGACGCCGGTTCCAAGCTCTTCTCATAACTTTCTTCATTCTATCAAGCTCAGCCCTCCACCAAGGGGTTCCCCTAGTCGATTTAACAGTACGAAGTGGACAAGCTTCTTCGTAGGATGCTAATATGAATGAGTTTGTCGTATCCACGACGTCATCTAAGTCGTCTAGTTGACTAATTGTTGGAAAATATCCATGAAATTTAGTCGCTAAGTTTTCCAAAAAGAGGTCCCAGTTTGTAGACTTAGGATTACGATATGTCACCACATTGAAGGTGACATCAAAATGCTCGAAAAATATATATTTATGATCGGATAGAGACGGTTCAGTTTCATTTGGAACCTGCCAATTTCCCAGTTCATGCAAAATTCTATCAGAGCAAAGTGTTATGTCTAACACCTCCTCCCTCCCAGACCTCGCAAAAGTTGGTCGGTTTCCCACATTCAGAATATGGAGATTTGTACTACTTATGTACTCCATCAGTTCAGAGCCTCTCAGATTGATGTCTGAGCTGCCCCAAATGATGTGATGAGCATTCGCATCACTGCCGATAATGAGCGGAAGCCCATTTCTGCTACAATATGATACAACGCTTTTGAAATCATCAGAAGGAGATGATTCGTTATGCGGTAGGTATGCTTAACAATATATATATTTTTTGTCTACGTTTCCGACAGTCAATGTAACTGTGACAACACAGATATCGCGAGTTGTGAGCTCCGATATGAGACACGCGTCAATAGCCTTATTTGCAAGAATGCAAGCACGAGGCATTTCACGTGGGTTAGTCATGCCTGTCTTGTTGTAAGCAATGAAGGCAGTGTTAAGTAACTTTCCAAAATAGAAGTTTCCTTTATGGAAATACGGTTCTTGAACCAATGCTATGGAAGCTTTACCTTCCTGCATGAGTCGAGATAAATTCATAGTTGCTGTACGTTTATGTTGGAGATTGACTTGTGCTATTCTAACCATTTTTGATTAGAGAACTGTACATTTCATCTCCAACACAAATTGCACAACAACTAGAGGACACCAAGCGAGTTGGGATGTTAACGCATTTAGCGAGCCATATCAGGTTTAAATGGGACATGATCATTTGATTCCCACGATTTGCGAAGAAAGTAATGGTCCACTGTGTCAGAGATTCGCATAACACAGCAAGGGCAAACCCCAAAATGCTCCGTGCGCGACTGGCATATTTTAGACCCTCCAATCATTAAGTCCTCGGCACGGAACTACACCTTGACTTAGGGTCTCCTACTTTCAGTCGCTTCCTACGACATGGCAGCAGGACTCCAGTGGCTCAATTCTAGGCCGGATACCACACGGCCTCTGGGCAGGTTCATCTGTACACATCGAAATTTGATAATCGAGACTCAACAAAACTTCACCGAACTACCATCAGCCGAGAGTCTCTGCAAACCCCCAGCCAACAAAAATTCGGCAAAATTAAGTGGATCATCGGTGAAAAAAAATCGGTGTGTAGAGTGAACGTTCCGCTGCGTAATGCAACGTACTGTGGAGTTCGCCCGACTCTTCCCAGGCTCCGTTCGCCATTGAGAATGTTTTAAACCCCCTCAACAATTTTACCCATAGCACGGGTCGCATGACACTATGGAATTGGGGTTCCCTGTTTGGTAGATTTTTACCACTGAAACAGGTAGTCCGTAGTGTAATTCTTAGCCGGTTAAAACAACCACTACCGACACTACATGGCTTATCTAGGCTGTTCGGTGAAAGAAGCTGACATTGAAGAACAGCTTCCATATTTAGATGGGCGAACAGCCGCAGAAGGAAGGAAGGAAGGAAGGATAACGGGAGGAGAGGGATTTGGGCTAAGCGCTTATTTAAAGGCGGCACTGGCTCGCCTTGTCAGGGCTGCTTTAGGGCATGTGGTATTTAGGCCTAGGACGTATAGGGCCCACTACCTCGTCCTACCACACCCGCAGTCAGCCCCCGCTGCTGGTTCGGGTCGCGAATCACAACTAGTTGCTATCGCGATTAAGCATTATCCACCACCTATGACCCGCCCGGTTGCTTGCAGCTCAGCTTCCCACGTAGCGTTCCTCCACCACCACGGGGCCCGGGAAATTTCTTTGCTTGGTCTAATGTGGTGAATGATATCAATACTGCACTGCGCAGATGATGATATTGAAGATAGGTGACGTCCTTAAGCCTAAGTTTCATGTTCACCTTCAGAAAATGTTCCAGCTCACGGAGACTCGGTTGTGTAGAACAAAATCTCTAGTCAACAACCGCTGTGTTGGGTCGAAGCAGCAGTTTTTCATCAAATTCACTCATTATGGCAGGAGTACATACAATGGATCTTTTGTTCTAGACGCACTAACTGTCGTTCACTTTGCTCGTTACTCTTGTTTAGAGGGACTTTGGCAGATGTAAAAGTAGATCGAACGGTTTCCTTTGTTCTTAGGACAATGCAAACAAGATAACAGTACTGTGTTGTGGTTCGTTTTGCGCTGGCTCAGACAGCGGCAGAATTTCGTGACCGGTGTCTTTGGTAGTTGTAAATCGACTGGCGATATAGTTTTGCCCCATGTTGCATGATAATACAGCTTTGCCAACCTCAGAGAAAAAAGAGAGTTTACAGGAAAGAGGAAAAACGAAAAAAAAATAGAAAAGGGAAACACAACAAAAAAGCGAAAAACGAGATTATTAGTGTAACGAGAAAACTAAATAACTAAAAAATTAAGGGAAAAGATGGAATAGAAACGAGTTAAATGACAGCAAAAATGAGACATATGAAAAGAGGATAAAGAAAAAGAGAAGCAGAAAGAAATCTAACAGAGAAAAGAAAAGTGCAAAAGAGACAAGCGCAAATAATAGAAAAGACAAAAGCAAAAAAACCAATGAAAAAGAGAAAAATACAAAAAAATGGGAAAGTGGAACACTAATTATGATGTGTGCAGAGAAATAAATTATGAAGAAAGGCTGAAACAAAATATCCAAAAGAAAAAAGAGTAAAGTGAAAAAGAAAAATGGTGGGAAAGAAAGGAAAAAACTAGAATAAATGCACAGATTTGATTTTTTCAAGGGAAATTACCTTTTCTGTCAATTTTTTAAACATTCCATTATGTGCTCCAAATCTATCAAGCTTCAACATTTTTCAAGAATTTAAAAGAAAATATTTAATAACGTATGAAAAAATGCGAAAAATTTGAAAAAAAAATCGGCACAAAACTTCAAGCAATTTGGGCCCGCAATATTACGGTCCAATTTCGCTAAATTTTACACATTTTGTATGCCTTGATAACAGCACCAGTGCACAGTGGTCGTAAACCTCGAAAACCCGTTTTAATCCACCTGGTGGTGCAATTGTACCTTTCTTATTTATCCAAACTACGATACCATGGATGGGTATGTTTAATATAATGGTGGAAATGTCTATTACATATTCAGTGCGATTTACACATACGTACAATGAATCGAAGCTTCGAACTTGAATTGCTATGTGTCGACGCTGAAACACTTGAAATCAGCAGCGGATCCAGGAGGAGGGTTCAGGGGTTTGGACCCCACCAAAAAATTTGAACTTAATAAAAAAAATTTAAATTAGTTTCTCAACTCAAAATCATTTGAAACCAAATTTTTCATTGGTTTTCAGACCCACTAGGAAAGTTTATTCTGGAGGAACTAGAAAATTTTATTCGGGTAGGGAGGTACATGATGAGCGAAGGGTGGTTTAGGAAAAGGTGGTGTGTGATGTAGAGGAGAGGGGGTACCCCATCACCGTATTCCCCTAATTACTCCCCTGTCAAAATACAGAAAACCTATACAAGTCAAACAAATTGGCCGAGATTAAGTTGACGATGTTCAGAGTGATTGCATAACCTTTCTATAGGAGAAAGGCAAAAATGTGAATTTGCTGTGTGTCCGCACTCTTCAACCCGTAACTCCGGAACCAGAAGTAGGAATTTAATGAAATTCAATAGCAGCCTATAGGAACGATGTACCTTTCGTTTGAGACTAGGTTTGAAAAAATCGGTTTAGCCATTCCTGAGTAACCGATGTGCTTATTTTTAGTCATATACATACTTACACACGTACACACATACGCACACACACACAGACATTTGCCGAATTCGACGAACTGAGTCGAATGGTATATGACAGACGGCCTTCCGGGTCGGGATTAAGTTGACGATGTTCAGAGTGATTGCACAACCTTTCTATAGGAGAAAGGCAAAACGTGAACTTAATTCACCAGAGGCCAAACTATCGAATATATTCACATTGTCTTTGGACGAATTATTCGTACGAGTATTCCCCATATAACCTGATAAAAAAATAAAATTTGGCATGGCTTACTATGATCGAACTAAATAAATTTACTTTTTATAATGATGAGGTAGAAAGCTGGAGTCTTCGACAAAGTTTTAGAAATGCTCGAATGAAGAATTTTGTTGAACAACTTGAACTTGTAGGACTTAACGTTACCGATTTATAAAGCCTTTTCTATGGTAACCCCCTTAAATATAGTATTTATTATAACTTTTTCTATTGCTACTTTTCGTGCAAACCATGTTACAAACAAATGTGGAGACATTAAAACCACATTATATTGTTGAAGACTGTATGTAAAAATAATAATTTGTTTCAAAGTTATAGAAGATTTGAACATTTTTTATGCCAACTTTAACTACGTAAAAGAAAGAATGGTGCAAACCTAATTGCACAAGCAGGTACTTTTTTCAATGTCTAAACTATGCACAATAAAGCTAAGATAGGTTTGATTCGTGGCACTCTAGAACCCTATGAATAGGATAAGCTTACTTTATCATGTTTTTTGACTTTTTCAACAAATTCAAAAATCAGCTAAAAAAAATTTTTTTTTTCAATTTTTTCGCAAATTTCAGTAATTTTTGGTTTGTTATGCAATTATCAGAATAATTTTCACTTATATGTGATTATTTCTGGTTTTATAAACGAGGGAAAAATATGGAGCATTTCTAAAACTTTGTCGAAGACACCAACTTTCTACCTCGTCTGTATAAAAAGTTAATTTTTTAGTTCGATCATAGTACGTCGCTGTTGTGCTATCTTATGACAAACGCTATTTCGGGGTAAACTGATTTAGATATGCCACCCTACTTGTCAAAGAAAATCTCTACAAAGTGGCGTTTTCAGAATTTTGACATTCTACTTGGTTACTGAGATATAGCGAGATAGGTGCTGAAAAATTTTCACTTTTTTGGCTTCAAATGACTGTGTCTGGAGATTGGCTCAAATGATCGTGATGCATAAGATGTTTTTATGTGTAAAATTATCTGAGAAACACAATGGCATAATGATTTTCAAACCAAAAATACGCGAAGTGTGAGAAAAATGGAGTTTTAGATTTACACTGGAAATATAGAATAGTTGGCAACACTGTAACCAAAAATAACTGACAAATTTCCTTCAAAATACATCTCACCGATTGTTTATATACCAAATAAAGCCAAAGATATGAATAAAAGTTAATAGTTGATGCTTTTTTTCTATGGAAAATTTTCCATGCACGATTATGACACACCATACAAATTTTGTCATCAATACACCGGATTCTGTTTTTGCACGCACTTTTTTTGCACGGTTTTTTTTGCACGACTTTTTTTGCACGGTTTTGCAAAATAATACGATTTATATGTATAAAATACCTATTTCGATATACAAGTTTAATGATTTGATCATCCCGTGAAAAAAAACCGTGCAAAAAAAATCCGTGCTATTTCGAGAAACCGTGTAAAAAAAATCCGTGTTATTTCGAGAATCCGTGCAAAAAAAATCCGTGTTATTTTGAGAAACCGTGCAAAAAAGAATCCGTGTTATTTTGAGAAACCGTGCAAAAAAGAATCCGTGTTATTTTGAGAAACCGTGCAAAAAAAATCCGTGTTATTTCGAGAAACCGTGCAAAAAAAATCCGTGTTATTTCGAGAAACCGGGCAAAAAAAATTAATAGGCATTTAGTAACGGCAGATGAAAATAAATGGCATTGGATATTTGCAATGCAAATGGGGATGATCTGCCAATGTGTAAAAATCGCGTATTTTTCAATTTTAGGAAATGTTGTTATTCAAAATTCAAGTTATGGTAGTTGAAAATCAATAATGTTGGGCAATGGTTTTTCTAGGATTGTATACTTTTTAGATATCATCAAATAATATTCCGATTCATATATCACATCGCATTGGCAATGGAGCAATTGGTATATGGCCAAGTGTAGTGCCACTACACAAAGTATATTAATTTTGCTTGTTCAGTTTGATAAGCTAGAAACTGATAGCGGAGATTTTAATATGCAGGGATACGCAATACGTATTGTTTGGTCTGAGGAGATAACGACTGATGTTTCTTTTTACCAACCCATTAGTGATCTCTGATTAAATAGAGCTTTCAAAGAGTTAGGGACAGGCACAAGTCTATTTTTTTTACTGAGATGGGACAAGTTGGTGCTGGACCTGTGGCCTTCGTCTGGTATGATCAATTCTCGTTGGTACGGATGTGTTCATGACTGGTTTGTGGATGAGTGGTCCTACTTACAAGTGAACTGATCACTTCGCTTGGGTGGAGATATATGTGAATTCTGCTAGCTGTCGAGCTTGGATATGTTAGCTGGCTCCAAGAAGATGTGCAGGACTGGCACCTACGAGAATGTTGATTGTTTCACTCGAGCTTTGGTTCTTGGAAATAACAAATCGCTTTCTCGGTGTGATATGTTCGAGTTGAATGCTCAGTGGTATAAATGTGCATTCGGTTCGAGCAGATTGAGTCGTTTGGAGGATTGGTGGTCTCCGAGAGCAGATGCGAATAACTCTGAAGTATCCAATAAAGGGAGATTGTATCTGTGGAACTGAAAAATATTGTCACTACTCTAGCTTATTGGTACATCATAACAACTACCAATATCGACTATTTAGAACAGAAATTTTCAAATTCTGTTATAAGATCGAGAAGAAATATAGCACAGTTGTAGTGTATAAAGTTTTTGCGAATAAGGGCCAATACTGCTGGCATCTTTTATCATATTTATTAATAGTCGATTGATCCGCTTCAGACCTAGGAGACGAAAGAAAAGAATAGGTACAAGACAAAAGGCGGTTCTAATTCTAAATTGGGTTAGTATAGATACAGACGACTCAAACGCACTGACAGGAGAAATTTTTTCAGAATTAGACAAATTAGAGGACATCACACTTTTTGAGACACACATGCACAAAACTTTATAGTCCTCCTAAAGATCGGTGTTTAATTGGCAGATAGTCGCCATTTCGTACGATTTTGCAAAGCTTGCCTCGCGGGACGGACCGATATCCACCCAGGCACAGGTTGCAGTCGTTAAAAAAACTAGATTCGCTAAGTGTAAAGTAGCGAATTTTCAGCTTTGCAGGAAATAATTTTTCATCAAAGTGCAGTTTTGGAAATTTTAATTGCAAAGAAGGGGTCTGTCAACATTGCAAAATAGCAATTGCTGCATCTTATCAGGAAAGAGTATTTAATTGACAATTTCTGACATTTCAATTGCGCAAGAGAGTCTTTGTATCACAATGATTTTTTTTTACTTTTCATGAAAATTCTTTTAATGAGAAGATAACCATTTACATGAAAAAATCGCAAAAAATTACAATTTTGATATTGTTGTCCCAGAATCGAACAATGTTTCGTACCAAACTGTATATGACCGCATACTGTTCGAAAGGTCTAGTTTTCTTCGTTCAAAAAATGTTACAAAACCGAAAATCGGCTGAAAATGACAACGTAGCTAATTTTGTTGTGACAAAGGTCCCAAAGAAAATGTTTTTTTGCTTCAAAATTTCGTGTGTACATTACTTTGTATCGCATTTGCTATACTAGTTCATTTTAAAAATTTAAAATCGCTGTAGCACAGTGTAATCTACAAAAAGTTAACAAACTATAAATAGTTGAAACATTTTACCATTTTAACTGTTGCTTTTCAACGGACAATAACTTCTTTTAACGAATAAAAAAATTTACATCTTTCTAAAAAAAAACCTCCTCGAAAAATTAAAAAACTTCTACTGGGCACATTGACAGCCCCCTTGTGCATTTAAAATGTCCAACAGTATTCATTGTTAAGTACGATAACCAAATAGCTGTTAATAAAAAAATTCAGATTTTTTTTGCACGGTTTCTCAAAATAGCACGGATTTTTTTTGCACGGTTTCTCGAAATAACACGGATTTTTTTTGCACGGTTTCTCGAAATAACACGGATTTTTTTACACGGTTTTTCGAAATAGCACGGATTTTTTTTGCACGGTTTCTCGAAATAGCACGGATTTTTTTTACACGGTTTCTCGAAATAACACGGATTTTTTTTACACGGTTTTTTTTGCAAGGAACGCATCCCCCGTGCAAAAAAAGAATTTGGTGTACACACGTATGGCACGTGTGAGTGCGACTTTTGTTTACATTTATGGTAAATACTCGCAACATAGTCAACCGATCTTCGTAATATTTGAGAGATTAATATAGAATAGATAAAAGCATCAATTGTCTTCATTGAATTGTTTCTACCATTTATAAGTTTCCAAGATATTCAATTCTAATTTAAATTTTTATCAAGTTGTGGGGAATATTCGTACGAACAATTTGTCCAAAGTGACCCTGTGAATATATTCGATGGTTTGACCTCTATTGAATTAACTTTTTTGGCATTTCCGACCGCTGCTGTGCAGTGGTGCAGATTTTCATTTTCAAATGCAAACTTTCAGCTCAATCCACCCCAACCATGTTTCAAATTCAAAGCCTTCTTGACTAAACCGTGCGTCTTCATTTCAAATTGATGCTTTTTTATTCACTAACCAACGTTGTCATCTGCTCTGTAGAGGTCAGTTATGGATAAATGTAGATATGTTTTGAGTTTTCAAGCTTACATGAATAGTAAGAAGTATATCCAAAGTAGTTTTGCCTAGAAAACCTAGTCAATAACCCAGTAGAGAGATATTCACAGGGGTACTGAATTTGAAAATGAATATAAACGATTGAGTAGCTCGGCTGTTTGAATGAGTGATGCAAACGAACAACTGCGAATTGAACATAGTAGGGCATGATTTGAGACTTGTTCCTCCTTCAAGTTCTAAACAACCTGTTGAAAATTTGCAGCTCTGAACAGCAAATATTCTGATAAAATAATTTTGGCTATAAATTCTCCTGAAAGTGGTTATGGATAAGTACTTCTTCAAACCAATTTTATTAAAAACTCGGTGTCACCAGCAAAGTTGTTGAGAATGATGTTACGAACAACTTTGATAAAGGCACAATTAATTTTATTGTATTTTATTGTTCTAACAACTTTGTATATGGTCCAATTGTAGCGTTATCATTTTCAACCCCTTTTGATAGAACAGATGATCAGGAATATTATCTCGCTGCAACTGAATCAGCACTTCCCCTTTGTATCATTGATTGATGCCTTTCTAAATCCTTCTTCAAATTTCTTTTTCCCCTGCCCATCCAGTACCGTACGTAACCCGCGACGCATGGGACGCCCATCCTCCAAAATTGGTGGAGAAATTTACCGGCCCAATCCCGTACGTAATCATACATCACTCTTACCAACCGGCCGCCTGCTACGATGAAAAGGAATGCCAGAAGGCGATGCAGATTATGCAGCGTATGCACCAGCAGGATCGAGGTTGGAATGACATCGGGTACAGCTTCGCAGTGGGCGGTGATGGACGGATCTATCAGGGGCGAGGATTCAACGTAATCGGAGCACACGCGCCTCGATATAATGACAAAAGCGTTGGAATTTGTTTGATCGGCGATTGGCGATGTAAGTAATTTAACTGAAGGTAGAGTAATACTTGTGCATTAACGGTTGCTTTCTTGCAGTTGATTTGCCGTCCAAGAAAATGATTAATGCCGTGCATAGTTTGATAGAGTACGGTGTTTACAATAACATCATTGCTTCTAACTACACACTCATCGGACATCGGCAAACGCGACCGACGGATTGTCCAGGCGATAGGCTGTATAAGGAGATACAGGACTGGCCGCATTACTCGCCGTTGCAGGATGTGGTTGACCCCAACAGTATTCCAACGTAGACTGAATGAACTGATCTAAACTGAACTTTCTCGTTGATCAAAATAAATAAAACGTGACTAATAAATATATGGAAATACGTTTTTGGTGTTCGTGAGAGACTGATCTCTTAACGGGATGAATATAACATAAAAACGACCCTTGCGTGAACATAAGCAAGCAAGCAATACAATATGTCCAATATTTATACGTTCACCCTATTTTTGGGATATTATTTTTTCTATTCAACCTACACCAAATTTTTGTAAGGGGAACTTTACCACTGCGACCACTACTCAGGTTTTCTTTTGTAGCAGCTGCTGTTTGCTCTACCTGTTACAAATTGCCCGAATCCACAAATTTGTCCAAAATTGTCGTCCCAACCAGGTAGTACATTATGTGGCTGAGGATCCGTTTGGGACAGGTATGCCATACCTTGCGAGGCATATTGATATGCCTTCCGAAGTATCAATTCCTTCGAAGAAACAGTACTGCACAATGACAGAGAATATGTTCTGAGCTCTAGGGCTCGTAGTTCGAGAATCGAAAAATGGCATCTTGACTTTTGCCATTTTTTCAGGTGATACTTGGCAGGACGATGTCCTCTAAATAAATCTGTGATCATACGTAAGTTTTTTCGTTTTAGATCCATTAGTTTTTTGGCTCTCGTTGTATCTGGATGTATGAATTTCTTAGCTTGTCGAGCGCCTACTACATTACACCAGTTGTTTATAATACTACGTTCACACTACGAGTTAAAACACGTTTTAACGCTATCTTGATGACATTTTTCTTGTTGCTAATTATTAAAACGCGTTTTAACTCTGTAGTGTGAACATAGTATAAGTTGGTCTCTTGCCGAAGCTGAAAGTGCTAGATTGATGGCACAGGTAGATATGCCTAGAAATACTTCTGGTCCAACAAACATGTTTGGTTAGCCACGCCTGGCTAATTCGTCGGTCACTTCGTTACCAACGATTCCTTGGTGGCCTGGCTGGTACCCAGAATATCATTACTTTATTCCAAATTGCCAGTTGTTGTAAAGATGTGATGCACTCCCAAACCAGTTTGGACTCACACTTTGACAACCTCGTTGACAACAGTGCTGCTTGGTTGTCCAAGATTTTTGCATGCGTGTAGTTTTATTTCCTACAGACCTCCAAGCATATATTGCATATTCCTCTGCCCGGAAAACTGTAGGCCACTTTCCCATTGATTATTTGTTCAATTCTTGGTCCATAGACTCCCGAGCCAGTTGAGTCACCCATTTTAGAACCATCCGTATAGAATGATATTGTACCTTGAGGTAGTATGGGACCACCTACATGTCACATATGTCGATCCACTATGACCTCATACGAAATGTCGAAGTTAGGTTTAGCCCCCATTTCATCTTCAACTGTAGCTTGAAACATGGCTCGTTTGAGTCCCCAAAATTTCCTTGAGAGTCACGCCCACAGTTCTGTACTTGTTTTATTAACAGCGTATGTCAGTTGTAGTTCCACTGAGAATTGAGGGAGAAACTTCAGTTTTTTCTATTGAAAAACGGTACAATGAACGTTTTGGTAAGGTTCATGTTGAGTCCTACTTTGGAACACCAGGTCACGGTGAAATTCAGGGCTAATTCAATCCGATCGCTTAGTAAGGATACATGAATCCCTCTCATAAATGGTCGGTGTTAAGTCAGACCGGACTAAGTGACAAAATATTGATTTCGAGAAAAACGAGTTTAAAGTTTGAATCGCAGCATCCTTTACATTATAATTGGAAATAAATTTTTGCCATAATTCTTGTTTATTGTGACATATTTGCAATCTGGCAAAAGCCGAATGTAGCTGAAGAAATTCTTTATCCAGTGCTATCATCATCATTTTTTGATGTTTTGCGACTTAGTCCGGTCTGACTTAACACCGACCAAATAGAACAATGGCATCTGCATAACCAACAATCTCGGAGCTCATTTGAGTTAGATCACTGAGAAGATTGTCCACCCCAAAACCAGAGCAGGAGTGTTAGCACAGCTCCCCGGAGATAGCCTCTATTGCCTATCATAGTTACAGTCGTGTCCCCCAATCCCGCGACTCCTGAGTATTGCAAGAATGCAGTTCTCGACGATTTTTCCACTCTTCTTTTTGCCAGGCCATTGTGAATTGATATGTAGGAAGTATTAACAAAAGCACTCTCACGTCAAGAAAAGCGCAAATTGCTATTTCATTGTAATCGAGAGTTTTCTCGATTCTACGAGTTCGTTCGAAGTTTTTCCATCACTTTTAGAAGTGTTGATGTCAAACTGGTAGGTTTATATGCCTTGGGTAATGTCAAGTCTTTTTTACCTGTTTTGGAATAAAAATTACCTTTTCTCCAGCTTATAGGTGGGTGCCCAAGAATAAGACTGGATCTCAGGATGTTTAGTAGATCCGGAAGAATTATGTTCCGATTTTTGAAGAAATATTGGAAGATTATTATCAGGGCCGGGGTATTTGAAGTGTTCGAAGGTGTTGATAACCCATTAAAGTAGAGAGGGGTGAAAATATGACATGCCAATTTCTGTAATACCTCACAAGTTCTGTTAGAACGGAGTCCATCACAATCCTGACAGATCGAATTCTCGTCTTTTGCAACAAACCCAGAAAAGTGGGTGCTCATAAGATCAACCAGTGTTTCACTATTGCCAATTGTGAGAGTACCATCGTCTTTTTTCACTTGTCCTAGGCAATTTGTGTTATCTTTTGATAAGGTTTATTGAAGGCAAACTGCCTTCGGAATTTTTTTTAGTCTTTTTCAACTCATTATTGTATTTGAAAAGACCGGTACTGTGCTCTGACCAGTTACCAGTAATCTTCGCTTTATTGAACATGCGTCTAGCTTCCTTCCCAAGTGCTGCTAGATTTTCGTTCCACTAATGAACATCGCGTAATACAGGCCTCATTACAAGAGAGCAACTGTCATTATAGGCGGTTATAATCCTCTTTTGAATGTCATTTGCCGTATTATCCAGATCTGTTGGAGATTGGATCTCACTCACCGTTCTTTTAGACTGTTCCAGGTGTGCGCGGAATACACATCAATTTGTTTTCATTATTTCCCTGTGTTCTGCACTGTGAGTTTATTGGCTTCCATGGCGAATATTATGTGCCTGTGATCCCCACAGACTAGGATCGTTAGAAACATGTCAACTCTTTATCTTTTCCGTTGTGTGAGCGCTGCATAACGTGAAGTCCGTTACTTCGATCTTAACTGCTTTCATAAATTTATTTATCTTATTTATTAACATAATTCATCTGACAAAAATAGTCTTAATGAATAACAAAAAGTCATAAAAATTGTAGACCGCGAAACATTCTGTGTGAACTTGTGCGATGGTTCACCAAATTCGAACAGATCCCCGACCTTGGAGTAAGTTCGAATACATGCGGCTTCCGGTTAGTTGAATCCAAACGTCGTACGGTGGAATCTAGGTTGTAGTAAGTCAGATAAACGTAAAGAACGTAGCGATGCACGAAAATCAAGAAGGGAAGGGATCTTCGGAGAGTCAATTTCAGCGTTGAGAAGCTTTGCTACGAGTACTACTTGCTGAAGCTTTCTGCGTTGTTCCAGTGTGTCGAGATCAATCAAACGATATCGAGCAGGATACGGTGGAAGGTCTAAAGGATTCCATCATGGAACCGGATGAGGTGACCCATACCTTCTATATGGACGATCTCAAGATCTGCGCTGACTTGACGAAACGACTGGGTGTAGTAATCAAATTAGTAAAGGATTAATGGGTCGACTCTAGTTGCTACAAGATCGACGAAGGCGAGATGATTTGGGACATGAATCGTGGTGAACGTATAAGTATTTCAGATTCCGGCAGCTCGTTGGGATTTGCCACATCGGCATCTAGCTTGAGCTTCGAGATAAGTTCTTGAGTCGAGTGAACGGTGTCTTAAAGTCTTTCCTTAACACGAGGAATAAGATCAGAGCAATCAACAAGTTTACTGTCTCCATGTTGCCCTACAGCTTCGGCGTCATCAAATGGAGCAATCGGTAATGTCAGCTAACATTAATTTGATAACTAGAAACTAATAGTTATGCATGTTAACGAACAGAAAATTATATGACGTGAGTACACATTATAAGTTAATGAATTAGAGATGCTTCTTTTATTAATTATACTTTGTTCTGTCGTGTTTCGCATCATTGCCCTGTATGCATATGATAGCGACTTTTATTTTCCATAGAGCGACGCAATATCCTTCATAGCTGGAGAAACATTAGTAAGCTGACCAACTGTGGGCTAGGAAAAATCCGTACACATTTTATCTCAAAATTTAGAACACTAAATTTAGACTGTTTAGTATTTCTCTTGTTTACTATATTTTACTACAGGTAATGGGATTTTTAACAATGGTTTTAGGGGTTGGCACAGCGTATTTCGATTGGTTCAATTCCAAACCCCGCACACAGGGTTAGAGTTTTTTCAAAAGAGATTTTTCTACCACGACAAAAAGAAGCAAATTACCCTAATTTCAAAACCTCTATAACCGAAATATTTTCTGAATTCAATGAAATTGATTGAGCACAGAAATTATATGTCAGAATTTCTGTGTTAGTGTCCTGATCAGTTTCCTCCATGTACATTTGTTATTTAAGGGGTCTTCCACTCGCGAAGCTTTGGTAACTGCCAAGCGTGGTTTGTAGATTTATACTGTCGTGTTTTGTATTGTTGGTCCAGGTAGGAAGAACGCAAACTTACCGCGTAACCACTATTGAAATATCTAGGAATAATTAGTTTTTTCATGTGTTCTTTGTAATGATTCCACTTTTCTGTACAGCGACATTTTTAAAGACCGTATCACAAATTCGAGGTGTCATATCGTGCAGTCGAATCTCGATTTTGCCATTATCCATAAACACTAGGATATTGAATTTGATTCTAACGCGTCACGATCAGCGACTTGTAGATTGTTCTGCAACATGATTTTATTTGCCTGGCGCAATCTATCGAAAATTATCATTATTGGATGTCTGATATGATAGCATTTGATAGAGGTGACTTTCGCAAGGCTAAGCTACGAAACATGTATGTAAATATTCCAAAAACTCGGACTAATATGAAATCACTCGAAGTCACGTTCTTTGACCAGAGTTGCTCTTTTGTTTTTCATATTCACACATTTCGTCACTAAACGATCACTTTAGCAAGAATTAAAGTATTACAGCGATTATTGTTCAAATTGGCACTTCCCAACAGATTCTACAATACAGTAATTCCTCCAAAATTCATCCAAAAATCTTTAAAATCGCAAAAGGCCGATGGAACATTAAACTTTTTACCAGCACAGGCTCTGAGCACTTTGCACGCAAAGCAAAGCATTTTGATTTACGCAATATTTTAAAAGGGCCTAAGAGTTTTTACAGGGTTTACAAAAAAATGGCTTGAGATCTGTATTTTGTGCAGCAAAACACTCCGAGAAAAAAATGCAGGGAATAATCTCTTCTTCGCAAAATAAAACAATCGCTGAATAAAAAGTTTATAATTTTGTCAACGAAAATCTAAAGAGAATGGAAACATTTGTTGTGGTTGCATCGCGGAGAAGCCAAGGGGGGGGGGGGGGGGGGGGGTTTGGGGGTTAAACTTATCTCTTAGCCAAAATCCCATAGTTGTCAAATTACTTCAATGTAAAATAAAATAACTGACTGAATTATTATGAGCTCATTTTTGGAAAGATACTTCAAAATATGGATTAGAGGCAATTTTTCGAATGGGAATCTAAATTTGAATAGGTTGATTGCATATAAAACATAAGCTTGTTTACTGAAAACTTACATACATTTCAACATTTGCTGAAAATGTATTTTTTTAGATTGTGTAGAGTTTAGACAATTCAATATGGTTAACGACAAGAATAACATTTCAGAAACTAGTTGAAAGCTTATGTAATTTTGTCTCTAGCAGGTCAGGATCGGTTTTATGAGCATTGGATTTTTGTTGTATTATCAACTATATGAATAGCCTCTTAGCAGGATGCAATGAATGGCGTACTAAAATTTTGTGTGCTACGTACTAGTACTGCAAGTTGTGAGGTTGACTAATAAAGAAAAGTAAAATTAATGCTCGATAAATTTTTAACGGTCACGATCACATTCATTCGAAACTGCCAAATTTCGATGTTAAGTAACATTGAAGAATTTCAAAACGTAAAACTGTTCATCTGCTGATAGAATAATTTTGACGGTTAATCCTCCTAGAAGTAATTATAGACAAGAATTACTCTTCAACCAAATTTGGGTCGAGACTTAATGTCTCCAGCAAAGTTTTCGAAAGTGCTATTTCAAACAACTTTGTCAAAGACATAAATATCCCACATATTCAGAGTATCGAAATATAGTAGTAGAAAACCTTTACAACAAGCTATTCTGAAATTACTGTATTTGATAAATCTCTTCTGCGGTAATTAAATAATTAATTCACATTGCGTTCAAGGTGCCTTTGAAGCTTACAAAAAAATAAGGGAACTGGATTTAAAACAAATAATTCCCAGATATTAAAAGGACTCAAAAACACAAAGAGTGATTCCATTTTCAGGAGCTAGCATCAATTCGGCGCTAACTTAGTCCGCCCACCAAGTTAGTGTCGGATTCTGATGAGATGAAGTCGAAACGCAAGTTTCAGTTCCATCCATCTATAATTTAGTTACAGGTTTTGTGTTCTCAACTCGCAATGATTGTTTCAAACAACAATAGCGCAGAAAAAAAATAGTTTTCACCTAAATTTTTCTTCACTAAGAAGAAATATAGCAGGCCCAGTCTATTTAAATCCCTATATGTTGAATTCATGTAGCCTTCATATTTTCAACAAAATTGTTTGAAATGACATTATCAAAAACTTTGCTGAAGGCACCATGTCTCTTAATATTTTTGAAAAATTAATTCACCATAATTACCTCTATGAGAGTTAATCACTAAAATTTCTATATCAAAGCAGGCGCTGTTTTATGTTGATAACTTCCCGAAGTTAAACTAATAATTCAATTTTTTGGTCTTTTGGCTTAAGTGCCAATACCTTATTTAGGACTGGTGGTATCCAACGGAGAAAAACGATCGGAAATGGTGAGTGAAGCTAAGCAATCATGTGAAAAAAAAATTCCCCCAGAGGCGATACTCGAACTCGCAACCTTTGAGACTCCGGCCCAATGCACCAACCCTTATGCTATCCCTGGGTATGGTGACATCCCAGAAAGAACATATGATTATCCCATTGGCGACGGTGGTCGTACCCTGCCTGCAAAGCGAGGAATCACACACAACGGCAGCTTATCACCCCAACACATTTGATCTATTTAATTTCCCCGCTAGATACCAAGGCCCGGGTTTTTATAATCGTCTGATGTCTAATTTTTAGTTCATTACCCATCATGGTTAGCTTCACTCACCATTCCCGAAGTTGTCAAACCTTCAAAGTCAAGGATTATTATATTAGGTGATCTTGAACGTTGAAAATTTTTTAGATTATTTATCCCACTTTAAAAGATCGCAATTTTTGACTTGATTGACATATTATACAAGAAAATAATCTATAGAGGTTTGAAAACTGTTCCATGTTGATTCTTCTTGTTTGTAGACTGGAATGACATCTGTTAGACTACTTATGTTTTTGAGTTTTCAATAATTTATCAAACTCATATTAAATTTTAGCATTTTTTCAAAAAGTTTGCGATTTTCTTCAAAACCCCCTCCAAACCAAATTTCTGGCTACGCCACTGATTGGTAAAGATGTTTTTCTTGTAACTGCTTTAAACATGTTTCTAAATTTCATACTAACTGGCAGACAAAAACATAATTTTATTACGGAATGCGATTCTTATAGACATTTTAAATTTTGTTTTCTTTCTTTCTTTTTCGAGAGTTGTCCTTCTGGAACTGTAGAGCTGAGTTCACGGAAGGGCTCCCCATCAGAATCACTCATAACTGCTTAAGTTAAATTGCAGCAGGCCATGATTCTGATTGTGATATCAAGTGTACGGTTCAGTTGTGCGGGCGTATGGGCTTTACGATCGCGTGGGAAGGAGCGTTTATTGGTGTGTACTTGAGACCGCGTTAATGGGATTCGAAGTGCTGTAGGGGTCACTAAATTATTGGGGGCGTTTTTGTGTTAGCGAAATCTTGGGCGTAGTTGTGCGTGGATGATCGCGATTGTATGTTCGTCTTTGTGTACCATAGCGAAGGGCTCGGGCGTTTGTATATTATTGTGTTCGATTGAGTGGGCGTTTGTATGTCGCGTGTGTTGGCGTGTCACTTCGCATGCATAAATTCGATTTTAAAACCGGCTATCCATTTCATATTCGCGTGTGTTCTTGGATGATCGCACGGATCGTGAATCTAATACTTAATTTTCAGTGTATGGTTCAGATGCTAGAAGAGAGTAAGATCTCTATCACTATCAACTCTAACACTAGAGCTCCCGGCCATGTCTCCATTGAACGTATTGTCTAGTGGATATGAGCGTCATTTTTTTCTGATTGGTCCAGCTGAGGGCATGGGACCTAGGCTGCTAGAGCCAAGAGGAAAACGTAATTAATTCACGATCGCAAGAACACGAGCGTGTGAAGGCTCATTCTTGAGACCGCGTTCACGTTCACCGGAGTGCAGGCATGCACAAGAACGGTGCTGCATCGTGTACTATTCCTGTGCACTGGCTCATAATGTATCAGAGCTAAGTTCATTGAGCTAGCAAGTAGCACGAGCACCGCTGCTCCGAGCTATAGCAAAGTAGAAAAAAATACAACGCGTTAATGTGAGTAACAATGCGTGCATCCTTTTTTTGTAGAAACTTGTCGCACATTTACCAGCGTATATTTTTCGCTTTGTCCTATTCTTTCGTTTAATGGCTTACTCTACTGCACCGTTCTAGCTCATCGGGTAGGCTTACCGTGCTAATTCATTGAGCAAAATCGTGCCAGCTTACCGAGCTAGCTCATCGTCCTAACCCGTTGTGCTAGCTTTTCGAATCCTACAGCTCGAGCACGACGGATACCTAGCACGAGCGTTGTCAGTGCTTTTTGCATTTGGTTCGTTCAAAGCGGCCTCTCAGCTCGTTTTAGGCTCTCAAGCTGTTCAAGCTGTTCATGCATCCCTACCGGAGTGTTATCCTGTTAGCAAAATCGTAAGCGTAGGTATGCGTGGATGAACGCGAAAGGCTCAAGCGTTTGTATGTCAACGTGTTTGTCGCGTGTGCTAGCGTGTATGAAACTTCGCGTGTATAAATTTGATTTTATAACCGTGTGGTTATTCGTATATTTGCGTGTATTCTTGAGTTATCGCGTGCAGACCATGAAGCTGATACTTAATTTGCAATGTATAGTTCAGATACTAGAAGAGAGTAAGTTCTCTCATATCACTAGAGTTTCCGGTTACGACCAAAGAGGCTTCCATGTAAAATAAAACCAGCCCAATAACTGAAATAGAAGTAAAAAATCTCTTCTCGACAACTTACAGCAGTAAATATTAACGGTTTTTGATACAAACGAGCCTGATATATAACACAATTTCTATTATGCCATAATTTTATAAACGCACAATATTATAGTAAAAAAACTGCACAAGAAGAATTTGATTACCGAATATAAAAATAAGTGTCCACGCATTTTGCACTTATGCTTATCGTGTGCCTTGTGTGTAGCAAGCTGCCCGATCAGCTCATCTGGCTGAAAATCAAACGTAAAATTAAATACTCTATTGTACTTAACAGCCTCGTTTCTGTATCTAATGTTCTTCGAGTACGTTGAAATTTTTGGTTCAACCTTTCAAATCAAATTAAAGGAAAAACCTATTTGTTACGCAACATGCGAACGCGCCTCCGTTATCAATTTACCCTCAACGAGGTCAGCCGCCCCAGCTGCAAGCGGGACAGCGGGTAACTGACAAGTCAGTGGTAAACAAACAAAAAAAAAAGGATAGCGACGACGAAGAAAGATATCGAGATTAAAAAAGTGGTTTGAGATAGTCATTAAAGCGAAATTAAATTGAAACTCTAATAGCTAGAAGTACGGTTTAGGATTGTTTTAAGGTTGCTTATATATAGTAGTACGGAGTGGATTAACAGCTAAAAGTACGGTGCTGAATTCTTATAATTAATAGTACGGTTGAGTTTATTAAAGGCTAGAGGTAAAATGTGCTATAAAGATAAAAAAGCAATGAATTTAACCTAAAATTTATCACAGGACTGTTACAGCTAGTTCGTGCTATTGAAGCATCGCAGGTAACCGAGCTCATGATAAGGTAAAGCAAATATTTATAAAACTTAAACCTAAATAACAATAAAATATGTAGGGTTAGACGACCGTACGAGACCATTTCCCGGAAGTGACGGAAATAAGTGAAAATACTAAACGTAAGTAAAATGAAGCAATCGATGAAGTTGTATATAGATATATCGTGTCTAATCGGCAGGGAAAATTTAACGGACTCTAAATAAATTGAATTATCGTTTTTGCGTTGAGTTTGTTCAAATTTACGGAATTTGATTTACGTATTGTTGCCATTCGGGAACAAATTAAATTTTCCGTTTAATTTGTTCCTGGATGAACCTAACAAAAAGTGGTTGGGTGTGATGGCTTCATGTTCGACATCCTCGATGGGTACGTAAGTTAAGGGTCGCGAATTTAGGATATTCTCCACCTCCATGAGGCTGTTCCTGAGAACTTCGTCGGTTGGCAATCTTGGAAGCTTCATATTATTCAGTACTTTCTTAACAGACTGCACCAATCTTTCCCAACTTCCACCCATGTGTGGGCTACTCGGTGGCAAGAACGTCCACTTGGTATCTGGGGTTTCGAGCTCTTGCATGAGCTTCTCCTGATCTAGAGAGCGAATTGCTTCGGTCAGTTCACGATTTGCTCCAACGAAATTAGTTCCACGATCACTGAATAGTTCTAAAGGCGTTCCACGCCTGGCCATGAAGTTCCGCAACGCCATGATACAGGAACTGCTATTAAGCGTGTGGGCGATCTCTATATGGACGGCACGGACTACTAGGCACGTGATGAGTACACCCCATCTCTTCTCAACGCGTTTACCAACGACTACCTGCATCGGGCCAAAGTAGTCGACACCAGCATATGAAAATGGTCGAGAATATGCTGCAAGCCTTGCCAGCGGAAGGTCAGCCATAACGGGCGGTCGCGGACGAGCCCTAGCATTCATACAGGTCTGACATTCTTGCCGTACCTTGTAGCAGACTCTTCGCAACTTCGGGATTCGGTACTTCTGGCGCAATTCGTTAACTGCTGTTTCATGGTTCAGGTGATGGTAGCGCTCATGAAAGAAACGTACGATAAGTGTGGTAATCGGGTGTTTATTCGGTAGCAGTATAGGATGAGCGGAGCCTGGCTGTATGAATTGGCAACCAGCCGCCCTTCCAAGCATGCGAAGTACCCCATTATCGTCTTGAACGGGAGCAGAAGCAATGGCAACAGAAGCAACAAAAACACCTGGAGCAGGCTGAAGAACATCAGAGACGGCTTGAGCAGCAGCAAAAGCAGAATCAGTTTAATCAGTCGCAGAAGGGAAAGTTGCAGTTGCAACAAGGTTCGCTGTCGGGAGTTGTTACAACACGATCTAAGGCATTCCATAGTGATTTTCAGGGCGCAATTCCGAAGCAGCCAAGGCAGAAAGATGAAGTCTCGGAAAACATAGCGGATCGGCAATATAGCATAGAACGATCAGCGAACTCTAATGCTAACTGCACCACGTCAACCAGAACAAGTAGCAAAGCGACCTCGAATGTGTCAAAACGGTCAGCAAAACTCCGCGACCTACAATTGAAAGCTCTAGAAGCACGACAAGCGCTGGAGAAAAAGCAGCTAGAGGAGCGTTTAGCTCTAGATCTAGAAATGCTGGAGATGAGCGACTCGGAATCGGCAACAAACGAGACCTGCGCCAAGATCGAAGATTGGCTAAACAACACGGAGAATATAGGAAAAGAAGTGTTTAAACCTTTTGATGAAACGCCCCTTCCGGTATACGATGAGCTTCTACGAAAATCAGTAGTAGTGTCGACTCGGGAAAGTCTTCCCAGTAACTATGTCCCAGTAGTGGTCTCTGGTCTGCAGACGTCTTTTGGTAATTCTGTTCCGCCTGAGTTTCATAACAATTATGCCTCCGGTGTTGGTGATATCGATCGTCCTTTACCAGGTGTGACTGTAACGAGAACTGTGCCTGGTTATCAACCATTGTTTACCAGCCACCCAGCAGCACTACCGCCGAGTCTACCACCTTTTCAAACGTACTCAGCTGTATCTCAGCAATCAATTATGACGGCCACACATCCAACAACGTGCTATTCGCGTCCTACAGCCAGCTATCCGCATCCGGTAGTTCCCAGTTTCCAATACCCTGTTCCAACCTATCAAGGTACCGTGCTGCCACCGGTGGTAACATCTACACCACGTCAGAACGTGACATTTAATCATCAGCAATTAAACGGTGACGACGTGCCTCTGAATAATGGTCATCTAGCGGCGAGACAGACAGTGAAAGATTTACCAAAGTTCGGAGGAGATCCTGAAGACTGGCCACGGTTCATCGCAGCCTACGAGAGAACGTGCAGGATGTGTGGTTTTCGAAATGACGAACTGCTTGATCGACTGGAGAGGAGTCTATACGACAAAGCCCTGAACGCGGTTAAAAGTCTGCTTTTACATCCGGACAACGTTCCGGTGATCATAAGCCGATTGAAAACCCTTTTTGGAAATCCGGAGTCCATAGTGGAAACGATGGTGCATAGAGTCAGGATGATGCCACCACCAAAGGCTGACAAAATGGAAACGATTGTCGATTTTGGTGTTGCCGTGCAAAACTTGTGCGCTACAATACAGGTGTGCCGAATGGATGAGCGGTTCTACAACGTTGCTTTGCTGCAAGAGCTTGTGGACAGCTTACCGTCAACCTTGAAAATGAATTGGGCATTCTATCGGAAACAGAGTGGAGCATGTACATTGCTGGATTTTAACGAATGGCTCGGACAAATGGTGGAGGCTTTAAGTCAAGTGATCAGACCGCACGTGTGGACTAAATCGAACAAACTCGAGAAGAGAGGCCGAAACGAAGAAGCGCATATCCACCTGCACTCTGCAACCCCGCCTAGAGAAGAAAACCGCACAGCGTGTTTGGCATGCTCGAAAGAGTGCGAAGATCTCAACAAATGTAGTAGTTTTCTCAACATGACGCCAAGTGCACGATGGACGCTGATCAATCAAAAGAAGATTTGTCGAAAATGTTTGACCAAGCACTTTAAAACTTGTGACAGGAAAATCCCTTGTGATCAAAATGGATGTAGCTACCTTCATCACCCGTTGTTGCACGACGACAGCAAACACGCGAGACAGCTGCCAAACAGTTCATTGCAAAACACCTCTTGTAACACTCATCACTGTTCGCTTGGAAGAGTACTGTTGAAGTACATTAGAATCACGGTACATGGAAAGGAGAAGTCCATTACCACCTACGCCTTCCTTGACTCAGGATCGACCTCCACTCTGATGGAACATAGTCTGTGGGAGGAGTTGAATCTTAACGGCGAGAAAACTCTGTTGTGTATGTCTTGGACTGGTGGTCAAGGCAGATACGAAGAAGAATCGGTTAAATTTGCAGTTGACATCGCGGGTTCCCAAACTCCCACTCAACGCTTTCATCTGTCGAAGGTACACACAGTACGAAGCTTAGATCTTCCTTCTCAATCGATAGCGATTTCGGATCTGGTGAAATATTACGGACATCTCTCCGGTCTTCCTATCGCATCTTATGCTGAAGTTAAACCGCGAATCCTGTTGGGTGTAGACAACACTAGGTTGGAGTATCCACTCGACTCAAGAGAAGGGAGTGAAAATCAGCCTACCGCCGTATTGACTCGACTAGGTTGGCTAGTTTACGGTCCGTGCTCAGTAGTAAAACCATCAACGTCCAGCAGCGATAGTACGTACAGCTATCACATCTGCCAGTCCGATGCGTTGAACTCTACTGTTAAGAACTATTTCTCCCTGGATAGCCTCGGAGTTCAGCTTACTGGGAAGTCGCTGATGTCAAAAGATGATGAACGGGCGATGACGTTACTGCAGTCGAACACGAAGCAACTAGGAAGAAAATTCGAGACCGGTTTACTGTGGCGGTATGATGACATCCAGCTGCCGGACAGTAAACCTATGGCTTTGAAGCGTCATGAGTGTTTGGCCAAGCGCTTGGTACGGGAACCAGAATTGGCAAGAGTTCTCCAGGAGAAGATAGCGGACTACAAAGCGAAAGGATATATTCGAAAACTTTCGAAGCAAGAAGAAGCAATGCATAAGGGACGCTCGTGGTACCTGCCGATCTTTCCAGTTGTAAATCTCAATAAACCAGGAAAGCTTCGCATGGTTTGGGACGCAGCAGCCAAGGTAGGCCGCGTTTCACTAAATTCGTTTCTGTTGAAAGGACCTGATCAAGTTACGCCTCTTCCAAACGTTCTACAGCGGTTTCGTGAGTATCGTATAGCGGTCTCAGGGGATATTCGCGAGATGTTCCATCAAGTGCAGATCAACAACGAAGATCAGCATTGCCAAAGGTTTCTGTGGAATGATGGAATCCTCAGCGATACCCCAACGGTTTATATCATGCAGGTGATGACGTTCGGTGCGAGTTGTTCTCCCAGCAGCGCACAGTACGTCAAGAATCTAAACGCAGGTCGATTTAAGAACCAGTTTCCAGAAGCAGTGGAGGCGATCTGTAACGGAACTTACGTCGACGATATGCTTTATAGCGTCGAATCGGAAGAAGAGGCGGTGAAACTGGCGCAGGATGTACGGTTCATACACGCTGAAGGAGGGTTTGAAATCCGGGGATGGTTGTCGAATTCGAAAAAAGTTATTGATGTCATGGGTGATCACAGTTCTTCTCAAAAAGATTTGAACAAGCCTGGGGAGCTAGCAACCGAGAAAGTTCTGGGCATGTGGTGGGATACTGTCAGTGATACGTTCACATTCAAAATTCCGCAACGATGCAAGCACGAGCTGTTATCTGGACAGGAAGCCCCAAACAAACGGGAGGTGCTGCGAATCCTCATGTCAGTCTACGATCCGATTGGGCTTCTCGCAAACGTGCTGATGTTCTTGAAAGTCCTACTTCAAGATATTTGGCGTTCTAATGTTGGCTGGGACGAACCAATAGCAGATCAGCAACTCGAGAAGTGGAGAACATGGCTCAGTGTGTTACACAACGTCGAAACAGTTTCCGTTCCTCGGTGTTATCGAACGATGACAACGTCGTCAGCCAAATCCAATGAAATCCAACTGCATGTATTCGTCGATGCAAGCGAAAACGGATACGCAGCAGTCGCCTACTTTCGGTACGAAGAGGGCAACACGATAGAGTGTGCCTTCGTCACTGCCAAAGCTCGTGTAGCGCCACTAAAGTACGTTTCGATTCCCCGACTGGAGCTTCAAGCAGCAGTGATTGGAACACGCCTGGCGAAGGCGATAGGAGAAACGCATCGAATAGCAGTACAAAAACGGTTTTTTTGGACTGATTCGAGAGATATTCTTTGTTGGCTGCGTTCGGATCACAGGAAATACAGCAAGTACGTCGGCGCCAGAGTTGGCGAAATTTTGGAAAACAGTGAACTTTCGGAATGGTTCTGGGTTCCGACAAAAATGAATGTCGCAGATGAAGGCACGAAGTGGCAAAGAATTCCTGATATTTCGCCATCAAGCCGATGGTTTAACGGGCCTTTCTTCATGTGGCAGCAGCGAAGTTCGTGGCCACCTCAGCCGATGAATCACGGAACTACCACAACAGAAATCAACCATTCGGTAAACCTTCATGCTGTTCGAGTTCCAGTCATTAACTTTGCTAAATATTCGAGCTGGCGAAAGCTTGTCCGAGTTGTTGCTTATATGCGCCGGTTTTACAGCAATATTCGGGCTAGAATACATCAGAGTACACCCACGATCGGAATCCTCAAACACAGGGAGTTATCTGAAGCCGAAAACTTGATCTATATACAAGCACAGCTAGATGAGTTTAGTAAAGAAATGTCCTTGCTATTGCGTTCCAAGGATGTGGACGGAAGAAAGGTAGCTCGTATTCCCAAGCACAGTTCGATCTACACATGCTCACCGTTCCTAGACGATAATGGGGTACTTCGCATGCTTGGAAGGGCGGCTGGTTGCCAATTCATACAGCCAGGCTCCGCTCATCCTATACTGCTACCGAATAAACACCCGATTACCACACTTATCGTACGTTTCTTTCATGAGCGCTACCATCACCTGAACCATGAAACAGCAGTTAACGAATTGCGCCAGAAGTACCGAATCCCGAAGTTGCGAAGAGTCTGCTACAAGGTACGGCAAGAATGTCAGACCTGTATGAATGCTAGGGCTCGTCCGCGACCGCCCGTTATGGCTGACCTTCCGCTGGCAAGGCTTGCAGCATATTCTCGACCATTTTCATATGCTGGTGTCGACTACTTTGGCCCGATGCAGGTAGTCGTTGGTAAACGCGTTGAGAAGAGATGGGGTGTACTCATCACGTGCCTAGTAGTCCGTGCCGTCCATATAGAGATCGCCCACACGCTTAATAGCAGTTCCTGTATCATGGCGTTGCGGAACTTCATGGCCAGGCGTGGAACGCCTTTAGAACTATTCAGTGATCGTGGAACAAATTTCGTTGGAGCAAATCGTGAACTGACCGAAGCAATTCGCTCTCTAGATCAGGAGAAGCTCATACAAGAGCTCGCAACACAGGAAACCGGAGCCTGTGTACTGGGGGGGAGTGTTACGCAACATGCGAACGCGCCTCCGTTATCAATTTACCCTCAACGAGGTCAGCCGCCCCAGCTGCAAGCGGGACAGCGGGTAACTGACAAGTCAGTGGTAAACAAACAAAAAAAAAGGATAGCGACGACGAAGAAAGATATCGAGATTAAAAAAGTGGTTTGAGATAGTCATTAAAGCGAAATTAAATTGAAACTCTAATAGCTAGAAGTACGGTTTAGGATTGTTTTAAGGTTGCTTATATATAGTAGTACGGAGTGGATTAACAGCTAAAAGTACGGTGCTGAATTCTTATAATTAATAGTACGGTTGAGTTTATTAAAGGCTAGAGGTAAAATGTGCTATAAAGATAAAAAAGCAATGAATTTAACCTAAAATTTATCACAGGACTGTTACAGCTAGTTCGTGCTATTGAAGCATCGCAGGTAACCGAGCTCATGATAAGGTAAAGCAAATATTTATAAAACTTAAACCTAAATAACAATAAAATATGTAGGGTTAGACGACCGTACGAGACCATTTCCCGGAAGTGACGGAAATAAGTGAAAATACTAAACGTAAGTAAAATGAAGCAATCGATGAAGTTGTATATAGATATATCGTGTCTAATCGGCAGGGAAAATTTAACGGACTCTAAATAAATTGAATTATCGTTTTTGCGTTGAGTTTGTTCAAATTTACGGAATTTGATTTACGTATTGTTGCCATTCGGGAACACTATTAATCTATATATGTAAACGGAAAATTTGAAAGAATTCCTACTGCAGATTTTAATCATATTATGTTTCAGAACTACAGAAAACAGTCGAACTGCAGCGGTAATAATTTGGTTCCGAAAAAGATTAAAAATAGAAAATGTATAATACGGATACCTTCATAGGAGGCAAATTGAGTTGAATCAAATGTCTACATCGAGCACTATACTTTTCAAAACGAAAATTAATCGAGTAAATTGCGACTTAGTTAGAACGACTTGGCGGCTGCTAGACACTGAATTTCAAAATACCAACCAACTTGAGAAAACGGCTTAAACAAATAATCGAGGCGGATAGTTCAATTTTTTCTTTAATATTAAAAAAATTCAATTTTTTCTTTAATATTAGAAAAAATCTTAAAGTTTACTTAGTCCCAAAGTTTATAAGAAAATTTGCAAAAATCGATTTTTAGCACGCTTGTCCACTGGTTTCCTTGTGCTTTTAATTACATTTTTGGAACCTGGGAAACTAGTTTACAACATTATTTAGTCTGTTTTCATTTGTGGAAGATTTTTTGCTGTCCCGGGAGTACTTCCACTTCTACCGAGGTTGAAAATTCCGTGCAAATTCCGGATAAATCCGTACAAGTACTTTTTCCGGACACACGACAAAAAATCCGTACTGTCCTCCCAAATTCCGTACGGTTGGTCAGCTTAGGCATAATCATAGCATAAACAATGGAGATTAACCGGCCGTCACGATCGTGCGATGGTGCAAAAACAGACTTTCTCTTTGGATCTACGTTTGTGAAAAAAGTGCTTCAGAATAAAATTATATCTTTTCTATAAACGTTGCTGAATATAAAATAAAACTTTCTTTGAATACACTATATACTACCTCTGACAAAAAAAAGGACGAAAAACAAAAATCAACGCGAAAATTTACGATAACGCTAACGTTGAATTCAACGAAGTGCGTTGACGATGACGATGAAATCAACGCCAAATTCAACGCCGATAATGGCGCTGAATTCATCGTTATCGGCGGTAAAGTTGAATTCAACGTTAACAACCCTGTTCCCATACTGCTAGTATCAACCATGTGCGTATGCATTCATTCAACACCAAGTGGTTAGTAAGTAAAAGGCAAATGAATCATCACATTTTCTTTCGTTCATGCCCAAATAAGCCTTCCTGGCTCTAGTCTTCCGTTCGAAGTGTATAATCGATTCGTTCTAGAATACTTATCAGGCTTTCAATGATCATAACTTTCGATTCTATTAGTCATCAATTTGCCAAAAATAGCTAACAAAATCGATACAGTAAAACTTATTTGTCTATTATTGGTCGCAATGTGCTACCGGCTTAAGCAAAGTTATTTGATGTTTTGACAAACGTATCTATAACCTGTTTCACAAATAGAAAAATAATCGCTTATATAAACTCTGATAAAAATATTCGACAAACTTCAAATATTTGAAGTTTCGCGAATTTATCAACCGAAAGATGTCAGATATTCAATTATTCAACAACCAAGCTTTAGCACCCCTAGCAAACCTGTTGCACGAGCTCGTGAATGAACAGCATCTCCGCGCTCGGCGACGGCCGCCTGCCGAAACCATATGATCAACCACTACCACCACCTTTCCATCATATGGCGCGGCCATTCACTCGCTGACGATAAACAAATTTTCACGACTGGTGGCAGTCTGTCGGCGGTTTTTCTTTTTCTCACGTTTCACAACAGACAGCGGCCGTCACCGCCGGCCACAAAGGACCGCACAAAACTGCAGCGAATATTTACTTCTTTTCTGCCTGTGGTAGTTTCTGCTTGTTCTTGTTGTTCGTGAAACACGCGCGCATGGTGGTTAAATTTAAATCCGCCGCGCATTTCACGCACACCAGATATTTTGCGATTTTCGTGCAACTTTGTGCCGCTCGTTTTAGCTGTTGGACCGCGAATTCATCGCCGATCACGGAAAAACTCACGAACCGCATTCAGCTCAGTTTGTCCGAGGCAGTGGCTCTGTGCGCGTGGCAATCGTGGAAAACTTACCGCAACGTGAAGTGAAAATCTGCAATCAGAGAAAGAAAAGAAGAAGAGTGATTTTTTTTTCAATTGTACCAAATAACTGAAATTTATTGGATGGTGAATTATTTGCAAGTGTATTTTATGGTGTGTGATAATAGTAATTTAAGTGTGAAAGACGAAAAGAGTTAGAAACGCTTATATTTTCGCAAGAAGAAGAAAATTATGACATGCCAGTGAAAAATAGGTCGTCGTCGAAAAAGAAAAAAAATGTCACCTGAACATTAAGAAAGACAAAATAAGTCCATTTCCAATTTTTAAACCAGATTAATAAGGCAAACAGTGACTTGTGGCCTTCGACCTAGATGATTTTTGTGACCCCAGAAGCAAGAGAAAAAGTGATGTCGAACGGAATTTCAGAAGGCTAATTTTCCACCATCTTTTCGATATTTGAAAATTTTCTCGCTAGTCGCATACACATACACACTCATCGTACGCACCGACCGACTGGATCGCAGAACCGACGAAAGGAAAAGCTCTCGACTTAAAATGACGTCATCGCATGCAAATCCGAAAATCCGTGATGGCTGCCACCATCATCAGCTATTTGGGAATAGAGGGTTTAGTGAGCAAAGTCTGTGCATTGTTTGTTGCCGTTATAAAAAGTGAACGCCATTAATTCGTTGGTCGGATGTCGTTGGATTTATTCATCGCTAGTAGATTCGAGAAAGTGTTAAGCATTGGCAAATGGTTAAAATTTAATCGTTTTGTTGATTATTATTTAACCGAAGTATCATTTCCCCCGCTATCTCAACAACTTATTGGATTATTAGAATTTATTCCATGGTGGACTGTATCGATTTAGAAACATCAATAGGTGTACTTTGGGCATGTGTTGGTAGTAAGCGTAAAACAAATCTGCATTTAACCTTATACACTGAATTCGCCTTTTACATTTCCTAAAACTTGGTTGACGAAGGACACCTTACCCTAACGTCAACAGAATTTCAATACACTCGATCCCAGTGCGGTACTGTAATGCGACTTGGAAAAGCGCGATCATTTGTCAGACGCGATTATGTGGGTTTTTGTCCAAAACGTGCATTGCGGGTGTTCGCGAACTTGGATCTTCACGATCAGCCACTACACTGAATGAATATCTGTCGTCATCGGAGTGGTACGTGGGTAGAAGCGCGACTAGAACATCGTGTTAGTAAATGAGAATATCGATGGGACAGATGTATTGTAGGGTTGCAGCAAAAATAGACATTTGGTTTCATTTCGAGGCGTTAAACTACGATTGCTAGTGTTTTGGCGTTCCCGAACCACCCAGTAACGTAAATAACTAACGCAATAGCTTTTGCTTCGAAGCGTGCGAGAGTAAAGTGCGTAGTTTAATATTTGTTATGCACAATAAAGAAAGTTCAAATACTGAAGAATCAAAATATGTTTCATTGTTTTAGTTGAATACAGGGGCGGATCCACAAAAAAATTCGGGAGGGGTTCGAAATTTTGATTTTGGAAGGAATATTGTACAATATGTTCTGCGTCAAAGCCTCATTTAATGAAAATCAGATTTAGTAGTCAAATTTAATTTTAAAATTATTTTGAGTTTGTAAATAATATAAAATTGAAACTAATTTTAAATTTCTCAACAAGTTGAAAATTTTCGGGGTGGGGGGATTTGGACCCCCAGGACCCTCCCACTGGATCCGCCACTGGCTGAATACATTTATTTACGGTTGCTAGAAATTGTATTTTAAAACTATGTAACCCTCACTCACCTGCAAAATGCTAGATAATCAATGGGATCTGAATATTAAAACTGATTTATTGTCTCTAGGGGAAATGTGTTGAAGATGGAAACCTTGAAGGCAGCCCTAAGTTTGCGCCGCTAAAACAACAAAAATGATCTATAAAAAATTGAAAATCGATCCATAAAAAAGTTGTCCATGTTCCATAAAACAAAACTGAAAATCCATAAAACAGTGCGAATGATCCATAAAAAGGGTGATTTGATCCATAGATTATGTAAAATTGAACCATAAAATGGTCGCAAAAGAGCACTAAAATAGTAGTAAAAGAGCAATTAAAGTCAACCAATGCCCCATAAAAATATTGTAAATGTTCCATAAAATGATACATTTTGCGCCATAAATTAACTGAAATTGATCCATAAAATATTAAAAATGTACATTAAAACACGTCGATATGTTCCATAATATCGACAAAAATGTTCCACGGTATTACAAAATGGAGCAGTAAAATGTTAGAAAAAGTTCCATAAATTTGATGAAAATGTTTGCTAAATAATTTTTCTTGTTCCATTGAAGTTTTATGGATTTTTATGGATCATTCACACTGTTTTATGGATTTTCAGTTTTGTTTTATGGAACATGGACAACTTTTTTATGGATCGTTTTACAATTCTTTATGGATTATTTTAACTATTTTATATGCAAAAGTATATTTAGTATTTTTCTTGAATAGTGGAGATTCATGTATTTTCATGAAGGAATCCGGATCATGTAACGGCCTAGCCTGGGAGCAAAATATGACAGAAAGTACTTGTTTCATATATGTACCGCTGATTTGATAGTGGCATAGTGGCGCTAGTAAACCATTACCATATGAGTGCCATCGTTGATAGATTCCCAAGTAACAATTAAAGTTTTATAGCACGCTACAAGTACAATCTAAGTTTTATCAGTGACTATAAAACTATCATAAAACCACAATTGTTACTAGGGTTGTCTCTATTTCCCGTAGATTTCTACTTGCTTGAACCAATATATTTTTTGATAAATTTACTTTGACTTGGTTTATTGATGATTATAATGAAAAATAAATCACACAGAGATTTTGGACGTGAAACACTTATTGTTGAATGCTCTCTTATGAGTACTCGTTTAAAAAAAAATGAAAATAATAAAAATGTTATACATGAAGAAAAAATACAATAGTTGAGCATCAGAAAATATAACGAATTCTAGCGATTTAAATGTGGTAAAATGTAGTCATCCTTTCATATCACGAAGTAAAGTAAAGTTAATGCTACAAAAAGAGGCTGGGTGTGAATGTTTAAAATTTAAAAAACCGGATCCGTCCCGAACCCAAGAAATTCAAGTTTGAAAACCCGGAACCTGTCCCGAGCCCGAGAAATTTAAATTTACAAAACCCGAACTCGACCCGAAACCCGTAGGGTTCGGGTCGGGTCCGGATTTCGGGTCTAAAAAACCGAACCTGACCTTCTCTAGTATATAATGCGAGTTATGTTTTGGTTAGAAATTTTTAGTTCCACCTATGGCCGCATAGAGGGCGTCAATATTAACTTTTTATAGAAGAGAGATATAATATCGAGATGTTCGGAAGAAATACTGCAAAATCACTTCGTTAAAAGTTTCATAATTATTTTCAACAAATCCGGATTGACTAACAGTCTTCGACAAAGTTGCAGACAATTAAATCATCTTTCTTATTTTCACTTACAGTGATAATATGATGCATACAGTGCCACCTATCGGCGCAAATGCCAGCTAGTGCGTTTTCTCCATGTAAATTGTCGAAAAACTCCATACAAATTTCAGGCACGTTGGTCCGGTAGCTAGACTTGTCCGATTTGCTTCAAATTTGGAGCAAGTACTGATTGCAAAGCATTTGTTTTCATCCGCACATAAAATGCGGCTCGGGATAATGCCATTTTGATGTGAAACTAGTCATTATCAGTTGTTAGCCTTCCCATAGTTATTTCCTGTGGGAGCAATACTGGAAGCTCTTCTGCTAACAACTGATGAGGCTTTTTTTAAAGGTGTGTTGTTAAGGTTTGTTTTGATTGGGGAAAAAGTTAACTGATTCGCATTACAAAACATGCGATGGCTCCCATGATCTGGGTATCTAGGTAGAAGCTTTTCGACGCAATGGATTACGGTTCAACGGTTTTTTCCGATGCGGTGAAAATTGGCACACCAAGGATGCGCAAGTTGGATTGTTGCAGTGAGAATAGATGCACAGAATATAACATATATAATATATATGTTGTATATAAGAAACAGTACACCGATACTTTATTCTAAGGAAAGTTATAGATAATCTAGTTTCATTTAAAGGATGTTCAAAAAATAATGCAAACCTCTTCTTAACTGGACGAAAATAGGCTTATGGCCCTATTTATACTGGAGCTATGTATCTATGTGTTGGTATGGTACTTTGTGTGTATTCACTATACATACAATGAATTTCTATCACAGAAGTATATTCTAGACAGACATAAGCGAATTACTTATTTTGATGTCATTGTCAATGAAAGATAATGTATCCAAAACGTCTTGATTGTCATTTTCCACCTACTTATAATACGTTACAACAAACTCAATCGCTTCAAGTATTGGCTGACAAAGCTTCACAATTTTTTTTTGAAAAAGAACTGGAATATTCATTTTTATTCTACATTTCCTGTTACGTGGACAAGTTTGCAAACAGTATAACAACTGTGTTCAAAAGCAGCGGATGGACCAAACGTTAGCCTTGAATTTCACACATTCTCGATCAACACGGTCGGCGGAATGGAATAAAATCCTCTTTACTATGGCTTTGGACCGTCACGTCGTACTCCTGTATGTGTATGTTTGCCTGCGATTATTCCGCGTAGAGATGGGAAGCAAACTGCAAATTTATTTATTTTCATTACCAAATACATATTTGTTCAAGGACCACCTCCTTCTCTAAAACGTCACTGGTAATGAAACAAGAAAAATGCGTTTGTTATATCTACTGCAGTCATGAAAATAAGTATGACACTCGATTTTATTAACCTGATCGATTATTGGCACGAACGTGAAATATCTTTTATGAAACTTTTGAAAAGGCTGATAATATATTTTGTGCCATGAGTATGATGTGATGAAATGGGAGTACATTGCTACCAATTCGAGGTAGCAAACAGTTTTCAACGTACGAACTACACATTCGTGTTACAGATGAATTATGATATTGTTTTTATCCATGCCAGCTACTGAAAACGGAAAAAACGATACACCCACCGACAATAGAAACACTCAGAAGCGAAACGAGGCCAAGTGTCCGAAGCTAATATAGCGGACAATGTGAAAGACAAATTGTTGCTGGCAAAAAAAGATCAAACTTCACAAACTGAAACATCCCACTGAATAATTTGTCCTTGAAACAATATAAGTCCTTGAACGTCCCAAGTCGAAGAAAATTCATTTTTATGCTGAGTCGTAAGATTAGATAGCTTAAATCTTATCCGATAAAGGATTTATTCAGGTGGCAAATCGTCTCAGGTAGGGATTGTTGCAACTCTTGTTTACAAACAACTATGCGTTTCCATTCACTAGCATTTGAAATTACTTGTTCACACATATTCAATTCAGTCTCAACGTTTTCGAGGCAAGAGCAAAAAAAAAATAGATTGATGCGTGGAAAGCAAAGCCAAAATTAAACCATGATCAACGAACGACTGACGTCCTTCCCTAGAGTGTTACTGTTTCATTAAAATGACAGGAACAGCGTTCGTACATAGTGTACCACCAGTTAGTGTGCAACCACCGATAAAACAAGCAACTGGAAAATAGAAATTAGCGGCATACGGCCAGGGACAAGAGGCTGAGATGCTTTTGTAAACAAACAGAGAGTGCGTGGAATCGAGGGCGGTGGCGGCGATCTCGGACCATGAAATTTGAGAATCACATAATTATTTTTAGGTCGCATAAAAAATCTAAAAACACCGCTCGGATTCCTGCGCTATTTGTTGTAGGGTTTGCTGAGCACAGTCTTGTAAAATTTTAATTTTACTCAGCGGTTTTAGGAGATAGTTTGTTTAAGAGCCTGTCATAATATTATTCACATCATTTCTATTGTTCAACGATTTTTTTTGTGAGGACCCTTATTCTTAGGTTCCCACAACATCGATGTTTTAGGTTATACATAGTGTAAGCGTGAGAACGGTAAGCAAGATTGCAATACTTTCCCGAACTGGTTTTTGGTTTCATTCAATTAAATCAAAATAAGGACTTTTAAACGAAACCGCGATGAGCGTTTCGTCGATTAATAGACTCATTTATAATATATGTTGTGACTTCGACTAAACTTTCAATATAAGGGTTTCTTTTTAAAATATTGGATAAAGGAATGATAGTTTTTAACCGTTAATAACCGGAATTGCACCAGTCAATCAATAAAATGTTCACCAATTTTATCTTAAATTATAAAGTATCTATGTATAATATAAATAACGGATAAATAACACAAACACTGTTTGCCAGGAATTCTTTTGAAAGCTATAAGGAAAAACTCAATACGTTGATGAATACGACTCTATGATCGAAATGCGTAGGTGCAGCATCTCTTCCTAAATTATCCTATCCGTATCTTTGATTATGTGACTTGTTCAAGTAAGGTAAAATATGTCGATTGCACCTGTCAAAATCAAAGACCAATCCATGTCTAAATATTAGCAACTTCTATCAGCAACGTTTATTTTGTCTTTTAATATACGTTTTATTAACATAAATTAAAAGCGAAAATGATTTTATTTATCTGCATCTTTTCAGTCAGTTTAAACAACGCTGGCACGTACATGGAAACAATCCATATAGATATAAACAATCTTTTTATATCAGGTTTGACTATAAAACCACAGAAAAAAATTAATTTTAGTTCTTTGTCAACAAATTTTGACTATTAGCCAGAAAATGTTCGATAAAAGTCATCTATCGCTTTCCAAGCCATTTACTTTTCACACGATCGGGGAGCAGAACGAAAAAAATGGCGAAAGTTTGAGGTCCCAGGAAACCCCTGGTGAAGAAATTTTTGAAAAAAATTGGACGGGGCTTCACAGTTTAAAACCAAAGTTTGTATGGAGAACTAGGGGTGTTCAAGAGGCAAGATTTCAATGAAAATGATCATCTTAAATTTCGCATAAAGCCTTACATAAAATGCTTATTACATCGAAAAAGTAATCTTTGCAAGTTTTTAGCTAAATTGGACATCATTAAGGGGTGCGGTGTTTGAATATTGTTTTCATAATATAAGAAAAAATCCAAAGGATGGAGTACATGAAATGTTGAAAATGGAAAAAAAAAATTGTCGAAATATGTCTAAAAATAGCATGAAACATCATCATCTAGTCTCAAAACAAACGAAAGCCGCTGAAAACAAATTATAATTTTTTTTAGATCCAAGGACTTGGAAATTTTTGCGAACATAATTCGAAAATTTTAGTGCAATGATTAAAATAAAAATTCCCATCGAACTGGGTTTGGAAGCAGCACAAATAAAAATATGGCAGCGATATGGGGTTCCAACTAAATTATCGAGAAGAAATTTTTGAAAAAAAAATTGGCACGGGACTTCACAGTTTAAAACCAAAGTTTTGTGAAATTTAGGAAAATAACATCTTTTAGGTGAAAATGGACATTTTTGATCGATTTTTTCAACCAACTGGGCTTGGGAGCAGAACGAATAAAAAGATAGCGGGGATTTACGGTTCCAACTAAATCATCATGAAGAAACTCTTCACGATGATTTAATTGGAAACCCAAATCCCCGCCATCTTTTTATTTGTTATGCTCCCAAGCCCAGTTCCTTGTGAAAATTTGATCAAAAATGTCCATTTTCAGCTAAAAGACGTTACTTTCCTAAATTTCACAAAACTTTAGTTTTAAACTGTGAAGTCCCGTTCTATTTTTTTTTCAAAAAATGCTTCACGATTATTTAGTTGGAACTCCAAATTTGTTTTGCTCCCAAGCCTAGTTCGTTGGGAAACTCGATCAAAAATATCCATTTTCACCTAAAAGATGTTATTTTAATAAATTTCACAAATCTTTGGTTTTAAACTGTGAAGTCCCGTTCCAATTTTTTTCAAAAAATTCTTCACGATGATTTAGTTGGAACCCCAGATCCCTGCCATTTTTTTATTTGTTTTGCTCCCAAGCCCAGTTGATTGAAAAAATCTATCAAAAATGTTCATTTTCATCTAAAAGATGCAAATTTTCAAAAATTTCACAAAACTTTGGTTTTAAACTGTGAAGTCCCGTTCCAATTTTTTCAAATTTTTTTCACGATGATTTAGTTGGAACCCCAAATTCCCGCCATCTTTTTATTTGTTCTGCTCCCAAGCCCAGTTCGTTGGAAAAACTCGATCAAAAATGCACATTTTCAACTAAAAGATGTTATTTTCATAAATTTCACAAAACTTTGGTTTTAAACTGTGAAGTCCGGTTCCAATTTTTTTCAAAAATTTCTTCACCATGATTTAGGCGGAACCCCAAATCACTGCCATCTTTTTATTTGTGCCGCTCCCAAACCCAGTTCGATGGGAATTTTTTTTTCAATCATAGAGCATTACAGTAAAATTTTCGATTTTCGAATCATGTTTGCAAAAATTTCCAAGTCCTTGGATCTAAAAAAAAATTATAATTTGTTTTCAGCGGTTTTCGTTTGTTTTGAGACTAGATGCTGATGTTTCATGTTATTTTTAGACATATTTCGACAAAAAAATTCGATTTAAACATTTCATTTTCAACATTTCATTTTCAACATTTCATGTACTCCCTTTGGATTTTTTCTTATATTATGAAAACAATATTCAAACGCCGCACCCTCTTAACGATGTCCGATTGAGCTAAAAACTTGCATAGATTACTTTTTCGATGTAATAAGCACTTTATGTAAGACTTTATGCGAAAATTTAGGATGATCATTTTCATTGAAATCTTTCCTCTTGAACACCCCTAGTTCTCCATACAAACTTTGGTTTTAAACTGTGAAGCCCCGCTCCAATTTTTTTCAAAAATTTCTGCACCAGGGGTTTCCTGGGACCTCAAACTTTCGCCATTTTTTTCGTTCCGCTCCCAATTTTTTTAATTTTGTTTCGCAGTGTAATTCAAGAGTGTTAAATTTCTCTTAAAATACAAAATGTCAAATGCTTCAAAAAAGCCGTTGGTTAGAGCAGTGTCTGCCATCTTTGTTCAACGTATTGATTCAAATGGTAGCGCAACAATAGGGCACTCGATTCGAGTTTTCGTTGCGCTCAAACACGAGAATTTTACTGTTTTCAGGGTAGTTGTGTTATTAGACTGCTTCTTAACAACGAAGCAAAGCTGGTGATACCAATTTTTATGCATTCCTTTGATTGTAGGCCGAGTAATTAATGAATTAGAGAGGCACCCTCGTTAGTTTGGTGAAAATAGGCATATTACCCTACTTACTTTTACGTTCAGCTAGCAATAGTTGCTAGGAGACCTATCCGAATGCTGCTTTGAAAAAAAAAATACCTGTGATTTTTCATCACACTAATAAACTGAACTGGGGCACGCAGAAACGAAAAACCAGTTATTTTTTCAAAAGCAGCATTCAGTTAGGTCGTTAGTTTTTCTAGCGACTATTTTACATGATTCAAAATATCATCATCGAATGAATTGAATTTTATTCTTCAATTGCAGTTCAATAACAGTTCTATATAAATAGAATGGATGTGAAATTGAATACATTCATTCTACATCAACAGAAGTATACTCCCGAGTACACTTGGTCGGTGTTAAGTCAGACCGGACCAAGTCGCAAAACATAAAAAATGAGTTAATGTTAGATAAAGAATTTGTTCATCTACATTCCATTTTTACCAGATTTGAAATATGAAACAATAAATAAGAATTATGGTAAAAATTATTTTCCAATTATAATGTAAAGGATGCTGCGATTCTAACTTTAAGCGCGCTTTTCTCGAAATCAATGCACTGTCACTTAGTTCGGTCTGACCTAACACCGACCACTTGAGTTTTAATAGATTGACATTCGGTCTTCATGATTTTCTTTATTACAAGGAGATTTTCAATATTCCGCGTGAGATAAATTCATCGATTACCTAGCCACCAAGTGTAAATGAAATAAAACTGGTGCGTTACCCCGTACGTACAACTTTTATCATATGTTGAGCCGTTCGTAGAACTTCTTTCTGTGAACTGAATAAACTGAAATGTCCAGGGCCGCTACCTAATACAGGTAATCATTCTATCAAGAGTAATGTTTCAAAATCAGATCACTTTGATCTTTTAACGTTGACTTAACAGAATATGAAATCGCAATCACACAAGTACAAATTTGAGCATTACACACATTACGATATTACATGTGATTGTTACTACAGTAAAGACCCGTTTTATCAGCCCCTTGGCGAATTTTAAGCTGATAAAACAGGGGCATTGATAAAATCGGGACATATATTTTTCTGTCTTTTTAATAAACCGAAGCTCTTAAAACATTCTTCTTTGTTCCTTAGATATATCCTTGCAACCTTTTCTGATTATTTCCTTTAAGTTCCCCTTAAGCGGGGTCTGACAGCGCAAAATTTAAAAAAAATTAAAGTTTTTCTTGCATTTTTCGAATCGATAAGAAATATATGCCCAAGAAAGGATTTACTCGAATTCGACTTGGTTCGTCTGCTAGAGCCCATAAAACTACTAACTATCGTTTTTCATATGAAGCTGAAAAAATCGGGTCAAAAAGCTGATAAAATCGGGGGTAGATGAAATCGGGGGCTGATAAAATCAGAAGCTGATAAAATCGGGTCTCCACCGCAATCAAAAATTTTCTACACAAGACCTTTAACAGTGTGCAGGAAAAAATCAAAGGACTTTAATGGTGTAATCAATGGGAAAATTGTGGTGCAATGTATGGTAAAACTATGGGGAAAATTATGGGCCACAGCCGTGGTAATTCAGTGGGGTAAATCATGGTCTAGAAATAGGGAAGAAATGGGAGTAATGGAACAATGTATGGTTTAATAATAAGGCAATAGATGGTCTCTTTAAGAACTATCTATGGTCCTACTATAGAGGAATTAATGGTCGTTCCATAAATTCCTCTATTTCGTTTGTGGTATAAACAACCCAAGTAACAATCCTAATGCTAATTGGTTTTATTTAAGTTTTGTGGTAGTTTTATCAAGGCATTACTGAGTGAATCTGGCTTTAATATTGCTTATGGGAAGGGCATTTAGTTTTATATGCTTAACGGGGTTTAAGAGTGCTTCAAGAACTCTTGCAGAAATATCCATAAAACTACATTTTTCATAAGAGTAATTAGTCTTATGAGCAGTCAAGAGCCTCTTAGAGCCCCTTTTTAAGACATCGTTTTTCAACCTCCTTAAAACAAAAAGATTGTTTTATGACATTCTTGTTGAGGCTAAATGTACCTTAAGAATGCTACCATAAAACCTTCTTAAAGCTTTAACGAAGTGAATAAGAGCGTTCCATGATAAACAAACAAACTGTAAACAGTAAACTCGACGATTAAATCATTTAACTTTGCAAATCTGTAGGTACGCATAGCTCTATTTAACATGCGTTGTTGAAATAATTTATCAACTTTTAGATGGAATTGTGAATACCATAGTAATTAATCATAGAAATTTTCATTTCAATATTGACATTTTCAATGTTAGACTGGATTTATGGCGACGTTCCATCAAAGTTTTGTCTTGAAAAATTCTAATTAATTTTGTTAAAGTCTGACAGCTCTTTTTCAAGTGTATCATAAATAAAAAATGAATTAATCACGATCTTGAAAAACTGCTATTACTCTAGACCAAGAATAATTAGTTTTAATAAGATCTCATGGCTGTTTCAGTTAAATCCAATGACAAGTAATGGCGTCGTGGATAGATTTTTTTTCCTTCGCCCTCTGTCTAGCAAAGCAGCTTCATAGCGCACTAGAAGTGTTCTTGAAGAAGAAAATCATAAAACTATCAAGACTTATGGTAGTCTTCTATTAGTTTTAAGCAGCTCTTGAACACCACTATAAGAATGCATTGATACTACCAAAAAGTTTTAAGAAAACCTTCTTTAGTATGGGTCTTTTTCGTCTTAAGAGGGGTTTATGGTTATCTTGAAGTAGTGTTGTAGAGTAGTTGGTTTTATTCTCGGTTTTATGAAACTAATCTTCAAGTGTACCATAAAACTCAATTTGTTACTTGGGAATGGTCCATTAATGTTAGTTCGCATGGTCTATCGTTATAATCCAGTATACTGAATCAAAGTGTTTTGATGGGTTCAATGGACCATGCTCATGATCCTCGTCCTTGGAAGCTAGGGTTATTTTATGGGATATTTCATGGGTGCAACCCATTTCAAGTACATGCTAGTGGGGGTAGTTTTTGGGGTATTGTAGGGGGAACCACCCATCATTTTCTCAGATCATACGATTATGTTACTGTGGGTTTTCCGTTTGCTTGGATATAACGGGTACGCACGTTTTAAACGTTCAGTCAAACTATATTCAAATGATAACCTGGACTTTTATACATAAGAATCACAACTTTTGATCTTATTGTGACGAATGAATAATTTTATTTAAAGTCACGTAAATAAAAACAATCAATCAATTAAAGCTGCATATACCTTTTTACCGAAACATAAAGCCAGAATTAACTTTAATTGTGCGAAGAATTGGGGTACAATGGTTTCATACATTTCGTGAAATTATCTTAATTATCTTCAACCGGTTCTCTGGACTTTTTTACATAAGAAATACCAATTTTGGTCAGCCACATTCAACTTTTTTCGAGTTATATATTCAGTATTGAACATAAACTCAAACGAAAGAGGGAATTGGGGCAAAACATACATGATAGCGTACCGTGCGGTCGTTGTAAATACTAACAATCAATTTTTTATCTCAAAAACACATTTTCTGACAAGCGTCATCCAGCCTTTTCAAAAAAAAGTTGTGCTTTGGGTACATTTTTTTCCACTGTGCATTGCATGAAGATCAAAAGAAACTTTTAGTCTTGCCGTGGTGAACTATGGAGAAAAGTCAAATATCGCTTGATCTTTTCGTATAAGACCGAGTATTCGCAATATGAAACTTTTGAAGGGTAAACATGGAGCACAGACTTAAGAAAGTCGCCTTTATCCAGTTCCACCATGTTAGGCATACAGTATGACGTTCATCTAATTGAAAAAAAGGATTCACTTTAGATATCTATCTAAACACGTTGTAGTGTGTGACAGCATAAAAAGTAAGATACCCGTTTATACGGATAATAAGAGAATCGAGGTACATGATTATGATCTGGTATCGGGTATTTGCTATGTGGCTATAAATAATTTCATTTTGGAATACGGAGAGGTGAAATCCGTTCTGAAAGATGCGACCATGCGGTTGGACCTACTCGTTCCTTCCGACCTGAAGCTATCATACAAAACACATGGTGTTACCGTTACAAAAGGCGTAAACTGAAAGGCAAATTAATACGTGTTATCATACTGAATACTGAATTGCAAGGCAAATTAATATCATACTCTGGAATCGCTAAGAAAACTCGCATAAGCAAATTAATTTCAATAACAAACTATAATAATGTTAGTAGAATCAAAAAAGTGCTCCATCAGTAAGGAAACTAATACTAACGAAAGCGGATTCACACTCGTGACCCGTAAATGCAAGATACAAAAAATAACATAATATATCGAGGAAGTAATAGCGATGATAATATAAAAGTGTATTACAACAAGGAGAAATACAAGGCGTACGGACAACCACTAATATTCGTCCATTGTAAAAGTGTGTAAAGGACCCGCGGCTCCGATGAGCTAGCTCATTGAGCTGTTTCAAATCAATCATTTTCAGTTTTCTGCCACTAATCGCAACAATAATCGAAATTACTTCGATTGTCGATTACTTCGATTATCAGACTGTTGCCAATCGATTAAAAATTATTCGATTACCATAGCGGTTAATCGATTAATCGAAACATAGTCGGACATAGGGGACTAGGGAGTGACTAATATGCTAGGAATTGTGAACGAATTCACGTATCCATAAACAATATTAGTTCACGAGGATTAAAAGGATTCATGAATAATATTCCGAATTTCGTGGATGAATTCACGAGAAAATTCCATACTGATTAGATTTCGTGAACTAATTCACAACCTTCGTGGTCAGGTCATGATCGAGATGTAATAAATTATGAATTGGTCATGTCGTATAATTCGACTCTGAATAATGTTTCTAAATCTATGAATAAAATCACGAGTCCATTTTAGGTTTATGAATACTGTTTATAAAATTGTGAACTAATTCACGTACAGAAAAACATCTTGATAATAACGTGGCAGAAGCTGTAACTGAAGTTCACAAAACAAAAAAAAATCCACTAATAAAATTGTTATCCCGGCGTTATTGAAGGAGAATTGAACATAATTACAAAACACATGAGTTTTTTCCTGGTCTTATTTTCGTAAAGTAAAAACAATATTGTTCCAGAATTCATGGAATATGTATGGAATTGTTCCAGAATCATGAATAGAGCATTTTGTGGACATTATTTTTTTCGTGTGCAGAAATAGTACATAGTTTCAAGAATAAGAATAAATAGCTCAAAATTAGTGTTGATAACCCTATTTTAATAAAGTATCACATCGAGCTCGATGCTTCTCACGATTAGTATCTCCTGTCGTGATCGAGTGATCTCATACCGTGCTTAAAAAAATCAAATCTCACTGGCAGACAGGTGGTGGTACGCGGTGGGTGGAAAATGTTTTCATTACGCTTGCTTCTGAAATGCCGCAGTTTTATTTTGATACTACCCGCTATTTTTAGGAAGTATCACACAAATACTTTACGATTCGTCCGCCGATTTATACCAAACGTACTTTGAAACAGATAACTTTTGCCAACGTCATCAACATCATGAGGATTTTTAGCCGATGAGTGATTAGAGTCTTGAGTTTGTTCGATTTTCTGCCACGTAAAATTCGTTTTGAGCAACTTTAGTCTGTGCGATTGGCTTTTGTAAGGAGAGACTGATACTATTACATGACAAGTGCTCATTGTTGATCTCACGACTTCACGACAATGACTGACCCACTGTTTTTCGCTTCAACAATCACTTGACCTGCAGAGAAACGGAAAAGGACGCCGCGCAAATTAGCCTTCTGTTCTGAAATGATTTATAAATTTGCTTGGCAGCGTCAGCGGATGGTGAATCAGAAGCTTCAGTGATTCAACGGTAATTGTTTTTAGCTTGCCGGTAAAACAGTGCAGTGATTCGGCAGTGTGTGATATCATGCCAGTGAATGGAAGTAATCGACCTCCTTGGTTAAAAGATAGATTGGAAACAGTGAATAAGAACGTTCCGCCAGCGTGGGCGCGAAAAAACTCTACCGGCAACGCTTCCACGGATCCTAAAGATTCCAAACCAACCCAAAAGTTAGCAACACCTGAAAGCAAAACGGCGCCGATACTGAAAAAGGTAGTGACTCCTGCGGCAACATCGGCCAAGGAAAATGGCGAACCAGCAAAGGCCGCCAAACTTCAATCGAAAGAAATCAAGGTGCCGGTGGTGGTGCAACAGAAAAAGCCAGTACCGCCACCCCTGACCAAACCGATCAAACCGGAACCGATCATCAAGAACACGGCTCCACAGATTGCTACCCCCGTGAAACCGAAACCCAAACCGAGGGAACCTTCACCCGAATCCGACGAAGAGGAAGAAGAATATGAAGAAGAGGAAGAAGAAGAAGAGGGTAGCACCGAATATGAGACGGAAACGGAATCAGAGGAGGAAACTCCTCCTCCACCACCTCCACCGGTTAAGAAACCTGTACCGAAGCGGGAACCATCTCCACCCAAACCGAAACGGGAACCATCTCCTCCCAAACCGAAAGTTCCAATCCAGTTGAAGAAAGTTACCAAAAGCCCGGAGAAAACCGACAGTGAGAGTAAATCTTCCAAGTCGGAAAAATCATCCTCTCCGGAACCGAAAACCTTTATCAAACCTCCGCTTAAGAAGGTGGTTAGACAACCGTCGGAGCAGATCAAGGAACGTTCTGCATCGCCGGAACCGAAGAACTTCCGTAGTCAGTTGCGAAAAGTGCCTTCGAATCTGAAGGCACCACGTGTAAAGGAAAAACTACCAGAAGTGCAGCTTAAAAAGGTGGAAAAACCACTGCTCGAGGAGATTCCCAACAAGGAGGAAGCGTACCCACACAAACCCTCGATGCTGAAATCGGAAAGCAGTAAAAGAAGTGAGTATTATTTGTTGTACTTGATCGTGCTTTGAAAAAAAAAATTATGTATTTTTATTAAATTGACAACTTGGTAAATGTTTAAGGCGGAACCTGCCAGATTTTTGATTTATCTTAATACGGTGTTTGCTTGCTGAAGACTAACAATTAACCGTTGATAAGACTAACAGACATAACACTCGAAAACAATTCTTTGGCAACTTTAAACTGTCATTTTAAATACGTTTTCGTTGGAGCTATCGTCGCATATGCGATAATGGCGCCACTGACATGTGCGCAAATATACGGAAAGTAGACCACTAGTGAAAAACTTTTCCTGAACATGAAAGATAAATAACTTGCAAATGAGTGTTTGGGACCATGTATAACAAGTAGAGCTATTGTTCTAACAAAACCAGCGGAACGATATTTTTGGAGCAGTCGCTTCTTCACCATTAAACAATTCGCCCCTGTTACATGTTCCTCGTTGGAGACTTGCATCACTTAACACGGGCGTCGTACCGGAACTCTACCCTCGCATTGTGGTATAATTGAGCTCCATATCGTTGGATAGTGTTCTGGAATAAACTGGAATAAATTGTTAGGGCACAGCTGCTATTGGACTTCTGATCTTTGCCATAGCCACACGATATGCATCTCCTCACGGGTTGGAGTTAACGCTTTTGACACAGCTCTTCAAAGCAAATCGAAGTCAGAGGAGTCGCTCTATACGCGAATATAGACACATCGGTTCATGTTTGCCACCTGAGAGTGTCAAGAAAAAGTTGGCTCGCTAATGGAATTACTGAAAATTTGCTGTTGGCGTGCTTATTGGATACCTTAACATCCAACTTTCAGCAGGCTATATTTAACGGGTGTTTATAAAAAATGAAAATTGTTTCAGACATGTAGTCAAAAAACAAACAAAAATTTCCATCGAATTGAGTATTTTTTATTAAAAACATAATGTTTATTCTTCAATAAATCGTTAATAAATATTGGAGAAGGTGCCCTGGTCAGCCGTACGACGCAGCTTAGTCGCGATGCTCTCGCAAGAGCGCTAGACAGCACTGACGTCCATCTTCCGGATACAATTCCGGATAGTAGTGGTCTGCTTCGTATCCCTTGCCCGCCAAAATAAAATAAATAAATCTTTTTTTGCTCAAGATACTCCAGCGTCTTCTTGGTGTAATGGGAAGACGCCTTGTCCGGTCAGAAGACGTACTTCCCATCCGTATGATGCTCCTTTCCGGCAGAATAATTTTCTCAAGACACACCTCCTGGTACACTTGTTGATTGATGGCCAGATTGCTCGGCTTGAAGCACGGCTAATCCATCTGTCCGATATGGCGATGCACATCATAACTTTTTTTTCAAATTTATGTTTGTGTTTAATTTTACTTCGGGTGATGTGATCGACTTGTCGCTGGAATAGTAGCCGTCATTTCCTGGAATGTGGTCGAAAGCGGAAAGTAGCTTTCATCGTCCAGTACGAACGACGTCCCGCGGTATTTCTTCGTCATCCACTGGCACTGCGATTTCACGATCGCTATCTGCTCGTCCGTGTACTCGAGGGATCGAATCTTCTTCCGACAGTTGATATCCTCCATCTTGAGGGTTCGGTAAATCAAGGTATGGGAGCAGTGATATTTTCGGCCGGCGTCACGCAAACTCGTTCCGTCCTTGTTGTCGAACAACTTTTTCAACGCTTCCTTCTTCTTCTTCTTCGTCATTATCTTCGCCGGACGTCCGCTACCGGCCTTCCGCTCCACGCTCAGGGATGCCAGTCCGGTGAACTGTACTCACGGCCACGTTTTCGTCTCGAAAGTGTTCTACCGTAAACTTTTTTGCACGATGACCATACATTTCATGAAACCGTACAACACGCTCGCGGAGTGCTTGCTGTTTCGACGCCATCTTTGATTGAACTGACAGCACCCGAGCGAAAAGAAACATGCAACCCATTTCTAGGGAGTCCAGAGAATAATTCTCTTGAAAAGAAAAAAAATTACGCTCTTTACATTAATTACAGAAAGATTATCCTCATTTTTATTAAACACCCGTTAGTCCTCCCACCCTCTTTTGTCTCTTGCAATCTGATTCCGCTCTCCGCGTTTTCTATACAATGAAAGAGCACAGTGATCAACAAAGCAAATATAATAAATATAATAATTTTACCGCCGGTGTTGGCGTTAAAACATAATGATGAGTTATGTTCTATTAAAGACCGTGCGGTAGACTTGGGTGCAACGCCCAACTCCTACTAAGCAGAAGGACTCTTCACATTTCCTTTCGATCATGTCCATATGAGCCTACCTAGTCCTAGTTTTCCACTCTAAGTTTAAAACTGATTCGCTCTAGAATACCTATCTGTCCTTCAATTTTATTGCTTTCGTTTCTCTAAGTCTTAAATTTGCCGAAAATAGCCAACAAAATCGATACAGTAGAACCTTGCGGCAATTGAAACATAGTAACAAATATAATAACTTAACAACACTTCTCCATTTCAAACGACTACCATCCTAGCGCCGCACAGTGGTGGGTCTTCGAAAAAAAAATAAAACGTTGCTTAATTTGTTTGAAAAGTTCAGCTAAGTTTGAGATGCTAAGTTCAGTTGTGATATCAAAAGACAGAAAAATTAGATTCATTTTTCCATACAATGTTATTGAACCTTCTTGCCTTTCTCTTATAAATAAAGACTATGCAATCTCTCTTTAAAAATAGACTTGTTATATACCATTCAATTCAGTTCGAAAAGATCGGAAAATGTCTGTATATTTTTTTACAGTGCAGAAAAAATCCCTGAGTGGGAAAAATTGTACATCTCAGGGAACGGTTTTGGGCTGCAACCCGACCCGCTAAAACAACTGCTCTTGTCCAGAACCTGATTCCTCCCCGGCACTACCTTACGGCATTACTCCGGGAGGGGTTTTTTATGTGCATAGCACCAACTCTAATCCAACTACTTAGTAATTAATTCCTTCAGTAGGATTACAGTACCACTCCTCGATACCCCGCCAGTTCTCGACAGACTGGCAGTTTCTGCATGGCAGCCGGAAAGCTATTTATGGGTCGAGAATTGGTGCTATTCCCCTACGAAGACAATCTGGGCGGCAAACTTCAGATTGTCTAATTTACCGAGCACTTCGGCTTCCTTGTGCCAGTCAGCACCGCAACTATCTTCTTGTACCATTCAGCATCACTTGCTCGTTGAGATCCCGATTCGTGCGCGAACTACTCGGTCTGGTCCCCGACGATGAACCTAGCATACTCCGACGGGGAATTCTCCGGCAAGAGAAGTTCTCCCGAAACCGAGCCAACCAACCAGGTGTCAAGGTCAGTTTTGCGATTTCGATGGAGCAGGGCGTCCGGTTCGCTGGTGCTCCGACGACTTTCTAGCCGCTGGCGCTACTTTGTTGGTCCCTTATAGCCACTTTCTCTGTAGCTCGGAGAGTATACTCGTCACCACTCTATTGAACAGCATCCCAGATATGCTAGTCGTGGCACATCTCCTTGACGATATTATCAACTGTCACATCACGCATACCCCTTCAAACATCTCCAAAGACCGTGTGTTTTCTTACACTTTCACGCACTCTGGCCAAATGGGTGACGAAGCGTGTCCAAACCGATGCAGGTACTTCCCGAAGCATCCGTGACCGGACAAAAACTGCGTCAAATGGAAGTTCACCTCTCCATACTTCCTATGCACCCAAGGCCAAAATATTTGCGATGATTTGGTGGGTCCACCTTCCTTTCTCCGCGTTTTTCTTGCTGCCATTTATCATTTTATGCAGGTAGGCATCATCCCGGCAATTACGCATACCGCATCCGACGATATCGTTCTGTACGCACTCGTGACACGAACAGCAATTAGAAGAAACGTGCTTGTCAACTTCGTCCGGTTCCACTTTGAGCTCAGCGCAGCGGCCCAGGCCGTTGCGCCATACGTTAGTATTGAGGATGAAATACCCGCCAGGAGATGTCTTGCTTCTCTGTCATGTGGCGGTTGTCCTCACAGCGTTCTTATATACGTAGTCGACATAGCGATGAGATGGATTGTCCCTCAACGCTGATCACGACACGCTGGATGTTTTTTTACGGTGGTGAGCCAGCTGCAACAGGTTTCCACGATGCCTATTGTCTCTGCCATAAACATCTCAACCTCGTCAAGGGTCACGCCGGTTATCGTCAGAACAAAGTCATCTGCAAAGCTGACAATCTCAACTCACCATCGACATCCCTTTCCTGAACCCGAACTACCTCTTTAATAGTCCGTTCTCTTTTAGCGTAGGTCGTTAGCCTGTTGAGGATGACCCGTTTTAGAAGTTTACCGATCAGCCATATAGGCCAATACGATGCTGGATCTCCTGATGCCATCATTCAGGCATTTCTGTAGAAGTATCCCTAACATATCCGGTCGCGGTCTTTAGTGCCACGTTGGGGATACCATCCGGTCCGGGATCTTTCCTCGCATGCAGCCCTTTTGCCCTTTATAAGGAATACATCGTTGGAGACTCGATTGTCACCAGCATTCCGCCGACCAATGGTGTAGTGGATCGCTTGGTGGTCGCTATGTGTGTACTGCTCACTAACTCGCCAATTCATGTGATCCATCAGCGACGCGCTGTAGAATGTTACGTCGATGATGGATTCCCTACCGTCTTTACGGAATGTGCTAGCGGCACACCCAACTTCGCCAGCGCTTCCAAATGTATATGTGTTGGTGTGTAAGTGTCAAAATTGCCACTCCTTTTTCTCAGAGATGGCTGGACCGATTTGTACAAACTTAGTCTCAAAAGATAGGTACAACCTTCCCATCGGCTGCTATTAGGTTTTGTGTCGATCGAAATTCCGGTTCCGGAGTTATTGATTGAAGAGTATGGCGGCACAGCACTATGATATCAAAATGATGCCATTTTTTTTGAAAATGAGTGCAAAATTACTTGGATTTGCAAGTCTAGACCAATTATGACAAACCAAAGTCGCTTTGACCACATTGGCCACCTACGACAGTTCCTGAGTCCCTAGAAGTAGGAACTGAATAATGTTCATAGAGTGAAGGATAATTTAAAAATAAAATTTGTATTTTCGATGCCAAATTTCTTTAAAATTCATGAAACGTCAAGATTTGATATAACCTCGAAATTTTTTGTTTCGAAAATTACCTTTTTTAAATTTTGGCGCAGTTTTGCTTTTTAACATATAGAAAGGTTATGCAATAACTCTGAAAGTCTTTAACCTAATCCCGGTCACTATTTTTCGACTGAGATAGGGATTCTGGATTTTAACGGAGGCGTGGCTAAGAGTGTACGGAGAGGGGTTCCCCACTCATTTCTCTCGTCTCACATGCTTTGCTTTAAACCCTCCTCAGATCATCCCTCATACCCTTTGCTCTCAACCCCATCATCTTTATAGTACTACTATACCAGGCATATCCAAATAAGCAGAGGGTGATTTGATTGTGGGTTATTCGTACCCCTCATATACCCACCTTCGCATCTTAAAATAAATCAGCATGGAGACAACATTGAACTAATGCTGATTAAGCTAATTAAAGATTATATTTTTTGTTTCAAGTGTTTCATCGTTGACACGCCCAAGTAACAATTTTGGTTATATTTAAGTTTTATAGCGTTCAATAAAACTGATATTTAAAACCTTCCATGCCTACCTAATGGTTTTATGTACTTCCTACAAGGTGCTATAAACCCATCGCGATCTACGTTCGGGCCTGGCCGGCGCCGGTATTGATCAGAAACACTTTAGGATTACCACGAGTTGCACATTGAAAGATGTTTCGCTAATCCCAAGCATAATTATCTACTGATTCCCTGTGCAACTTCAGCTAGTCCCGATCAATAACAGAGTAGCAGCCAGGGGTGGTCGCACAAGCTCAAGCTCCTACAAGGTGCTATAAACCCATTTTTTTCCTTTTTTATTAACGACTTATAGTGAGTCAATCTTTTTCCTTTTTTATATTGTAACGACATATAATTAGCAAGGGACTGGAAGGTGAAGTATTTTTCAAATATTAAGAGCCATAGTACTCAAGGGAGAGCAAGGATTTGAAGTAAGAAAGTTTAGAAAAGCGTGGAGTAGGGTCAATGAACAAGCTTATAGTTTCCCGGTTACTTAGCTTTTTGTCTTCTGCAGCGCAGGAGTCAGGATCTTTTGGCATTAAATGCGAATCACCTGAGTCTGCGGCATGTCCGGACAAGGGTAAAGTCAATTTAATGACCTATGCTGTCGGCTCCGTTCTATATTGGGATTAATCACTGCTTGCTGGTTTTTACTATTTTGACAGCCACTTTGGCCAAGATGGTAAATTAATGGTGGATGTTTTTTTCTATGCAACGGTGTTGTTGTCAAATTTGAGCAGAGAAATAGAAAACAAGACGGAAAACAAATCATATAGGGTGCTGAGCCCATTTTCGCCGTGTTTGTATTATCACCCTACCCATTTGAAGCCGTTGGTTAGAACAGTGTCTGCCATCTTTGTTCAACGCATTGAGTTAAATGGTAGCGCAACAATAGGGGCATTCGATTCGAGTTTTCAATGCGCTCAAACACAAGAATTTCACTGTTTTCCGTGCATTTGTGTTTTTATATTGGTTTTTAACAACGAAGCAAAGCTGCTGATGCCAATTTTTACGCTTTCCAATGATTGTAGGCCGAGAAATTAATGAGTTAGTGAGGCACCCTGCTTAGTATGGTGAAAATAAGCACTTTACCCTATTTTGTTTTTCTAAAGGATAATATTATAATATATGTGAAATGTTATGGTTATCATACAATGGATATATGTACATTACCAGAACATTTGCACTTGCGGCAAATGCACAAAAACAACCATTTAAAATTGCATGCTAAATAATACGATGCACTCCTGAAACAATATCAGTTGACTATTAGTTAGTTATAGCAAAAATCAGTCAATGCTATGTAACTTTAGATTGTGTCAGAACACAATAAATTTGACGTAGCCAATCGCAGAGTATCTTCTTCTGGGATTTCGTTTGGGAAATATTGTGCTAATAGTAGCTTGTTAACTTGGTTGGCTCCTTGCGGATGAAATCGGCGAAACAGCACTTTGCAATTCCAAAAAAGGATTCCTAGTATCAACTGTATCAACTATTAGATATACACCAAATCACCAAATCGTAAAACGTACATACTATTTCTCAGTGACACTATCCCACAGAAAAACGAACCATTTCTAGCCAAACATGTCAAATGGTCCTAAATGAAATTTACAGTTGCTCTTTGTTTACTTTCTCTTCCGCTAATAACTCGTCCGTTTATACATTTGTTCATTAACTCTTAGCAGAATATGCTAATCGAAATCAGCGTTTTTCGATATATCCTGAAACAATATTGAAAAGTTTTATGCTGACGGCGTAATAATCGAAAGAGAAAGTAAACAAAGAGAGGCTCTCATTTGCACTTAGGACCATTTGAAATGTTTGTCGAGATTTCCTGATATTAGCTTCCCGTGTTTTGTTTGACAACCACATCAGTTCCACAACAAAGCGCCCACTCTTTATTTACCATCTTGACAATAATCCAGTAAAAATAAATGAATATTAATGTCACCGATTGTTCAGAAATGCTGAAATAGACTTTATAAATGATATAAACCGGTGCAGATTTATCTAGCGCATTGCCTCCAAAAAAATTTAGGGAGATTTCCAGGGGTAATTTCAAAACAGTATTGTTGAAGTAGTTTTTTGCGGTTGATAGCTACTAATGTACAATCAAGTAAATAAAGAGTACGAAAATCTGGTGACAATTCTTATAACTCCTTAGTGTATATCAAGCTCCTCGTTGGAGTAATTGTTTTCAACTGGTTTTATTATAGAAACTAAATAGCTTGAACGTTGACATTAAACTACGATAAAACTGTTCTATGACTAAAATACTTGTTTTATGTTACTTTTATTCCAGCTTTAAAAAGTATGCAGAACCAGTTCAAAACCATTCTTAAAACTAATACCCTAAAGTTTTATCGTGAAAGTCAAAACAAAGTTTTATAGCGTAACTACGGAACAAATAAAATGACAACTGCATACAACCATGATAAAATCATCGGCTTCAAGGAATCCGCCTTAAAACCAAGATAAAACAATGATAGATCCTCCAAGCAGTTTGATTGTTACTTGGGCGTAGACCATCAAGTTCGTGGCTGGCGAGCTGGATAATAGGTTTTGAAGTAGAATACTTCTAACGTTTCAATATAAGGGTCCTGTTTCAACATTTTCTGCAGTAATTTGACACGAGTTTTTTAACGTAAATATCTATTATCTGAAAGGTTTTATTGAAATCAATTATTCCGTATATCGAATTTTCTGCTGTTACCAATTGATTTTTTTTACTATCGTTAAATGTCATTTTCAGGGTTACCAAATGAGAATCCATCCATCCTTTTTTTGGTTCAGTGTATTCCTACCGATTAGTTGTTTACATAAATCGCTCCAACTATTTTTACTTTTTGACGAGATTTGTGAAGTTTTTATCGTTGTTTGTCGTGTTAATCGACTCAGTATTTTGTTTTTAACATTGTTATTGTGCAGTGTGAAAGTGTCTCCTGTTTGCTTTTGTGTTGCGAAAAAATCAGCGAAGAACGTAATTGAGTGAACTTCTGTGACTTAACCACCAAACTTTCCATTGACCGCAGCGCCATCTATATTTCATTGTTCGCATTCTCAGATCGGCACGCATTATGGCAAGTGCATGTGATCACTGCGCGAAAACCGTCAAATCGGATGACGACTTTATTGAATGCATGGGTTTTTGCAAAAATGTGGTACATATGCAATGTGGGAAACAACTTAACAAGCCGTTTTTAAAAAAAAAAACTTGCGGAAAACCCAAACTTATTTTGGATGTGCAATGAATGTGTCAAGCTGATGAAGTTTGCTCGCTTTCGCGACACCGTTTCTTCACTTGGATGTGTTATCGCTGCTATCGCTGGGAAAACGGATGACGTCTGTGCTGAGCTAAAGGCCGAGTTATCCAAAAATAACCAGCAAATTTCGCGCCTGGCTAGAAAGGTTTCAACAGCTACTCCAGTCCGGCCAAACTCCGGTACCTCTCGACCACCTCAGAAACGTCGTCGCGAGGATGGCCCTGATCCGAGCAATATTCTTGTTGGTAGTCGAAAGCTAGTCGATAATAGCAACATTTTTACGGTTCCACCTCCCGCGCTTTCATCCTAGCGTTAGCAAAGAGACTGTCGAAAAAATGTCTAAAGAAGGACTAAATTGTAACGAGGAGATAAAGGTTATTCCGCTTGCTAAAAAAGGCATAGACGTCAGTACTTTGAACTTCATATCCTTCAAAGTTGGAGTTCACCCAAAGTACCGTGATGCAGCTCTTAATCCTGACACATGGCCGCAAGGCATACTGTTCAGGGAATTTGAAGACAGCCGTACCCAGAACATTTGGAGTCCGCCGACTGATTTTCCACCGCCTCCAGAAGAAGCATGTACCTCTCTAATGCAACCCGGCCCATCAATGGTCCTGCAGAGGACTCCGCAACGATTGGCCATGCCACTATACCAAGCCACACCGCCCTTGTGAAGGAGTATCGATGCCGATCGCATACTGGGACGCAACGCAGTTGGTACTATGGAAGCCCTCGATCCCCCCGCTACAGTCGAGCCCTTGCCGCCAGCGTTCATCAGTCGTCCCGGTCCTGTATGTATGGGTGGGGAAAGGGTCTTCCAAGCCGCTTTTCTCGGCAAGTATAATAAAAATTGTAACGATACAACGGTTGAACCGATTCATGCTTCTAGCTCATCGTACGAATCTCGCCGCAAGCTGCTACCACCCCGTTCCTGCTCTCCGCATTCCGCCATCGGGTTCCAACGCATACTGGGACGCACCGCAGTTGGCACTATGGAAGCCCTCGATCCCCCCGCCACAGTCGAGCACTTGCAGCCAGCGATCATCAGTCGTCCCGGTCCTGTATGTGGGATGGGTGAAAGGGTCTTCCAACCTGCCGCAAATGGCAAGTATACATCTGTTCCGAACACTTCAAGCGCTGATGTATTCTTCGCTTCCAGTTTTTTGCCTTTTGCTCCGACATCTTGTTATCAGATGCCAACCATTTCTCTCGACGACGACGATAGTCGTATTTTGGGGCGCGACGCAGTTGATTCGGGATGCCTCGAATCCCTCACCACAGTCGACCAGGCGACCGTGAACCGTTCCGATACTGTTCGTGAGATTGACGAAAGGATCTTCCTACACGGCAACATGGCTTCGCTCTCTGCTGTACCTGATCCGTCCTCCAACAACATCGAGGTTTACTACCAGAATGTTGGTGGCCTAAATTCATCAACGGACAGCTATTTGCTCGCGACCACGGGTTGCTGTTACGACGTTATCGCCTTAACCGAGACGTAGCTCGACAACCGTACTCTGTCTCGCCAGGTCTTTGGTTCAACATTCGATGTCTACCGCTGTGACCGTAATGCCCTCAACAGCCACAAGACATCAGGCGGTGGTGTGCTTATCGCCGTTCGGCGTGGTATAAAAGCCCGAGTGATCAACGATGACCGGTGGGCGAGCTCCGAGCAAGTGTGGATATCAGTGAAACTTGCCGATCGCAATCTGTTCCTGTGTGTTGTGTATTTTCCACCTGACAGAATTCGTGATTCCAGCCTGATCGATGTACATCTTTCCTCCGTTTCTTTCATCGCCTCGATCGCCGCCCCGTCTGATGATATCGTTATACTGGGCGACTTCAACTTACCTGGCTTGACGTGGTGCCAAGCAAGTAATGGTTTTCTACGATTGGATATCGAAAAATCTGCGCTTATTAACAATGCCAGTTGTATTTTGGACAACTACAGCAGCGCAACTCTTCGGCAAATTAATAATGTCACCAACGAGAATTGACGTACATTGGACCTCTGCTTTGTAAGTGCCCGGGACTGCGCTCCGTACTGCTGCACTGCACCGACTCCTTTAGTCAAGCAGGTGCGTCATCATCCCCCACTACATCTTGTATTCGCTGGTAACTTAGGAGTGAATTTTGAAGACGTCTCAAGCTCTATCGTCTACGATTTTAAAAACGCTAACTACGACAGCATCGTTAGCACGCTGTTGGATATAAACTGGGACGAAAATATTAACAATGACGACGCGAACGAAGCAGCGATGACGTTTTCTAGTATTCTTAACTACCTTATCGACCGCCATGTACCAAAACGAACAATTAGTACCGATGAACACCCTCCCTGGCAATCAACCGTCCTAAGACGTTTAAAATCTGCCAAACGAGCTGCATTTAAAAAATTCTCGAAGCATAAGACACTTGCATTACGAAATCACTACTTTCAACTCAACCACGAATACAAACAACAAAGCAGACGCGCCTTTTTTAGACACCAGCGAAACGTCGAGCGTCAACTGAAATCCAAGCCCAAGTCGTTCTGGAAGTATGTTAACGAGCAGGGAAAGGAATCCGGTTTGCCATCTTGTATGTCGTTTAATGGAGTTTTAGGCACCGACACTAAGGAAATTTGCCAACTGTTCTCCGACAAATTTTCAAGCGTTTTTTCCAACGAGCGCTTGCCACCACAACAAGTCGCTGCCGCCGCTAATTTAACTCCTTCTCTAGGACGAACCATCAACCGAATTTGTGTCGATAATGCTGCCATTCTTGCAGCAAATGCCAAACTGAAAGCATCTTGTTCCCCAGGTCCAGATGGTGTTCCCTCGATTTTTGTCAAAAAGTGCATCAGCGGGCTTCTTGAACCACTTCGGCGAGTCTTCGAGCTATCACTCACTACTGGTACATTCCCTTCCTGCTGGAAAGCAGCGCACATGTTTCCAGTTCATAAAAAAGGAAACAAATCGAACATTGACAATTATCGGGGAATCTCGTGTTTAAGTGCTGTATCAAAACTGTTCGAGCTGGTTGTGTTAGATCCTATTTTCTTTCACTGCAAACACTACATTGCAGATGACCAACACGGTTTCATGCCTAAACAATCGACAACGACAAACCTGCTCTCGTTCACAACATATGTAATGGATGGATTCGCTGACGGATTGCAAACCGATGCTATTTATATGGATCTATCTGCGGCCTTCGACAAAATCAACCATGATATCGTAATAGCGAAGCTGGACAAACTCGGCATTCATGGACAACTTCTGCGCTGGTTTCGTTCCTACCTCGATGGAAGGCAACTCCAAATCAGCATTAAGGACTGTCTATCTGCACCATTCTTCGCTACATCCGGCATACCACAAGGAAGCCATCTCGGTCCAGTAATATTCCTCCTCTACTTTAATGACGTCAATTTCACATTACAAGGACCCCGCCTTTCTTTCGCCGACGACATGAAAATTTTTCAACAAATACGGGATAAAACCGATGCCGAGCTTCTTCAGAGGGATCTGGACAGCTTTAGCACGTGGTGTGATCAAAACAGAATGGTTTTAAACCCGAGCAAATGCTCAATCGTTACGTTCACGTGGAAACGCCAACCGACTCAGTTTAACTACCATTTCTTCGGCTCGAGCATTCCAAGACACTCTCACATCAAAGATCTCGGAGTCATCATGGATTCGGCATTAACATTCAAACCACATACGTCATACATCGTGGATAAGGCATCACGACAGCTTGGGTTCATCTTCCGAATAGCGAAAAACTTCAGGGACGTATATTGTCTTAAATCGCTTTACTGCGCGTTGGTCCGCTCAACGTTAGAATATTGTTCAGCTGTTTGGAATCCGTACTACCAGAACGGGATTGACAGAATCGAGGCTGTCCAACGCAGGTTCATACGCTTCGCCCTTCGTCATCTCCCATGGCGAAACAGATTTCAGCTGCCGAGCTATGAAAACCGTTGCCAGCTTATACACCTCGATACACTCAGCATTCGGAGGGACTGCTCTCGAGCCCTGTTCGTCTCGGACTTACTCTCTGCCAGAGTGGATTGCCCTACAATCCTCGGACGTCTGGATCTTCAAGCCCGCGTTTGAGCTCTACGTAATAACTCCCTTCTGCGAGTTCCGTTCAGGAGAACCAACTATGGTTGCCAGAGCGCTGTAACCGGACTCCAACGAATTTTTAACAGTGTGGCGACGGCCTTCGACTTCAACCGGACGCGGAATGCTATAAAAGCGAAAATGTTGTCAATTTTAAAATGTAATTAGTTTAAGCAACCATCATTGGGGCCAAGGGGCTTGTTGGTGAAGGTAATAAACATAAACATATGTTCCAATATGTTTGTATATTTCAGATTTCAATATACGTGTACCGAAATTTCGGTATTTCCATTAAAAATAATGAAATAACTGGTTTTAATACAACCTTTCAGAAGATAGTGAAATAGTAGTATTTTTTATTACCAGCCTAAAGTGTATTCTACTCCACTTCGGTTATGTCTCTGACATTATCCACCCATATTTTTTTTATTAAAACTAGGGGATTACATATTGAAATATTGTTTAGGCGAAACTTGGGAAAGGTAACAGCTATCTAATACATATACGAGAGGCTATAATATAATTTTATTTAAATTAGGATGATCAATTTAATAGTTACAATTATGTTCAATAGAATATGAATGGCAATTTTCTTAGTTGACATATTAAATGGAGATATACGATTAAACTACTATTTATCCAGTCCATTTCTCAACTTTTCTTGGATCTAATTGTGCATATGGCGATAATTTGGAAAAATCAGCCTATTGAACAATGAGGGATAGCGATAAAAGTCTGTTGCGTGTAGTAGTTATTCAACATTTCTAAATTCTAAATCCAGGAGGATCGAAATACTAGCCAAATTCCGCTGCGGAATGCAGCATATCGGGTTTGCTTTTTAATTTCAAACATTGTTTTGTAGTTCACTCGACTAGATCTACAACACACACTAGATCACTGGGAAAGTTCAAAATCACTGTAGCACAGTGCTATAAATTAGAATTTAACTTTAGGTTGTAGCAATCTACATAGATTATTTTATTGAAATGAATTTGAAAATAACAAGAATTTTGGATACTGAGGTGAGTAAACTAATAAATAAGGATAATTGCAAAGCGAGAATAAAATACAATAAAAAGATTAAAACACAATAGAAGTTTAAAAAATGTAGTATGTGCCAAGAGCAATGAAATCCTGCATCACAATCAAATTGGTTTTCAGAGCATGTTCACGCATTGACCATTGTGCTTCCTAACATTCCAATTAGCGTTCTAGTTTAACTTTGCATATTTCAAGTGACTAAAATTTTACCTCTTTTTTCAGTTCCACCACCGCCTCCGATGCCCAAATCAAACATCCCACCACCTCCTCCTCCGCCGCCAAAACTTGGACCACCACCAGATTTCCAAAAAGGGCCTGTCTCTAACAAGCACAAAGAATTGGTCGAAAAACTCAAGTAAGTTGGAAGCATGCGATTGTTACTCAAAAGACATTGAATTAGACGAAGCTGTCGTTACTTGAATATGATACAGGCATGACAAAATTGTGTTTGAATGTAATTCGTTGAAAACTAAACAAAGAAAAAAACGTTGACAGCTTTGTCACTAAACCAAAAATATTTTTAAATTGTAATAATTTCGATTTAAGGAGGAATAATTCGAAAACATGATCTTGGAGTAATAAAAAGAATTGAATATTTATGTATTGCATGTCCCTTCTTGTATCTAGTCTCATAAATATATAACCGAACACATACCCAGTCCTACAGTACCATTCGAAATAATAGCAGCGCTAGAATATTTCCGAGTGTAATAAAATACGCATGTTGTTCTTACCGATATCAACGATTGTTATTAGATTTTCGGAAAAATTAAGAGAAATGAAAACTATGAAGTTATTTTGATTTGTTTATGAACTTAGAACGGAATAACTATAACTAGGCATCGCAATAGTTCTAGTTCTTCCGATCGTAATTTATAACTGATTCGCTCTAGAATACGTATCCGTCTTTCAATTTCAAAGCTTTCGTTTCTCTTAGTCTTAAATTAGACGAAATTGACCAACAAAATCGATACAGATATTAATGAAGTACCACTATAATATACAACAAAAATTAAACCGCGTGCTGCTATTATTTCAAACAGCACCCTACATATACGTCGCCCGAGACCACCCAAACCACCGCTCGTCTGAACTAACCACTAATCAGCCCAATGCCTGTTTCGATTGCAGGAAACGGCCGCGCAAACGACCGGACTGGTCCGACATGATGAAAGAGGTAGAACAGGGTACAAAGCTGCGTCACGTTGAATGCAATGATAGGTATTGTAACCCTCCGAAGCTATGTTGCTTGATGGTCGTTGTGTCGTTGATCGTTCGTTAACACTAACCCCACCAATCCATGCTAACAGTGTTCACTCTACCGTTCTAGATCGAAGCCGATCGTTCACTCGAAATCGATCACCAAGGTTAAGGATCAGTTCATTTTCGAAACTGAGAAAGCCACTGCTCACAACGTATTGCTCAAGGAGATCCAGTCGGGCATATCTTTGAAACCGACCAAATGTAACGATCGTAGCAAACCTAACCTGGAAGGGCTGCGAAAGTTCCGCCGACAGATGACATTAGAGGAACAGCTAGCAAAATCCGAATCACGTGCCAACCTAGCAGCGCCACCCGTGGACGACGATGAAGTTGACGAAATGGACGATATCGATAGGGTTCGAGATGATCTGCAAAGCACAAAGCAGCTTCTGGCGATGGAACTGCGGAACAATGAGGCCCTGGAGCGAGAGAACAAACGGCTCCTGCAGAGGGTGCAGAATCTGGAGGCAGAACTTTCCCGCGAACGTTGGAATCCGTTGAGTGGAGAGGAAAAGAGCACCATTAGCGGACCAGATGCCGGTTTGATCCAGTCGTTGAAAAATGAAGCACTCGAAGCCCAACAGCAGTCGAAACAGCTGGAAGAGAAGTATCAGACGGTGGCGAAGGAATTGGATACCGCGTTTAAGCAGTCCGAGGAGCAGAAGCGTAAAATTGCTGAATTGGAGAAGAAACTGCAGGTGAGAACAAGTTTTGATTTTTTTCTACTGATAATGGGTTTAAAAAGTGCTCCATATTTTTTTTTAACAATGGGAGCATAGAAACGATTTATTGAAACACTATGCAAAATGTCTCCTTAGTGGAGAAAATTTAAGTAAAACTTTTTTATCGCCACTAAGGACAAATTTGTTTAAACCCACATTTGCGCATGAAGGGCATAAAACCTGCAACTAGATTAGTTGTGGAGATGCGTTTCGAGTTCCTCTCGTCTGAATCTGATCTAATTTAATGAAAGAACAAGTTAGAGCCAGATTTATTTCAAACCATCTAGTTCAAAGAATGTAGCCCCAAAATCGTCTTGTCAGAACACACGGAATACCGGTGTCATGCCTGAACTGGCTAAATGCAAACACCTGATTTTTAATCACAGATTTGGTATCTTTTTTGTATCAATATTTTATCAAAAAAAATTAATTTTTGATTATAGAGGTTTTAACCTTAGCGTCATTAACCTCTTTTCGGGCTAGAGAAATCTCTTTTTGGAAAAATCTCTAACCCTATGTGCGGGGTTGGGAATCGAACCCAGGTGTGCTGCGTACAAGGCAATCAATTTACCAACTACGCTATGCCCCCTCCCCTTTTATCAAGTTATTCTGTTACCAATTATTCAAATCTTCGTAGTTTTATATGTTTCGGATTCAGAAAAACTCATAATTTTAAATTTCAAGTGCAAAAATTATAATAAAGTAATAAGTGTGATATAAAAATTTGCACTGAAAGCAACACTAACACTTATTTAACCCTCTAGTGCCCAATTTTTTTTTCGGCTTGAAAAAACTTTTGTAGGTAGGCTTCGTGATGAGAAAAACGAAAATAACGTTAATAATTCTTGTAAGTAATGTTTGCACCTGAGTGAATGAAAAACGAAAACTTTGTTTTTCTTTTATTTACTTCAGCATAAGCAAATACAGATGGTTGCTTATATTTTAGACTCCATTGGAACGCAAATCACCTAAACAGTAAGGAGTATTTCTCTAGCGCTGTGGTTAATTTTTGACTTCTGCTTTATAGAAGGGGAGTCCAGGGGGTGCTGGCGATGGTTTCATTTATCATGTTTTATCTTTTTAATTTGGGAAGATCGTGTAACTTACGACTATACGCACAATGATGCCACCTGACCACTTTTGCGTTGCGTTGCGTAAGCACGGTATACTTCGACTGATGACTCTCATTTCCAGCCAGACTACTTGTGGAGCATTGTTTGGGAATAACAATTGATTCAGTCCAAGCGAGAGTTTCGCCTGAGAGCCACCATTGCGGGCCACGACCATCTTTACCGTAACTCGGGATGAGAAAGGAAGTGTTGATGTGGAACTTACTTAACGGAAGGCCCCGACTCCGTGACATTCCCATAAGTACCACGAATTGGGTAATGGGTGGCTTATTAGACAAGATTCGCTTCAAGCAAGCGATGCGACTGAGACTATATTTTCGTGCATGTTTGAATAGTTTATTGACTGTAGGATACGTAAATCTTCTAGGCGTTTAAACTCTAGCTAATCGTTTATCGAGATTGTTTCATCGAAAACAACTTGAACTCCGGACAGCCGGCTGTCGGGAGTGTTGTCGACTATGTACAATGGACCGTAAACAATGACTTTAAAAGTGATATGGTGGAACATTCATAAACTATGTCACGCAAAGATTACCCAATGCTAACTAACCCTCTGTCATATTACCACGTTATTTTTCCCCTTGGTCTAATGCGAATAAAATTATTTTAGTTTTTACTTCATTTTGTAGTAGCACATTAATGCCAAAAGTGTTCATGTTCTATGGAATTTCCTATATAAATAGCGCAATCAGTCATATCATATCTCTTCCTCCTAATAGCGTGGTAGAATTTATAAATGGTTTTTATTGGTATAATCACAAGCATATTGAGATCCCGTAACTTGAAATTTTCCAGCTCGTTCGAGTAAACGTTCCGATATTACAATGAAGACGCGAAACAGAAAAAAATATAAATGCAGCTTTCCTAAACGACATTAACATCATGCACGAATCAAACACCCCCGTTTCCAAATAGTACGTACTTATTCTTAGCTCAGTATAATTAACTGATGAGTTAATGGACTAAAAGTAACGCATTAAATATGACCATAAAACATTTGTTCCTCGTGCTGAAATGATTGCCGCACATTGGTAATTGGATTTGAATTGATCTTGCGAATTGTCAATTCTCCACCCTCATGCATAATTCAAAAGTCATTCACTCAAACAAGACCATGCGTATTTCCCACACGCATTAAAGACCCAGTGGATTCGTTTCCTAGTTGGTCAAATAAACACTAAATAAACAAATAAATTAGTTTGCTCAGTCTAAAGAAATGTCAGCTCGATTGGCATCAACCGGCGGATACCCTTACAATGCCATCAAATGAAAGTACATTTAAAATTACATACGACAAAATATGTGCAATTCAGAATATAACGAAATGAAGATTGCTTAATTATTTGCATTTAAAAAAAGATCGGAAAATATTAGTTACATAACCAAGGGTGTTCATTTTCAAAGATAGCACTGCTGATTAATCACTTTATAAAAATTGGTATTAAGGGACGCGGACGAAAATAGCTGACCACCGCCCACAATGATGCCATCTGGCCACTTTTGATGATAAAGTATGGATCGAGTGAGATGTTTTTTCAATAAAACTGCAAATCAATCGATACTTATTAGTTTTCAGCCTGAATGTTCCGGAATTTTAAATGCAGCGCGATTTCGTATTCAAAAGCGAGTTTTTAAGATTCTTCAGGTGAAATTTCGAAGTAAACAAACAAAAAACACAAATTTTGTTTGTGGTTACGTATATTACATATACGGCCACGGTAAGTTCTTTTCTCGCGATATCGAAAAATCTAGTCATTCCTGGAATAGCTTTATACTCGCCCTAAATAACAAAAATGTTCACCTGACCCTATTTTCGCTCTAACCATGTGAAGCCGTTGGTTAGAGCGGCGTCAGCCATCTTTGTCCAACACATTGGTTTAAATGGCAAGGTGAATTTTTGTTATCATATTGGTTCATAAGAAGAAAGAAGATATTGGTGCCAATTTATACGCACTGCATCAATTGTAGTTCGAATAATTAATGAAATGGTGAGGCACCCTCCTAATACGACTTAGTCATTAGTGATCTAGACCCGCAAATCCAAGTAATGTTGAATCTATTTGAATATGTATTATAGTGAAGACCCGTTTTTATCAGCCCCTTGGTGAATTTTAATTTGATAAAACGGGTATATTGACAAAATCGAAACACATATTTTTCTTTCCGAACCGATGCTCTTAAAATATTCTTCTTTAATTCCTATGTATAGCCACACAACCCTTTCTGCTTTTTTACTTTAAAAATTTCCCTTAAGTGGGTCTGACAGCGTAAAATAAAAAAAATATTTTTACATTTTTCGGATCTCTAAGATAAGAAAAACATGCTCAAGAAACGATTTATTCTAATTCAACTTCGTTCGTCTGCTAGAGCCCATCAAACTACAAACCAACAATTTTCATATGAAGCTGATAAAATCGGGGGTAGACAAAATCGGAGGCTTATAAAATCGGATGCTGATAAAACCAGGTCTTCACTGTGTATCATTCGGACACCATGATGTTACTAGTTTATAAGGGGATTTGCGACGTGACCGTACTCTTCAATCCGTAACTCCGGAACTGGAAGTCGGTTCAACTAAAAGTCCAATAAAATTTGAAACTAAGTTTGAGAAAATTGAGTGACACTATGTGACACACACATACATACACACACATGCATACACCCAGACATTTGGCGTTCTCGACAAACTGAATCGAATAGCATAAGAGACTCGACCCTGCGGGCCTCATAACAGTCTATAAGAATAATATACCTTTCGTTTAAGACTAAGTTTGTGAAGATCGACCCAACCATCTAATGTGAAACTGATGTGAGTTTTTTAATTGTGAAAGATGGTGATTTTTCCGGGCACTTCCAGCGCCGCCCATGGAGATTTCGATGGGCCGTTAATAATCTAGAACTGCAAATGCGAGTTGTTTGGCTTCTATTATAGCGAAAAATCATCGCGGTATCGATTTGTATAGGAATTTACTCTGTGACCACACTCCACAACCCGTGGCTCCACAACAGGAGGTCGGATCGAAATAAAATTTAATAAAAGACGCAACACCGTTCATTTGAGATTAAATTTTGTCAAATCGGTCCAGTCATCACTGAGAAATCGATGTAACTGTTATTTTGAATTTGGGTACTTCCGCCGAGGCTTCCGAAATCGTCGATGGTGGCCAATCTGGCCAAAGATACTTTGAATGACTGTTAGTGACCTAGAACTACAAATCCAAGCAGTTATGGACACATTTTGGAAAAGTTTTCATCTTTTTTCATCTTTTTACATTCATCGCCACATACCGTGAAATCGGGATTTGCTGCGTATTCGAACTCACATCCTCTATAATTCAGGAACCGGAAGTCGGATCAATTAAAATTTCAATAGCAGCGAGTGGGAATGCTGTTCCTTTCATTTGAGACCAAGTTTGTAAAAATCGGTGATTTATTCACTGAGAAATAGGTTTGACAGAAACTTAGGGATTTGGCAAGTTCCCTGGGGGTATCAAGAACCGTCATAGGTGGCCAATGTGGTCAAAGCGACTTCGATGGGTCATTAGTTATCTAAACACGAAAATCCAAGTAATGTTGCACACAATTCAATATGTATTGCATCATTTGGACATCATGGGGGTACCAGCTTATATGGGAATTTTCTGTGTGATCGTACTCTTCAACCCGTAACTCCGGAACCGGAAGTCGGATCAATTAAAAAATTCAATAGCGACCGATGGGAAATTTGTACCTTTCATTTGAAAATAAATTTGTGTAAATCGGTCCAGCCATCTCTGAGAAAAATCGGTGAGATTATTTGCAACATACATACATACATACATACACACACATACAAACACACGCATACAGACATTTTCCGATCTCGACGAACTGAATCGAATGGTATAAGAGATTCGGCCCTGCGGGCCTCGGTTAAAAAGTCGAAGTTCCGACCGATTGCATAACCTTTCTAGATGAGAAAGGCAAAAAGCAAAACTTTCGATTAATTCCACTAAACCAATTCACATTTACAGTGAAATGCTAGTAGCAGACTACCTAAAAATATTTTTTTAGTTTTTGAAATTTCCAAAAATAGTTAAAAAAAAATTAATGAAGATTACCACTAAACACAAAATAGTTTTATTACATTTCTTACAAAAGAAATGTATAGAATTCGCTCAAACTTTGAAAAAAATTTCCGAGGTCCGGAGGACCGAGACTCATATACCAATCGACTCAGCTCGACAAATTGAGACAATGTGTGTATGTGTATGTATGTACAAAATGTCATGTAATTATCTCAGCAATGGCTGAACCGATCCTAATGAAACTAGTTTCAAATGAAAGGCCTAACGTGACCATTTAACACTATTTTTTTGTTTTTTGATATGTTGTTTACTTTCTGAGATATAGGTTATTTTGTCAAAACACAGCAGGTTTTTGACAAATAACTTTCGAACAAAGCAATGCTGTCCCACAAGCTCCATATAAATAGAAAGCTGTAAAAATACCTTTTTAAAAAGCTATAGATTGTCAAAATCCGTTCACGAGCGGCGAAGATATTAAACATTTTGTATTTTCATTCCTTGCTTACCAATTTTCCACTAACTAAAAATGAGACCGATTCATAAAAAGTATTGCTTTACTGGTGTTTTAGGGGCAAAACTAAACCGATTTTGAATATCGGGATATGAAAATACGTCTACATGATTCAAGGAACGCGATATCGAAAACATTTTGTGAGTTACTCACTATTTCTCAAAAATTAATTAAAGTTTACTTCAAAGACAAAATAATGTGTAAATTCACTTCAAAATGAAAACTTGTCCACAGTTGATGTATTTATCCGTTGGATTAAGCATTGCGTTCAGTCGTGAGAGAGACGTTGGATGCTCTATGAATACACAGATCACCAAGTAATTCACCTAGTAATGAGAAAATAGATTAACATATAACTAAATCGTGGCGTCACCGAAAGCAAAACTCTTGCCAAAATATAGCTCTTTTGAAAGATTTAGGTTATTTATACTGCCTTTGGCGCAAAAATTACTACTTACATTATTTATCAATAATCAATATATCGCATAATATACCTATAAAAATAAAGTCACGGCATTAACCATCATTTGCCATTCCTCACACGCCCCCCCCTCACATTATCTTTCACACTCTCTTTCTCTCCCTTCGTGTTCGTGGCAACTGTCACGATTCGCATCTATCTTGCTATTTCTTTATCCATTTCTAAGTTGTGTGATAAGATCATCTGCTAATTTAAAATATTTATTAATATCCAAGCTAATTTCATGTGTGCGATGTAATTGTGAAGGTTTGAGAAATCAAAACTATATTTTGTCTGCTGTTACCCTATAAATATTTTTTTGCATTTTAGTGTAGGAGAGAGCCACTCGCGGAAACAAGTTTAATAGTACATCCTACAAGGCAAATAAAATATTTGTAGTCCTGAGAAAATTTGCAAAATATTTGCATTATGGGAAAACTATACCTATTTTCAAATGTTCACACCCTCAAGATCAAAGAGGTATCCCTTCGAAAAGTTGCACTATGGGTAGACAGGTGACCATCGAAAACTACATCAACTCAAATTTAATTCAGTTCTATTTACTATATACACTATAATTAAGGAAATTTATGGCTATCTCTGAAAAATATTTGGCCCAACTGGGTATATTGACGATGAATATTTTCAAAAGAGACATTGCATGTGCGATATTTAAACTTTTCGTATCTCTATTGAATTTTCAATGAAACTCAAATATATCATGCGAAAACTAAGAACCATTTCTTTTTCACAGTACAGGTTTGTATAGGGCTTATTTATCTATATTTCCTGAACGAGAATTCCGAACGTAACTATATGCAAGTTATAAGGATGACTGGAAAGAAGCTGCATTATAATCAACTGCATGTACGCATTTTATTCTATAGACATAGCCTAGACACTTCACACTATTTATTTCAATGCAAATGAAAACTTTGAAATATCTACTTGTCTCATTCACGAATCGCATTCTCTCTCTCTGTCGCTCTCTATTCAAGGGGCTTGAAAGCACATGTGACCTTGCCTCACTTTACTAAATTCAATAGCGCGTAAATACTGGACCAGCGAATTCTATTCTATACAAAAAAAAATTCGGGAAAATGTGACCAAAAAGTAAACTTTGAATTCCAAAGCAAATTGAACGTTTCAGGTTCCTGATAACTAATTACGGTCCATCAATAAAATAGAAACACCAGATAATTTTTTAAAAACAACGCCGTCAAGTAATGCTTCTGCGTAATGCGAAAAGACTAAAACAAAAAAATGGAAGCCCTAGAAAGTCCATTGTATATTAATTAGCCTTTTCTCAGAAGATTTAATTTTCAAAAACATTTTATAACTTTCTGATGCAATGGTTCTCAAATTCCTACAATCCGGTTTATTCATTTTTTTTATTCAAAAATATTTTTTAACTTTAAATATATGATCATTAAATTTTTAATTAATTATTTCATTCAGAATCTTTTGATTCATTTTGTTGATCTGCGTTCATTTTATCTATTTCATTGGTTTCATTCTTTGGATTCACTCTCAGTTCATCATTTTAATAATCTATTTTTTTCAGTTCTATTCATTTCATCCCAATAATTTGACACAATTTATTTTTTGCTATTAATTTTCTATTAATTTAACCTTCTAACATCGTTTAATTTTTCATTTCAATCAATGCTTTTTATTATGCTCATTTTCTTCTTTTTATCAATTCAGTTCATTTTGTTTATTTGATTCGTTTGTTTTATTTATTCATTTAATTTACTATTTATTTTATTCATTTTATGCATTTTGTTCATTCCATTCATTTGATCCATTTCATTCATTTGATTCGTTGTATTCACTGCAGTCATTAAATTAAATTGATTCATTTAATTCATTTGATTCATTTGGTTCATTTGATTCATTCGATTCATTCGATTCATTCGATTCATTTTATTCATTTGATCCATTTGATTCAAATTTTCATTTAATGAGCTAATGTAATTTGATTCGTGTATTTTATAATTTTGATTTACCTTAATCATTCTACTCATTTTATGAATTTGAACACCCTTTTATTTTATTTTTTCGCATTATTTTTTATTTCGTTCGTTTTAATGATTTTCTATCATTTATTCAATTTATTCGAGATTTTATTCGTGCAGGACTAGAAACTGTTTTCTTCCCACCTCTAGTTGGGTGCCTACTTCGCATGAGTTTGGTAAACTAATGAATGATCCAACAGTGATATGTGTAAGAAATGTCTCATCTCAGTGCTAGGTGGATTAAATCGGTTTTTCCACGTTTTCCTCGAATTTTCAACTTTGAGCTTCATTTGCCTTTGACAGAAAGCTACGAATATTAAAACAATGCATGTGTATGAAAGGTGTGAGCGTTGGGAAGAAATGCTAGTGCGGGTGACAACATACAATCATGTTTTAGTAATTTTATTTAGATTTTTATAGAGACCGCCTAGAGGCGGTAGTGGGAACTACAGGGTTAATAGGAAAATTTGTTTTCTCCAATTTTCAAACAAACGCAATAGTCTCTCGTTATCAATACGTCATGGTCAAATAGTTTTCGATCGGACAAAGTACAAAACACTGTAGTGGGTTTGTCTTGCGGCACAAAACCAACAAAACTAGGCACATACCATTCCTGCGTAGTTCTGAAAAAGTGGCATTACACTAAATCAGGCCAATGCCTTTGGTCACGAATGGTTCATGCCATTTGCCACAAGTGAATATGGCCTACCAAATCAGGTATTTCGATCAGTTTTCCCAAGGCACTATGCGTAGAACAGACATTTCTTAACCCATTCATGCCCATGTTGTTTGTGGGCAACAACGTTTTCAAACAACTATAACTTTTGATTGAGAAAATATGTGCTCAAAAAACAATTAAGGCTAATAAATGTGTCTATCGCCTTTCATTTGAGTACTAACAGTTACAAGGATCAACTCTAGAACTAAAATTATTGCAATTAGTCTGATTGGATTCCGATGGAGCAGTGCTGCCAAGGACATTTTACGTCGACGACGAAAAATGAATTTTTCATATATCTTCGTTAACTTATCAATTTATATTGTCTTTGGGTACGTTTTCCACATAAGTGGACTGTTGTAAGTATTCTAGGAGAATTGTAATGAGCATTGGAAAGTAAAAATTGAATAGCTTCTAGCACTGCCAGGGAAGCACCTATCTTTATGAAAAAAAGGCTTTTAGTGTTTCTTGACCTCACCGTTTTCAAGGAAAAATAGTTGCACTAGAAAAGAAAGGGTTAATAATCTTTTCTTTCAAAAAAGATGAAATATGGAACTGAAATTTTCTAGCCAAAATTTGACCCAAATTATGTACTAAACTTCCTCTGATCTTTCCCTGAATTTTCGCTTGTAGTGATATACCGACGTATACAGTGCTACCTAACGGTGAAAATGTGAGCTAGTGGGTTTTCTCCGTGTAAATTATTGAAAAATGTCATACAAACTTCAAGCATGTCGGTCCAGTAGCTAGACATGTCCGATTTGGCTTAAATTTGGGCCAGACACTTCTGGTGGGTCTAGGAATCGACCCATGAATGGGCCGATTGAGTTTTCAAAAATTCGTATTTTTTCTGGGCAATCTTGTGTACCCGCGCTTAGTATCTCTAAGCGCCCTACAGTGGAACCTCTTCATACAAAGTTGCGACAAAATTATAATAGATTTTCATGGATAAAAATTGGGTTTTCAACTAAATTTGGGTCGTTAAATCCATTTCTGATATCAGTTTTGAAATTCCATCAATTTTTTTGTCGACTATTTTTATGTTTACCCATTTGTAGGCGCTAGGGGAAATATGCACGTCACAAAGTAATAGCCAATGACATCTGATAGCAGAAATGGTTTCCTAATAAAAATCACTATTTTTGAAATAATAAAAATCACTATTTTTGAATAATATGAATTTGTTTGGGTAACTAACATGTATGCAAAGCTATGAACTACAGAGCGTCTACATAAGAGCATTTTCAAAAACATAGTTATAAAAAATTTGGTGCGAAAATTCGCTCGATGAGGCTTGTTTATCTTAAAACTAAACTAAATTTTGCGACAGAAATGGTAAGTGAGACCACCCCAAAAATTGTAAGGCGTATAAAGATAAATTACTAATATTACATTCAATTTCTCAATTGCTTTTCCTTGATGCAGAACAAACGTAAATGATTTCTGCACAAAAAGCTCAAATCTATAGCTTAATACAACCGGTCTTCTTACCAAATAACTTAAAACTACTCCAATCGCCCTTGTAGTTCTTGAGATATCGCCATTTGAAAGGTATGAAAAATTCAAATAAATTGATTTGAACAGAAATTCTCGTCACGACATGTTAAGAATTTCACTTTCATCCTTTTATCGTAAAATTTTGAGATAAATTTATTCAAAGATAGGGCCGATTTCTTCACCCTCGCTTAACGCTTAAGTCAGATTTAAACGTACTGGTGAACCTGGTTTAAAAGTTAAGCGAGGGCGAAGAAATCGGCCCTTAGAGAAAAACAAACAAAAAATATGCGTGAAAGAATTTCAAGACATGGATTTTTGGGGTTTTGTTATATATAGTACCCCTGTGCGCCCGGAAATATGCTTTAAGTGCCAACAGTTCGCCTACATTGCAGGGAATTGAGGGGGAAAATGGAACTACGGCGTAAGATTGCAGAAAGCCACCGCAGTGCCTGACCTGTGCCAACAAGGAAGCCAATGATCAGGAGGCGATTTTCAGACAGGCGGCGGCTATTAAATAACAGGGGGTGTAACGTAAATACACCTGAACCTTTCTGTCACAATGTTGTGGCTGTTCGTGTCGGAACCGAGAAGCGATTTCTGAGTCACATCAAAGACCACCCGTGGATGGCAACTGGACAGCCGACGAAGCGAAAAGAGCGGCAATATGGACACAATACACATTGCGTAGAGGAAGGCTTCGTGATCACCAAAATGTGAGCTAGTTTCTCTATGATGGACTATAGAACAGTTCAACCAGTTGCTAGGCAAGCTTACGGAAGAGATTACTGATCGAAGGCCGCTCGGCATCGCTTGTGACTTTAATTCCTGGTCGGTTGAGTGGGGCCGCAGTCTCACCAACCCAAAAGGACCGTCCACTAGAGGTTCTAACAAAACTAAATGTTGAAACTTGCTAACGAAGGTAGCGTCAGCACTTACCGCAGGGAGGGCCGGTAGTCCATTTTGTTTTGTAAGAAACGAACCACTGCGACTAGTATTTATATATATATATATATATATATATATATTGGGGAATGCCAGTAGTCCATCAATCATCGATGTTACTTTTTGCAACCCTGGACTCACAGGCAACAGGAATTGGATAGTGCGCGAGGAGTATTCCAACAGGGACAATGGAGCGATCCGGTACCGCATTGAGAAAACACAGTTTGAATCAGCTTTGACAAGGACGTATTCGTCGAAGCACGTAGGTGTGCGCCGCCCAGTATATTGGTGGAAACCGTCCATCGCCGATCTACGTGTAAATTATCTCCGAATCAGAAGAAGAAGTCAGAGAGTTCGAATTGACACCGAAAGGAAGGGACAAAAATTAGGGTGCAATGTTGCAAGAACCGCTCTCAACAAAGCAATCAAAGTTAAGCTAGAGAACCTGCTTTGAAGAGCTTTGCAACTAAGCCAACGCGAATCATCACCCTACAGGGTTGCCATTGCCAAGATAAAAGGCCCAGCTGTACCACCTAAAAGGAACCCGGCGAAGCTAAAGGCCACCATTGCAGGGCTTTTCTCACAATAAACCAACAATCTTGCCGTTTCCTCCTTACACTAAGGATGATTATGAAGAAGAAGCCAAAATAACCAACGAAGAGCGTGTCGAGACATCGAAAGCCATAAAAATGAAAAAAGTCCAAAGACCAGACGAAATCCCAAACCTGGCTTTGAAAACAGCCATACTGGAGATACTGCAGAACTGCATAGATGAAGGCAGCTTCTACGATAACTGGAAACGGGGAAAATCTCCCGGAGATTCTTTAGCGTATAGGCCAATTAATCTGATCGATACAGTCGTCAAACTCAAGAATCAAAAGATGTTGGCTTAAATTGTATGTAGTCGGGGATATGTGCCATGCCGTGTTTTCTCATCACTTCCCTGATTGGAAGAAAAGGAGAAGAAGGAGGACAGAAGTAGCCGGTAAGTTAAGGACGATTCAGACGATACATCAGCTTCCGTCAACGTCAACGGAACGTCACCGTCAGGATAAGTTACATGCAGTTAAATGGAGGCATTCACACACAACATCAACGGTACGGAACGTTTTGACGTACGGCACGTGTGAACGGGCACAAGAGGAAAGTATTAAACTTATCCTGACGGAACGATGACGTTCCGTTGACGTTGGCGGAAGCTGATGTATCGTCTGAATCGTCCTTTACACTCAAAAGCAGTTGAAATCACCTGCGAGAAAGTCTGAAGCTCTTTACCGCATTGGATAATGAACTTTGCAATGTCTCTGAGTTTAAGTTGTCTCCATCGTGTGGCAGTATTGTAATAAACTTGTACAGTATTTCAAGATAAAAGCTTTGTGAACACATTGCTGTCAAAAGCTTCTATAACCGACCGCTACGATCACTTCACCGGTAAAAAACAGCGCACGGATTCTAAATATGCCGAGCTTCATAGTTGAATCCAAATGAAAATAAAACGCAGAACCTTGGATGCACCAATATATTGCCTTTCTTTTTTCAATATTTTAAAATGAATTTCAATTTCAAAAATTATAACCTTGTCCATATTATTCGTAATCGTAATAATTACAAAGTGGCCTAACGGAATCTCAGATTAATTATCATAACCATAACTCATTTCTTCAAGGGATTAGTATTCCAATCGATTGGAGTAAAAAGTTCATAGTATACATTTATCTTAAATAAAATGATAAATGAATAGGTTAGGACAAATTCTGATAAAATGAAACATGAACTCGCGCCAAATTCGCGAGATGAGTCAAAGCGAGAACACAAAACGCGTAAATCCTTGAAACTCGCGAAATCCGCGCGACCGTAGCAACCCATGAAAATGACTCAGCGCGCTAAATAATTCGCATTTCGGAGTAATTTCATAGCCTTACCCTATGTTCAGAATACATCACAGGACCATCAAATGCTTCAATCTTCCCCACTACAACCCTGATTCTTATCATTAGACAGGAAAATTGGCGTTCTAGCGGAATAAATCTATAATCATATAAGTATTGCCAAATTCACTAGTTAGCAATGCAGTCGATTAGGAAAAATGGCCATCCAATGCGATATCGTGTTTCTACTGCTGCTTAGTTTTTCAGTAATTCCACACATAGCCTCAAGTCAGAATATTAGGTATTTTGAAACATATCTAGACTTTTCAACCGTTTAACTTTTCTCGCAGAAACCGTAAGTGGCGGAGACTGGCGGATCATAAATGGGAGAAATGGTTCCATCGAGGAAATCCCTCACATCGTATCTATCCAAAGAAATGATACGCACTGGTGTGGTGGAACTATTTTAACCACATACTGGATCCTGTCAGCAGCTCGCTGTGTTCCAAACATAGATGTCAGCGAACTAACGGCACTAGTTGGACAAACTAGTCAACGTTCAAAGTCCAATTCGGTGCACACGATTTCAAATTATCTTAGTCATCCCGATTACTCGGCCAATCGCCACCATGATAATGACATTGCCGTGGTAAAACTGTCTACATCGTTGCGTTTCTCGAAGTCAGTACAACCCGTGCGATTACCACCGGTTTGCTCGGAAGTCGACAATCATGGTATGCTCGCTACGGTGGCAGGATGGGGGCGAGCTAACGACACGTACATGCCGGAAAATCTTAATCGTCGATTATTATGTCATCCCAAATGGGGAATGCAAGCCATATTTCGAAGTTCCGATCTACGATACCCAGATCTGTGCAGTATTTTCTCACGATAACATGAACATCTGTAGCGTAGGACGACTGATCAGTTGAAAATTTTGCAGAATAACAAAAAATGGTTCGCATTTCTAGGGAGACTTTGGTGGTCCGTTGATGCATAATGGTGTTCAAGTTGGGATCGCATCTTTTGGTGCAACAGGATGTACTGGTAGAATGCCTGGTGTATTTACTGAAGTGTCAAACTTTGTAAAATTCATTTATATGCACACCGACCTAGATCTAAAAGCTGTAAGATTTAACCCGTGCTCTTCATTCGGCAAGCCAATATGTGAGCGTTGCTTTGAACGTCAATCTTTGGAAGCTTTTCCTCCCGCTATACCGGATGCAGTTTAACAATAGTATGGTCTAACATGAGGTAGATAATAAATTCCTCTTGCAACATAGTTCTATAGCGTTTAACGTCAAGTTAGCAAATATGCGACAAATTCTGAAGAAAGGCAATGTATCCAGATATGAGACACAAGTTTTTGATGCAATAGCAAGGAAGGGTAGAGTTTGCCAAAATTACAGGGTGCGCCAACATTGAACAACTCTGAACTATCTCAATAAAACGAAGCATTCTGCTAGGGCCGATATCGTAAGCAGTAATAACCAATCATCTAATGCTTTTGTTTGAATTCTTTTGTTGCAAACCTTTGACGATCGCAGTGCTTAACGGATGATGACTACTATTTGAGTGAGCACCAGGTAAAGTAACGAGTACCATTTTCCGATTGGTTGGTTTTTTCATCTATCCTATTTCGACGTAGCTTAGTATCGTACACTAGTGATACTAAAATCTGTACACAAGCAGACTAGTACGCAGCCGTAGACAATCGATGTAGCGTTCCGCTCGGTTGATCATTATTCAGCAAACCGTTAATGACATTATTCCTATGGTGAAATCTATTGCAGGGTATAACCGACGGAGGCCCCAATGCAACACGGCGCATTAGTGAAGCTGCCCAGAAGGAAAGTTCACCGGAACTGGCGGCCGACGAGGAAGAGGAGGAGGAAGAAGAAGAGGACGAGGAGAAGAAGGCCGAGAAGGCAGCTAAGCGGTTGAATCGCGAGGTCAATATGCTTTCAGCTCGGCTCATTCGACTGAAGGAGAAACAGGAAGAGAAGCACGCGGAACGACAGGCACTAAAATATGCCATGAAAACTAACCAGTACGCTCTCAAGTAAGTTAGAATAACTGCGATGCTTTATGTTTGTATTGAATATCGGTCATATGGTTCTCTTTTCTGGTTTAATGCAGAAACGAGCGTAAAAAGTATAAGAAACTCCAGAAGGAAGTTGATAAGATGGCAGCAATGATGAAGATGGAAGAGGAAGACGAGGATGCCGAAGAACCAAAAGAATCAGCAGCAGAGGAACCAGAAGAAGAAGAGGAAGAGGAGACTGAGGAAGAGAGCGAATCGGAGTCCGAGTCGGAAAGTGACAGCGAAAGTGGGAATGAAGCCGATGTAAGCCCATTACTCGAATTTATGTTCAATATTTCGTTCAAAAAATATATTTCCTCTTTAGGACGCCCCAGACGAGAAAAAGAAAGTCAATCTTGAACCGCGGGTAAAACGACACGAAGGAAGACTAGCTTCTCTCAAAAAGGGCAACTATTTGCTACAGGCCAATGTGGATAGAATCAAGGATGAAATCAACAAAACAAGGGAAATGTGCTGCACACTGCAGGCTGACCTAGACTCGGTTATTGCTGATTTAGGTTAATTTGAAACCATTTAGTAAATCTATCATCAAACATATTACCCTTATTATATACTGACTCGGCAGACAAAACAATCATAACCCATACTCACTTACCTTACAGGATAACAGGAACACGTACTTTTTTAAACCCACAAATTCTACTAGCCTTACAAAGTCAATTTTTCATATCAAATCACCCAAACAGCTTGTAGAGAACCATTTCAATGTATTTCAACATTTACAAACCATACACAATAAAACACTGGTAAACGGATAAGCAAAACCGGTCGTGGCCCACAAAAAGAAAGTATTTAATTTGCTGTATTTTTGCAAGTCGAAATAAAAGAATAAAACTTACCTGAAGTGTAAGCTGAATTTTTACAATGTTGTTTCCTTTATTTTCAACAATTCACTCAAAAATCTACTTATCAAGAACGAAAACTTATTGCGGAACAGTAAACTGAAACATTCAAAGCACAATATTTTTATGGATAGTTGGGATGTTTTGTTTGGTTGCGTAAACAAAATCTCCCGGTGGAAATTGAAATGAAGCAGAAAAACACCAGTCAGGAACCCCTGCAGCACAAGTTTTTGACATTACGTATACCATACGCAAAAATAAAACAACCCAAAGAATAAGTTCTTTTAATTTACTTTTGAGTTGTGCGTCGCTTCAAAACTGGAAAATCCAGCCAGCGACAATCGTATTTTCTCAGGTTCTAAACAATGGAATCACGTCGGAAGTAGTGCGCTGAAATCGTACAATGATGCGCTATACAGCGCACTACTTCCGACATCATGGATTAGTGTGCCCGGAGCTAGTGGCAGATCACACGCAATGCATTTAAAAAAAAAACCAGCGAAATTAAATGCATTTCTTTACATCACAATAGAAATTCGTAATGTATTTTCCCAAGCAACACTTGCAACATGTAATAGCCGCAGTTTGTTCCATAACCATTCACTTTTGCTGGTGCGCTTTTTGGGTTGCTGAATCAGTTGAATAATGGTTGATGTATACTCTAGGGGCAGATCACTTGTGATGCATTTTTAAAAATCAGCGAAATTAATAATGTATTTATTTCCATCAAAATAGAAATTCATAATGTATTTTGCGTTGCGTGCAATGTTTTTGCGTTGCGTGCAATGTTGTTTGCGTTGCGTGTAAGACGTCAAAACCCTACAGAAAAACTAGCCCTACATTTAACAAAACGTCGAACAAAGTGGATCAGCGTAGGACGTTTGTTAAACAAACTTTTCTACGAGGGAGTGCAAAGCTGATGCAAAAATGGAAATTAAATGCATTTTTTCTAATTTGATACAAATTTGTTATACATTCTTAGAGTGATCTGCCCCTAGTGTATACTTCTTTTCAACAAATTATGTAGCAGAAACTGCTAGTCAACAAACGGTGTTGCTCGGGTTGCGTGGCGTGCAATGAATTTTGCGTTGTGTGTAAGACGTCAAAACCCTACAAAAGGACTGCTGCAGACATGGAGAGACATGGATTTTAAACTAATTAGAACACCCGCTAAAACTGCTGCTGGGGACAGCAAGTTCTAGTTTTAAAATTTTCAGATTATATTATAGAATTGTCAAAATTACCGCTCTGTACCTCCATCACACACACAGTGGACTGATTTCACCATCTAACTGAAGTGTAAGTCCTGAACCGTTTTCGAAGAAAGCATATAGCATTCTACCATGTATTAGGCATGAGCCGGTGAGCCACTTTGTTGATTCTTTGCAGTACTCCGGGTAAGTAACTCGGGTAGGTGCGACGTCCGACAAAATCGCCGATTTGGTCCAACATTAAACGAATCGGGCTAACGAAGTATGGTCGTCAGACGGGTTTTTCTGTTGCCTAATAGCAGACAACGACGCTTGATGATGGTTAAACCCACGGCCTTGGCTCGATCCAGGTTGTACAGACGAAAAATATCCGGTACTTGGTGGAGGACGTTTGTTTTTCTGGTCGTTGTGTAACAACTCGTACTGTCTGATGATACAACCATTTTGCCGCAGGGTTTTGCTTTCACGCAAAAGAATTGTGCATGTTTGATTCTATAAATCATTTCTTCATTTTTAATCGATAAAAATTCTTTATTGTGAACCAAGGAATTTATTGAACCAAACTTATTTTTTTGGTTGGATCAACCAAAATATCTTTTGAATCAATCTTACAAGTTTTGTTATCTGTGCTTTTCGAAAATCTACAAAATTATTGTTTGTTCCAAACAAATCAGTGATTCTAACAAAAGCATGCAGCTAATTGATTCAAAAGGACTGAATGCATTACATCAACAGTCCTTGTTGAATTGAAACAAATAAAAAATAAAAGTTGCTACGAAGAAGAAAACTTTTTCCACGTGCGTCAATGCTGGAGAAATTCGCTATTTTTAAATCAGGGAATTCAGATTTCGGTAAATTATTATAATGCTCAGATTTTCCGGACTCGAAGGGCGCAAGGTTAGTGAATAAATTAAGTCGAATGCACACGGTGCGTTTTATGGTGCCTTCCTCTATTCCAGGACTCAAACAAAACACCCTGTGTGGCTTAAAAACGACAATCGCAGAACTGAAAACACGTCACCGCACCAGAAATAAATAATACCCGTTCGAGAGGGCAGTTTCCTGTACTTCACCATCTCTGGTCCAACAGGATGACACAGCGTATTCGTGCGCCTTCTGCAATCTTTTTGGAAAAGCCGAGACTCTGAAGCACTACATTATAGCGCATATCTGGAACAAATCACGCGCACGGCCAAAGGTACCACATAAAGGGACGGTGATTAGAATCGTATGCGCTGCATGTAATAAAATTTCTTTTCATTCCAAGCAAACCTACTCCGGAACAGGTTTGGAATCCCTTATGGATTCTCGCTCAAATGCAACAAACGATTGAGTCGGAATCGGTTGTTGCCTTTGAGCTGGAACTCATAATGAATCCATTCAGAATTCCAAACCGATCCCGGAATGGGTTTGACTGGGCCATACTGAATCTATTCAGGATTCCGAAGCGGTTCCAGAATGATTTGACAGCGTAAAATTAATGCGTTTGTAGCCTGTTTTTAGAGAAAGGCCAATAAGTCAACGGCCAGTATTTACTTTGTGTGGTTCATTTGTACTGATGTGATCTGTTGTCAGCGAGTAATGGTTTGTTCTAAATTTGTCACCATGACAGTAGGCCTTTGGTTCCTATTAAAGAATAGGCATATTTTATATTCAATAAAATTGGTTTTGATTCAATATTTGGTATGCATTGATTCAAATATTTGTTATGTTTAAAACAATAAAAGATATTATTTGATTTAATATAATTGTTTTTTGTATTGAACATTTGACATGCATTGATCCAAATATTTTATTAGTTTTATTCAACAAAACGAGCTCATTGATTCAACAAAGTTGTTTGTTGTTTCGATTGTTGTTATGATAAAATCAATAAAAAAAAATTTTGGTCCAACTATTTTCCATGTTTGATCCAATAAATTCTTCAGAGTTATTTCAACAATTAATTTATTTATATAAACATGTATTTTTTATTGAACACAGAACAACTTGGTGAATTTATTATTTCAACCCTCATATTAGTTGACATTAAAAACTATTTTTCTGCGTGTTGCAGTTCCCATTGTGACGACGTAAGCATGTTCGGCACAAACCGAATTCCCGTACCGCCGCTCATTGCGCATCTCAAGAGAGTTTCAGAAAACGCTTGCATTTGTCTGCGCCGGGTGTCTTATATGCCGGATTCTGCTCAGATGATTCAGGATGAGCGTTCAATAAACCGTTGCCTTTCTTGGGACCACGACATTCAGTACATGCCGGCCAGTGCTACTGTTCAATCGACGGGACGGCCACCGTGCTCACAGCTTCAGCAAGAGAGTAGACTCAATTCCCAAAGGTCGCCAAGTTGACTGGGTAAAGCTCGACGATGGCACGCCCAGTCCTACTTGATCGTTGGCGGCAGCTTGTTGATGAGTTGCTGAAGGAGCGAGACATTGTGAAAGTGATCCTTCAGCCTACACGTGTTCACTGTTGCACAGAAGTTCTGTACATTCACCGCAAAGTCGACTATAGTCTCTAACTTGTTCTACCTAAAAGGTGGATATATCTTGGCGATCAGAGAATATACAATGGCTTCAGTTTGCCCAAACATCATCTTCAGAGTAGCCATTACTCCTGGAACGTTAGAGGGGTGCATCAGACGGCTCTTCACCGCTTCGTATGCTCGTCCTTTTAATCTCTTCTACAGCCGGATTGTGTTCTCGTCCACCGTGAAGCCGCACACCGCTGTTGAACGATGTCGAGCTGCAAGCCGTTCCTGGGTGGGCTGGCCGGATTGTTGCGGTTCAAAAGGGTTACGATGTGTAATCGATCGACTACACTTCGATGCGTGTTGGTACACCAAGCCACTATCCTGTGGAATTGGCTGCTGCTCCACCACACATCTTACATGCCTGTCCGAGAAGAGTTATATCGAGTTGTTGCTCTACCTAAAAATTCTCTTCCGCTACCATTAACAAACCACCAAACGCACCTTCTTCCACTTGTGTTTCACTTCCACTTTCAACATCAGCTTTTGACTGTGACCGCGTTCCTTTCGAACCACTTTTCCCGACCGCCTTTGACCCGACATTGTTCAATTAACTCAATCCGTAAACGACAATTACAAGACGTCGACAATTTCGGGTCGATCAAAGGTGGTCGGGTGTGCGCCCACCAGTTGGGTCCGATAACATGATCATTTTGTCTTAACAAATTTAATTTTGTATCAACTATTCTTTCAATTGAAATACAAACAGAAGAATTTCTTTAAGTCTACTAATTAAATGTTTTCAAAACAATCATATTTCACTTTGATATAACCATTCTTCAAATTTGAAAATGTCAAATTGGTTCAGCTCTGCAACGTCACTTTGAACCAGTGTGAGCGAGAAGGAGAAAGCATGTAAACATGATGTATGCCAGAATAAGAGCATATGTGAGCCAAAGAAAATAGGGAAAGAGACGAAGAGTGAAAATCAGGCAAAACGGCAACACTCCCTTTATGATGATTTCAACACTAGAATTTTGGCAACCGCTTCCACAGGCAGCACTTTAAATGACTCCTATTATATTTTGAAAACAAACCGTATGTCGATCGTGGGCAGGGATGCCAAATATTTTTCCAAGAAGTCTGTTTTAATTTTCGAAACAGTCTGGAATTGTCTGGATGGATGGATGGATCTATGAGCTGTATTTGTTGCAATTTACTAATGAAACATATTTGTATGTTAACAATATATCTCAGCTTTCTGAAAATTCAGAAAGTGCGCCGCCAATCTGACCAAATTGAATGCTTAATTTTCAGCATAAAGCATACGGATTAAAAATTGAGTCTCTGAGCTTTCAGTATCTTGGATTGCTGAACTTCCGGCTGATGAAAACTCAACAAAATTTATTCACATTTGTTTTAAAAATCGTAGATCAAAAGGCTGTTTAAAAATCAACGATGCATTCCTGTAACTCATTTTATTTTTCAAATTGTCTGGATAAACCAGGACAAATTTTCTGAAATCTGGATCAGACAAACATAAATCTGTATGTCTGGACGACGCTTGAAAATGTGGAAGCATCCAGATAAATCTGGAAGGTTGGCACCCCTGATCGTGGGATTTGTTTATCAAACGATGCGCATTTCGAAACAAAGACATGAAATAATTTTAAAGCTTGTTTTTACTCATACATATACTCTAGAATGCACCTCACAATCACGATTGAACCAAATTCTGACGAAAATTGAAATTTCTTGTTTGATAGATGTACAATACTTATCTCCTACAACTGAGGCGTGAGTAATGTTTATTTACATTGCACGATTGGTCTGCTCAATAAGGTATTTTTGGCTTCACACTATTCGTCTCTTTCCCTATTCTCTTTGATGTGAGCAGAGTTGGAAACGAAGAATAAAACATGGAAAAGAAAACATGCTATCCTGGTCCAAAAAAAATGCGGACGAACATGGTCAGGCGATTTAAGCAGTTTGACGTGTAACTCCACTCGCCTGTGCTAATTGTCCCTAGGAACAAATGCAATTTGCAAATGCGATTTAAAGGCGATTTCACCACTTAGGCAAATTTTCTGACGGCTGAAAAGGATTTGGTTGTTTTTGCGTTTTTCAAACATGGCGGTTCATGTTTGGCTTTAGCTTAAAATAGTTTATTTTAAACAATTGGCGTGTTCTCGCTTGTATTTTGTTTGTCTAGTGCACTTCATTTAGCCAACGAAGGTGGGCAATTGTGGAATCGTGTGTATATATAGTGGAACAAGATCTCCGACCTAAACATAAACATACATATGTTCCGTCCCAGATTAGCAGCATATGTCATTCAGGACGAATTTCGTAAGATCAATATGTGAGACGATACCTTTCAATTGTGTCCTTTTTGCTGCATGGGCCTTCCGAAAGCTCAGCTCTCACAGTTGTCAAATGTGGAAAATCAGGATTAAGCAAATTGGAAATTCGGAAAATTCAAGGAAAATAGTGCACGTCTCAAACGTGATGACTCAAAATCTGCTGTTCAAACTGTAAATATCATTCATAAATTGTGCCGAACAGGCGGTTTACGGGCAACTCCTACCATAAAAACAATCAAACTTGCGGGAAATTCCTCCACCACCCACAAACGAAAGGAGATGCCTCCCAAAGGAGGGTAAGTCGTTTGCAATTTGATTGTCTGAATTACATTTTGTATGATAAGTAATATAGGGAGATAACAGAAACTAAAATTTGTGTCAAGTTGAACTTCTTAAACTCAAGTCAAGTTAAACTGCACAAAAGCTTTGAAAATGTATTGCATCTATGTAAAGTATTTTTCTCATTGATTATTCATTAAGCAACATGTCGTTCTCTTTTTGTTGTATTGTATTTTATTATTCTCACGTAAGACTGTTAGTTTACACTGTGTTTCAGGTCAAGGAAATTCTGGTTAATTTAGTTCGCTTATTTTTGTGTAGATGCTACTTTCTGAATCCGGTTGTCATTTCAATAAAACCCGCATGGGAATTCCGTGAGAATAGTCAATGACTGTAGATGAACAACTACATAATTTTCGAAGACGATTTCGATAGAATCTTAAAGTCCCCTCTTATATTTACAGTCGTTGCAGAGAGATGTCCTAGCCAGTAGCCCGCGGTGCCGTGAAGTGCTTAAATATAATCATTTCGTTCACGTCGTCGAACAGTCGACTGTCTCAGTTAGCTTGTGCGCTAACGTTCCGCTGATACCTGAACGAAGCAAAATGCCGGAACACCTGGAATTGCAGCAGCTAGTTGGTGGAGTGCTTCAGGGAAACGTTAATCATCGATCGTTGTTCCCTTGGGTTCAATGCTCGTGTCCATATTTGGGTATAATACTTGCCACCGTTTCGTCTTTGTTCTTTTCGTTATGCTCCGTGATTGTGAAGGGGCTTGTTGATATCAATCCAATTGAGCTGGCCACATTTCGGTAAGTGCTCGTTTGCACCATCCAAAACTGAACGTTAGATGATGGTGTCTTCTATGTATCAGATACATTAATGTCTTTTTTGAGTAATCGTCCTCGGGAATCGAAATAGTGTTGCAACCGTATTCACAACAACATTTTATTCCAGGTTCATCGGTGTCCTGCTTCCGTCGATCCCTATCGCAATCTACAAGGAAGAAAGTTTCTTCCCCAGAGGTAAGCGTATAATACTGGTGCTACGATGTTTCGTCGGAACGACCGGACTAATGCTGAGTTTCTATGCGTTTCGCCATATGCCACTGGCGGACGCTTCGGTGATCATATTTTCCACACCAGTTTTTGTTGCAATCTTTGCGCGGCTATTTTTAAGGGAAAGCTGTGGCATGTTCAACGTGCTAACGATATTTCTGACACTGATAGGTGTGGTCCTGATAACAAGACCCCCGTTTCTGTTTGGGTATGGCGCGCGCAGCGTCAGCGAAGAGCAGGTTGTCGAGTCGAACTATGACGTTTGGGGTCCGGTGGCGGCACTTTCATCCACGCTATTCGGTGCCAATGCATATGTTCTGCTTCGTGCGCTCAAGGGATTGCATTTTTCCGTTATTATGACTAACTTTGGTGCGTTCGCACTGGTTTACACGCTGATTGTTTGCTATTATCTGGGAGCACTTTGCTGGCCCCTGTGCGGGTCTGATCGGTTGTTGGTGATCGCGTTGGCACTGTTCAGCTTCGGAGGGCAAATTTTATTGACTCTCGCGTTGCAGTACGAACAGGCTGGACCCGTTGCCGTCGCCCGGTCAGCCGATATTGTGTTTGCCTTCATCTGGCAGATCATGTTCTTCAGGGAAACGCCTAGCATTTACTCGGTACTGGGGGCATTGCTCGTTGTTAGTTCAGTTCTGCTGTCTGGACTGCGAAAGTGGGCGCTCGCCCTTCCGAGAGATTCGGAATTGAGAAAAAGATTCAAATTCCTTGTTTTGGAGTAGTATGTGGGAAAGTATTATAGTTAGTAGGTGTGCCCCACACTAAGTCTGTATCGTTTTACTACGAAGAAAGAGCAGAGAAAAACAAAAGTTCACTTGTACACAAAAATCAAACTAAATTTCAGGTAGGGATAATTTTCTGTAAGATCTAATAGCTATAAGGGCATTGGGTTCCAAAGCGTATTGTATTGACTGCGGCCTAAATTTTGCGGATTTGTATCATTGAAGCTAGGTAAAGTGTAGAAAAATTGTACGAAAAAACACTTTTGGGCAGAGTAACGCTCGAGTTGTTGGCCAACGAATCCCTATTTATTCTAAACTTGCTGATTGATAGGTTGGGAAACCGATAGTATCTCGTTGGTAGGCGTTCAAACAATGTCTACTGCTCTATGTCATTCCAACAAACAACGGGACGGAGGATATCATTGTTTTCTCCTCTAACTAACATAAATGCACTGTAGATTCTGCCGTGACTATATTTTACGATCTCCAATCGGTTGACCATCTCGCAGTTCTTTTAATTCAAAATTGAATGACTACTGCCAGTTATGGTTCCAAATTGAATGTTAAGAAGTCTCATTCAACATGCGCTGCGTCTAAAGAAACTCCGTTTTTGGACAGGAAAGATTTTAGCGATGATAAATGCATTACAACAATTTTGTATCCAATTTTAAAGCGATTTTGACTGCCATATACCTAAATAATTGGTTTGTTTAAAGTTTATCTTGCCCGACTTACTCACTGCCGTTAGACGCATATTTGTCCCATGCTCTATGGGATTCCTTATATACATGGGACAATTATGCGTATAAAGGTAGTTCAGCAGTGATACAAAGTGGGTAACTCATAAGGTAAACATGAATAGGTATGAGACCACTAATGCTAGGCAGATACCACCGATGCTGAGTTAGGTAAACAGCAGACGGGTGTGTAGGCGATTTGTCGGTCGTGGTTTTATGAATGTAAATGTTGTTTAACGCGAATCTATTCTTCGCATGCTTGGGTATTTTTAGAGACTGGTCATGTTCTAGAGCAACGTCGCACTTAAGACGGTCGGATCTAGTGCGGTTTTTTGATGATCTGATTAACTCTGTAGGTGACACCAGATCTTGACAAAAATATATATTTAATGCGGGGCATTTTCGGATGAGGATAAAAATTTGCTTTTTCAACAGCTACCAAATATTTTCAGCTTCATTCCTGAAAAAATCTTCAAATTGACAGCCCCAAGATCATTCCGGTTTATGTTAATATGTTGTTCCTTCAACACTAGTGATCTGCCCAAAACGTCCGAAATTCAATCCAACATTTTCCAAGCCAAGATAATCTAAAGTACTATCATAATAGTGTGCAAGTGAAACCATTTTACGACGACCAAATCTGTTTATCTGATAAGAATTGTAAATTTTATCGAAATCCTCTTTGATATCGCACCCCGTAGCTATGCTTAGGTTCAGAATATCTCAATCGTCTAGTTATCCTAATAAGTCCATAGGTTTGTGTTCGGTTTAAAGCACAAGCCTTCCTTATTGAGCAAACATCATTAGATAGAATTTCACATGAATACTCAATTTGTGCCACTCTTATCCTTTAATTAGGCCGCCTTATTCAGGCGTATACAAATCTAATCTCTTGATTGCGTGCGATGACGAGCGTTAGCTATTAAAGATTACACATTTATATGCATAAATTGATACTCCTTTTAACCAGGCACCGTAAACTACTAAGTGCGCTCAAGGAATTAATAGCTGTTGTAGCAAAAGCGAAGTGACAAACAAACTTACACTAAACTACCTTTACACTGTTTCAGTTAGGCTTGAAATTTACACGTAATTGGCAATCGTTTTGTACCAAAAAGGGCAAACAAACACGATATTACTATGAGTTAAATAGTGCAATATTTTACGTTACAAATATGTGATTACTACTACTAAATATAGATCTCATAAATGTATGTTCAACGTAAAATCAGTTTAATTTTAGATATCAAGAATTTTGTTATTGTACAGCAGCACGCAATGGAGCAAATACAAATAGTTTATTTCGTTACAAGACACTTGTTGTGTGGTTGGTAAAAAATAAAGTGATACCAAAAGCTAGTCACGCCTCGATGCAAAGTCGTACTAAGAGAAAGCAAACCAAAAATATTTAAGCTGTAAAATCATTAAAAGGCTATATGATATTAGATACATCTATCGAATACTTTACATTGTTGGTAAACCTCCTTAATAGAACAAAAGAGAAACTCTAAATGTTTTTTATTCAGTTCGTTTTTTGATATTTTGGTACGTTTTTGTTAGTTCAATGGTGCCAAATTCTTTGTTTTATATTTAAAATGTCGTAAACTTTGGCTATAATAATTTGAAATTATTTTTCTATTAAAATTAAAATGCGAAAAAAAGTTCCAGCTATCTTAAAACTATTATTTATTTATTTATTTATTTATTTAGTTTTTAACGGTGGGATTGAATGTGTGATTCGGTTCCATTTTTTTAGCTGTATTACAGTGTGGCATTTTGTTGTGACTACGACTTACCTTTCAGTTTGGGGCCCCTTTCCAAAATTTCGGAAGAAGCAGTCGGTGAGTTGTATCGAACATCCCCTCAGCATCGAGTACACAAAGTACACAAAGAGACACACACGCCCGGAGGCTGCAGGGACTGGAAGACAGATATTCAGGGGCTTAACGACCCCCACGAAACCTACTGCGAGATGGGGAGTCCTACTAGGATATGGTGGAACAAGGCAATGTTAGAAACTGCCCAACCACTATAAAAAACCGAATAAATCCTGTTGGGAGTACCTCCGCTAACCGATTCAACCACTGGGCTCATCAGGTGACAGAGATGTCATCATGAAAGATGTCAACGCGTTCGTCGGTGACCGGAGGATGAGTGTCATAGTTCGTTCACTTTCTTTTGCGATAGCATGCGGCTCACATAGTTTTTTAAAGTAGTTATAGAATAAATGTTCCTTTCATATTTATAACGTGAGTCACTTATTCTACCAAAGTAGAAGTTTTGTTAAACCAGGCACGTTTTTTTGTCGTGAAAAGCGGAATTTTCGGTCATCGATAAAACGTGTGGAAAGAAAGCAATGGCGGAAAACAACTCGGCAGCAGCATCTGCAGCAGGTGGACAGCAACGGCAGCCACGAGACGTTTCAGAGGCAGTCATACAACTTCTCACCAATCAGCAGGCGCTTATGCGACAGTTGTCACAGCAGCTGCACGAAACTCAGACCGCCGTCCGTAATTTGTCCCGCGATGAAACTGTACTGGATTCTTTGTCAAGCAACATGGCGGATTTCACCTACGATAAAGACAACTGACACACTTTCGAAACGTGGTTTTCTCGTTATGCCGATCTCTTCGACAAGGATGCCTCCAAACTGGATGACGCTGCCAAAGTGAGACTTCTACTGAGAAAACTGAGCTCACCGGATCACGAGCGCTATAATAGCTTAATATTGCCAAAGCTAGCTCGTGAATTTTCGTTTAAAGAAACCGTCGAAAAATTAAAGCCTCTGTTCGGTGCTACGGTGTCTGTTTTTCGCAGACGGTGCAACAGTCTCCAAACAATCAAAGAGGACAGCGATGATTACCTTGCTTATTCATGTAAGGTCAATAAAGCTTGCGTCGATTTTAAGCTGTCAGAATTGACAGAAGAACAGTTATAGTGCCTGATTTATGTATGCGGTCTCAAATCAAAAGAGGATGCATAGATCCGGATGCACCTAATCAACAGGCTCAATGAAGCGGCGGAATTGACACTCCAAAAAGTGGTAGAACAGTGCAACAATTTGGTTAACCTAAAACAGGACACAGTGCTGGTTGAAAATCTATCATCTGCAGTGAACAAAGTCACACACAAATACATCCAGCCCAAACGTCGAAATCAGTTTTCGAGAAGCAGCAGCACCAACCGTGAACAGCTCAGGACACCCTGCTGGTCGTGCGGGGGTATGCATTACAACAAGGACTGCCGATTTCGGGATCACAAGTGCCATGAATGTGGCAAGCATGGACACAAGGAAGGGTATGCTCGTGTTTTCCTTCAAAAGGCACTACGAGCACCACGACCATCAGAGAGTAGAAGAGGAAAAAGCGAGAAACAACAACAAAAACAGTAACCGTGCGGAAAGTCAGTCGAGGGCGGAAATTTGTAAACGTTATCATCAACAACATTCCGCTTCGCTTGCAATTGGACACAGGGTCTGACATTTCCATCATTTCACATCAATCTTGGATCAAGCTCGGTCGACCTAGAACAAAGCCAGCGGAGTTCAATGCCAAAACAGCGTCAGGAGAACCTCTAAAACTATCTTCTGAGCTGCAGTGCAACGTTACCATTAACGGCACCACGAAAGAGGGTAAGTGTTTCGTTGCTAACCCTAATGTCAATCTGGACATTTTAGGCATTGACTGGTTGGATTTGTTCGAACTGTGGAACCACTCGATCATTTCGTTCTGCAATCAAATCAGGAGCCAGCACCCACAGGACGTAGCAGCACTTCAATTACGTTTCCCCGAGGTGTTTACATCGAAGATGGGTCTTTGCAACAAAACTGCGGTTCAGCTGGTGCTGAAGGCCGGTGTTTAGACCAAAACGACCGGTTGCATACAGCATGGAAAGCGTGGTGGAGGATGAACTCAGCCGTCTTCAGAGTTTGGGCATCATAAAACATGTTGATTTTGCTGTTTGGGCTGCCCATACCGTTGTTGTTCGGAAGCCGAATGAATCTGTTCGAATCTGTGCCGATTTTTCAACGGGTCTTAACAACGCTCTCGAACCGACTCAATATCCGTTACCGTTACCAGAGGATATATTCGCCAAAATGGCCAATTGTCGAATCTTCAGCCACATTGATTTGTCTGATGCATATCTGCAGGTTGTTGTCGATGAGGCTAGCCAACCACTCCTCACCATCAACACCCACAAAGGTTTATTCCAGTTTACCCGGCTGTCACCAGGAATCAAATCAGCCCCGGGTTCATTTCAACAGTTGATGGATACAATGCTAGCTGGTATCGACTGCACAGTTGGTTACTTGGATGACATCCTCTTAGGTGGTCGGACAGAAGAAAATCACAAGCAGAATCTTTATCTTGTACTAGAGCGTCTTAGAGAGTACGGGTTCACTGTTCGCATCCGAAAATACAACTTTGGAATGCAACAGGTGAAATACATAGGACAAGTACTTGATGGTAACGGGATTAGACCAGATCCGGACAAAATCACTTCTATCATTAACATGCCACCACCGCATGATATACCGACGCTTCGTTCCTACCTGGGTGCCGTTAATTATTACGGCAAATACGTTAAGGAAATGCGAGTTTTGCGACATCCAATGGACCAGTTACTCAAGACAGGTGCAAAATTTGAGTGGTCTCCTGCGTGCCAAAGACCCTTCGACCGTTTTCGAAAGGTTCTTCAATCACCATTATTGCTGACGCACTACAACCCCGAGCTGGAAATAATTGTGTCAGCTGATGCTTCGATGTTTGGACTGGGTGCTCGAATCGCCCACAAGTTCCCGGACGGCACAGTAAAAGCCGTTTTTCACATATCTCAAAGCCTCACATCGGCCGAAAGCAAATATAGCCAGATTGAGAAGGAGGGCTTGACTATAATTTTTGCAGTGACCAGGTTTCACAGGATGATTTTTGGTAGGCGCTTCACTTTGGAAACCGACCATAAGCCACTCCTCGGTATCTTTGGATGGAGGAAAGGTATTCCCACTTACACAGCAAACAGACTACAAAGATGGGCCCTTACTCTTCTACTGTATGACTTCGAGATTCGCTACGTGTCAACTGACTCCTTTGGGTATGCAGATGTGCTTTCACGCCTAATTAATATCAATATTCGACCGGAAGAGGATTTCGTCATAGCAACCATGGAACTGGAGAACACGGTTAAAAGCGTTGCCAACCAAGTACTGGAACCCATACCTCTTTCGTTCAAGCAGATTACAACAGAAACAAAAGCTGATGCAGGAGGTTATTCGTCATGTCAATAATGGATGGCCTCCAAAGAAGACAAATATTTCGGATCCACAAATACAGCAGTTCTATTTGCGACGAGATGCTCTCACAGTCCTAGAAGGATGCCTAATGTACAGCGAAAGAGTGATGGTGCCACAATTGTTAAACGAGTACTTCAGCAACTGCATAAGGGGCATCCCGGTGTTGAACGAATGCGCTCCATTACACGTCAGTACGTTTACTGGCCAAATATCGACGAAGATGTTTCCAAATTGGTCAAAGCCTGCAATGCTTGTGCCGATGTGGTGAAAACCGACAGAAAGACAAATTTGGAGTCTTGGCCCGTTCCGAAGAAACCCTGGCAACGGATACATCTAGATTACGCTGGCCCTATAAAAGGTCAGTACTACCTTATCTTAGTGGATTCGTTCTCAAAGTGGCCCGAAGTTATCCAGACAAAGGACATCACTAGTGTGGCAACCCTGCGCATGCTGCGTGGCGTTTTCGCCAGGTTCGGAGCCCCGGAGACACTGGTGACAGACAATGGAACCCAATTCACCAGTGAACAGCTCGAGAAGTTTTGTCACGATAACGCAATTCTACACCTGAAAACGGCCCCGTTTCATCCACAAAGTAACGGCCTCGCAGAAAGATTCGTGGACACCTTCAAAAGAGCACTTCGCAAAATCTCTGCAAAGGGAGGAACAGTGGATGAAGCCATCGATACGTTCCTACTGTGCTATAGATCTACGCCGTGCCGTAACGCACCAGATCTCCCGCTGAAATCTTACTTGGCAGACCCGTGCGAATCTCTCTCGAGCTACTGCGTCCACCAACTCTGCTCAGTAAGGAAACTCACAAGAGTCAAGCGGAACAATTTAACCGAAAGCACAGTACAAAAGCTAGATATTATCAACCGCAAGATACCGTCTGGGCGAAACCGTTCCGGAGTAATAAATGGTACTGGGAAGCTGGAGCGGTTGTTGAACGAATAGGAAAAGTGCAATACAACGTTTGGATGCCCGAACAGGCCTACACTGTGCAAAAATGCGGAGGAAAGGGGCACGTTGCTAGAAACTGCACGAAACAACCCAGGTGCATGATCTGCAAACCAGAGGACCGGCTGATCCCAAGTGTGTCGGCGTAGGTGCATAGAAAGCATGGAGCTATGAACCTCCACTTGACGCCGTTTTTGTCCACGCACGGATGCTTCCGGAAGTACCTGCATCGGTTTGGACATGCTACGTCACCCCTTTACAAGGAGCGTATGAACGTTCAAGGGACGCCGGAACACGTGGTCTTCGAATGCCTTAGGCTCGAAGAAGTTCAAAGAGGTATGCCTGGCGTGACAATCGATACTGTCGATTAGTTGAATAAAGCAGTTACGCTTGGGATGCATCAGAACATGCCAACCATTGGCGTGGCTTACAAACTTGAGTTCAAACAAAAGCTCTTCTGCCGGATGGGAGTTCGAACATGTCATACAATTTGTTGCATTTTTCCATGCACAGTTGCAGTATTCTAGTCAGGACACTGACTGGAAATTGCAAACTCAATTATCACATGTGCGGAGTATTATTCTTGTGTACTTTGTGAATTCGAACGGAACGTCATATCATTTGATATGTAACTGCCCTGCAGTAATGCAATTTCGTATGTGGATTTTCGATGCTCCATACATAGATGAACCTATGTGCAGAGCCAAAACACATTGATATGCTATTGTTCCTAACTCAGAGTGGTAAAGAGTTATAGGCTTCATCAGTAGGGTGCATTATTACTTCGGGAGTGAAAAATCAAGGCTGTTTATCGTGTCGTGATTATATTGTTTTTTTTTTTTGATTATAGAGGTTTTAACCTTAGGATCATTCGCCTCTTTTCGGGTTAGAGAAATCACTTTTGTAAAAATCTGGAACCCTATGTGCGAGGATGGGAATCGAACCCAGGTGAGCTGCGTTCAAGGCAATCGATTTACCAACTACGCTATGCCCGTCCCCATTCTATTGTGTCATTTTCCATTTCCCTATCTTTTTCTTTCTTCTCCCTTTCCCTTCCCATCACAAAAGTGATGAATATCATGGGAAACCTGTCAATTTAGCCATTATATTCAGCTTCTGATATGCAGCATTTTTTTAAATGGGGCAATCTGAGTTACTGCTTTTTCGTAAAATCGGCAAAAATGAAAATGGGATAAATATGCGATCAAGGGCAGTATGGTTCCATAAAAATTACTCAAGATTGTTTAGCATGTCTTTTCGGAATGAAAATAAATGTGTTGTATTGTAACATCACATCCAATTTGTTTATTATTAACTTCCACTTATTGGTTATATAACATTGCAATATTTCATAGCGGTTCACGTTGTCATTTGGTTGTTTCCATCAAAATATATTAATTATATTCGTGGTTTCAATAGTTCTACACTGTTTTCGCACACGTATTGACGTATCCAGATTCTTACACTATTCTATCGATTTATTGTTGTTACTTTTATTTATTTTAAAGCTTATATTCTGATTATTTCCACGTTCGTTCACTAGCTAGTGAGAAATTGATCTGCTACGGTGCCGACCTATGTAAATTCGATTCCCAAACCGCGCATGTAGGTCTAGGTTATTTATTGTTGATCACAGAGAACAGAAACAGAATCAATATTCATAAAACTAACATTAACGATTCGGACCACTGTTACTAGAACCAGTTAGCATGCGCTCGAAGTAGTCGACAGTGTATAACACCTGTTTAGCATATAGTTACTATATTCCCAGTTAGGAGGACACAGAAGAAAACACTGGCACCCCAGGCAACTGTTCAAGCTCTAGCTTTATAGTTTCATTAGGTTTGTTCCAGTACACGGAAGTCACTCCGGAGTAAACAGGAGCAAAAAATTCTTGCTCCTTTTTACTCCGGTTTGCTACCAGAAGAAGAAAAAAGAGAAGAAGAGAGTACAGGAACGATTTTCTCCGGAGTACTTCCAGTTTCTCTTGGTACTGGAACAGACCTATTGTGGACTTCGTGAGTAACAACTTTACATGTACGTTCAGCGAAACAAATTTGAAGATATGATGTAGTTTCATACTTGTGCCAATACCTCTCGGTATTACAGTAAAAATATTGTTTATTTTCGTTTCTCTATGCTCGATAAAACAAGGAAAGAGTAAAATAATTATCACCATAATCACAATACCTTTTCTATATACATCCAAAGAGAGCATGTTATGTGACGTCATGCTCGATTGGCTCCGGTACAGCGCAAATTCGTTAGTTGGGTCTCGACTGCGCCCCAACTAGCGAATCGTATCCGTTAATTGGGGCAACTGACAACTGACAAAAATTACCCAAGGGAAACGCTGATTTTTTGTTTTCTTTCATAAAAACGGTTTTAATCCACCTAACAGTGTGATGAGACATTTCTTATAACTCTTATCACTCTCTTCGGATATTATATCGTTTGAGAACATTTAGAACATGATGCTTCGCGATGTTTTTGATAACACATACTATATGGGATAGTGGCAGGACTCGGAGAATCGCTCAAATCAGCATAGAACAACATCAGTGCTAGAAATCTCAAACCAAATCAATGGGAAAGCGAAAAAATGGCCCATAAAATAGACATACCAACCAATTATTGTTAATGCTCTGTTGATAAAATATCTAAATTGTGGTGGGAAAGCTGAATTTTCCTAAAGGGGTTATATATTGTACTGAACCAAAAAAATCGAATTTTTTTTTAATCGATTTGAAGTTTATACTTTACACAAATTTCCAACGCGACTGAGAACTAAGAAAATTGAAATCGCAGCTCCTGATATTTTTCTAAAGGTGACTTCCCAGTAGTATCCTTGATTTGAATTATTATCGCTAATCCTAATGCCAAAGAACAAATAAAAACCTCTCTAAAACGAACCGTTTGGGAAAATCATCATCATTACTGGAATTTTCATTTTCACGAATCTTTTCGATAACCTTCCGTCACTTGCCTTAATGCACTGGGTGCACAGTGCTCTGAAAATCTAGCGAAATCGTCTTAGGGCACCAGCGGGTCTAATTCAGAGCCATCTGCGCGGCGAGTTAAATCTGTAAAGAATTCTAAAAATTAATTTCTATTCCATAATTTTCAGTTCAGCAATTCGAGAGATGGTGCTCACCGCAAGCCATGAAAAATAGACTACGTTGTAAAGCGATGGTCACTATTTATTAAAAAAATCACGGTTAAATAAAAAATAAAACTATTAAAAAATTCCAAATAGTTTATAATTTTCACAAACTTATTAGGAAAAATTGTTTAATAAGCTTTCGTAATATTGTGTAGGAAAAAAGCTGAAAATTTCAGTATTTTCTCTATCTGCAACATATAAACCCTTAAGTATACCAATTAATTGGTATGCGAATTGGAATAGGTTCGCCAATTTTTGGAAGAAGTCTATAAAATAACCCCTTGAAAGCTACCTAAAAATAATTGCATCGAAGCAACAAAAAACCCCAAAATGAAATGTATCTTTTAATGTGAAACACAGTGAATAATAATACAATAAAGACCCATTTTTATCAGTCTCATGGTGTATTTTAGGCTGACAAAATGGGGACATTGACTAAATCGGGCAATTTTTTTTATTTATAATAAACTGAAGCTGTTAAAATATTCTTCCCGACCCTTGATGTAGTCTGATAACTATTTCTGATTATCATTAACTTTCTATTTTTTGCATATTTCCATCTTCATGATAAGGAAAACATGCTCAAGAAAGGATTTACTCGAATTCAGTCTTGTTCGTCTGCTAGAGCCCATCAAACATATGTCATATTTGGCTGATAAAATCGGGGTTTCAATGTATTATAATAGATATTCAGCATTCGAAGAAGTTTCTTGTGAACGAGTGTAGAACGACTTTGTTCCTACTTACTTGAAGTCAGCGGCGTAGCCGGAAAGGTTTGGTGAAAATCGATCATACTGTCCAAACGGCATAATTCCGAAACCGTAATTTTTGAAGTTTTAAAATTATGCAGAATTAATTTTTCAGAAAATAGTAACAGAGTTCGTGTCTTTAGCGAATTTGTTAAGACTTTATTGTAGTCATGAATATTAACCTGAGAAAATTCACCATAAATACTTCTTGGACGATATATCGTCAAAATTATTTTATCAAATGATGCGCTGTTTAACGTTTGTAAAACTCATCGAAGATACTAAACCTCCGAAATTAGCGGTTTCAAAATGATGCTATCTTGACCTTAAATTACTGTTTTTAAACATTTGACCTATACATATAATTGGTCATACAACAAAAATCAAATGCTCATCAAAATCGATCAGAACCTGCTAGAGTCGAATGGAAATCGTCATTTTTCATAAATTTCTCTCTACATTCGGAAAGTGTTATCCTCGTTATTAATCACATTACGTTTTCGTCTCAACTCGACGCATTCCCAAAATAAAAACCTGTTTTAATCCACCTAGTGGTGCAATTGTGCTTTTCTCATTTGTCCAGACTACGATTCCATGGCTGGTTATGTTCAATACAATGGTGGAAATGAATATTACATGTTCAGTACGATTTGCACATACATACAATGGATCGACAGCCACGATCTTGAGATACTATGTGATACTGAAACACCGCTTGAAACCAGCGGTGGATCATGGAGAAAGATCCGGGAGGTCCAGGTCCTGCCGAAAATTTTCAACTTGTTAAGAAATTTTAAACTAGTTTTAATTTTAAAGTAGCAACCCCTCACTGCATACTTCCTCCGGGCCGGTATGATTGACGATTTTTAGAGTGATTGCATAACCTTTCTATATTAGAAAGGCAAAAATGTACCAAAGTCCAAAAAAGTCAATTTTTGTCAAACATCTCAATGTTTCATGAATTTTAAAGTCATTTTGCATCAAAAATACAAATTTGATTTTGAAAATTTTTCGTTTCAGTTTATATGGGAATTTGCTGTGTGATTGCACTCTTCAACTCGTAACTCCGGAACCGGAAGTCCAATCAATAAAAAAAATCAATAGCAGCCGATGGGAAGGTAGTACCTTTCATTTGAGACTAACTTTGTGCAAATCGGTTCAGCCATCTCTGAGAAACAGAGGTCACATTTTCCGATCTCGACGGACTCAGTCGATTGGTATATGACACTCAGCCCTCCGGGTCGGGATTAGATTGACGAATTTTAGAGTGAATGAGAAAGGCAAAAACATTTTTAGCAAATGTTGAAAGTTATGCATTTTTTGGTGAGCAGTTCTATGTTTCATAGACATTAAATCAATTTTAACTTCGCTTTCTATTAAATAAAGACCCTTATTACAGTACATTTCTACAAAAACGAGCTCAATTTGAAAATAAATCTGAGGATTATGATTGATTACAGAACTCTGGAATTTTCTATTGGAATGTTTTCAGGCAGGAATTTGATATAGATGCTATTAGACAACTGTGATATCAAGACCAATAGATCAGTTACATATCAGGACCCCATTTCGACCATTTATCAAAAGTCCTCATGATGTTTACAACAACAGGTTATCAAGCTACGGATCAGATAACTGTTATTGTAATATTGAATTAAGTCAGTCTGCATCAATAAATTTTCAAGTTCAATCCAATATTTTTTTTTGGGTGTGGTGGGGGGGGGGGGTGATTGGGGGGCGTTGTATTGTGTTTAACCCCAAAACCTTCTCTAGGCTACGCCGTTGCTTGGAGTTTTTTTTTCGCATTTCATTTTCCGATATGTTTCAGATCGATCCGAAGGTTATAAGTTAGAAAAATTGCAGTCAGAAGGTTCGCACAGATGAACATTTTTGCACTGATAAGTTATCAAGTTCCTTCCAACCTGGAAGTGTTCGGTGATTATTTCTAGCGGTTGCAGATAGTAAAATGAAATACAAAATTCGTTTTATCGAAATAATGTTTAGCTTATTTCAATGGATTATTACTATATTGAACAATAAATAGGCGACAAAGAGTAATCCACAAACAACAAGCCATAACTTTTAAAGTATTCTAAATAGATATTTAAAGTCTTTAGTAAAGTTATTCGCAAAAGTAAGAGCTACAAATTTGCTGAAGGCATCATTTCGATATAATCACTTCCACGAAAATTTGTGAAAATATCTCACTCATAGGGGGATTAATCAGCAAAAGCACAATACCAAAAGAAAGGGCATATTACCTGCATTAAATTCTCCGAAGATACTATTGACCTAAAATAAGCCATTTTGGCGTTAATAATAGATTACATTTTTTTTGATCATATTTCTGGCAATGGGAAATGATAAAAATCTTTCGTCCGCATTTAATGTTTAATATCTCTTTTGATAATAGGCCGATTTCAACAATCTATAGCTTGTTCGAAAGGTATTTGTTAGAGCTGTCTAAAAACATATAAATTGTTAATCTACATTGTCAATTTCGGCAGATAATTTAAAAAAAACTGCAAGAAACGCCATTTTTGCGCATTCAAAGATTCATATCTTGGAACCTAAACATCAGAATCAAAAACAAATTAATAGCGTTCATACTGTTTTTTAGTTCTTTCATTTAAAATTGGTTTGGATAAGATCGGTTCAGCCATTGCTGAGAAACACGAATGAGAATTTGTCCGTTACATACACACACACAGACACACACACACAGACATTGTCCCAAATCGTCGAGCTGAGTCGATTGGTATATAAGACTCGGCCCTCCGGGTCTCGGAAAAAATCTTGAAAGTTTGAGCGAATTCTATACATTTCTTTTTTAAGAAATGTAAAAACAAACTGAAATATTTTACAATTCACAAAAGTTGGCTGTTTCCTTCCAGTTTAAAGTTGTTTTTTTGTGACAAAGTATGTCATTAGTATTCTTTTTGCCATCAATTATTTTTTGATAAATTCCTTCACATAAAACAGGAAATAGATACACCGTCGGGAAAAAGCCGATGAAGCACAAACATACTACGTTGCCACTAGCTAAAAAAGATTGGATAATGTGATTGCATACATCAGAGATGACCTTCAAAAGTTACTAAACTAACGTCTCTGCGACACAAACTAATTGATGCTGAATGGAAGAAGCGAAATATTATTATTTCACCAAAATCATTCCGAAATATGAATTCAAAAAATAAAATTCCATTGAATTTCAAAGTATGATTTTTTCTGGATCGCCACATAAATCAACCAATGAACCCCTTGAAATCGATGACATTCAAACGTCAATCAGTTTTTGACTTTCAGTTTTGGCATAAGAGTGTCTTTTAGTTTGGGCATGCCCCAACCAGCGAACACCCAACTAACGAACCGCCCAACTAACGAATTTGCGCTGTATTTGGCATGTTCAATTGGTTCCGCTCAGTGTCTCCGCATAACTATGAATATAGTAACTATAGTTTAGCCTATAGACGACGAGAAACATGCACAGCAGCTGGAGATAGCACTACAATGAAAACAATCCACACGATAAATTCATATGAAATTAAACATCACTTTAATGTTCACTTTCATATTAAAAAGTAAAACATTTGATTTTGATTGATTTAAAGGTCCTCTTATGTAATTGTGGCATAAAGTACCTAATGTTTAATAATTTTTTTTAAAGCAATAACATGACTTAGACATATGCGCTATTCTGCAAAATGTATATTAAGGTTTCATCTATAAAAATGGCGTCCAAAATGGCGGCTTTCTCGGAACAAGATTTTTCGAATCTGCGGGCATTCTCGTTTTTGAACCATTCAACCAATCAACTTCGGGTTTTGCCCGCCTAAAAGAAGACAACATTCTCGGGTGCTGTAACCTACAAAATCGCAATATTTTGATCATTAACGATTTTTAACAGCCGGCCAAAGTGTAAAAATCATGCGAAAAAAGGATACTTTATTTTCAAGGAGCCGCCATTTTGTTTCTATATCGAATATTTTCATGTTTTTTGGGTTGGGGTGTTTCTAAGGAATGTAATCTTCAAGATTCCTTTTGGTTTGCTGCTTGTAGACGACGAATTGCGACCTGTATCGTGGCCGCAGATGAGGTCGGTTTTCAAAACAGATTTTGCTGGAGCCGTCATTTTGGACGCCATTTTTGACACCTTTGCTATGTTCAGGAGTGTTTTATTTTGTATAGGAGTTTCAAAGTAGAATTGGAACTGTGTCTTAAATACATGCAAAGACACTTAGACCCGATAGACTGGGGAAAAATAAATTTGAATGCAGTAACGCTGAAGGCATGGTGATACATGAATTTTAAACTGAATAGAACATCCGCTAAAACTGCTCCTGGGGACAGCAAGTTCTAGTTTTAAAATTTTCAGTTTTATATTATAGATATGTCAAAATTATGAATCTAAAACTGAAACACTCCTGAACATGCTCGATTTTTTTTTTATTTTATAGATTAAACCTTAATAAGCATTTTGCAGAATGGCGCACATGTCTAAGTCATTTTACTTCTTCAAAAAAAAATATAAAACATTAGGTACTTTTTGCACAATTATATAAGAGAACCCCCTTAAAACGCATTTCATGTGGTGTTTGAAAATAAATTAAAACAATTTCCAAGCGAATATGACATATTTTTCAACCCCTGTTCGAGTTTTACACTTGGAGTTTATATCAAGCTTTTACGAAGCATGTTCTGTTCTTTCGACTTTTATTTTCGGTCACTCAGTTAATCCGCAGCCAAACATTAAAGCTCATTTTATATAATACAGCGAACAATAGTCATAGTTGTGTGTTCTTTAAATGTATACAGGCTTATACCGACACAGCCGAAATCATTTTTCTTTACCATCCACATGTTCCAGTCCATGTGTTGCTCGTTCAATACCCAAACAACAAATGACAGAAAACGTGTGAACTCTGTTGCTGTTGCTCGTTCGAAAGTCAAGCAACGAATGATATAAAACGAACGCGCAGGAAATGTATATATAACTTTTCGTATTCGATTGGGTCTCTTAGGTGCTCCCTATTGACGGCTCTGTCTGAAATAGCCTGGAAAATATCGTTTTTACCACATCGCTTTTGAAAGATTTTCTAAAAATCAGTTTTTGCTTTATGTATTGAAATCATGCATGCTTCAAAAGTTAATACAAAATTGATTCACACTTTTCCGACTGATTAGTGCAAACATGATGTAATTCCGTTCAGTACACAGTTCTACCTGCTGTGTCCTCCGAAAGGTAGAAGTAAGTAAAAGATTTACCTTAATTTGAATACTTTTTACAGATCTCGTACTCGATTGGAATGACACTGACAGGCAAACAAAATTGAAAAGTCTAGTCTATATAATATCTTTACACTTCAATATAAAATAAATGTTGCTAATTTGTTTGTCATTTCAAAATGCACAACGGTTCCTGTGAAAGATGGTCAACTTAAACGCTTTATCAAGAAAATTGAAGTAAATGGACGGCTGTTTGTGTTGTTACGGTCTATCTATATTTACAGCACAGTTCAAATACTGTCGTGAAATTGCAGTACTAAAGTACAGTCTAACAGTTCAGCAGCATAGATAAAAAGCTTTACCAGATATTGAAGGAATTTGGGATGATTTAAGGACATGCTGAATAGAGTCACAATGTGGCAGCTAAAATGGCTGCCGTCGTTTCTGCTTCTTCTTATTTCATCGTCAAAATCAAAACATTGCATTGGCGAGCAAGACAAAATCGTTTGTAACTTAAATGTCTTATCTCAGATTGCTTAGAAATTGTATCACTGTATGTAAGCATGTTAGCACATGCAGATGAATTGATTCTCTTCATGGAATTTTGATTCGTTTGGGAAATTGGTATCTTATTTTTCAAAACAAATGAAACACGTTGTACAAAAATCAGTCAGCTGATTGCTGAACGATACACTTGTGTGCGTGCCATCTCCTATCGGTATAGTACGTTCTAGCCGCACACAGATGCTGAACGTAACCCGAACATACCCGAGCATAACCGAACCTTTGTTGTGATTTTGGCATCGCTTCGCCTTAAGAAAGGTGCGATCTCTGCGTGTATGCATTATCCCATCCTAGGAAATAATCACTTTCGATGCATTTTTAAAAATGAACATTGCATTTTTTTTAAATGAACATTGCGTTGCGTATATCACACCCTAGTCCTGTAGGTAATTAACCATACACTAGACTGGATCAAATTTTTACTATCCGCTACACCAGGCTCGGTTGATTCCATTTATGGTCCTTAATAGCTGTGTATCGGTATTGGTAACGATCGGTTGTATCTACGGGATACCGGTTCGAATCCCAATTCCTACAAAATACCACTTTGACCAATAGTGTATTGCTGAAAGTATTTGTCTAGTGAACATATTCGTAGAATAATACATGTTTGTAAAAAAAATCATTAAAGGAATGCTATGAAGTATAAAAACTGATCAAATGAATACAATCGCAATGAGCCAAGCTAACTCTGTCAAAAATTTAAAAAAGTGCTCTTCCACTACTAAGCGGTCAACGCTGCTAATATTTAAGATGTTAGTGAATCCTTGGAATACCACCAGCCTGGTCAGAAAGCATAAAATATATTTCAGAAATAACATAAATAACCAAATTGTTCATTTGAAATCAGTATTTCGTACTTTATCAGTAATCCACACTCCATCAAGTATTAAATATAATATCTAATCATATCACAATTCAAATGTATATTTGTCGGTATGGGAGCCATTGAGTACTCCTAGAGCGATTAGCGCCAATCACTCTCACTTATCTCTAATTAAGCTTCTTCAGCATCGAATGTATCCGAACGTTGATTCGATTATCGAAATCAAAGCCGCGGTAATTTTGCTGAGCAACAAGTAGCAATTGTTTGGCCTCTATTCTCGCTTCCTGCTGCGGTTTTTGCAGCAGTAACACGGCCAGCTCGTAATGGGCGAAGGCAGATATATGAATATCGTGCTGGGATTCACCGTCCCGTAGTGCAATGCATTCTCGGTACGCTTCGATAGCTGCATCGATTCGTTTCACACAAACTAGGCAGGCTCCCAAAATCAGCCGACCTAATCCGAGAGAAGGCTCATTCAATTCCAATATTGGTTTATCACAATCTGCTATGATGGCGGTCAGTGTCATTTCACTGCAGCTATTTAGTGCATTCCACATGAACAACATCTCATACACAAGCAACTTCCAGTAGAGACAATCATACTTTTTCACTTCCGTTTCGTCTAGGGGAATTTTTTGACATCGCCGGAAGATGTACTTCTCAATTTGTGACTCCTTTTGGCTGGATCTGGTTAGCAAGTCGGTGATTTCCGTTCGCCATCTGACCAGTTCATCAAAATAGCCATGCGCTCCCTGGCAAATAGTCGTCAGGTAGGCATAGAAGCTTTTGGAGAACTGACTACATCGGCTAAAACAATTTACAATCGTTAGTAGTTGAACACAGTAATCTTACATACAATCAGTATACCGTAAATCTTTGAAGTTATTCATAGCCAAACCATAGTCCAGTTGAATCAACCGGCACCAGCCGATTTCATGCAGGCAGAGTAGTTTAATTTCTCGTTGAGGAGATGATCGGTATGCTAGCTCATAAGCTTGAATGGCCTCCTTGATGTTGGACTGGAAACAGAATGATACATAGGTATTAAATAAAAATCGAGAAACAAATTTAAAACAAAATTTCTAAGTGCATTTGAAACTACGTTGGGGTCTAAGATATAAAGTTCTGAGCAAAAAACTACCACAATCCTTTACCAAGTTCAACATTTGCGTACACCCAACATACAATTGTAATGCTAATTCTGCCTTGAAATTAATCTAATCCTAATGCATATAAAACACCATCGGTTACGAGGAAATATATATTCCACGGCGATAAGCCCATAAAGATTGTTACGATCAAAAATTTATCAACTTCAACTTGACGTTTTTTTTATCCACACCCCTCATTATTCGGTTTTACATCAACCGACCTAACCCCACAAAATGAACCGAATGAACTTCGTTTGACAATACTCGATGGTTTGTTTACTTAGGAGTTACGTGAGTTTGAATGTAACAGATGAGCACCTGTTGCACTCGCACTCCCGCAACTAACAAAGTAAACAAACCACCGAGAATTGTCAAACATGAACTTAATTCATCATGAGTTCATTCGTGTCGTCATCTTGTAGAACTCAATAAAGATGTGTCTGTAGCATCATTTTTACTGTTTGCTTTTGACATTTGCTCTTCAGTTGTGAACAGTGAACAGTTTCCGAACTACTCGCACGCAAAGTTGGCAAAATTGTTGAATGGGGTCAAATCCACTGTCACCGTAATTAAAGTGTTCGAAAAACGTTTACCGGCAGCTAAGAAGACTGGATAGGGGCCAAAACGAAAGCCGGAGGCCGCAAAAACCATGAAAAAAGTGATCAGCTGTTTCAAGCAGAACCTCAAGCAAGCTGGAAGTGTTGTGTATAACCGTACATCGTACTAAAAACGAGCCGGACTGTTGACTTACAAGAAGGTAGTGACTCCAAACCGCGACAACAAACAAAACAAGTAGCCAAGAGAAGATACTGAACCAGAGTTAAAAATATTCATTCAACTATCCATCTTATTCATTCAGTTGAATATCGTTCAATACATTCATTACACTAATTATCTAGGAAAATGTTTTCAAATGCTGATAAAGCACATGAAACAACAATCATCTTCGCTTGCATTGTGCCAGGGTCTACTTTGATGCGTTTGATTCGTTGCTGCACGGTCGCTTCGTGTAATAATCGGAACCGAATGAAAATCTGCATGGATGAATGGGCGGTTTGATCGTGTGACTTTTTCAGCTGCGTAACTGAATATTGAAAATGAATGCGGCTGAATATGATCAATTTTCATTCAATGAATTTGAATATTTTTAACTCTGTACTGAACTGATAAGGTTTGATTGTGTGGTACAAAATGGCGAAACCTATGTCAAGGTAGAAAGGCCCGATAATTCTCATTCGCTAAAAGGGAAGTTTAAGTGATTTTTTTCTTTATTCTGTATAAATTGAACTTGCAAAAGAAACATTTTTGCCTTTCTCATATAAAGAAAGGCTATGCAATCACTGTAAAAATCGACTTTTTAACCGAGGCCCGGAGGGCCGAGTGTCATACACCATTCGATTCAGTTCGTCGAGATCGGCAAATGTCTGTGTGTGTATGTATATGTGTGTATGTGTGTGTGTCATTTAAACTCACAATTTTCTCAGAGATGGCTGAACCGATTTTCGCAAACTTAGTTTCATCTGAAAGGTATAACGCTCCCATAAGCTGCTATTGAATTTTTAGTTGATCCGACTTCCGGTTCCGGAGTTACGGGTTGAAGAGTGCGGTCACAGAGCAAATTCCCATATAAACTGGTACCACCATGATGTTCAAATGATGTAAAACATATTAAAATTGATGTAACATTACTCTAGTTTGCGGGTCTGGATCACTTATGATCAATTAAAGCAGCTTTGACCACATTGGCCACCTATGACGGTTCATGACGCCCCCGGGGAACTCGCCAAGTTCCTAAGCTAATATCACACCCATTCCCCAACGAATTCTCTACCGATTTTTACAAACTTGATTTCAAATGAAAGATACAGTAATACTGTTGACTGCTGCTGAATTTCATTCGTTGTTGTTCTGACTCTTGCTTCCGGAGTTACAGAGGTATTAGTAAGGATACACTGGATTTTCCCATATAAATCGGTACAATCGTAATATCTCAGAGGCTAAAAACTATTGAAATGGTCACCAAATTACTTCTAATCGCAGATTTAGATCACTGATTGCCAATCAAACATTCTTTGAATATATTGTCCACTATCGACTATTCCGGAATTCCGGGCATATTCCACAATTAATGCCACATCGGTTCTTCGGTGATGACAACCGATTTTCTCAAACCAAGTCTCAAATAGAAGACAAAATTTGCAGTTAAGTATTGCGTCGCCGCCCCTCCCCCCGGCTTTCCCCTTACACTTCCCTCCTTCATCACTCCCCTCCCCTTGGACCACCCTCATGCCCGCATTTCCTTCATCCACCCCGTATACCGAAATAAGATGAAGAATTTCTGACTCATCACTCCCACTCTACTAACCCCCCATTCCCTCCACTTTCAAACCCATTCCACCAACATTTCAAAATATAATCACATGAAGATAACATTGAACTCATGCTGATTAAGCTAATTAAATATTATTCTTTTGCCTTTCTCATATAGAAAGGTTATGCAATTGCTCCAAAAACCGACTTTCTAACCGAGGCCCGAAGGCCCGAGTCTCATATAACATTCGACTTAGTTCGCCGAGATCGCAAAATATCTGTGTGTATGTATGTGTGTGTGTGTATGTATGTATGTATGTATGTAGGTATGTGTGTGTATGTGCGGATTTGTTAACAAAATGTCCACATCGGTTTCTCGGAGATGGCTGAACCGATTTTTACAAACTAAGATTCAAATGAAAGGTATAATATTCCCATAAGTTGCTATTGAATTTCATTTTCAACCGACATCATGTTCCGGATTACGAGTTGAAGAGTATGGTTACAAAACAAAATTTGTTGATTTGTCCACATCGGTTTCTAGGAATTTTCTTAACCGATTTTGACAAACTCGATTTTAAATGAAAGGTGCACATTAGAGATGGTCGGGTTTCCATTAGAGATGGTCAGGGCTTGAAAATTGAAAAACCAGAATCCGACCCGAGCCCGAAATCAAAAAATTCAAATTGCATATTCATGATTTCTGAATCTAAAGATTGCGACTGTTTAGAAGTACACTGTCTTTACCAGAGTTGTTGATTCAAGAATTTTGAAATTCTGGCCCCATGCGAAACCTGGAACAGGACGTGCAATGCGGAAAAAGTAAATGTCACCGCGAACCGAACCCTTCTTGACAATTTTCATTAACTACATAGTCCTAGTAACCTAACTACATCCAAAGCGTTTTATGAAAATATTTTGGACATATATATTATTCAGATGTATTTAGCAACCAAATAAGTAAAAAGAACAGATACACGTAAAATTGTTTTATGCTAATCAATATAATCAATATACTTCTACCCAGTATGATAGTATAATTCATGTCATAAGTCAGCTATACGATTTTCGAATCAAATCAGTACGTTGAACAAATAGAAGAACAATTGTGTTTGTTTAGCATTTTTCTGTATTTAGGAATGGCAGCCCTAAGTTTGTGCCGCTAAAACAATAAAAATGATCCATAAAAAAAATGTAAAACGATCAATGAAAAAGTTGTCCATGTTCCATAAAACAAAACTGAAAATCCCTAAAACAGTGTGAATGATTCATACAAAAGGGCGATTTGATCCATAGATTATGTGAAATTGGACCATAAATGGTCGCAAAAGAGCAGAAAACTTACAATTTGTTTATGGGTTCTTTTTCATACGCATAAGTATATTTTCTCTTTGCAAAAAGTTCCTGCAAACTGTCGTAAAGCTTCTCGAATGGGCTCGATTTTTTTCTACATTAAATTAATAAGCTAACTGATGTTATCATATAGAGAGAACATTTAATAAAAGGTTTTCTACAAAAAAAATGCCCTTTGAATTTTGTCCAAATTATACTGCCGTTATAAGCATATTTGTCCCATGTTCTATGGGATTCCCTATATACATGGGACAATTATGCGTAGAACGGCAGCATATTCCGCATATGTTAGGAAATTTTACTTAACCGGAAGTTTTTATTTTGGCCTTCAAAATGGCGTCACTCATCAATTTCCGTCATCTACTCGCCAAGCCCATTTAAAAAATATCTCGGTTATTCAAAATTTCGCTCAATTGGAAGTCGTTATTTTGGAGTTCAAAGTGGCAGCAAACTACCATTTTCATCATTCAATTAACTTCCATTTTCATCATTCAATTATCAAACCAATTCCAGAAATACTCATATTGTTTGAGTTATTGAGGCGATTGCCCACCCGAAAGTCGCCATCTTGAATTTCAAAAATGTTGCAATTGTCCATTTTCATCCTCTACTTGTTAAGCCCGTTCCAAAAATACCTGTATTGTTAGGGTTATCGAAAATATTGCCAAACCGGAAGTCGCCATCTTGGATTTCAAAAAGATTCCAAATAATCATTTCCGTTATCTACTTGTCAAACCAGTACCCAAAATACCCATATTGTTAGGTTTATCGAGAATATTGCTCAACCGGAAGTCGACAACTTAGATTTCCAAATGACGCAAAACATTCATTTTCATCATCTCCTTATCAAGCCCGTTCCAATAATACCGTATTGTTAAGTTTATCGAGAATACAGTGAAGACCCGATTTTGTCAGCCTAAAATGAAAAAAAAAACATTTTAGTCCTATTTTTATTTAGTCAAATTCGAGTAAACCCTTTCTGGAGCATACTTTTCTTGTCTTATACAGGGTGTTTGGTTCATGGTTAAGAACCTCTGGAGGGGTGATTGACTGTCATATTTGGAAAAAAAATCGTTCTACACATACCATCAAATCTCAACAGTTACAAAGTTATTGAACTTTTTGTGTTAAAAACTTATTTGTCCTTAAATACCACTAACTCAAAAAGTATACTTAGTATTTCAAATCTTTTAAGTTCATTGGGAAGGTGAGAATATTTCCCATTCAGTGATGTCCTCACATGTATCATCTAATGAGTTTAAGTAGCCTTTTCAAAGTAATTTAATTAAAATTTAACAATTTTGATCGAGTTTTCGTTCCTTTCTCGAAAATCTCAATAGTTAACATCATCATCTTAATAATTCAGATTGTTAGTCTTGAATAGCTCCATAATTCATTCTTTGACTTGATACACTTATCTTTTCTTGTTTTCATGTGTGTGGGTTATTGAACTTGGACATTTTTATCTCATTTTCACTAATACTAGCTCTAATTGGAAAAGTACGGCACTTATTGTACTTTTTTGACATTAAAAATGTCTTACTCCACTATCTGGGGCTAGGTGTCATTCTAAAATCTAAACTATCTCCCATGTAACGAAACTATGTAAGGTTTGCACGCTTATAACTCCGATATTACTAGATGGATTTTAATCATTCATACACCAACCGATTCAGAAACACCTAACTTAAATATTGGTAGTAATTTAATATCTCCCCAATAAAAGTACTTTTAAAAATTGGTAAAATTAAAAAGTTCACGAAAAAGGGAAAATTACCATTCGTGATGCAGATTTCTCAGACACAGCCGTCATTAGAGGGTAGGTTAGTGGCTCAATCACAAACGAAAAGTCATAAATAGAAGCAACGCATGTCCGTTTAAATCAGTTGTTGCTCTTATCCCATATGAGCAACATCGTCTCCGGGCGATGCAATAAGCGCTATCGATTTTCGGCAACGTTGGCATTCGCACACACTCGCACCTAAGTGACTAAACCATATACGGTTAGTTTATACATAGAGGTGACGCGTACCCGTTTGAATCAGTTTTTGTTCTTATGTCGAACGGGTAAGATCATGGCTGCAGCGTCTAGGCACTACACTAAGCAGTAGACGCTATGCATTTTCGGCAGCGGTGGCCGTGTGCGGATTTTTCGGGTACCAGCACGGTGTCACAGAATGATTTGCAAAGTGGGTGGGTGGGGTGGTTTGGATTTAATTCAATACGGTGTGTGCTGCTTAAGAGTGTTGCGTTTGAAAAAAATATATTTATTTTTATGCATGCGTGTGCCTTGTAACTTGTTAATCCATGTTTACGGCGCTTTGAAGCTGCGTAGGGTAAAGAGCCTATTGGTTTTCATATGTTTCATATTTCGGTTATATGTGATATATATTTTTCCGTTATGTTTTTTTATCAGTAAGGCATCTGACAACGTGCTTCTGTAGTTATTGCACTGTTCAGCCGCGTAGTATTTTATATAGGAGAGTACACTCAGGTTTTTAACGCTAATTTTGAAACTGAAAACCGCGTATCATTTACGCGTTTTTTGAAATTTACGCGGTTTTCATTTGCACGGCCTGTATCCCCTGCGTGAAAAATCTGAGTGTAATTGCATCGGAAACAATCACATTCCCAGCAAAACTTTTTGTTTTCTAATTTCAAACACTTTTGTTTCGTACTGCACACAACGGAAAATTTTAAAACAGAACTTACCGTCCCAGCAGCGGTTTAAGCGGGTGTTCTTTTTCGATTCAAATTCAAGCCATGTCTTAAGCGTTACTGGACTTAAAATTGTTTTCCCAGTTTATCCAGTCAGAGTGTCTGTCCTGCCCTATGTATTTAAAACACAGTTCTAATTGCGTTTTAAAGTTTACAACTAATAGAACGGTTGGGTATATTAATTTAAATTTAAAAAAATTCTGTTTTACATTATGAAACACACCGCTGTACTGAAGATATAATTATGTCAGTCCTATTACCACATAAAACACCTATATAACATAAAACGCTGCAGAATTGGTTCAACAATACAATGTTTACACTACAGAGTTATAACATGTAATAATAATTAGCAACAAGAAAAATGTCACCAAGATAGCATAAAAACCCGTTTTAACTGGTAGTGCGAACGTTGTATAACAATGTAATTTATCAAATAATTTCCTTTTTTCCACCACTAATCTATCAAGAAATACTTAACCTTAAGATTGTTTACTTAAGTTCATTAGTACATTATTGAAAATTTAAATGGAAAATGAAATTTCATATTTCATGGAGAATCTGTATATTTCCGTTGGCGGGCGTGGGCTTCCTCATCACAGTTCTCAATATGGAACTTTTCTTTTGAATATATGTTCTGGCCTTTAGCCTATTTTTACTAGATGGATCAGCCAAATAACGCCAATCACCTAGTAAGACACTTGATTAATTGTAATAATAGATTACCGCTAAATGACCTTCAATAAATTATGTTGTAATGGGAAGGGTATATAGAAAATTGTAACATATGAAAACAGGCGAGTGAGCAAGAACGTGTCGATATGTGTGATAGGGTGATGTGCCTATTATGGCAGTAGAGCCTATTGTGACCCTATTTCGTACCCCTTGGTTTCGAATCAAGCATATGAGATAATGACACTATCAATTTGGCTAAAGCAGGTGAGAAAAAATAAGCTCAAGTTATATTCTTTATTTGTTGTGCACATATGTATTTAGAACTATCCTCTAAATCCAACTTTTAATTAAAACAAAATCACCTTATTGAAATATCTACTATTCCGCCTCACTCACGTAGTGGACCGAAACTGGATGCAACGGCGCTTAGCAAAATAAACACTTACGAGCCAGCATTTACCGCCTCATATCTCGTTATTCCAGCACAAATATGCTAAACATTGCACTGATACATACCTTTATTTTAGCTGGAGAAGCTTTTTACGATAATTTCACTTTAAAATCACTCGTCAAACACTAGAATAGGCCTAGTGTTATAATAGGATAAAACTAAATACGGGGGTTCCTATTATTGGCATGTTTTGCTGATACACTACCACAATCAAAACCAACTTTTTGTATCCATCATACAGAGAAGAATCACCAGTGCGGCCAAACCAAAACATGAACTTGTAAATATAATGTAATGCAATTTCAGGTATAAGTAATCAATTACTTCAAGTTATTCAACTAATTGTTGATTGCAGATATTTTATTTTCATCTGCACATACAATTCGGATCGGGAGAAAGCAATGTGATGTGAAACTTGTCATTGCAGTTGCTAACCTTCGAATGGTTTTTTTCTGCGTGCGCAATTCTGGGCGCTCTTCTACTAACAGCTGATGAGTTTCATTGATGTGCGTGATGTTTACGTTTGTTTTGATCGGCTGAAAAAAGCAGAATGATTCGTTTTACAAATCACACGTTGGCGTCCATGATCTGGATACCTAGTTAGAATCGACGCAAATGGAATATGAGGCATTGCGTTTCAAGTAGATTGTTTTTCGATGAGGTGGAAATTGGCACACCCATGAGGCGATAATTGGATCGTTGAGGTGGGAATAGATGCACAGAATGGAACATTTATTTTCATTTATGCTGAAAATTGAGGCAATTCTGCTAAATAAGCATTATATAGATGTTTAAGAAACAGTACACTGATACTTTATGCTGAGAAAGGTTATAGATAATATGGCTTCTTTTAAAATTGTTCAAAAAATAGTGCGACCCTCTCCCTAATGGTGCCAAAATAGGCTCATCACCCTAGATAAAATTCATTTGCACGCTCTTGAAAAAAGCTACATTTTTAATGTCACCGTGGTCGTGTCCTGTACACAACCCTTTATTTTTTTTCTTTTCATTCGAAAGCCAGGAAAATTTTACAGAGGAAAATGTATTAATACCTTTCAGTTAAGTGAATTTAGCATTCTTCCAGAAGGAAATTGGTTTAAAATTAGTGTTATTATTAGCATTTTCGTTAATTTTCTTAAAATAGTAAATAATAAACATTATCATTATTATTATGGAAATAATGCATCTCAGCAAGTTCTAAAATTCTTTCTTTGATTCTATTCAATTATCTCTTTTTGTTTCGACGCATTTTTATCACATCGTTTCATATGCAGAAACAACGATTTCGAACCCACTACATTTATGGTGAGGTAATGCTATGTTAACTATTAAATAGCAGCGAAACTGAAAAGAGATATGGATAAAGTGTCAAATAACAAGTTATAGAGAATGTTGAGGGGCACCAAATGAACAACAGTAGCGATAAATTTTGTTGAATTATGATAAGAAAAATTACAAAACTCGTCGAAAAACGCCTATTGTGGGCTATTTTACTAGTAAAAAGTCATTAAGTACCCTTAACTAAGAGATATTTGTTAATACATCGTTAGAAAATTTTCTCAGCTTTCCAATGGAACTTTGGAAATAACGATATAAAGCATATTTTTTAGATTAGAGTCTTTAAAGCACTTGAAAGTCGATTACAGAAAAGTTTAGTAATGAAATTCCAAAAAATGAGAAGAGATAGCAATATGATGTTGAAGAACAAATTATGAGCCGTCCAAAAATCCACCTTTTCGATAATAGATATTGCTGTAATCATCATTCATTATTTTGAGAAAATTAACAAAATCCTCCTCAAAAACACTAACTTTTAACTACTTTACAACTAAAAGGTAATTAAAACTAATTAACTGAAAGATATGAGAGCACCATTCAATAGGAAAATTTTTCACCTTTCAAATGGAACTAAAAGATTTGAAATGCAAAGTATACTTTTTGAGTTAGAGGTATTTTAAGACAAATAGGTTTTTTACACAAAAATTTCAATAACTCTGTAACGGTTGAGATTTGATGGTATGTGTTTTTCTCAAAATATGACAGTCAATCACCCCTCCAGAGGTTCTTAACCATGAACCAAATACCCTGTAGATTAGACTGTCCAGAAAAATAATGAATTTTTGAAAAAGCAATCAGCCCATCTCTGATTCGATTCCTAGTCCCACCAGTAGTATTTGCACCAAATTTGAAGCAAATCGCTAGACTAGATTTGTAGCTACCGGACCAACGTGCCTGAAGTTTGTATGGGATTTTTCGACAATTTACATGGAGAAAACCCACTAACTCGCATTTTTGCCGCTAGGTGGCAGTGCATGTATCGTATTATCACTGTAAGTGAAAATAAGAAAGATAATTTAATTGTCTATAACTTTGTCGAAGACTGCTAGTGAATCCGGATTTGTTAAAAGAAGTTATTAAACTTTTAACGAAGTGATGTCTGAGTCAGTTTTGCATGGAGCCTAGTAGTGCATGGTTGTGTATCAGTACTCGACTCGCACGAACTATACATTTTAGTGAAATAACCGTAAGAAGTAGCTCTATAGTATGTTCAGAGGAATTATAAGACATAATACGAGTTATGTTTTGGTTGGAAAATTTTAGTTCAAACTGTGATTGCATAGAGGGCGCCGACACTAACTTTTCATAGAAGAGAGATAGAATATCAAGATGTTTGGGAGAATTATTGGAAAATGCCTGTTCTACAACTTTGTGGAAGACACCTAATTTCTATCTCTTTCCGTTGAAAAGTTAGTATTGGCGCTCTCTATGTGGTAAAATGTGGAACTAAAACGTTGTAACCAAAACATGTCTCGTAGTATTTACTACAATTCTTCTGAACATACCATAGAGCTAAATCTTATGGTTATTTCACAAAAATGTTTAGTTTGCGCAAATCAAGTACTGATACACAACCATGCACTGCTAGGCTCCATGCAAAACTGACTCAGACATCACTTCGTTAAAAGTTTAATAACTTCTTTTAACAAAGCCGAATTCACTAGCAGTCTTCGGCAAAGTTGTAGACAGTTAAATTGTCTTTCTTATTTTCACTTACAGTGATAATGCTATAGATACAGTGCCACCTAGCGGCAAAAATGCGATTTAGTGGGTTTTCTCCATGTAAATTGTCAAAAAATCCCATACAAACTTCAGGCATGTTGGTCCGGTAGCTAGACTTGTCCGATTTGCTTCATATTTGGTGCAAGTACTCCTGGTGGGACTAGGAATCGAATCAGGGGTGGGCCGATAGGGGTCATTTTTTCCTGTCACTCTACTGTAGATGCAAAATAAAAAAACGTTGTTCTTTTTATTTTGCACCGTAATACCCCCTTGAGGGAAATTTATACCAAATTATCAGAAAGGGCCTTGCCCAGTGTGCCCATGCGTAAAGACGGTACCACGTTCTGTTCTTGCGGCTTTTATTTTCGGTCGCTCAATTATTCTAATCATACTATTGAGCTAAACCATTATTTCATTAACAAAATGTGCATTTCATGGGAATCGAGTACTGATACACACCAATACTAATGCTAGGCCACATGCAAAACTGACTCAGACATCACATCGTTAAAAGTTTAATTGTAAGTAATTTATTGTAAGTAATTTTGTAGTTTTATTAAGCTCGACAACCTGTTAGTACAGACTTTGAATCAGGTCAAGGAAATTAATAACGTAATAACTCGATAAAAAACCTGGTAAACTGCCTATGATCGCAAGCCAGTCCCATATAGATAGGAAATTCCATAGAAAACAGGACAAATATGCGATCATGGGTAGTAAAGTCCACATGAGCATCTTGGAAGCGTGTAAGAGTACAGGAATGGTTCACAGCTGTCCACGGAGGGAGAGGAAGGAAAATGGTTTCGGAACCCTATATGCACTAGAAAACAGTTAATCATGTGTGAAATCCCATCCTGTGTGTATTCAAATAATAAAAAAACTTACCTTCAATCTCTCGACTCGTCCTTTGAAGAACAGAAATAAAGAAGACTTATCAAACTGACAGCTCGCTTCTTCAATTAACTCCTGTGCGGAACAGATCTCGTGCTGCAGATTATACCCATCCATAGCGAAGAAAGGGGTGACGATGGTAAAATACCACAGCAGCGCCAACGTAGAAAGGGGTGCTCTCATGTCCACACTGGTCCTGGAATGCATCAGGCAAGCAATTCCCATTGTGCGATCTCCCTCAAAGCCCAGAAAGCTGATCAACTTCAATAAGCTGGGCGGAAGCAGTGAAATGCTAAGCTGAAACACACCGTAACCAAAACTGGCGGCACCCATTAAACGACGCACATCGTCGGCATCGATTTGCCTGCAGGACATACAATCACTTTTAGTTGCATTCAACATTGGTAACTTTCCCCGACATATGCTTACCTAGTATCGTTGGTTGTACTGTTGCTATCACTGCCAGGCTCATGATTCGCCGGTTCCGGGGGTGGTCTCGGCTTCAGCCCATTCAAGCCATTACGTGTACGTAGCCTGGAATCAACACCTTCAATGTTTAACTTTAATCCATTTCGACTACGATTCAAATGACTTGCATCAACTGGCACCACAATTGGTTCAACAATCGGTTTATTGTTAGATACACTCAAGGCACTTTGTAAACTATTGATACTAGAATCCGTCTTTATCGAACCAACTCCTTCAAATTGTGTTGTCTGACTTTTCTTCAAACCCCCAAAAATATCAGTGTTGTTGAAACTCGTGTTACTGTTTCCACATTCCAACTGTTGCTCTGGCTCCTGGCTGACTGCCTGTGTAAGACACTGTGATGAAGATTCAGTGGTCTCTCGTTGTAAACTTTCAGCAGAAGAACGAGCAAATCTGAGACCAATTCTGAGAGTATAATAATAGGCAATTTATTAATTAGAAACTAACTCTTTAAAATGCAATCACTCAACTGTCTATCGTCTAATGAATCCGGCGTTTGCAGTACCGAGTTGGGTACCGTCCAATCGACCGACCCTGGCGTGCCCAACTCAACCGATGTTGACCCGTGAAGGTTGTGGCTCAGCGGCGCCTGAGGAATCTTGTCACCCGAAATCGATTTCGTATATAGCTGATAGATTTGACTGTACGTGTGCTGGTAGACCTTCCAAGCCTTGCGTAACAACCAGCCGCCCTTGACAAAGCCACCGATGTCTTGGCTGAGGGACACCAGAATGGCTAGGCACAGTTGGGTATCTGCCAGAATTATTTGCTCCTCCAAGGTCTCCGCCAGTGATTTTTGCGGTTCGTAGCTTCCAAACAGTTTCGTCCGCACCGTCCTCAACCAGCCAATGTCGACGGCGCACTTTTTTTCCAGCTCCCTTAGCATGGTTTGGGCTTCGTTCATTTTATCCGTTTCCCATGATATTACCGCATTCTAGAGAAACGAGTAAAGCGAATAATCAGTGTGGGTGAAAATCGTGTTTAGCATGTTGAATATATTAGGAACGCATTAAATGTATACAAATATACGGGGAAAATTCGCCAAACCATTCATTTTAGGTGCTGTTGAACTAGTGCACAGTAGTCCAGAATGCAAATTTAGCAGGAATTTAACTTTTTACTACAATTAACAGCGGGGCAAGCATAGTGTAGTTGGTAAATCGATTGCTATGGACGCAACCCCGCACATAGGGTTAGAACTTTTTATTAGAAGATTTTTTAACCCAAAAAAGAGGCAAAGTCAAAGAACCTTAAGGTTAAAACCTCTATGACCAAAATTTAAAAAAAGATTAAGCTGTTTTTGTAAGAGTTTTTGTAGTTCTTTTTGTTACACAACAGTTGGGGTGGTTATAATTTTACCAAGATCAAAAACAGGCCTGTAGCAGCGGGTCTGTTTCAGGAGGGGCTTAAAAATCGAATGCATAAATGTACTAATTATTTTGAGCAAAGATAACCACTGAAAATTGAACGAATTTTTTAAAGGTTATTAGTGAAACAATTCCAATACAAAGACTACAAAATTCGAGATGTTCTGAACTACAGGGTCACAAGCTGTAGAAGATACCAAATCATAATAAGTAGAAACACTCAAGCCGCAGTTGCTCTGCTCATCAAATAGTGGTCCCCATTCTCACAGTTACGTCGTCTAGTGACTACAAGGAAACTTTCTTTTCGTCACTAGGTGACGTGACTGTGAGAATAGGAGCCAGCGTTCCATCGTTATAGATGACGGAATTTACAACAAGGCCGGTAACTAACTGAACAAGAATATTTCAGCGTCAAGTCTAAGTTTACCGTCCCAGATTAGGCTCGAGGGTAAAGAATGGTAAAATTTACGCAGAAATTTATGATCTGGCAGGCGATTTGTGGGTATGGTGAATCAATTTAACTGTTTTAGCTTGGTCTGGCATTTTGTTACTATTAACAATTCAGTGGTATTACGCGAATTTGGTTAGTAAATTTCATGGTATTTTAAATTTCAAGGAAACTACATGCTCAGGTGAGCTTCCACAGGTAATATTGTCAGATAAATGAGAAGTTTTATACAGCCTGTGACTCAGATCACTTCGCTAAAAGTTTAATAACTTCTTTTAACAAAGCCGGATTAACTAGCTGAACTTGTCCGATTTGCCTCAAATTTGGAACAAGTACTCCTGGTGGAACTAAGAATTGACTCAGGGGTGGGCCGATAGGGGGCATTATTTTCTCGTCACTCTGATGTAACATACTGCATTGCCTTGCAAAACCGAACGAAGTTTCGATTTCACTAGTTCTCATCAGCTTAATCAGAACTCCTTATCTTGCAGGACATCACGCTTGATTAGCTAAGTTAGTGTCGGATTCTGATCAAACCAAGTCGAAACGAAAATTCCATAACTAATTCAATGGCAGTATATTTAAATGTACTATCGGTCCTATGACATGACACATGGCTGAATGACCCAATTAAAAGCTACGACTAATTATATGTTGTTTTAAATAATGGTGAGAGGAGCTTGCTGTTCCAGTGACACGTTTTATATACTTTTACCGTAGGTCTAAATATTCTTTTGCATTAACGTTAACCTAATTAAGTTGATGCGATAACCGTTATCTTGATTTTAAATGTTATAGGTCCCCTGATAGTTCAGTTGAAACAACGTTGCCTGCACGTACTCGTCCGTTTTTAAACGAACTTTTTTCAACTCACCATGAAAGAAATGAAGGTATGTCCTGCTACGATGTGTATGCTAGACTTGCGGTTGCTGAAGCTCTCTTCGGCCGCTTTCGGTTGATTGTTGAGCCACAGTGCAATTCCCCGTTTGACGTATTCCCAGTCTTGCAGATCGCTTTTGTCATCGAATGTTGCCATCCTTCTGCTAACGTTTGCATTAACACAATGTCAACGACAGAGCCGCGATTGTATGTGAAGGGCCGGTGCTGGTCTAGTTGGGTGATTTATGCTAGAAAGATAACAGATAGAACAAAAAACTAGAGACGGGTAACGTGAGGGATAAAAGCGCGAATGATAACACTGTTCGACGAAAAAACTAACTTGAGTTTTGAAGTAAGTAGAAAGAAAACTATGAAAAATAACGTTTACTGTTTATTTCTACAGTCATGATTCACTTTTCTTAGATGGACCTCCACTAGTTGAACCATTGTCTAACTAAACAGCATCGGAATACTAAAATCTCATGTCAAATGTACCAGTCTTCCCATAAGCACATAGCACACAATGTTCGCTCTGGTTCTGGGCTCATATAAAACCCACACTTCGTGTACGAACTCAAACACGCTATTTCGTATCTGCACAACCGAATCCCATGTACGTACACGGCGTGCGTGCACGTAGGTTCGATGCACTAGTTTTCTCTTTCTCACTCTCATCATCACTAGCGTCGACTCTTTTTGCATTGTACAAATCGTTCTCGTGTACGCACCCGGTGTACGTACACGGATGTTTGAACTAGAGTTTGTACACCGTTCGCCTGGGTTCGATGTTCGAGGCGAACCTGTACATCGAGACGAAGCATGTTTGAGGTGGAACGCGTTCACGAAATTTTGTACACAGGTACAAAATTGTTGAGGTTCATGGGAAGTCTGACTTTGACTATCGATCTCATAATTATTAGAAATGTGAACAGATGCATTTACACTACTAACGTTTTTGATATCTGTCGGTCGGTCCAACAAGCGAAACAAATTCGTTTATTGGACAGAAGCGGTGGCCCCACCAGTGAACCTCGACTGTACTACATCAGGATCGGTTTTTATGAGCATTTCAAAAAAAATTTATTATGGGACTCGAAAAAAAATGGCGGGCTGGTTAGTTCGTCGTGTGTGAAGTGGAAACTCTTCCGTAAATTAGTAATTTCGGGACATTTTTGCGCGTTTATTTGCTAAAAAAAGTGTATCGAAGGATCGTCGGATGGTCGGATGTTGTGGAGTACGCCGGAGGAAATTGATTCCTGAGGTGGGACGACTCGAAAAAGCGCTTCTCGAAGGTTTTTCTTCCCCGCAGAAGCATCGTCAGAAGCGAAAACAAGCGGGGCGAACGAATACCTCGCCGCGCCCGCTGCTCAGCACTGTTATACGGACGCTGTTGCTGCGTACGAGAGTGTGAGAAGAATCAAGCTGTTGCGAAAGTGAGACGGACAAACCCACTGAAAATTGCGTATGCACATAACACGAAGAGCTTCATCGACGGCATGTTTATTCTGCCTGTCTCGCGTTTTTTTGCTGTGGAATTTGTGCGTTGGGTGTATTCGGCCTGTTCACTCATTGAGTGCATACTGGAGGTGTATTCTAGGGTGTTCGTGGGAATCATAGCGGAGTGTGAGCGATGAGCGGGCTCTGTATGTTTTTGTTTCTCGTTGCACACTGACGAGAACGAGCTTGCATGTTTTCTATTTCCGTCTCTTTTATTCTGCTGTTATTTTTATTCATTCTCTGGAGTGTACCTGTGGTGAGTATTCGATGAGTGTATGGACCGAGTATGTCCAATGAATGCGGTTAGCTGCGCGGCAGACGAGGGGTGGATAGAGAAATATACTGTCGAAAACTGGATGTAGTTCTCAGTGTATTATTGGTATTCATAGAAAAACTGGAATATTTTTCTATAAACATATTCTAATTTATATTTGAATTATATTATATTCAATTAAATATATTAAATACGTGTCGATTTCTTACCTCATGTAAGGAATGGAAAGTCTTATTGTGGTGTTAAAATCCAATTGATACAAACATTTCGTTAAGGCGGGACTGGTTAATGAAACGATTACCTCGGAACACGGTTTGCCCTGTATACGAAATCGGGTAATCGGAAAATGAATTGAGCTAGCACCTACCTAAATCCTGGATCAAGTTATTTTCAGGTATGTGTATAAATGCTTGGAAATTACGTTTTTCTGTAAACCGCTCCCGGCCAGTGGGAGATAGGATGGTTAGCACACACACAGCACATTCAAGTTGTTTTTTTGTCGACCAGTGTAATCCATCAGTCAGTGGGAACTGGATACATAGCCACACAATCAGATTTTCACGATTTACTCGGGAAGAAGATAAAGTTGCAGTTAAATAGATAATTTGAAACACTTAAACATTTGTTGAAATCCTATTCTTAATTTTATTTGGTAGAACAAAATCGTTGATATTGTTTGCGTTCAAATAGTGCAGAAATCAAAACACACCGCACAGTGGCTGGAGGCTGGCCAAAACCTCAAAAATTTATTTTTGAAATATTGATATTTTATATTTTTCCTAAATTTCTCATGTATTGAATGATGTATATTCGAAGTTTTATGATCATTGGATTAGAACACGATTTTTAACATGAGTTAAACGTAGCAAAGTCCGGACTTTTTAATGATTTTCATTTCCGAAACCACCATTGCTCTGTTCACTTCAAATGCATGTTGCTGTTTTAATTTTGGTCCGATTTTAGCACAACTAGTTTCATTATGTAGAGGAATGAAAGAATTTGGTTAGTGAATAAAATACATTTGGTAAATTTGCTTGAAACTATGACTTTTTAGTTTAAATATGTTTGAGGTGGTCAGATCAAAAATACTTTTTTCACTAATGTTTTCTGTACAAATTTCGGAACGGTCACATAGTATACATTCTATGGGAAATAACCTCTACTTTTCGAATATCATGTTCTCGTTCTGCGCTCAGGCGCACAAAAAGGTTTACGGAGGTTTTGAAGCTTTGTTGCTGATATGGAGGCGCATGGTGTTTTGTGTAAAATAGTTAGACAATCTACAGTAAACCAACACGTTATACAATGGATTTAACGTAATGTTCTTCATTTTTTATGATATTGCTGACATTGGTGAACAGTAACGGAAAATCTATCATGAAAACGGAATCTTAGTTATAAGAAAGGTTCAATGACACTGTATGGAAAAATGCATTTAATATTTTACGACTTTTGACATCAATAATGAGCTCAGCACCTCAAAATTATGAAAATTGTGATTTTCAGCAAAATTAGGTAACATTTGAGGTTTTGTCCGACTTTTGTTTGAAGACCCGCCACTGTGCACCGTTCAGTAGAACATTAAACTTCTGTGATAATGGTTATTTTTGTTTAGCCCAGAAAAAAAACAAACGCAACAAAAACAAGGACAGTTTCGGGGCACCGTTAGTAGCGTCAGTCAGTCACGTCAACATAGAGAAATGAAAAAAATGGCAAAAATAATTTTGTTTACAAACTCTTGCAAATATATTCAATCCTATATTCCCAAACTGATTTGTATGAGACTTGAACAATACACTTTCGAAACATCACGAAAAACCTCGGAATAATAGAAAGTTTAAAGATGTTTTGAACTTTGTAACAAAACACAAATTACATGAGAAACAATAATTCAGAAAAACGCACTTAAAGTGCTTTGACTGAATAAATATTGTCGTTAGCCTATTCAATATATGTACTCTTTTGTGGAATCCAAAAAAGATTAACATTTTTAAGCGATTTTCAATTAGATTGATCTCTTTGTTCGACATCACTTCAATTAGATTGTACGTGAAAGGCTGTTCCTGATTTTCACGGTAGCGATCATTTGTCAATTATTGCAAATGCCAATGACATAGCACAAATGAATTCAAAGAATATGACCTTATCGCTAGCTTGATTCTGAAAGTATCAGGACAAGCTCAAACGAAACGAATGCCTAGTGTGACAACTAATAGACCCGATCCAAATCGTTGGGCAAATCGCTTGCAAGCAATTTCTGACACGTAGAGTAGAATAGGGTCAAATAGGTATGGGGGCACAATAGGTTTAGGGGGCATTATCTTTGAAATGTTCGCCTCACAGCTAAGCAATTACGTAAACCGGAATGCACAATTTCAATTGCACAGTCTGGTGACGCCGAAGAAGTCATTCGCAAGTACAGCCAGATGCAGCTGCCGAAAAAGCATTGGTCAAGTGCCGTAGTTATGACGAAGTCGAAACGCAACCACTTGGACTAATTATAGTTAGGTTTTGTGCCCTTCATGCATAAAGACGGTTTTAAACCAATTTTCTCCATAGAGAGTATTATCAAAGACAAATAATAAAGACGTCAATCATTCGAAGAACCTCTCGAAAATTTGTGGCCTATTCTACGCTTAGAATGAGTGACTACGGTTCCTTTAGAATTGACTGCACTCACCACTTGATGGCGCCTGAAAACTAACAACTATCAACGCAAGCAGAAAATCAGTTCTATGGATACCGTAGTCGCCTTAGTTACGTGTGTCAATCAAAACAGCGAAAATGGTAAGTACCCGACAAATTAAATTGATTTCTATTTAACCACTACATACGCTAACCATCAGTTTTTCAGGTATGTGTCGTCTTTGAAAAAAGTTTACCAATTTTCGAATGCCGCCGGAAGTGTGCCACCGGGCGACGAAACTTATATTCTCGACAAACATATGATTACGGCCTAAAAGTCCGGAATTTCCATTCAAAGTGGATTTTGACAGTTGGCTTTTAGGCCGTAATCATATGTTTGTCGAGTATTGTTCTATTTCAAATTCCGCGAAGAACTAATCCATTTCGACATAGATTTTTCATTAGGGCTTAAATCGCAAATGTAAACAAACTGCGTTTTCGCTATTACGACATTATGCAACAAAAATACTACAAGATTGAGGTGAAAATTAGTTAAAATGGTTTTTAGTTCGATGTATAATTAAAGAAAACAAAACGGCGAAACATGCATTTTCTTCGAGATTTCAACTTAGGCCCTTCTTCTCATATGGAATATAAAGGCTAAACTTACATTTTTAGACAGAAGCGGGCGTACGGTTATTATTCACAAATAAAAGAATAAACGGCGGTTCTATTATATAAATGATAAGCAATATCTACTATGATCATGTCTACTCGATAGTTGTTGCACATAAATATTCGAATATTTCGATATTTTCATGAAATTTGAAGAAAAGATTCACGCGCCCTTTCTTTTACATTGGGTTTCTATGCGCCCATTTGCTGAGCCCTATTAAAAAGTATACTGTCAAGCTCGCCCATTTACCCAGCCCTACCCAGCAAGATAGAGTCAGTTTAGCCCATTTACCGCGCCCTTCTGAAAATTATGTACACGGTTTAGCCCTTCCGCAAATGGTGGTTGCTGAAGGGCGAAATCACGACTGGGATGCAAATTGGGCGTAAGCATTTTTTTAGTTTCTACCCACTAAAAGCACATAGGAATTAAATTCTTTGTTATATTGTCATAAGGTTTAACCAAAAATGCTTCCAGAAAAACACGGTCATAAAGTAATTTATACCTACAATAAAAACTACATTTAGAAAAGCTTCGCCGAATATTGAAACTGATTTTTCTCCATTTGAGTACATTGCGACATAGGCCCTAATGAAAGATCTGTGTCGATTTCTACTAACTCGCAGCTTCAATGGATATCTGCAAGGCGCGTTTTTCAGGCCCAGTCTAGCATCGATGCAGGTTATCCGCACTTCGCATCATCTTCGATAAAAAGTACCTGAAAAGGTGATAGTTTCGTTTGTAAAAAGACCGGTACTAGCCAACGTTTGAGGTATTGTTCAGGTATGGCATATTTCCGTTAAGGCTAGTTTACAGTTCGGGAAATGGTTCACGGGATTTGTGCCGGGATTTGATCAGGAAAAATTTTTCGCCGAGATCTCTCCAAACTGTCAAAACAAAAGTTCTGCTGCTTCTAAAAAAAACCAACAGTATCATAATATCACTAAATTTTAAACCTAATAAAAATACAATTTTCCCCGTCGGAAACAATTTGCGTTGAATTGTTCCCGACCGGATTTCTGTGTGAAGAGTTTTAAATTCCCGTGATGTTTCCCGCGGTTGGGTTTACACTTCATGAAAACTCATTTTTGTGTAGACTCATTTCCCGTCACAGGATTTAAAATCCCGAGTTTCATTTAAAATACACAGGGACGCAAATCCCGTGTCACGTTTTCCGGACTGTAACGATGAAAAGTACAATTTTCTTGGATTTCACAGCAGTGGATTTCACAGCAGTGCTCTGTGTTCAATATTTTGCAGATCGCTCGTTCGAAAACAGAACAACAGGTTTCTACCAAAATATGTTCCAAATTGGATAATTTTTTAGAAAAGCTGGAAAGCTATGGACACCCATTACCATCGAGTAGGAGGTTAGTATTACTTTTATTAAAATTTTATTTCATCGAATTTGCTGCATTTTTTTCAGATTGTCGGTTCCAGTCAACCCGTAGCCAACTCACATGCTATTACAAGTCTCAGTTCAGAGTATGCAAGTATGAAGTTTACGTTTCGGAGATGAAAATGTGTTGACAAAGTACTGACCGATTCGGCGTACGTGTCATCATGGCAACTGCTCTAAGGCATGGAGTGATGAACAAGGAAGAGTTAAGTAAGTTTTACTAGTATGCGGCAGAATCTAAGGATCGACTAATGGAGTCCGGATTTAAATGAAATATCCATGGAAGTTTTTACCTAGGTAAAACCGGAGGATGGAGCGCTGGTCAGCAGGACAAGGAAGATTTTGAAGATTGTCCGAACCAGAGTGTATGTAAGGAGAGTGAAGACAACTATAAAGATTATCAGTCAGTGATATTCCAAACGAACAAACGACCTGTCAAAATACATGAATTTGACTAGTTTGGAATGACACTGACAAACAATAATTGTTCCAATTTTGACAGTGTCGTCACTCTCCTTATATGCACTCAGGTTCGAGCGTCAGGGGAAGGGGAAATATACCATTGCAAAGTTTTAACAGGAGAAGATGTAGCCAACATACGACGAATGTCATCACATTAACATCATTGCTATTCTTTGTTCGGTTTTGTACGCCATTTATGGTGTTGATTATATGGTCCCAAGAGAAGGATGATTGCTCATGATTCTCCGGAGGGTTGGGTATTGCAATATTAACTCTTAAAAAGGGGCAAAAGTAAACATATCGAAATAAAACAAACATTTTACAATTCTATCAAACATTCTTTTAAATTAAAAAAACCACTTACTTTAAACACTAGCAGTTCTCTCAGTCAGCTATAAGCTCAAATCGATTAAAACAAATTGAAGCTTACATAACATAACAGCCATCGATTTATTCAAAGTATAACATCATTTAAAGCCGCAGTGACAACCGAAATAGTCTATCGTTCACGCTACCGGTATCATCAGAAAGTTTGTACGGAATACGTTGTGATGTGCCCCTGTGTGACCATCCCGCTAGACTTCATATGACCCATCGGGAGACCAGGAACATCGCAACGACATTTGATTTGCAAATTATGCTGCTGTTTGTTGAAAACCTTAAGGCATCTTTCGGCCGGATCGCAAGCTCTCACGTCCCAAATCCATTTCAATTTCAGTTATGATGGTGATTGCTTAAATAGAACTCTCTACCACCTCTTTTATTGGTGAGAAATGAACGTATTTTTCCGATATTGAATGGTACCGATACCGTTAAAGATTTTTGGGAATGCGATCGACTTATGAACGGAAAGCAATATACCAATCCCGGTCTACCACAAAGCCACGCATGCAGCAGGTGCTGTAGTTAGGATTGATCAATTTTCAGAATTTCATTGCTGTAGATACGAGTTAATCCACCACCCATTTCAACTCTGTTCCATACAATACCAAAAGACTATACGAGCGAATCTAGTTCAGAATTTTTCCGCCTCCAGATCATCTGGATACGTGACGTTGAACCGATGATACACGCTTTCCAATGACTCGGTTTTGTCATTCGGGTCAAATATATAAAAATTGTACACGCAGTATAAATTTTGTACTAACAATAACCGCGTTATAATCCATGTTGGATGTATCTGGCTTATCGAAGTCATAACGCTTCATCGCCTCGTATGCAATGAACGCTGAAAAAGAAACATTAAGAGGGTCATCAGCTGGTCATGAGCTAAGAAGGCAAACTCTGCCATCATCAGCGAGTAAAAGTATCTGATTTGTTGGATAATCTACAATAAAAAAGTTATCGAATTATTAAACAATGAATTCTCCCATTAAGGGGTATACAAACTGGTAGCTTTCTGTAGTTGAGAATGTTTTTATCTGGCTCGTTTATTGTTTGTTGCCTAGATACCTATGAGTTGTTTTTTTCCTTAGATACTATTGATCGATACAGAAATGAGTGCCCGTGAATTGATGTCAGCAAAACGTCATAGATGGGTTTGACATTTCGAGGGACCGTGAGTTACTTATTGGCGATTCCAAATTGAACCAAAAAATAATCGTTAGAGGCAAGGCCCTGGTATTATAGCATTTGCTAGCATTCGCCTGTTTAGCTGAAAACAAGTTTCGATTTCAGTAGGTCTAATAAGCGAACAGAACCTCTTCACCTACGGGACATCGCAAGTTAGAAGTTGTTTAGTGTGTTCACAAGTAGTGTTTCCAATTTTAGACTTAGCGTCAGCCCGGTGCATTGGTTAAGTGCCGTGGTTCTGAAGAGACGAAGTCGAAACGCAAACACCTGGAAAAAACACGTTTTTTCAACATTTCCTTTCGTGGTTTCATGATTTTTCACATGTGAACATGTGAAAAAACTCTCACCTCTAATTTTCTTATCTGAATAACGTCAATTTAATTTTTGAAGAATCTGCAGTATTAATACTCTTAAAATAAAAGTTGAACTGTTGATTTTCCAGGCGTGTACATTGTTTAATTTAACCTCGAATATTGACCTATCGTACTTCCAGATTTTAAAAACATCGAAAAAAGTACCTTCACCTTATTGGATATAGATTGAAAAATATTTAACCAAGCATAAAACCATTATTGCCAAAACGTTGCCAGATGTATAAGCTTTCCAACGAGTGCTTTTATGTCAAAATCAGTGTAAAAATACTATCGCACGAGCTCGCCTAAAAACAGACCTATTTGACCCCACTCTACTCTACATTAAAAAAACACGATTTCGCAAAACAAATTCAACAATCCACGTCGTGCCAAAAAGTCAACCTATTGGAGAAGCTTCGTTGATTGTTTGTCTAAAGAAACATCAATGAGTACTATCTGAAACACAGCCAGAAGAATGCGGCATCGTAATGTTACTAATGAAAGCGAAGAACAATTCTCCCATAAGTAACGACCGTATCGATTCTCCCTTGACAATGATGGAATTTTCAATTGCACTCCTGTCATTCAGTAATAATGCTCTGGGTCCATACAGAATTAAATTTAACTTGGTGATAAATCTGCTTGACTTTGCGAAAAGACGCTAATTCAATTTATTCAACAGGTTTCTAGAGGAGAATATTATCCCGCATAACTGGAGGCAAGTGAAATACTGCCTCCGATCATAACTCGTACCGTTCGATTGAAATGCTGTCCCGCATCAGGTAATTGTTGGAGAATCTCACAAACTAGCCAACAAACCTTAAAGAACACTGGTTGATTAACGAAGAACGGATGGAAACTAATGAGCTTATTTGATACAAAATTTCAACACCAACAAAGAGTAGATGAACGTATTCAAACAAAAGAAGAAAACTCCCATTTTTGTCACCTCTTGCGATATTAGAAGTGAGTCAGTGTTATCAATGTCATAGTGGGCTTCAATTCCCATTTGGAGGCACAATGTACGAATGGCAAGCAATGTGAGCATACATGTGCCAACCAGCAAATATAATAAACAATTGACAAACATTTCATATTGTGATCTATGATGAAGACACACACGATGTGTTGTCTTACGTGTATGCAAAGCAAATAACGATGATATGAATGTGTTATTGGTTCCTTTTGAAGTTTCACGCAGTAAACAAAACACGGTTTACAAGGTGAACTCCCGGGAAGGTTGAAACCGGTAATAATCAATAAGTTATCAGTAATGAGGTATGTTTGTCGACGAGTTCATATTTCACCTGTGGCATTTGATAACAATGCGAGCTAAAAACCATTGCAACTGCTCATATGACCTTCTAGAAGTGGTGTTTCATTGGCCATTATACTAACATATAGCACAAATGCACAAAGAGCAAGCTGAAGTGACGCCCGCATAGATGTGTACCCAGGGCCGTCGAGAGCCGCGCCGGGCCCCGGGGTTCGAAGTACTGACGGGCCGTACCATATATGACTTCTTATTTCAACATCGATTAGAGGAACTATACAAATGCAACCGTTTCAATTAAATTATTTTTTATGAAAATTGTTTATTTGATACGATTCAATGCGTTAGCTTACCAGAGTCGTCAGTATTTTAAATAAGTAATAGATGAAAAAATAAAAATAATAAAGGAATATTTTTTTGTGGCTGGCCATTAGAATGACTTGCGTCCGATTTGCCATTGCAATTGGAAACCTTTTTTGCGACATTGCCATACAGTCCATATCGCCATCGTTCATGCTCCCTTGACGCACGTTAATGCTACCATCGTTAATGCTGCTCAGAATCCGAGCTTAGAAAAATTAACCACCCTTCGTGAGCTTGAAAGAGAAATAAAATTCTATTTATGCCCGCCGCGATGAATCGAAGGTTTATTTGTTTTCCTCGTCCGTCCGCTCTGAGATCATCAAGCAAAAGTGCACCAGATATAGATTATGCAGTTCAGTTATGCTCGAAAATGTAAAAGAACTTCTGCCTTCAAACTGTCCACATAATAACAAATGAATGCTTTGGTTTGTGAATGAATTTATATTTCCTCTGCACTCAACCATTCGATTCTGCATAAAATTTCAGTCAGTTTGGAAGTGAATGAATGAGGGAAGCATTGAAACTGAATATTGAATTCAGCAAATTCATCAGAAATAGGCAACTGAATGTAAAATTTCGCACCACCGATGCTGCCTTGTTTCTTATTGTTGGTACATGTTGATGATTTTGAGGCACTGGATGCAGCTATTGCAGTTGTCACTATGACCTGAACGAATTTTCTTTATTGGTTTCTGAACATGGTAAAATCGGTTTTGGAATCAGTTGTTACATTTGCGCCAACATTCAGAGAGAAAACATTCCGAATGCGATGAATGGGATCCAACAGCGAAGTCTGCTGTTAGAAAGACTGAGACAGAGAGTTGTGAGAGAAAGAGTTTCAACTTTTGGTGAATACACTCAGGTTTTTTTTTACGCGGGGGATACGAGCCGCGTAAATGAAAACCGCGTAAATGAAAACCGCGTAAATTTCAAAATCCGCGTAAATGAAAACCGCGTAAATTTCAAAATCCGCGTAAATGAAAACCGCGTAAATTTCAAAATCCGCGTAAATGAAAACCGCGTAAATTTCAAAATCCGCGTAAATGAAAACCGCGTAAATTTCAAAATCCGCGTAAATGAAGACCACTTAAATTTAAGAATCCGCGATAAAGGGAACCTCATTGATGGATACCGCGTAAATTCCAAAATCCGCGTAAATGAAAACCGCGTAAATTTCAAAAACCGCGTAAATGAAAACCGCGTAAATTTCAAAATCCGCGTAAATGAAAACCGCGTAAATTTCAAAATCCGCGTAAATGAAAACCGCGTAAATTTCAAAATCCGCGTAAAAAAAAACCGCGTAAAAAAATACCGCGCAAAAAAAACCGCGTAAAAAAAAACTTGAGTGTACTAATAGGTAGAATAAGTATCTAGTTCAATTCCCACATTTTTCTGCATCAAATGTGTACACTGGAACCTCTATTTACGGACCAAGCCAAGGGTTCGTAAATTGAATTAGTTCGTTTTTTGGGATTTAGATCGTAAAAAATTCGCTTCACATTCTTATCAAAATTCGTTGGTTGAGCAACATTATCGATAACCCTAACAATATGGGTATTTCCGGAACGGGCTTAACAAGTACATGATGAAAATGGATATTTGGCACCTTTTTGAAATCCAGAATGGAGACTTCAGATTGAACAATAATCTCGATAACCCTAACAATTTGGGAATTTTTGAAACGGGCTTAATGAGTAGATGATAGAAATGGTACCTTGGAGCTATTTCAAACAATATCTGTATAAACTATGAGGGTATTTTTAAGCGGGTTTGCCGAGTAGATGAGCGATGCCCTTTTGAAGGCCAATATAGCGTCTTCTGGTTCAGAGAAGGTTTCTATAATCATATCATCCGCATCACAAATCAATATACCTATATCTATTCTATGATTATCTTTTTTCGAAAATGTCAATATTTTAGGTTATAGAGATGTCTTAACTGGAATTCGCCATCTTGGTTTTCAAAGTGGCTTCATTCATTGATTTTCGTCATCTACTCGTCAACCCCATTCCGAAAATATCCAACTTTTATTAGTAACATTAGCTAAGTATATGATAAATTGTAAACAACTTCATACTGTACACTTTGACAAACACTTGCGATAAATGAAACCAGAATGGTTCTATTGCACTGTTGAATGAATCTAATTGGGTTACGTTCACGTACTTCAGAAAACCGGAACGATTGGAACGTAGTTATTATTATTGAGAGGGAAAAACCCGCGGGAGTGGATTTTCAAAAGCTCCTTCTCCCGTAGGCACAAAACCTCTATCTTTTAGGTATCAACATTTAACAAACAAACCAAATGATACAATGACTAACACTAAACACTGCTTAAAATAAACACTTCTTAAACTCTATCTTACATAGGTAAAGTATTAACATTAACATAAATAATTGGCTAACACTATCAGGTTTGGGAAAGGGTGCGCGAAAACAATTTTTTTAAAGAAGTGCGAGACAAATTGAAGTCAAAGACATTGTAACATTGATTGAACACTCTACACATGCTACTGACGGGTTCATTTTTGCCATAATTAGTACGAGACACTGGAAGACGGACAAAAGAGTAGGAACGAAGGTTTCGGAGGCGAATATCAATGTTGAGAAGACGGAGTAAATCAGGGCAGTCAATGCGAGACAATAACAGATCAGAGACAAAAGACGCTTTGGTCACATTGCGGCGCAAAGACAGTGTTTCAAGACCAATGAGGTTGCAACGATCTTCGTATCTGGGCAGATTGTAGGGATCGCTCCAAGGCAGGTGGCGCAGCGCAAAACGCACAAATTTACGCTCAATACTCTCGATGCGTTGAATGCTGTTCTTCTAGAAAGGAGCCCAAACAACGGCGGCGTATTCCAGTGTGGAACGAACGAGCGAGCAGTACAACGATTTTAAGCACTGTACGTTAGTGAAATGCTTAGTAACCCTAAAAATAACTCCTAGATTACGCGAAGCCTTAGACGAGATAAAAGCAATGTGATCCTTAAATGTAAGCTTTGAATCCACAAGAACCACTAAATCTTTCACTGTAGTTTCTCTTTTTAATTTGTTTTGCAAGATAGTGTAGTCGAATGTTACGATGGAGCGTTTTCGTGCAAACGTAATCACAGAACACTTCGAGGCATTCAAAACCATCCTGTTAGTCATGCACCAATTAGCGAAAATGTCTAACTGAGATTGCAAAAACAAAGCATCAGAGTAACTTTTAACTATATGGAATAACTTATAATCATCGGCATAAGACACCTTGAAGCACTTAATCAATGAATCCAGATCGTTTATGTATAGAAGGAAAATATAAGGACCGATATGGCTGCCTTGAGGTACGCCGGACGTTACGTCGAAGGATGAGGATAAATGATTCCCGATTTTAACAGACATTTTACGGCCTGACAAGTAAGATCGAAGCCATTGGTTGATTTTATTGAAGGCGGCCGACAGATCGGTGTATATTGCATCAGCCTGCAATCGATCCTGTAGCGAGCGAGCGATAAATGAGGTGTAGGCTACTAAATTAGTGCAAGTAGATTGCCTGGGAATGAAACCGTGTTGAGTTTCTGATATGTATCTAGAACAACAATGTGTCAAAAACTCGAGAACGATGAGCTCCAATAATTTCGATAGTGCACATAAAGATGCGATTCCTCGGTGATTGGGAACTTCGCTTTTGGATCCTTTTTAATAAACCGGAAAAACGTAAGATGATTTCCAGATGGTAGGAAACACTCCGGAACTTAACGATATATTGAAAACGACGGACAGAGGTAGGCAAAGCGACGACGAGCATTTTTTAATGATAGATGATGGGATTCCGTCAGGTCCAGGAGTGTTGGAACACTTGAGTTTTATGCAAGCTTTTTGTACAATATCGGAAGATATCGTGAAATTAGGTCCAATACTAGTCCTACGGGGAATGTTGTCGGCTGCTGCGGAGACTTGTTGATTATTAAGAGTATCATTGGTAAAAACACAGCTGAATTGTTGGCGAAATAACTCACAGATGTCCGGCAATGAAGTCGCTTCTAAATCACCCAGCGACATAGAAGTGGGTAAACCTGACTCACGCCTCTGTTCATTAACGTAATTCCAAAACTTTTTTGGATTGTTACGAAGGTGGCTCTGAATACGATGAAGGTAGGAATTGAAGAGAGACTTATTAAGTCTCTTGTAACAATGATTTAAGAAGATTCTGATTCTTTAGCATATCGGTATTTCGAAAACTTTTTTAGAGCTGACCTTTTGGCCAATTTAAACTTTTTTAGTGTATGATTCGACCATGGAGGATATTCACAGCCATGATTGAGTTTTTTAGGAGTAAACTGGTCGATAGCATAAATCAGTACGTTCGAAACAATTTCAGCCGCTGCGTTTGAATCAGATTGTGGCAAGATTTCATTCCAATTGATACGAGACAAGAAAAGGTGCATTCCCCGAAAATCTGTCTTGCGATAGGCATATGTCAGCTTCTCAGCGGTATCTTCGAATGTACAAGGTACACATTTTCGGAGAAAACAATGAAGAGCAGGGTGGTGTTGGCATAGTTTAACGAGAGGAGCTGGAGCACGACAAACGGCAAAGTGATCGGATAGCTCCTGGCTTCCAAAGCAAAGATCCAAAATACAGTTGTTGTCATTAGTGACGTCACATAGTTGAACTAGCCCCGCGGTGCTGTAACCGTCGAGTAGCTGAGTGATACACGTGTTAGTTGATGAGTGTGATGAGTCTGGGTACAGAAATGATGTATTATTGCGAACCCAATTAATGCCGCTAAAGTTGAAGTAGTTGATTGTAATATATTTGCAGTGTCGACAGAAACAATAAACTTCATCAATTAAATTAAAATAAATTTAATTCAGTTAAAAATGCGGGCCCCCAAAATAGACCCGGGCCCCAGGGTAGTTGCCCCCCCTGACCCCCCCTCTCGTCGGGCCTGTGTGTACCATATGTCCATTTTTTTGAAACGTATAAAAACCGTTTCCGATATGGTTCGTTCAACAATAGAATAACTATTGCCTGGTATAATATCGAATATAACCATTATCGTATTTCCATACAAACAACGGATTGTTAAGAATGGTCACCATACCAAAACATGCTTTTTGCCATATATATTTTGACAACATACCGTTCATGAACCATTCAAGTTATGGTGACGCATATTTAAGAGCTAACGATGCCTAAAATATTATGGTGGAGAAAAAAAACTTTTTTCATTTCCAATTCTATCGATTGATGAAGTTTTATTTTGTTACGCACCATTTTCTGAAGAAAGCTTCGTTTGACACTAAGTTGACTGTCGCTTTCTTCAATTGAGCTATCGCCGCAATATTGTAAGAAAAGGTTTTTTGTCATATTAATATCAGCTTGAACAGATGTACGAATAACAAAGACCACTAGAGCAGCATTACCCTCTGGCAAAAAAGTACAATGTATACAATTGTTCAATATAGTATACACGACAGATATTGGAAATGGTACACTAATATTAGTATGGTAGTTTAATAGTTGAATTACAATGATGGAATATATCAGTAATATTCGCAATATTGTGGAAATAGTTCAAAACGTTTTTGGAATGGTATCTATTTGTACGGGCGATCACCATAAAGTCTTGAAGATGTGGTCGACCTAGGACAGACCCTATGTTTAATGATAGAAAGATTCTAGTTTAATTTAAAAACAGAATGCATGAAATTTAAAGATTTCTGCTACGTAGAACTAATGAGTCTTGTAAATTTAAACACGCACATAAACTTTATTGTATTTCTGAATGATCGCTATTCCTATTTTATTTCATTGACAAATTTATAGAAACGTGTTCCGGGAAAAAGCAATCTTCGCCTGGTTTCAGGGATCCTTACATGGATGAAAGAACCTCGATTTTGCAAACACGTGCAACTATTTACATATATCTGTAGGTACTGTAGGAACGAAACAAATACAAACCTTGGTTGGGGGTACAGGTACTCGACCTGTGGCTTGTTAGTGCATAGTTGCGGATAAATTGTCCTACACTTCATTGCCGTTCGTGACAGACAGCTACTGGAAAAATGTAGGGCTGAACGTGAACCTGTAATATGCGAATAAGGCAGAGGAGCAAGGCCATTGCAGGAAAGCAATTTCAATTGCGCTCATGTTGCCACCATTAGTCACGTAGTTTCCTTTTTGTTGTGTCTGCATATGATGGTAAATACTTTGATATTACCACACATCTCCGTTACTATTTACCCAAACTTCCGCTCATCTTCATTTCTTTTCATTCAAGCTTTTTCTAACAAAACCGCAAAATCCATTGCAAAAATAGTTTTGGTTGGAGTTAGCGCGGGCTGAAAAGTTAGTTGAACACATATTGATGTTTTGGAACGCAATGTTTTGGTTCGCCCAAAGTTGGGTTTGCTTCTGTACTGTAGACAACAAAACAGATAGATGCAATATCATGACCCATTTGAAAGGAATCGAAATTGCCAGTGCGGGTACTATGATGCTGCTTACATAGACACACCTTACAGGTACAAAACGTGACATCAAAACTTCACCATAACGAACTTGTACATTACGTTTGGATTACATTGCCGTCGGAAAACATGTCAGGTTTCAAGTTCAATGACGAAATACAACAGTCACCCTAGATTGCATCATTCGCGGAAAGCGCACTTCAGTCGTCGATTAAACACTACGTTGTATGATATATAAATTTTATTGATTGTTTTTTGTTGGAAGCTCATACTATTTTTAAACTCGACCGAAGTCGATGATATCGGCCAATGCATAAAGTTGCACATATTTCGATCTAATTAATTTGCTTATAGACTGTGATCAATCATCGCTTTACACTCAAGTCTATTTTTATGCAGAGGACGTTTGCACAATCTTAGAAAATTGGCATTAATACAGAAATTTGCAGTAAAGAGGAAACACACTTAGATTTTTAGATTTTTTCCCAGGTTAACAAAATTTGGAGCTTATGAACCTTAGACAACTATAATTATCCATCATGATTTCTTCTTGAAAAGAAATACATGTTTCCTTTTTCCTATAATAATTCAGTTCGTATTTATACTTAATAGTAAGATCATCACAAATTAAAAAAAAGTCATCTCCTCCTCCCCCTCCCATCAAAATCGTTGAAAAAATAAGGGGGCATATTTTTTGTCGTGACTAACGACTTACCTTTCAAGGTTCCCCTTTCAAAATTTCGGAAGAAAAATCATGTAAGGTTTTGAACGCTTATATATTTTGTTGTACTGAATGGAATCAATCAATTTTTTCGGCATTTTGTCGAAAATATGTGTAGCAATGTTGTATTAAATTTTGAAATATGTAGGACATGCATTATCAACGAAAAATAGTGTTTTGAGAAATCTTTCGAAAACGACTCGGAAAAGTGAAAATTTTCAACCCATCTCGGACAGAGTTATCAATATAATGCACCAACCGAACAATAAAATGACGAAAAGTTTTAAATATTGGTCCGCACACATTTTTTTATTATCATTCGTACTTGGCTGGTTCGGGCGAACAGAGGTACAATACCGAAAAAGAAATATTTGTGAGCTGTACACGCTTGGTTTGTGTTGTTCCGTGCTACTACCATAGGCATCATTTTCATTTTCCATGGATGGAAGATAGCATACTCACGAAAAAACCGACTTTATATTTTCGTCCGCCAACCATTATTTATATTTCCAGTCGGTAGAAAGATGCATACATATGGTAAAAACCGATTTTAAAACATCCGACTGAAGCTCGTTCCTGATTAGTTACCGCTAATTACATCTCCCACCCAGTAATCATTTTCTTTGGAAAACTAATTAGCCCTTATCAGCGCTATCGAACTGTCGACCAAGAATGAAATTTGAAAATCTCTTCATCCCCCAATGCTAATTTCGACCCGTCGGAAATAAAAACACTCTCCGATACACGGAAAAACCCGATTTTCAATCATCTGACTGAAGATCATTCCTCAATGGTTCCCGCAAATTACATGCACCGAGACGCAAATCGTGAAGTTTTTGTTCGAAGCTCCTCCTCTTTGTCGATCGAAGCAAAATGGATTTCATTCGATTACCTGCCCATTTAGCTTCGAGCGCACACTGAACCAAGTACAAAACCAGGGGTCGTATGCGAGTGCATGCATCATTCGTGTGTTGCACTCGTACTGGCAACATACGCTTGTCCGGTCGCGGTTTGGAGGATAGGTGTAGAAAAAGCAATAATTCCGCTTGATTAGTGCCGGTTTCCTACATGGCAGCAGTGAATATCTTGTCATCGTATCGAAGCTGACAGGAAATGCTGCCCGTGATAAAGAAGGTTTGCGCAACTAAAAGCAAACTTTCTTTCCGAAACAAAGAAAACACCGCCCTTTTCAGGGCGTCTATTTTCTTCGCATAAACAATAAAAATGTTTTCACTATGGGTCATGGCGCTATTGTTGCTGATGCTGGCAGGCAATGGATTTGTTACAGTACACGGAAGTTGCTCCGGAGCAAAAAATACTTACTCCTTCTTAGCAAAGTTCTAGTTCGTATACCAACTCCAGTGAATCAATCGATTCTAGTTGGAATCGGTTGTGTCACTGGAGCCGGAATACTAACTATAAACAGCATTCCGAATTCCGATTCCGGCTTATTTTCGGCTAAACTGTACTGGACTTTTACTCTGGTGTGCTACCAAAAAAATAAAAAAGAGAAGAGAATACAGGAACGGTTTTTTTTGTTTGCTCCGGAATACTCCCTAGGAATGGGCGATGCGATTTCTGCAAAATTCATTTTTTTGTTTTCGAAAAATCGATTTTTTGCATCCGATCTTTTTGGTTCGATGTTTGACAATGTTTGACGATGTTTGATCGCTCTGCATATGTTTATTGAGTAGACCAGCCTGCGTACTTTTACAGCAAGATGGAGAGAAAGGTGGGAACATTTGACACTTTTGAGTGTATTAGTATTATACTTGCAAAACTAAGCATGGCGGCCGGGGCCCTTGAAGTAAACATCAACATCCGAACGAGTCAGTTTGTCTTCACATCTCGCCCTGAGCAGAAGCAAAAAATCGTCCCGCGCAAGTGAAACAGTCAATTCTACCTAAAAATCAATCGGTGCCTATCATACAAGCAGTCCATATAACAATAGCCTATACCTACTGTGCGATTTAGTGATGATGGACGGTGCCCAGCAAAAAGCAACCCAGATACGGCCGAACTGTGTTGCTGTTGATTTTTCGAAATGCCCCGTAAGACCAGCCATGCGGGAAGTGGAACAGTTATTAAAAGTGCAGATGAAACTCAATCTGGCTGAAGTGAAAACCCTACAAATGCATCATATCAAACATTGCGTGCTGATTTCGTTCAATAACATTAATCAAGCTGAGTCATTCGCCTCGCGAAACAACATGCAGCACACCGCCGAATGCGGCAATGTTAAATATAGCATTCCCGTATATATCGAGAACGGCGCTGTAGAAGTTCGGGTCTATGATTTGGCTACGCGTACCCCTGACGGCGCGATTAAAAAATGCTTGCAAAAATACGGAGAAGTAGACTCCGTTACACATGAGACTTGGAGGATTTTTTTCCCGGGCATCCCTAATGGTGTTCGTGTGGTGAGAATGCGTGTGACCAAGCCAATTCCCTCATACATAACCGTCACAGCGTTAGGAAGTGACGATGTTCTCATTCATCAAACATCACTAGTCACGTACCCAGGGCAAATTCCTACGTGCCAGTTCTGCACGAAGAAGCTGCACCTCGGAAAACCTTGCGTAGAAACTGTTAAGGAAAACTTAACCAATCCAACTGAAATCAGCCCAGAACCATCTTACGCTAAACCACTAACAGCTGCAAAACCAACATCTTCGGATCAAGCACCAACAACCAGCAACAACAACAACGAAACGAATGCCGAAAAATACGAACATACAATGACGACCGATAAGAGTAAGACACAATCTGGAACATCTGACCGCGAGCAGTAGGAAAGTAGTACGGATGAGGACATGGACATGAACGACAACGCAAAAGCAGACAAACGGATCGAACCTCAAATGGCAGTGGACAACACTGGCAATATTTCGCCCCCTAGAAAAAGGATCTCAACACGCAGCAGAAAGCTGCGTCTAAACGAGACAAAAAATTTAACATAGTTGTTTTTTTTATTTATTGTAAAAAACGAACAATCGGCCTCGTTGAGCTACCGCATTTGGGCCTAAATAAATTTAATAATTATAAAAAAAAAACATCCGAACGAGCATCCTGATTCTTTGGCGCACGATGAAAAGTGAGAAAAGGCCGAGCTTCACTTCGGATCTATCGATTAGAACACTTATGGACACTTTTTACCTCGAAAAAAACCGATTAGATTAACTATTGCCGAACCGAAACGAAACTTATGGCAACAGAAGGGCCCGCTACGTCAACTGTTTGTGCTTTTCTTCTTCATATCCTCTTGCTTTTTAGGTTTCATCAAAGAAAAATGACAACCGCATTCACACACAGAAAAAAATGTGCACACCTGTATCCGTCTTGCTTTTACAGGATGGATAAAAAGAATAGACTTTGCGTCGCTTCGACAATTGTGTATGTCGTAATTGTTGTTGCCAGATACTGCTTTCTTTCTGCACATTTGAGACTCGAAAGCTTTTCACAAGATCGGGAAAAAGATTCTTCTCAAGTTGCAGGCATCGAAGGGGGCAATGAAGAGAATTTGCTGCTATTAACTAATCGGCCTTCCTTATAATGGCTCATTTTTCAGAACGAAATAGCGTGGTGAGTCTATTTTCGCTCTATTTCTATTATCATCAAGCGTCTACCAGTTATATGATATAACTTATATCCCATATTGAACGATAGCATACGATTCGTTGCGTTGCGCTCAAACAAATACTCAAACTCAAACAAATACTTTTCACCATCCACAGGCCATTTTCGTTATTATATTGATTCTTTGAAAGGTTCCAAAGAGTCTGATGGTAGTTTATACGCATTCTATCGATTGAAGGCCGCGTAAAAAATAGTACAGCACTTTGCCTAAAATTTGGCTTTTTATGCTACTTCTGCCCGGAGTTGTAATTTTATCGTAAATAATTTCAGAGTTCATTCGCGATTGCTTTGTTAAAACTTAGTGTTATTTTTTACTGGTTTGTTGGATTTGTTTCGGCATATATCATTGATTTGTTGTTCTTGGCTAAATGCAATTTGGCATCAGCGAAATACAAACGGTTTCTTTTTGAACTACCAAAGCTAAAGTTTGACAGATACCCGCGGGGCTCACGTAGGAATATTATTTAGCGTATCATATAATAACTATCTTTTATCTCTTTAAAGCAACTTAACCCTGTGATTTTATGTTGTCACCTCCACTAAAATCTCTTCAAAACACTTCCACCTATACTACAAATACATTGTCTGTTTGTTGAAATCATTATATGAAATATTTGAATTAAAAGTTGAAAATTTGAGGAAAACCAGAAGAATTAAGACTGGGTACTGTGCAGATCATAACCAGGGTGGTGAAGCATGACATTTATTTTGTGTGAAAGTTTTCTGTGTAACCTTTAAAAATCTTAACTAAAACATGCTACTTTTACTAGCAACTCGCAAAATTTAAATTTCGAATAACTGAACTAGTCAGCTTTTTTCGGCAGAAATTTAAACGAATCAAACCTAATGTGTAAATTTAGAGATTTGAAAGAGATACAAGCAAAATTTTAATAATATGCCAACACATAGTCCTACGTCAACACCGCGGTTATGTCCCGGTCATTACCCACCCCTAGTTTTTCGATCATAATTTGTCTCCGTACGCTAGGAAAAATATGCCAATGGTTGTTTCGAGAGATTTTAACATTGACATTTCAAAGCAAGAAAATATTAAATTTGTTCATTTCATAAATCAATGTCTTAGGCTCCATTTTATCTCTGATCCTTCACAAGCTACGGTTAGAGGTATTCGCATTGATCTCGTGTTTCCCGGAAACGTTAATGTAGAAATCTGAATATATATTTCGTACCTTTCATATCACAGACCAACATTTTGTTTGATTGATCCAGTGGTTTAATTTGAAAAAAAAATTATAGCCGGATGATGATGATCTTTTCTTCTTCACCTTTCGTGGTAAGTGGGAGGGTTCGGTAGGCTACCTTACCGGGGTCGCGCTATCTACATCGCGCTGGTGGGGCTGCCACCTTAGGTATAGCTGACGCGATACAGCATTTCATACTCAGCCGCTGGATGCCAGAACAGACGCTGTTTGAGCCGCACCTCCTTGGTGAACAGACGCTCGGGACGTACCTCCTCAATCTAGCTGAAGTCAGAAGGACAACAGTGCCCAGGCTGCACTACCAGCTAAGCACACAACTCTTAGCTGGCGGTCGTTGTAATCATATGACCCGGGGAAGCATGAGGTAGGGACTTGTGAGGACCAGAGCTATGTTGGACGCTCCTTCAAGGTTGTCGACTCACCGTTTTGCAGTAAGATTATCTACAGCTACACCAATCATATCCGAATCGTTATCATGAACCAACGGAGCAGCTTGAACGTAGAGGACAGAAGCCAGCAGCATCCAACGAGCTTCGAATCTAGTTCTTCACCTATCAACGCCGACGCCAACATCAAAGGTTCTTTTCAGAACCACCATAATTATTATAAGGAATTACATTTCATTGAATATCATTCGATTTAAATTACACGTTAAACGTGTAGTCACGAAACTCCGGTTATGTCCTAGACATTACCCACCCATCTTTTTTTCTAATAAGCAAAATAAAAAATTCGCTCACGTTTTATAAAACAATAATAACTCATATACTTTTGTTTTTCGTCATTGAACATTATTATGGTACACACCCAGAAAAAATAGTGTAAATTTACGTCTCCTGACCATGACATATACGAGCATCAAAAATGACTTAGTTTTACGTTGGATTTTAATTTTACATGACGTTTAATTTCGTAAAGCATGTAATTTTACTCCACATACAGCGTTTGTTCTGAATGGTAGGAAGTGTAATTTTATGTCATTGCGCATGTAAAGTATATGTTTCATGTAAAACTAAATGGAACACGGTAATGTTCTGTCATTTCGTAAATTACGGTTTGTTGAATTGTGTCATGCACAGAAAAAAATATTGTGTAATTTTAAGTTTATTTTCATGCACATATTTGGAGCATGAATATAAATGTAAAATTAAGTTCCACCACAAATACACACGACTTGTCGTGCTTTCTTCAACGAATTTTATTAGAATTTTACACGTGGATTGAAAATTACAGTTTCTTTAAACGGAAAACCAATGCACTTCAATGTATTTTTTACTCGAAAACTGCTGTAAAATGAATGACATGTAATATTACACGAATGAAAGTGTAAAATTGTATGCTGTTTGATGCTCCAATTGATTTTAACGTAATTTTCAATCAAATTTTTGATTGAATCGTTGTATGTTTACATTCGTATTGATTTACATGTCGTTTAAATTTCATTATTTTTTGATGTGTGTTTGCAATTACGTCAACGATAAAATTCAGATTTTTTTGGTGTGTAGTTTTAGAAATTACATTCCCTCATTGTTATATCATACACACCAAAAAATTCTGAATTTTATCGTTGGCGTAATTATAAACTTGCCACAATCTAACAAACCGTAATTGACGAAATATAACAGTGTTCTGTTTAATTTTACATGGAAGATGTACTTTACATGCACAGCTCCATAAAGTTACACTCTTCAACATTTTAAACAAACGCCATAAGTGAAGTAAAATTACGTGACTCGCAAAATTCTACAACATGTAAAATCTAAATCAAGCCTAAAACTGCCATTTTTGACGCTCGTATATGTCATGGTCAGGAGACGTAAATTTACACGATTTTTTCTAGGTGTGTACATTGACTGAGAGCATATCGTAAAAAACCGTCCTCATATCGTAAAAAACCGTCCGGGATTTGAATTTCCCGTACGCCTCATGGAACGGGAAATTCAAATCCCGGATATCTAATTTTTTTTTTGTGTTTTGATAATTATCGGGTCCGAATAAAATCGTCGATCCGGTCTAACATCAAACGTTTCGTGGAAAGACTAATACAGGTTGATTTCTGGATCGATGGAAAACATCTTTGACAAAGACGTGTTCGTCGAAAAACTTAAATTTGATAGCATCTTCTTCAACCTAAATTTCGAACGAGTGGACGGCAGTACTAACATTGGCGTGCAATGCGACCATACAGAGAAATGGGTAACCGTGAAATGATCGCCTGATGAAATATGACGATTGCCGATCTACGTATAAGTTGTCTCCGAGCTAGAAGAAGAAACCAGAGGGCTCGTAACGACATCGGAGGAGGAGAACGAACTGCAAGAATCGCTCTCAACAAAGCAGTCAAGTTGAGCAAGAGGACCTGCATTGAAGAGCTTTGCCACAAAGCCAATGCTATTTCTCGAGGAGACGCCTACAAAGTTGCTATGCCAACGATAAAAGGCCCAGCTGAAAGGTGCCGGGAAAAGATGGAGGTCATCATTGAAAGGTCCTTCCGAACAACTGATTGATTTGAACCATGAAAGGACCAGCCAAACTTGGTTCTGAAAAAAAGCAATATAGGAGATCCCGGATATATTTTTAGGATGTTCAGATAACTGAAAGGGACGGAAGCTGATGTTGCAGCCTATGCTGGGTAAACATTCTGGAGATCTTTCAGCGTATAGGTCGGCTACTGTGGATGCCATCCGAACGGTTGTGGAAGCTACGGATACAGCAGAGAAGGGGATATCGCTATTACGTGGCGTAGAATGCTTTTAACAGTGGGGCTGGGGAGCAATCCAGCAACAGGCGAAAATCGCGGTGGGAGAATATATCATCGACTCAAAGCGTGAGATTATGCTAATGGACGTGATAACCGACGACCAACTGACTTTTAATTGTTTCATCGATTATGCTAAGGGTAACTCACACAGCTTTGGCCGAGACGCCAGCGTACCGGCCGTCACGAATCATCTGCAATCACCGGACCGCCGTCCGTGAGCAAGCTAGTTCCATCGTCGGGAACTAGATCGAGTAGGTCGTCTGATGCGCCAATGGTGGGTCGTCGAGGGTTCAGCGAACCGGAAGCTACGCTCCATTCGGTGCAGACTAAGCGACATTGCCAACTACTGGTTGGCCCGTTGAGTAATATTTATGGACTCCCCGTGTAGATTGCGACAAAACTGGGAGCTAAATGACTCACACACCCCTGGGTAGCCCAAGTGATCATACAATTTTTTCAGATCGCTATATCTCAAGATCGAATCAGCCTCTCCACGAAGTAACGGTTTGATGCAGTCTCGTGGGGCAAAAGGAAGTAAGAAAAGTAAGGACTGTTTTTGTAGGTTAGGCACGAAAGTGAGTCCTACCTGGTGCCAATGTATTACAGGCCAATCTTTTGAAACCTTTTAAGCTTAGAGGCTGTTCGTATATCACGTTGACCAAAAAACCCTCGTTTTTGACCCCCTTCGTGGACAAGCGTGGAAACATCCAGTACCCCTACCCCTTCACACAATGTCCACGTATATTTTTTTGTCCAGTAATCCCATAAAAAAGATTTTGCAATTTGATGAAAAATAGACATTTTTCCAAATGCTGTATCCTCAAGAGCTGATATTTGCTATAACCGTTAGAATTAAATGAAAATCGTCCAAACTTTGTCCACCGAACTTTTTAGGTTTTCATAGATTTTTATTTTATAATATCTTATAATATAATGTCAACAACATGCTTTCAAATCCAAGAATGATGGATTTTTTTATAATGATACAGAATAATGATTCAAATGTTTATGGAAGCAAAAGTTTGAATTGATTTTGCAATAATAGTTGCCAACGCGTTTAAAGTTTTATAGAAATGCATGAAAAAAATGAGGACACTACGTTGACAATTCTTGTAGCACAACCCCAACGCTCCGTGGATAAGCGTAATTTTTTTAATCCATTTGAATATGTATTACATAATTCGGGCATCATAGTGTTACCAGTCAGTGGTGCAAATTTCCATTTTCAAAAGTCCACTTTCAGGTCAATTCAACCCCAACTACGATTCAAATTCAAAGCCTGATTAAGGGAGGCTTTGAATTTGAATCGTAGTTTTAAGTTGGCGGGATTTTCATAACTAAACCGTACGTCTTCATTTCAATTTGATACTTTTTCACCAACCAAAGCTGTCATCTGCTCTGTAGAGGACAGTTTTGGTTAAATGTTGACATGTTTTGCGTTTTCAAGCTTACATGAACAGTAAGAGGTATGTTCAGAGTAGTTTTGCTTGAAAAATCTAGTCAATACTACAGTAGAGAGATATTCACAGAATCAATGAAATTGAAAATGAATGGAAAATGATTGAGCAGCTCGGCTGTTTGAACGAATGATGCAAACGAACAACTGCAAATTTAACATAGTAGGGCATGATTTGAGATTCGTTCCTCTTACAAGTTCAAAACCACCTGTTGAAAATTTGCAACTCTGTCACCAGTTTATATGGGAATTTGCTGTGTGACCGCATTCTTCAAACCGTAACGCCGGCACCGATAGTCGGATCAATGAAAAATTCAATATCAGCTTATGGGAACGTTATACCGTTCATTTAAAACACATACACACAGGCATGTTGCGATCTCGACGAACTGAATCGAATGGTATATTTATTACAGTAGGCCGGTTGGAAAGTCGATTTTAGTAGTGTTATCACTAACAATTTTTTATATGATAAAGGCTAAAATGTAACCATTTTACGAACAAGAATTGTTAAAGCTACCGCGTCAACAAAACGGAAAATCCTGCTAGGAAGCGATTCGCGGCATCATGGATAACTCCGCTCTTCAACATTTCTTAAGCAACAAGATTACGATTTGGTTTACACAATTTTTCCAGTAGTATGACTACAAATTCAGAGGACTTAACCGAAATTCACAGAGATCCCACAATATTCAGAGAAGTCTTATTGCTTTTGGTCTGTTTTTTTTTTTCGAATTTTAGAGATTTTCTACAAACTTCTGAAAAGCTCTACAAACGTCAAGGAACTGTCCGAGACCAAGTAAAAATTTTACAAGCCTTTTCCAACTATTCTAGATGATGAAAGTCAACATTTTCTGAAATTAACTGCTATATTAGAACAGTTTATCACATAATGTGGGGATTAATTTAGTGATGAATATTAATTTTGCAAAGTTTCATTTTCAAGTTTTGAAAATACAAAGCAACATATTGAAACATCTTTTTGTTATTCGATAGTAAATTTACGTTTCGATAGTGCGTGGTAAACGAAACGAGGATGTACGTAAACGAAACGAGGATGTACGTACTATCGGAGTATACCTAGTTAATTAGTTATTAAGATACTAAAGGCAGACTACATTTTAGACATATTTAGATAACAATGGGCGATGATACTTCGACATAAGCTCATTATTTGAATATTATGATTGTCTTTTAACAATATCAAAGACATGTTTAAAGCAAATGGGTCCGTTCCAATTTCTGTTGAATAGATCTCAAATTATACACAGTTTCAACGCTCGTAATGGACGTCTGTTCTCTGTGACAATAACATCAACTGTAAACCATAAACACTGTTTTGAATTCACCAAATTGTGTTTTGTTTTTTTCCGTTAAGTTGCAATCATATTGATAACCTTTACTTCTCATAACATTCATAAAATGCCGTTTGATTATTTTTTCTTCTTCTGATAATAATTCTGATAATGGAGTCCTCAGATCAAATTCGAAAAGTTTGAGATTTTAATTCTAATTTATCTACGGAAAGATAATTCGGTTTGAGCTCGGCATGTGCGCGACTCTTGCCCGATAAACCTGACTTAAATACATAACTCGTCGTATTCGTTACAAGTAATATTAACACGACCACATCCTGACGCAATAGTCCATAAACATAAAGAGATAAGACTCCGGTTCTTGTTGAAATGTGGTTTCCAGAATAAACTAAATAATAAAAGAAGCGAGGAAGAGAATCAGACAAGGTGTCAAGCCTATTTTTACATCATCCCTGAGTTATCATTCTACCGAGTCCCGTTTCAACGTTTTGGCCGGTATGGTAGCACATTATTAAAACGCATTGTGCCGAATGGAATGATTCAATTTTTACCTTTGGATGCTTAACTGCCCGTAAGAGCATAAGAGTCCCATATTGAAAAACAGCAAGCCGAGAAAAACGCTGTTCAAAATTTGCATTTACAGTGAACCTTATGGATGGGACAACAATTTTTGGTATTTTTTTCGATCTTTTCTAAACAAACCTGGTAATCTTATTTGCGTATTGTGATTCAGTGGTGATACAGAATACAATCCACCAGATAACTCATTTTCGACAAAAATCCATATGGGACTCCTATGCTTTTATGGGCAGTTAATTTGACAGGATCGTACTAAAATTTAAAAAAAGAGGTGTACTTCCTTGATCTTTTATTTTAGCCAGAAAAAAGTTTTATAAGATTTAAAATTGTTGTAAGTATTATATAGGCTACTCCACTCCCCATGCTTAAATGTATACTCACCAGACTCTACCTACAGGTTACCCTAATGCTAGTCCTCTTGTTCTCTGAAGTCTCAAATGTATCTTGTACTTATCACACGATAACGGTTACAAGAATAACTTTCAACTAATTGGACGAGGATTTCACATTTTTCACGCCAGTTCTCAGGATTGATACAATGTTATTAATACCGCTTATAACGCAACACATTCATTGTAGACCGAGTAAGCAACAAAACAATGTTGCACCCTTACTAATTAGATGAATAAGAGATAATCTACCCTACACAGCAGATCCTTTCATTCATTTTCTGCTCCAAAGCACACCAACCAGCGACAAACACACAGACGTGTTGTGGCGTGCGGATGTTAGAGACACGGAAACGGAATCGTATAAAGACGCATCCCACAATCTATATGGCCCCACGCACAGCTGTGTAACTAGCTTTCCTTGTTGAAAGCAGCACCAGAGACAGCACACAAACGGCAATCATGTGACGGAGCGTCATCGGTCGTCGACCGCGGGCTAACTTTTCCACTTCAATTATCACAAATCGTCGATAAGTGGGGCGTCAACACAACTAACAATATAGAACAAAAGCAGCACTCGTTTCGATTGAACTTTGCACTACCCCGTTCCACGATGCACCTTGACGAGTTTTTCGTAACACACATATGAAAAATATTCAGGGATAATCAATCAACAATATTGACCGAGGATATCCACCCTGCCAGCGTTCAACAACAAAGCAGAAAGTCAACCTCAAATGGAAATTCCATTTGCCATGTTGGGACTATGCACTGAAAGAGTTTACCCGCACTGCGGATCGCACGAACACCAACCAGTCCGTCAGTCGCTAAGGACGTTTGAGCCACGAATGAGAGCAAGGATCGCCAGAAACTTGAATACTATTCGAAGCATACTAGAATATACATACATGATTCTCTCTTGATACTCAACTGTCTTTGTCGCTGGTGAAACTCTCACTAGTTGTTTCTCTCTTGCCGGTTTATGTTTTGGTTTGGGTTGTTGTCGGAAAATGAGGATGGAAAGCAAACTATAACCGGCTTCCGAAGCACGTGTCGTTGACGCGTGGGTCTTTGGAGAAGTATTATTTTGGAGAAAATTGTCAACGGGGCCAATCTCTCTTCGCTTTGTTAATGCTCTCTTCCGTTGACATCAAGATCGCTTTTATGCTTACTCCTATGCTTTTTGCTTAATATGTTAGACACTATCACCTTCTATCGATATACATTGAAAACTATTGAAAGGATTTTTTAATGGTGTAATAATTTAAATATCAACTAAGCAAATATAAGCTCTTATTGATATCTCCTGAATTTTTCCTAGCCTACACTAAAGATGGTCGGGTTTCATTTCTTTTCGAATCCGTTTGAAAATTGTACAACTCGGACTAGATCCGAGCCCAAATTTATAAAAACCTATTGTAATCCATCTAGAGGTGCAATGTGCTTTTCTCATTTATCCAAACTATGATTGAATAGATGGTTATTTTGAATATAATTGTGAAGATGTCCATTACGTGCCAAATGTACGTATATACAAGCGCACGACTGCCACGAACCTGATGAGCAACATATCGACGCAGACACGCTTGATACAAAAAAAACTTGTTGTAAGCCATCAAGTGGTGTAATTTTGCCTTTCTCATTTTTTTATTTGCATTTATTTGTTCCGATCTTTGATAGATAACGTACTGATTATATAAAATAGAACTCACCATATAAATTCTGAATTATTAATAATTCCTAAAAGCTAACAGCCGAGTTTTACATCAAAAGAAACACAATATTTATTTTACATATCAAAACATGTAAAATCCTATTATGAAATAGACAAATACGTCGCAATATTCTTTATGTCATATGTAGTTTTCGTGAGATGTGTGATGGGCAGGGTTATTCCACGACAAATTTCTTAGAGCACATCGCACGAAACATTTTTGTGCGCGTTCTTACCCATTTGTTTGGCCGTTGTGATGTCGAGTCCACCCTTGCACAGCATACTCCAAAATGCTTCGCACCAATCCGCAATAAAGATATTTTAGTGCATAGAAATCGTCGTATTTCGCTTCAGGAAACCAAGTGTTGCGAATACCTTCGGCGATGTTGCGGTGATATGATCCGAGAAGCTAGGTTTTCTATCAAACAGCACTCCCAGGTCACGAATGGACCGTGGAGCAAGTACTCATAATGGGATACCCAAGTAGCAATTTTTGTGTCAACAACATTTCATAACCAGTTGGCAACAAAGAATAAGTGCTGTTGAGACTGACATCTAACTTCCAGCGCGACCCAAAAAGCGCAGTTTTAGGCCGATTTTCAACATAATTATAATTAATCAAAACAGTAAAAACATGTTTCCTTTTCGTTGCAATAACTATGCGAATATAGCTAAATGAAATCATATTGTTGTAAACATGTTGAATATAGGTCGCAACAAGATTTCTTAATCATACCCTTTTGCCGTTCACCTGAACTGTCAATTGCAACTGAAAAGTAATATATTTTCATACAAATATGTTAAAATTATGTTACCAGTGGAAATAAAAATGACAACCAAGTCCAAATGTACGTTGATAATTTATTAATAATGTATTAATTTATTTAATTTATCATTCTTCATATCAAAAATTACCAATAAAGCATCAAATTTTACTGCGGATCAGAGCCTATCGAGTGATATTTTAATCTACTTATTATTTCACGCGCTCTTGGTGAAACCAAATTCGCATTTAAAAAAAAATTATGAGCAAAGCCAAAACATATTAGAAATACAATATTGTTCAAGCAAAAAAGGGATGATCCATAAATGACGTAGCATTTTTTGAGCGATTTTTAACACCCCCCTCCCCCCTCGTAGCATTTCGTCACAAATCTGTAAATACCCCCCAGGTAATTACGTAGCTTGACGGTAACTCTGCGCCCCCTTGTCCCGCATTTTTTTTTTAAATTCTATTCTATTCCCCTTTTAAAAAGCTACGTAGCATGACATGAGCCCCTACCCCCCTGTCGTCACACATCATCACAAAATACAAAACTCCCCCCTCCCCCATATAATGCTACGTCATTTATGGATGATCCCACACACATTAATCGTAAATTAGTGACATAAATCGCCTTAATGGTTGACTCTTAGAAAGGGTTTTTCGGGTCGGTTGAGATTTTATTTCCAATACATTAGAAAATGATGCATATAAGCAACATAGCTTTCAAGCCATCCAGGGCCGAATTAAGGATGTGATTTTGGTGAATACAACGACGCTCGCTTTTCAAACAAATTTATACCAATGAACAAAGATTTTGATTTGCGAACAACTATTTTCTAGTGTACGGTTGATATCCATTGAGCAATTTTCAGTTCCCATCGAAATATACCTTTCCTTAATATGACGCTGTACTATACTATTCTGGCTGAAAACGTTCTTGCGTTGCGTTGTGACGATGATTTTGGCGGATTGCACACTGACTTCATCATGTTTGACTGCTGATTATCGAATAAGAGTTGCTTAGGAAATGGTAAGTAGGAATTCATACCAATCCGACCCATATTAAAACCTCAACAGCATGATAGCCATCATTGCCGGCCGCCCCCATCTTCATCGTTCACGGGGAAGGATAAAGGATAAGGTAGACAACAAGTGTTGATGCTCCACCTACTTAACTCTTCACTGATAATATAAATTCGTAAATATAATGAAATCGATCGTGCAAAGCACGAATTCATTCGTCCTTTTCTGCAACGAAGTATTTTCGTGCATTGTAAATAGTAGGTTTCGTTTATTTCATGAACAAGAATGGCCGCTTGGTGACCGAAGGCTTTCGTATATTTTACACGTTTAATGTACACTCGTTGATAGCGACATTATTTTTCGTGAATGAAACGAAATGTTTCATTTATTTCAATAAACGTTTGTGTATATTACGAACGATTTCATTGCTCACGCAAATTTATTTCGTTCATCTTACGAATGTTTTCGTATTCTTTAGCATATTATTTTTTCAATCGATATTTTAGGATCGATGTTTGACAACAACGATTTTTTTTAACTAACTAAAAAGATCGATCTGGCAAAATCGATTTTATTTCAACCTGCTCACCTCTATTGAGGACTAGAAAGATTGTGGTGTGAAGAAATAGACGCTTGAGGAGCAAAAGTTTTAGTAAATTTTACTTATCTAGTGTACATAGCACGAATGTTATCGTTGATAACGACATTATTTTTCGTGAATAAAGCGAAATGATTCGTTTATTTCAATAAATGTTTGCGTATATTACGAACGACTTCGTTGGTCGCATGAATTCATTTCGTTTATTTTAGAAAAGTTTTCGTATTTGTTAGCCTCTTATTGTTTTCAGTCGATCTTTTGGGATCGATGTTTGACAACTTCGCTTTTTGTCGTGACTAACGACTTATCTTTCAATATAGGGGCCCCTTTTCAAAATATCGGAAGAAAAATGATGTAAGATTTTGAACGCTTATATCTTTTGTTGTACTGAATGGATTTAATCAATTTCTTCGGCATTTTGTCGAAAATATTTGTACCAATGTTGTATTAAATTTAGGAATATGTAGGACATTCATTATCAACGGAAAAATAGTGTTTTGAAAAATCTTTCGAAAACGAATCGGAAAAGTGAAAATTTTCAGCCTATCCCGCACAGAGCCGTCAAAATGGTGCAGCAAATGAACAATAAAATAATGAAAAGTTTATATATAGGTCCACTACATGTTTGTTCCTATGATTATTCGTCTTGGGTTGCTTGACGAGAGCAGTTGGTGGGGGAAAGCCGGTATATTAGTGTTGGTTAAGCCATTAGAAGCCGGACGGAAAGGAAAGGCTCATGCACGCCACGAGAACGAGCGAGAAAGCGATAGTAGTGCATATTAGCGAAAGCGTTACGTACATTTTGAAGCTTAATAACTTTTCTTCTACTAAACGGATTGCCAATCTTGTTTCATAAATCGGAAGGAAAACGTTCAACGCTTGCTACCGATACGTTGTTTGCTATATAAAATTTGTTTAAATAGTTCAAAAACTAATTTAAATGAGAATCAACATTAATGATAAAACCTATAAATAGGGGTGTCGCAGCTTTTCTCAAAGCCAGACGTGTGTAAGACGCAGTGCATAACAGACGTGCGTGGTCGTGAGAAGCTGCATCGGACGACCAATCAAATCGGCTACCACCGGAAAGAAGAAAAACGTTGATGGCGGTGAGAAGGCCAAAAAGCCAGAGGCTAAGAAACGCAGTCACTGAAAAGGCGGTAACTTCCACTAAAATTGCCACCAAAATATCGAAGGCTGCAAAGCGTACTCATTCGGTGTGAGCTACGAAAGGGGAAAGATGTATGTACGCAGTAAAAACAATCGTCGGCAAGATTTGAATTGTTTCAAAAGATTCTCGTCTTGTATCAACATAGTTATCTACAAACCGTTCTTATTAGGACGAATGCAAAATGGAAAAAGAATTTAATTAGAAAGTTTCTTTTATTAACTAGTACTAAGTTTGCGCTTGTTAATTCTGTACTTCTGCACTACAGTGAATCATAATAAAATGTTTTTCTAATCTACAAACTCGAAGGATTGTTCATTTCATGAATGAATGTCTCAACGAGCTTAGAATCCAGCGCATCCCCTATCAACGCAGACGCCAACAACAAAGATTCTTTTCAGAACCACCATAATTATTATAAAGAATAACTTGAAACATTCCCACATATATCATTGAGTATCATTCGATTTGAATTACAAGTCAAACGAATAGTCACGACACTCCGGTTATATCCTAGACATTTCTCACCCATCTTTTTTTAATTTAAAAAAAATCGATGTGGCCAAATCGATTTTACTGTGGTGTGAAGAAATGGCCGCTTGATGAACGAAAGTTTTCGTAAATTTTACTTATTTAGTGTACATTGCACGAATGTTGTCGTTGAAAACGACATTATTTTTCGCGAATGAAACGAAATGTTTTGCTTATTTTAATAAACATTTGTGTATATTACGAACAATCTCGTTGGTCGCACGAATTCATTTCGTTCACCTAAGAGAAGTTTTCGTAATCATCTTTCATCGTTCATCTCTCGTTATTCTCGATTAGTTAAATTTTGTGAGGAGTAAGTTAGTTAATTAAGTAGTTAATTTCTCCGGGTAAAGTAGTGGCCCTGTAACTAGAATCTTCATCCAACCGATAGCAGCGCAAGAAACCATACAGCATGTTAGGGACCATTCATAAATTACGTAACGCAAAAATTGCCCAAAATTGACTCCCCCCTCCCCCTATGTAACAAATTGTCACAATTTTTTCCATCCCCCCTCCCCTGTTACGTAACAAATTCCAAGAAAAAAAATTTTATTCTTCGATGAAAACATGTTACGTAACGATCTAGTTAACACCCCCTCCCCCCTATGTCACAACTTGTCACAACTCGTCGTACTCCCCCCCCCCCCCCCTAAAAGCGTTACGTAATTTATGAATGGTCCCTTAAAGCAATCACCGATGAAGCTCACTTCCAAACCGAACTAGCCGCAGCAGGAGGAAAATTGGTCGTTGTGGATTATACCGCAGCTTGGTGTGGACCGTGCCGAAACATGTCACATTTGTTCGATCAGCTTCCGGCGAAATATCCAAAGGCTGTGTTTCTCAAGGTGGACGTCGACAGATGTACCGAAACGGCGCCGTCCCAGGGCATGTCGACCATGCCAATGTTTATTTTCTATTGAGCCAGAATAAAGATTGAAAGGATGCAGAGTGCAGATATTAATGGACTTGAAGCCAAAATACAGAAACATTACGTCGCCAGCTTGTATGAATCTGGAGAAGATTACGGGCATGGAATGTTGGACTTGAACACCTTCATCCAGAAGAACCAGTGCGAATGTTTGAACGAATCGAACGACCACCCGATGGTGAATACGCTCAGTTCCAGCGGTGGTCATCTGGTGTCCGATTGTGACGAACAGTTGATCATTTCGATTACCTTCAATCAGCTGGCCAAAAGCAGTGCCATCAAGTTCAAAGCACCGCCCTCTCACGGACCGATAAAAGGTGAGAATCTTCATCAATCAAACAAACACCATCGATTTCGATATGGCCGAATCGCAAGTTTCGGTGCACAATCTGGTACTGGGGCAGAAGGATCTTGTGTCGGGATCGCCGATTCCGTTGCACTTCGTTAAATTTCAGAACGATCAGAATATGCAGCTGTTCGTGAAGGATAACCAATAGAGTAGGACATGGTTACATGAAAAAAAAAAATTTGGCTCCGAGTAACTTTTTGAGTCCCATTTAGCTCCCAGAACAACTCTGCAAATTTTCAGCTCGATCAGTGAAACTATATTTTTGCGCCCGCGGTTTAAAGTTTACATGGGATTTCGTATGGGGAAATTGTCTTTTGCAAATAAATTCTTCCAAGAGTCGCCCGTTCCTCCTAAAAATAAATAGATGTCTGATTTTTATAGGAAATTTGTCCAGGAAACAAAGTCTAGAGGACTGCAAAACGATCTGATGCTTGTGGAAAAAGTTATTAAGCAAAAACCGATTGATGTCTTGAAGATTGATGAAAATTTCACTTTTCATAGCATCACTGCTTCTGACGGTCTAATTATATAATTTTTTTTTAACTTTCTCTTATTATGTACAAAAGAAGCCTCAATTTATCCCTCAAAACCTAGCGAAGTGGCCAAATAGTGTAGATAAACGATTTAGACACATTAAGAGAGGATTAAAACAAAATTGCGTATAATTGGACAACCAACAGCAGTGGTGCTAGAAAAAATGAATATTTTATCAATCGTCCGAGCATCAATCGGTTTCTGCTTAATAACTTTTTTCTCAAGCGTCAGATCGTTTTGTGGTTTTCGAGACTTTGTTTCTTTGTTAAATTTCCTTTTAAAGTCACATAACGATTTATTTTTAGGAAGTAATGGGCGACTCCTGGAGGAATTATTTTGTAAAAGTTAATTTTTCCATGCAAAATCCCATATATATTTTAAACAGTGGGCGCGAAAATATAGTTTCACCGATCGAGCTAAGAATTTGCACAGTTGTTCTAGGACCCAAATGGTACCTAAAAAGTTGCTCGGAGCTGGAATCTATTTTTTGTCCCACCCTAATAACCATTCTGGTGACGAGACGACCATTATCGATCACTTGGCCTTCATCGGGTCACCGATTGCAACGACTAAGATGGATGACTTCCAGTGGGTGGCTGGGAAGAAGGGTGAAAGCCACTAGATTGTTTGAGCCGCCGGGAGAAGGATGGTTAGAAGGCGGTGGATAGATGCGGTGACGAATATATATGATCGTATACTCAAAAGGCTAAAGATAGTGATGCGCGTGAACTTGTTCTTCTTATAAATTGTTCAATAAAATAATGATCAGGAAAAAATGGCATATTATTTTGATATTGCTACGGCAGAGAAAAACTCAATCTTATTCATACAAAACCAACGAGCAGTTCGCGATGGCTCAGCTGAATCCGTACAGCTCCGGATTCTGGATCAACTGGAAACGAAAGAGGTTCAGGAAATCTTCCTGAAACCGGCGGGCACGGATACGGCTACTAAATAGTCAGACTGAGACCGTCGTGATGAATTGTTGACGTATAGCAACAATGAATCCATATTCTACCTCTATTGAAGCTCTTTTGACGTTGGCGGTTTGACGAATAGTACTCGTAAATATTACAAAGATTTTCGTATATAGCAGCAAACAATTCGTTTGCCGAATGAAGCTGTTTCGTAATAAGCCAACGAAAGTCGTTTCGTGCTATTCACGAAAAATTCGCAATAAAAAATAGAAATGTTTCAATAGAACTACGAACGATTCATCATATGTACGAAAAAATTCGTATATTTTATGAAAATTGTCTGTAGGAAACAAATTCCTAGCGATTTACGAATATATTCTATCAGTGTTGTGAAGGCAAGTTAAAATCCTAACACCAAAAGGCAATCCGGGTCTCTAAGGCCCGGTAAGATTTTATACCTTCTTACAGTAAAAAGCATGAAAAATCCAAAGCATATTGATCAATTTTATTCAGAAATACAACCTTTTCGAGTGTTTGAATAATTTCTCTATTCGAATTTATTGAACAATGTAAAACAACATATAAGCGAAAAATGAAGGACTAGTATATTGTCTCAGAATATTTTAAAGAATTCAAGATGAAAGCTCACACTTGTAGTTACTTGCTATGCTATATACTAATAAAGTCAAATTCTCACAAAAATACGAAATCCCGATGAATACTCACCCTTGGGATTAGCTAGAGTAAGCATTGGGTGAAGCCAAAAGCTTAAAATATGCGAATAAATAATTACCACTTTTCAAATGTTGTTTTACCACAGACTAAAAATGGAGTACTTTGTCCTTGGCCGACGTTCGTTCATTCCATTTTCTGGCAAGAAAAAATTCAATATTATGGCAATTTACAATTTGGACAGTTTTCACTCAAGAGCAAAAGAATTGCCTAGCAAAATTTTGCTCTTCAAAACGCATGTCTCAAACTTCTGCACTGCCCATGATTGTATATTTGTTCCGTTTTCTATGGATTTTCTATCTTTATGGGACTGATTTGCGATCGTAGACAGTGTAACATTGTGACATCTGAATACTCTGAGATGACAGCTTTGTGTGATAGTATATTGACATTATTTTACCCAAACTATGAATCCACAGCTTGCTTCAATGCTATGTGATAAAACGGTAAGACGAAAACTGTTATTCTGCCATACAGGCCCCAAAAATGGCAACTCTGTTCTTGAATGAGATTTTTCACAAAAAAATTCTTTAGATGCATATTTCATAGAAGAAAAATTGTGAGGTTCTGATTGAACCTAACATTTGTTACAAACAGTGATATACCTTCATGAGTATGCGTTAGACCGGCACAACAATTGACTTTTCTCGGATCACCACTCAATCGCATGGTAATTGGCTCCAGACACCCCATTCCAAATACAAACTTGTTCGGATGCCTTTTTGTGCATGTAAAAAGTTTATACGAATCTATGAATCACACCATATGTGATATTTCCGTAATATCTTACTTTTTTAATGAATTTTAGCGTCAGTTTATGAAATTTCCATGATCAAGCTCTTACTGCATGCATAATGCTTTTTATCTAAGAAATCGATAGCCGCCGGGCCTGGAAGACCCGAGTGCCTTTTTGAGGGTTAACGGAAGGACGACGATTCATCAGACTCTTCCATAGGTGTCGCGGACTATGTAGTTTGGGAGGGTATCAGGTCTAGGATTCGCTCCAAGCAAGCGATACGACCTATAACGCATATTTTATTAGCCCTCAAAAAGGCAAGCGGGTGTCAGAGGCCCGGCACGTTACAATTTTTTAGTTACAAAAAAATGTGTATGCAGTATAAGCTTGGGCATGGAAATTTTGATAAGTAGCTTTGAAATATATAACAAAAAACCTGTTTTAATCCACCTAGAGGTGCAATTGTGCCTTTCTCATTTCCCCAAACTATGATTTAATAGCTGGTTCGTACAATATAACATTATGAAAATGTCTTTCATTCTTATCACACTTGGGAAGTATATATAAGAGAATCTTTTTGCATTCATCGCGGTATCGGTTTGAATCGGAGTTTTCTATGTGATCGCACTCCACAACCCGTAACTCCGGAGCCGGAAGTCGGATGGAGATGGAATTTAATATCAGTTTCCGGGGACGCAACACCTTTCATTTGAGACTAAGTTGATCAAATCGGTCTAGCCATTTTCGAGAAACCAATATAACCGTTATTCTGAATTTGGATGCTTCCGGATCCGTCGATGGTGGCCAGTGTGGCCAAAGAGACTTTGAATGATTGTTGGTGACCTAGATCTACAAATTCAACAGTTGTGTTTACATTTTGGAAAAAAATCACCTTTTTACATTCATCGCAGAATTCGTTAGAATCGGGATTTGCTGCGTGATCGTACGTATCACCAAATACAAATATGTTAATACGGAATGCTCTGACGATTTTTCGAGGACACGTTTTATAACCCAGGTACACCGATAAAGGTACACTGTCAGAGTGACAGCATACTTTGATGGAATAATGCTAAAACTAGCAACACAGTTATTGCATTGTTGTTTTCTTTCATAATTTGTGACATTTCATTCTAATTGTTTTTGTCCATCTAAATTTTCGGTCGAAGTGTCGTAACAGGGTATCGGTAATCCACCAGTACTACGAATCAGGTTATCCTTCCCTCGGATTTGACTTTTGAGAACAGAACTTTTCTCAGGTCAAACGGATTCTGCGGTCAGGAGAGCGCAACCAGGTTGATGCGCTGTTTTCCGTGCAACTGACCGAGTTCATTGAAAGTTTAATTTGTATTTGGTATCACCCTGTAATTCAGGAACCAGAACTCGGATTCACACACAAATTCAACAGCAGCTGATGGACCTTTCATTTAAAATCAAGTTTGTCAAAATCGGTTCAGAAAATTCCGAGAAACCGATGTGGACAAATCAACAAATTTTGTTTTGTAACCATACTCTTCAACTCGTAATCCGGAACAAGATGTCGGTTGAAAATGAAATTCAATAGGAACCTATGGGAATATGATACCTTTCATACATACATACATATACACAGATATTTTGCGATCTCGGCGAACTGAGTCGAATGTTATATGAGAATATAAAATATTTGAAAGTCGGTTTTTGGAGCAATTGCATAACCTTTCTGTATGAGAAAGGCAAAAGAATAATATTTAATTAGCTTAATCAGCATGAGTTCAATGTTATCTTCATGTGAATATATTTTGAAATGTTGGTGGAATGGGTTTGAAAGTGGATGGAATGGGGGGTTAGTAAAGTGGGAGTGGAGGATGCGTCTGCCTTCCATTTGAGACTTGGTTTGAGAAAATCGGTTCAGTCATCACCGAAGAACCGATGTGACTTTAATTGTGAAATATGCCCGGAATTCCGGAATCGTTCATAGTGGACAATATATTCAAAGAATGTTTGATTGGCAATCTGTGAACTAGATCTGCGATTAGAAGTAATTTGGTGACCATTTCAATAGTTTTTAGCCTCTGAGGTATTACGATTGTGCCGACTTATATGGGAAATTCCAGTGTATCCTTACTAATACCCGTGTAACTCCGGAAGCAAGAGTCAGAACCGAATGAAATTCAGCAGCAGTCAATGGTATTACTGTGTCTTTGGTTTGAAATCAAGTTTGTAAAAATCGGTAGAGAATTCGTTGGGGAATGGGTGTGATATTAGCTTAGGAACTTGGCGGGTTCCCCGGGGGCGTCATGAACCGTCATAGGTGGCCAATGTGGTCAAAGCTGCTTTGATTGATCATTAGTGATCCAGACCCGCAAACTAGAGTAATGTTACATCAATTTTAATAGGTTTTACATCATTTGAACATCATGGTGGTACCAGTTTATATGGGAATTTGCTGTGTGACCGCACTCTTCAACCCGTAACTCCGGAACCAGAAGTTATATCAACTAAAAATTCAATAGCAGCTTATGGGAGCGTTATACCTTTCAGATGAAACTAAGTTTGCGAAAATCGGTTCAGCCATCTCTGAGAAAATTGTGTGAGTTTAAATGACACACACACATACACACACAGACATTTGCCGATCTCGACGAACTGAATCGAATGGTGTATGACACTCGGCCCTCCGGGCCTCGGTTAAAAAGTCGATTTTTACCGAGGGGAACGACACTCCTCGATTTGTTTATGAAATGAACATAAAATTTATATTTCTGAACGGATTGATAAAGATTTACATTAGTTAGTTCGAAATTGATTCGCTTTTTCATCATTGTCAAAAAATAGTTTCAAATGGCCGAAGATGGTTTGAAATGTGTCATGAAAAACAAAATGAAATGCTCGAAATTCACGTTTTGACAGCTACAGTGCTCGATGAAACCAAAACAAAACATTTCCAGCAGCATAACTGCATGACAAAATCAAAACAAAAACATAAATTTTGTTGCCAGAATTATTGAAAGATTCAAACATTAAGTATACAGAGCTGCCAGTTCCATCAAAATCGTCGAAATTCGAGCAAAATTTGCTTGAGATTGGATAGATTTTTTGTAATTTCTTCGATTTTTCTTAACAATGCTCGATTTGTTAGAAAATTGTCAAAATTTTCTAAAATAACCGGAAAAAGTACGAATTCGTGTAAAACTGAACGAAATAAAACAATCATTCTGAAGTGACGTTCCCCTCGATTTTTACAGTGATTGCATAGCCTTTCTTTATATGAGAAAGGCAAAAAAGAATTGTGAAATTTTCATCTATGGAGTGATGCGCAGCTATGTTTGAATTTTTTACATGCACAAAAAGGCAAGCCGGGCCTGGCAGGCCCGGTGTGCATGCATTATTTACTAGGAATACCACGAGTTTTATACATTAATATTTATCTAAAAAAAACATTTTGATGAGTTCATCTTCATATTAGCAGGAATTTTTATCATGTTTATTTTATCTTTTTACCATTTCTTATAAGAAAAAATCTTGAAAGTTTGAGCGAATTCTATACATTTCTTTTATAAGAAATGTAAAAATAGCATACGATAATGACGTGTGTCATATTTTTTTGGGTAAATACTTTTATTTCACCCACTGTGGTCTACTTGACAATTATTTGGATACAACATATCCTAACTCTATCGTTATTGTCTATTTTTGTTGTCTATTCTTTGTGTTATAGTTGTCGTAATTATTCAAATTGTAGGATCTAAAAGCAACAAAAAATTGAAATGGCTTTAAGACGATATGCCCATGTTTTCAATCGTCTCAAAGAATCTGAAATAATGGAAGAAATTCGAGCAAATTCAACAGCAGACGATTCCGAAACTGATTTTCAAAGCGAGGAAGAAGATGTGAATGATATTGCTTCCGACGATGAATCTGATGCAGACTCGTAAGAAAAATCTGAATATGTACTCCGGTTATGCATCAGAAGAAATTAATAGCAACCCAGAAACATTTATTGGTCGTGTTTAAACGAAATGGAGCTCAGAACCAATCGACAGTCAACGTGATCTTCCGAGTACTCACTTTTTGGAAAAATTGACCTTTTTACATCTATCGCCTTATACGCTGAAATCGGGATTTGCTGCGTGTTCGTACTCATCATCCTGTAATTCCGGAACCGGAAGTCGGATCAATTAGAAATTCAACAGCAGCCAATGGGAACGCTGTACCTTTCATTTGAAACCAAGTTTGTAAAAATCGGTAAAGAATTCGCTGAGAAATAGGTATGACATTATCTAAGGAACTTGGTAAGTTCCCCCGGGGTATCAAGAACCGCCATAGCTGGCCAATGTGATCGAAGTGCCTTCGGTGGGTCATTAATGATCTAGACATGCAAAGCCAAGTAATGTTGCACATATTTTAACATTTGGACATCATGGTGGTATCAGTTTCTATGGAAATTTGCTGTGTGATTGTACTCTTCAACACGTAACTCCAGAACCGAAAGTCGGATCAATAAAAAATTCAATAGCGACCGATGGAAAGGCTGTACCTTTCATTTGAGACTAAATTTGTACAAATCGGTCCAGCCACCTCTGAGAAAAATCGGTGAGATTGTTTGCCACACACATACATCCATACATACATACACACATACAGACATTTTACGATCTCGACGAACTGAGTCAAATGGTATAAGAGATTTGGCCCTGCGGGTCTCGGTTAAAAAGTCGAAATTTCGACCGATTGCATAACCTTTCTATATGAGAACGGCAAAAAGAAGTTTGAATTTAGACGGGCCTGAGAGGCCCGGCTTGCCCTTTAATGTTAGGATTTTAGCTTGCCTTCACAAGGGTTAGGTAGTTGTTTAGTTAGTCTTCGAGTGCACGATGACTCGAAAAAGAAAAGATCTTGTTTAGTTTTTGGTTCTTTTTAAACTCTGGACAGCCGGCTACCGAGAGTATCCTATGTTCCTCAAACAAACGCAATTTGAACTCCACACAGCCGACCGTAGGAGTATTGCCTAGGTAAGCTAATCCTATCTGCGTAAAGGGCCGGATCACTATTTATTGAAACAGTATTTAAACGGAATTTGTTACTTCTTCTCTACGATATATTTATTGGCTTGAAAACTACCGAGTGATAACACATTATACAGGCAAAGATAGCGCGAGATGTTATAAATCATGGAAAATATTTCTTATTTTCCATATCGGATTGTTTTTGGAATACAAGTATACGAGCGATAATAACGAACACTGAAGGGAAATATAAAGGATTGTGAACCTGATGCACGGGCTTGATATATACATATTCTATTCTGGCTGAAAACGTTCTAGTTACAAAGTCATATTCTTGTCATACGCACGTATCAGGCACATATCATCATTAAACCTTGAATCACAAACTCACACGTATCGATGAAAGTAGAGATGGTCGGGATCGGGTCTTTAAACCCGGACCCGACCCGAACCCGACGGGTTTCGGGTCGGGTTCGGGTTTTGTAAACTTGAACTTCTCGGGTTCGGGTCGGGTTCCAGGTTTTCAAATTTCAATTTCTCGGGTTACTGTTTCGGGTTTTTCAAATTTTAAACTTTCGGGTTTGGGTTTTTCGAATTCTCGACCCAGTCTCTTTTTGTAGTATTAACTTTATTTACTTTACTTTACTTCGTGATACGAATAACACATATAATTGTACTAAATTTTCCCTACTTTAAATCGCAAGAATTCGTTATATTTTCTGATGCTCAACTGTTGTATTTTTTATTCATGTATAAAACTTCTTCTCTTCAGATTCGTAAACTATCTGAATTATTTTCTTTTTTAAGCGAGTACTCATGAGAGAGCATTCAACAATAAGCGTTTCGCGTCCAAAATCTCTCTGCGAATTACTTTTCATGATAATCATCAATAAACCTAGTCAAAGTAAATTTTTCGGAAAATATATTGGTTCAAGCAAGAAGAATCTACGGGAAGTAGAGACAATGTATCAACGATGGCACTCATATGGTAATGGTATGCTAGCGCCACTATCAAAACAAGTAGGCCGTTGCATGATTCGAATTCCTTCATGAAAATACATGAATTTCCACTATTTTAAGGAATTAATTTTAAAAATACGTAAACGTTTCTACGTGCAATAATTTCAATTTTTTTGTTCGATTACACTATTTTATACAGTAAAACTATCTGAGAACGAGTTACAGGTAATCAATACTTCTGCACGAGAAAAATATTCACTGAAAAAAATTTGTCATTTTTCACAAAAACAAAAATTTATGATAAAAATTAAAATTACAAATGCATTTAACAAATATCTTCCAAAATGCGACAGTTTTCGAGATACATATTTGGAATTTTGCTCCAACAAAAACAATTAATTCATGTAATTATGTCCTTTTTAAAAGTTATTCGCGTTACCCCAGTATAAATTGTCGAAAGTCTAATGTTTATCGTTTTAAAGACATAAAAGATGCTTTTTCAGTGTATTTGGATCATGGAGAAGCTTTTAATAAAAAAGTTTTCCTAACAACAACTTTTGACATTTTTTATAATTCATACTAATTTGCAGTCAAAAGTACAATTTTATTTTCGAATATGATTCTAAACGCCATTTTAAATCAAAGTGCTTCTAACAAAATTTTCTGAAATGTAGTAATTGAGATATTTTAAATTTTGTTTTAACAACACAATTATTTTGTTTTATTATTATGTTTTATTATCAACAACAATTAGTTTTTCGTAAGGCCCATAACATTTCCTATAACTTTCCCATTGACATCAGGCGATATTGTAAACCATTTGAAAGCTATACAAAAGCAACCAAAATATAATTCAACTATATAGTTTAATCATCAGACCTTAAGAAGATAAAAAATTTCGGGGGGGGGGGGGTCCGGATCCCCAGAACTGTTCCCTTGGATCCGCCACTGGTGACCACACCTTTAATCTCCACATTGTGAATAGTAATAGGAACACGATACTATGTATATCGTAAAAAGAATACTTCAAGCAGTACCGTAAGCTGGTTTCAACTCGTTTGAGACTATACGCTTATCTGAGTGATTTTTTTTATTTCATTCACGATCCAGTAATGTTTTGTCAGCTCTCGTCCAACAGTTGAAGATTTATTATAGGACCAAATGTATACCACACAAGTATCAGCCGACACTTCTCATTTTCACAGCAACACACCTAACCGCATATTCAAATTTCTTTACAAAGATGTAAGAAAATTGAGATGTGAACGAAACAGTAATCTGCTAAAAAATACTGGCTGGATGGATTATTTCGCACCCACCACCATGTGTATGCTATGTGGCCCAGGGTGGCCAGATAGAATTCCTTAATATCGGTAGGGTCACTAAAAGTTTATCGGTAGTTATCGGTAGGCCGGGTTGTTGTCCCAAAAACGTAGTGTTGACATCGTTGACATAGAATTGTAAAATACTGAAAACACATCTCAGACCAAATCCAACCCAAAAAAGGAAAGTTGAGTAGGATTGGTCCAAAATCAATAAAAATCGGTAGTTTTCGGTAGGTATAACAAAATATCGGTAGTTTTGCCTTGGTCGTCTGTGAATCGGTAGGGAAGACCAAAATCGGTAGGACTACCGATAAATCGGTAGGTCTGGCCACTCTGAGTGGCCTCGACGATTATGGGTTGTTATTCAACTAACAAGACAAACCTATAAAAAGAGATGCTGATAACTGGGCCCTACTCTCACAGTTACGTCACTCAGTAATTAGAAGGGAATTTTCTCTTAGTCACTAGGTGACGTGACTCTGAGAGTGGCCAGACCTACCGATTTATCGGTAGTCCTACCGATTTTGGTCTTCCCTACCGATTCATAGACGACCAAGGCAAAACTACCGATATTTTGTTATCCCTACCGAAAACTACCGATTTTTTTTTGATTTTGGATACATCCTACTCAACATTCATTTTTTGGGTTGGATTTGGTCTGAGATATGTGTTTTGAGTATTTTACAATTCTATGTGAACATTACATTTTTGGGACAACAACCTGGCCTACCGATAAACTTTTAGTGACCCTACCGATATTAAGAAATTCTATCTGGCCACCCTACTGAGAATAGGGCCTCAGAGGCATACGAACTAACTAGTATGTTCGTTTTATTGTGAACATTACCCAAATCCACAGGACGCTCCCATACTGATATTAAAAGCAATATCATCAAAAAAACAGAATTACACTTTAGGACTATTCAGTTTACATAGAAACTCTTCTTGAAATGCTTCTTTTTCAGGACGTTCCATTGAACAATGAAGAAAACAAATCACACAGTTTCCACAAAAGATATTTATTTCTTGACTGAAGCCTTCCAATAAATTAGAAAGTAACTATCACATTGCAAACGAAGAATCGCAAAACTTCTGACCTGAAAAAACATTGCTTCGGAAGAAGGACATTAGTGAACTACAATGCTCTATTTTTCTACTATTTTTATGTCAAACAACAAAAAACAATGATTCGGTGGCTATCAAACACTTCGTAATACTATTTCTATATACTCTCTCAGCGAATACCTGCACATCAAGATATGCTTCTTACTATTTACAAACTCATTTTACCTATTCAGTCCGACTTTGGATATTTTGCACTTGAATCTCGATGCGTCTAAATAAACTCTAACCCTTCAAACTTGTAGTTTGTCGGTATTCTTGTTTCCGGCATCAATATATCGCCGTTTGTGCCGAATACACTGATAAAACTGGACGTTTTACCATTTAGCTCCTCAGTTGACAAGGCTATAATAATCCGCTCGTCTGTGTTTGGAAGAAACTTAAAGCTCGAGAAGCCGTGCGTCGGAGAAACGTTACTCCGTTTCAATTCCAGTGGTTTAATGGAATGGAATGACTCGTCCGCCGTGATAAGATAATTGCATCCCATATGCTCGTCTCGTGTTTCATTGTAGCGCTCTTTTGAACAGCGCCTCGGCAAAAAGAACCATCGCCTCGATTCGCTTGACCATACGCCGGACTCGTGAATCATATAGCCAGGCCAGTCAATACCGATAGCACTACGGAGCGCTTTGAAGTTGGTTGACCAATCGAGATGGTAAACCTGTTGATTAAAATATTCTACCATCAATAAGCATGACTTAGATAATTAATGTACGTACCTCTCCATGTACTGTAACAGCCTTCACAAACATCGGATTGTTGTTCTCGAAATCACCACCCGCAGTGGTCCACTCTTTGCCCATAGAACCAACGTACAGAACTTGGTCCTTTACGGTAGCCCATTCTGATTTGAACCCTTTGCTCGCCTTTCCATCACCATCCATTAGCAGCAGCCACGGATAAACCTTGTCTTGGTCGATCACGTACACCAATCCGGTTCGATCGTCAAATGTTAGTAGTTTTCCATTGAACACTACCAGTTCAGACAATTCCATGCCGCGACCTGTTTGGAAATTGAATAAATCAAATGATTTACACAATGTAATGTTCATTTATCCCTTTACCTTTCAACGAAAAACTCGATCTCAGCTCTTTGGGTTTCGTTTCATCCCACGAAACTGTAACCGTGCCCGATGAAGGTACATAACTGAGATAACCCTTCATTAGATAACTGCTCCAAGCATCCTTCCCTTCGACTCGTGAACTAGTATCTAAATCGGCAATGATTCCTATCCGATAGGTATACATCCCGTTGCTTACAATGGGACTACTCAGCGGGTATGTGTGATTGTATAAAATCATCGTACTTTTATCCAGATCGTTGATGCTTGGTCCGCTAGATAGTGGTGAACTACTAATAATGTACACTAGTAGAACAACTATCGCGCCCAGCACTGCTAATGGCCAGATTAAATGCACTTGCAACCGGATGGTTCGATTGCCCAATCTGTAGGAGGGTGGAGTTCGCAGCGCCTGTCGCCAGTCCCTTAGGTACATTCCGGTGTCGATTATGGTTGCGCCGTTGGCACAAGTCGACGATGTGGATGCGAGGCCCTGATTCCCTTCCAAATCCCGCTGATTGAGCCTACTGTAGTTGTACTTTTTCATTTAGCTCAAAAACGTTGAACTTACTTGGAATATTCTTCGCCCAGCTGGTAATAAAAATGACTCGACGATTCAACGAGTGTAGATGTATTACACTATTTCACCCATGCTTAACATTCACTTACTGTTTGTAAATACAGCTAACGGACATATTAATTTAGTGTATTAAGACGTGATTTGTCTTGTAAATGAAAATTGTACACTATTTTTATGAAATTTTTTCCACCTCGCGAATGCAAATATTCTGGCCGAAGACGAGCAAAAGTAAATCAAAACCAAATCGTGTCTTTGCTGTCTTTGATAGGTTCGTTAAATGTCAATGCATGAATAGATCTGGGAGATATTGGCATGGGCCGGGTAACTATAAAGTACGATTCGCACGATACATCCAGGTATCTGCTACGCCGCCATGATTTCAAAGCCAAGATCTAAAACGTCGCGTTAAGGTCGATCCACAATAAACATAATCGATTTCATTCCACACAACTTTGTGATGGTCCAGCTCATTTAATTTGTTGGTATCATGGCGAAAAGTTTTTGTTATTCACTGACATGTTCAAAACAACACTTTTCTTCACTTTTCGGTCCATTTTTTTCACTTTTCGACAAACATCTAAAGATCGAGTTATACCGTACGGTATATGATTAGTGCAGAACGAGCTTCAAGCAAAATGAGCAGAACAATCTGAACTGTCAGTGGGGCCCATAATTTGTCTGCCCGCTGAGATGTTGACTTATGTCAGTTCAATGCAAACGGGATAGGGGTGCCATATACGGGGATACATCAGACTTCCGTCACCTGTGCGGAACGTCAAGATAAGTTTCGACGGCGCCGATGGTTGGGTGGTAAGCGTGACCACCACCCACCCCAGTTGGTCTGGATTCAATCCCAGTCGAGGTCGTTGAGATTTTTCAGAGGTGCGAAAAATCTGAGGTCACGCCTTCCTTCGTAAGTTCCAGAAAAAAGTACTGTGAATTTAAAGGAAATGTGTATTATTAACAACAATTTATTGGTTTGTTCTAGGGCTTATGCAGATTTCTTGTTGAAACAACAATTATTTTTATTAGTTACAAAACAAATTAATGTTGTTAGCATTTGTGACAGAACGAGACGTCTATAACTAAGAAAAGTTGGTTCAACACATTTTTCGTGTTGAAATCAAAGCAAAACTATTTGTTTTGACAAAGAGTATTACTTGTTGATATAAATAAAAAATGTGTTGAAATAGTTCTAAAGAATTTATTAGATCAAACGTGGAAAATAGTTGAATCAAAAAAATATTTTGTTAATTTTATCATAACAACAATCTAAACAAAAAACAACATAGTTATTTCAATGTTTTCGTTTTGTTGTATTAAACGCATAAAAGATTTAAATCAATGGACGCCAGAACAAACATTAGGAGCTGAACTATAAGACTACGTGTTGATTTAAAGCAGATTAAACGTTATGTAAGCTGAATAAAACTTTCGCTGAACTATTTAAACATTAACAGTTTATTCAGCCTATTTAAAATCCAGTATTCGCCAGTTCCAACTAGGCTGAACTATACTGCTAATAAATGTAATAGCGATAATATTAAAGCTTTGATTCAACCATCTTAATTAGACTGAATTGCGAGTTGAATAAATGATGCTGTTACCAATAGTATTACCTTTAATCATTAAGCTGCACTACATGTCTTCAAAAGGTTGTTTCTACCTTTACATTTGCCGTTATACCACCTTTGACTTTTAGCTGAATTATGTGTTTAACAAAAGTAATTGTAACTACTACAAAAATTGGCGCGATTAGCAAATCTTGAGGAATGGCAACCGACCTGGGTTCGAGTCCCAATACACACACAATATTTTTTTACTATTAAGTGAAGGATTTTTTTTATTATTTCGGTATATTCCAATTAAGATGTTTTGCATATATTACAGTTAAGGAGCAATAGATCAATAAATGAATAAAAAAAATAAAGAAAGTTTATTTAGTTTTTTTATATCTACTGAGTTTTCACCACGGGAAATACACGATTTACAGTTTTTCAATGTACAAGCTTACCAAATCACACGCGCTCTCGTTTATTTGGCAAAGAAATTTGGCAGGGAGTGGTAAATAAATTGAGGAGATTGCCACCTTAGAATTATAAATGACTTCAATCCATCATTCAGTTACCACCACTTTCATATAACACCCATTTTTACTTATCTAAATGTTTTGTGACAACCATAAATCCTCACCTTGGAAACAAAAACGACTATAATCATCATTTTTGAAATAAATAAATTATCTAATTTAAAATTCCCGAATGTTCTAAAAATTATTAAATAAAAAAAATTGAAATAAAAAAATTATCGTAGGTTGGGATTCGAACCCAAGCCAACTAGGTTCACTCAAATCTATAGAAGGCTACTGTAGCCTTTGTACAGGCTCTATTCAGCAGCCTAGACTTGTCGGTACATTGGTGAAATCTTTAGCATTCGATGTATGCAAGATTGGTGCAGACAGTAAAGTAAGTGCTTAGTATTCAACAGGTTGCTGGTTCGGATCCAGGTACGTGATATGATATCCAACAAGGTAATACAATTTTTTTCTAACTGTAACGTAACACTAATAAAAGAATATGGCTTCCAAAGAGATTGATGGCGTGTGTGTAACTTGAAATAAATGTCTTTTTTAACAATTTTCCTATGATAATTCTCTCAGCTGAATAGCGGTAACGAAAAGGTTTATTGATAAAGCTGAACTGCGGTGTTCTTCAGGCTGTATACGTGCTGAAGAATTGTTCTTTCATGTGTCTTAGTCAGACAAGCTGAATAAATTCTCCAAATCCAGATGCTTAAGGGTGGAATAAACGATATATGATTTCACGTATATTTCCAATGTTCAGCTAGAGCTGAATAAAGAAACTGTTGAAACGTTTATAAAACCACGAAATGTTTGTTGGGGATGTTGAATTAAAAAACAATTCTGTTAGTTGAAATCGTATTTTTTTATTGTTTTAAGTGTAATAAGTATTTAAAACAATGCGTTGTGAATATGGGAGCATAGCCCATTTTGTTTATAATAATTTCGTGTGTTTTTGGAAAGGTCAAAAGTCAGCTACTATGAGGAAAAAATTCGGACAAACCTATACTCACCGCCAATAGATCACATCAGTAGAAGATTTTTGTCTTTCAATTAATTAGTAACATCCATCCTTAGCGAATAACGAATTGTACGGAACTTTCCCTAAAAGAAAATGTTGGTCCAATTAAAAAAACGCGTAAAGTGTATAATTTTAGAGATAATCAAATTGGATTTATTGCTGAGCATACGAATAACTTACTTACACTTACTTGGCACACATTATGTAGCAATAAAGTCTTAGAAATGAATTATAACTTATCCAGCCGAATAGTACCATTGATTGAACGGATCGTTTGCCCGGTACGGGTGACAGTCGTTTGGTTTTCTTTCCCAGTAGATGTGCCATAACGTGATGTTTCAGAGTCTCAGCTTTTCCAGACGAAAGATCGCAGTAGATGCACGAATACGCTTTAATATCCTGATGGACGATCTTGACGTCGCCGAAGTTTGATTCAATAAACAGTATGCTTTAATTTCAATTACTGATTTTGTCGATTTTAGAAAATTACAAATAACTAAACTTGTAAGATTGTTTCAAATGATATTTTAGTTGAGCCAACCTAAAAATTCAGTTTAGTTCAATAAATTCCTTAGTTCAAAATAAAGAAATTTCTCGACTAAAAATAAACTATTTTTAGAATCAAATATTGACAATTATTTTGCGTGTTGCATATAGCAAAAGCTCAAGTTCCAAAGTAGCATGAACTACATGTTCGAATTTGTTTTAATTCATACCAACAATGTAGTTTACTCTGTGGATTTTACTTTTGTGTAGATACTACAATCGTAGCAGTTTACTACCTTTTATTCATACGGCCCAATGTTTCCAATACTGTGATTGACAAAAATATTGAACGTTTAATCGAGGGCGTGACACTCTTTTATAAAAATATTTCACCTGGTTTTATACTTTTTATAACTCCCTATATTTATTTATAATTGTCTATAAAAGTTATAACTGTATTCGAATCGTAGAAAGTTCGAAAAAAATTCGAACACCCGTTACCATAGTAGCCTAGTTACCGCGAGTGATTATAAACAATGAAAAAATGGTTTTGGATAAACAAGAAATGGTAAGTACCCAAATATTTTATATAATTCTGGGTGTTTTTAGTTAGTATCCAGCTCCAGTTACACCACCGATCCTATTTAGAATAGTTGTGTCACTGGAGCTGGGCACTAACTAGAACCAGCAAGAATTACGGGCTCATTTACTGGCTGGACTTACTCGGACTTACCTGCGGGGGTTCTCCTGGTTTAGTATATCGGAGCCATACACAAAAACGCAGCTTTGTCAAATCCCGATCTTGGTTTCTACAAGTTCTTTACCTCAAAACAGGTCTGTCTTAACGCCGATAATAATTCAGCCATCCCAACCGCAACAGCAGCAAACAACCACAATTCCAGCATTCTTCAGTAACATTTCACAGCAGCACATTAAGATTTTCCATCATCCGACCAGGATATAGGAAAAACTATGCTTCTGCCACAGAGTTTGAATCCCGATTCTGCAGTTCCCGCTTCTATCTCCGATGCCTCAATTTGATACTAATCATCAGAATGACCGCTTCAACAACATCGTTGGCTTCAAGTTCTGCAACCTAATCAACTTCGCGTTTTTCCAAATATTGTCGACGTGATTCAATCCTCAACTTATGTAGCAACTTGCTCATCCACTTCGAGCTTCTCCTCTAAATCGGACACAAGATCGCTTTGGATTTGCAAGAAACATTTCGTCAAAGGTTTGTATCATAATTCGTTTTGTTTCTTTTATTTTATGAGTAACTTTTACAGGAAGAACTGCGAGTCCATATGATTTTGCTGATGTCGAGTGGGTTCCAAGCCTCTGCTTGGATACAACTGAAAGTTTCCTAAATGTAGTAGATGCAAAATTTGAAAATGTAGATAATAGTAACTTCCTACGGCAGAGCCAATATATGGATATGGAAAAACCTGTCGTCTATGTCAAGAGAACATTGCCCTGATGTCTGCACTGCATCCACTTCCATCACCCTTGTAGAATCGTCGTTTAAAATGGCTTAGTAAGGAAATTGCTGGTATTCAACTACCTTTCAAGACTGAGTATACAACAATTTTGCATATGAGCTATGTCTAACAAAACTAGAAGAGTTTCACACTTGGCGTGAACGTCAACAGATCATCGACTCTTTAATTAGAACGTTTCGGGAGAACGAAAAAGACCGCCGGAATGTCCCACCAATACCAATCGTGTCTTATCCCATTGAACGACTAATGGAAGATTATATGGAGGAGGTTCTCCCGTTAAACTCGTCTAATGGAGAACGTGGAATAAAGATTAAACATGAAACGATATCAACGATACCTGAACGAGATGAACAATTTGATCAGCTGAAGAATGAAACTTTTTCCGCGATAGAACCTTTTGGTGTAGAATTGGCTCGAATTGATACTGATGTTTCAGTGGTTTCTCCCACAGAGATACCTTTGGGTGGAGAAAAACAGATTGATCAGAAAGATGCTAAAAAATTAGGAGATAAATGGTGGAACTAAATCCCAAGAAGAGTCGAAGGTAGTTGTGGAGAGCACGATTTATGTATTTATGGATTGTTTTTAAATACGTTTGCAATACAAAAAATGTGCGTTCTAACTTAGTAAACTCATTGCTGAATACTAAATCGTATGCCATTGTCTCGAAAATTCTGCATAGTCCACCGATAGAAGTTGATATCAATTTCGTAGGATTCGTTGCGGGTATCAATTTTGACGGTTTTCTTGTTTTGTGTCATTGTTTCAGCAGATCTACCACCAAGACCTCGGCGTCTTATCTTGATTTGACAATTGATGGGGGGCCCTATTCTCACAGTCACGTCACCCAGTGACTAGAACAAAATTTACTCTAGTCACTAGGTGACGTGACTGTGAGAATAGGGCCCGGGATCAACTATTCCCTCGTTCCTAGATCCTAATGACCAATCTTCTGAAGCTACTTGAATCCCAAATTGCTTTCGTCGATTTTCTTCCCCTTAAAGTCATCTATATGACCCGGCGGTCTACAGTTCCGTCAATTTCTTTACATTCGACGCTTTCGTTGTCTAGATTGACGGATTGCTTTTTCCGCTGAAAGAAAAACAAACACTGAAGATTTTTTCTCCGGCATTTCTCGACATGTGAAGCTGCACATGCTTAAACTTACTGGAGTATTCCGTTCGCAGTAGAGCACCGCTGTGAGAAACCTGATCTTCCGGTCCTTTCCGTTGTACTTCGGATGCAGCAACATTCGAAGCCGAAACGAATGTTCGCTGAAGTTAATTTCTTCTGGAAGCTCGATACTTATTGGCAACCCCGTCCAATAGCTGCTTAAGACGTTCCATCGTCTCTGGGGAGTAGTGGAAGTGTAGTAATTCTACATACACAAACACTGAGCAAACATACGAGTTCGTCCTCCGGAATTCAGTGTTGATGTCGTTCCATGAAAATACGCCGAAGGTCCCAATGTTCATCCAGCTCGTAGCGCGTTCTGTAGACGTCGATGTTTCAATACAGATTGGTCTTCGGTTCGGTATTTTGCGGAGCATATTTACGGCATTATTTCACTAAAGATTTTTCATTTCTTATATCGGACAATCAAACAACACGTAAACCACAAAATGACACCCGTGGATGGGAATCATTGTTGGATTGCTTATACCTGCTACTCCATCACAAGTAGTTATTCTTCTGCAGTGTAATCAGGTCGGTTTCGGTGCTTTGGTATGTGACACAAGTACAAAGGCTTCCGTTTTCATTGTTGGATTGATATTTTCGTTTGTCGATCGATTTCAATTGAGTTCTTGTCGCCCGAACACTTTCTTATGTGGTTTTCGTTTGAAGCGAAACTGAGTCAGTTCCTAACCCCAACTGCTGTCAAAATGTATGAACTGACAGCAGTTGGGGTTAGAACCTGACTCAGTTTCAGGTTCAAGCGAAATCGCCATTAGCTTCCTGGTTGAAAACAATCCCATTTGATTTTGCCGTCTTTGTTTATTATTTTCCACCAGCTAGTGATGTAGTGTTTGTGTCATGTGCCGTGTACGTACATGAGCCGTAGAAAAGTCTATTCAATAATGTCAACAATAATAAATGACAGCTCATAAATCCACCGCACACTGAGAATATGTTCGAAAACAAGTTCGAAAATTCTATGGTTATAAAGTGTATAAAATTATAATGTTGTCTATAATTATACAAAAACGTTATAATTGTATAATATTTTATAATTTATTGGAAGTGTCACGCCCCTTGCGTTTAATATTACGTTCACACTACGAGTTAAAATGTGTTTAGAGGCTATCTTGATGACAATTTTCTATTTACTAATTATTATAACGTGTTTTAACTCTGTAGTGTTAACATGATGTACACTGAGAAACAAAAATATGCATGGTTAGCATACTTTCTATTTCCGTCTCTTTTCTTCTGCTGTGATTTTTATGCATTTTCATGCATATACTTCTAGTAAGCATTCAATGAGTGGATACACCGAATATGTCCAATGCATAAAATTTACAGCAGAAGAAACGAGAGGCAGATAGAAAAGTATGCTATCGATGCATAAATAAAATTCAGCGTGTAAGGGCCGCTATTCAGCTTTTTGCTGGTGGCTGCGTTTTCAAATGCGCACTCTATTTTGACAAGTTGTCTGTACAGTGTCAACTTTCACAACTCGTCAGCAGTGTCAATTTTGACAAACGGTCTCATCAGCCTTGAGTTTCACGGCTATCATGTATCCTGCTTATTTATTTTCTTAATAAACGTTAAACGTCAAATTTAAAATTTGACGCCTTTTTCGATGATTTTAATTGCTTCGTGAATTTATTTATAAGCATATTCTCAGCTGTTTGAAAGTGTCGAGAGAATTATGCGATTTGAACCTCTGTTCTTACCAAAATTCATCACATGAAATGACTAATAATAGCACATGAAACTTGCTTTTAAACTACCCGGAAAAGCATCTTCTAACGATACAGTACCTAAACCTAGACCTAAACGATGTTTGTTCACACCTGATTTTGGATACAAATTTGTAGCAAAATTTAGCACCAAGAATTGACAATTGGTAGCTACAGCTGCAGCTGCGTTTACCGAAGAAATCAGTTGCAATCCACCTGTCTTGTTAGTTACGACTAGATTGAGTATCGCTGATTGGTTTTCCTCCGCATGATAATCGCCCAATTACATTATAAGACTGATTAATTGCCATATTGGTTGACCGATTTTTGTTTGCCGATTGCGAGTAGCGAATAGTTTTGAATAGCAAATGTTCTGTATCCACATTTCGAGTTGAGTGCCGCTGTTGAATGGGACTACAGTTGACTGTGCGAATCCGTACCGAAATCAGTTTAGTTTTTCAACTGAAAAACAATATTTTTATTTGACGTTCAATTTTAGTTGAGAGCAGAAGTGAACGCCTACCACGATCAAAAAATTGAATCTGAAGGACGGTTTGTCAAATTTGGCAAGACTGATGATTTGTCAAAATTGACATTGGACGGACGACTTGTCAAAGTGGGGTGCGCATTTGGGGACGCAGCCACCAACAAAAAGCTGAATAGCAAACCCTGTATTCTGATACACCTATATATAAGATATTGCAATGAATCACCGCAGCCTGCGCATTTTTATCGCCGAAAGGACGCACCAGGGTTGCCATTATGTCTAATTTATTTAACCAACTATTTCTGCACTCCGCTCAAGCAAAAAGAATAACTAAATAACTTTACATCAAATTAAACTAATACACAAGTTCGCACATAGTTCGAATCGGTGGGAAATACACAATAATTTGCCATAATAAATATGTAGTATCTACATTGAGGATGGTTTTCATTGGTACAATAAATTTTTCGCTATTTACATAAATTTTCAACGCATATTCAGTTTGAAAATAAAAAGCTTATATTTTGAGTATTTTTCTTGATTAGGTGATCAAGACATTTCTTTGAAAAACTAATTTTACCATTATTAATTTCTTCGTGTAACTAATTACGCATTTCGAAAAACATTTTCTTGTCAATAGACATCTGCGTTTGACGACTCATTTATTTTGCTGTGCTGTTTTCGGAGTGTTTGTATTCTGGTTGCAGCTGAAAATCGAAATATTGAACTTGCGCCTTTTGCTTTTTTCCCTATTTACAGAGTGGACAACTAATGCGCATCTTGTGTACATGTTAGAGAATCAAGTTGCGCATCATCTACGCCAGTTGCGCTTTAGTTGCGTACGCTGAAAATAGGAGAAAAACCGAAAGACGCAAGTTCACTATTTCGATTTTCAACTGCAATCAGAATATTGTGATGGACTCCTTTCTTACCGCGAATAAAACAATAGACAACTTTCCAGCCTATCTATAAAACGTCAGAAGTATAAAAAACAGCTGATCAGAAACGAATCACGTAATGAAATAAAACTGAAATTATTAACTTACTAACAATAGCACAGTTTAAACAGCCTGTGTAAAATATTTCTTTGCCCAAGCTATAAATCCAGATTTATAACGGTTCATTAAACTTGATTTAGAGCTGGGTGAAGAACTCAACCCCTTGGGTGTAAAATAATTAAATGTTTTAAAATAGCAAAAGTTTTAATAATCCATGCATTTTGTCAATTTTGGAATAATTATAAAAAACTGGTAGCCCTGCAGCCGAACGAAAACCGTTGTAAAACGATCGGTCCACTTTCCAAACGTTTCAGTATGCAACATAAAAGGTTCGCAGCTTCGGTTTTTTCCTCATTCTCTGTTTGGAAAGCGTCCTTGTTAGCTGCTCCGAATTGAGTTGAAGTGAAGCGTTCTATTTAAAATAACTCAAGTTTTTTCTGTACTAGTGAAAAACCAACATTCTTCAAAATGGTAAGTACTTGCATCGGGGTTTTTATTTATAAATTTGTAGTTTTTTTTTAATTTGCAAAATGAAAGTTTTTGTTTAAATTCTACATTAAAAGGAAAAGTCCACGTCATCGCTTGACCGCTGGTGAGATGCCGGCATCTGGTACCGGAAACATGTTTCTTTTTTGTAATTATTTTCCTAAGTTTTGTACTTTTCTAACCAGTTCGAAATTAAGAAAATTTCATTATTTTCAATTACTCGAGAATATCGGTGTTTTCGCGTACCACGCCCAGTTGTGAGTCATTTTCATCCCAATTCGGAACTACCGGAAGGGTGAAAGTGACGCCATTTTGATTTTTTCTTTACCCATCATGCGCATAATCAAAAAAAAACTGCATGGCATGACTCACTTTGATCGATATTTTTACGGAGTAACAACGCCTATCTGGGCAAAAGGTCAATTTGCTGTTTATTCATTGCGAACCGATCTTTAATCAGATGAGGCTAGAGCAACATTTCCCTTGAATTATTTGGTTCTGTCATTTCTATTGGCGAATCATTATATAGAGGGATGAACATACGTTTAGTCGCATTAGATAGAATAGAAACGGTGGCTGGTCATATTTCTAACGGTTTTACTTTTCCTATTCACAGCGTGAATGTATTTCCGTACACGTTGGCCAGGCTGGTGTCCAGATCGGTAATGCCTGTTGGGAATTGTACTGTCTGGAGCATGGAATCCAACCGGACGGTCAGATGCCTTCGGACAAAACCATTGGCGGTGGAGACGATTCGTTCAACACCTTCTTCAGCGAGACTGGTGCAGGAAAGCATGTTCCCCGTGCCGTCTTTGTTGATCTGGAACCGACCGTCGTAGATGAAGTACGTACCGGAACTTATCGTCAGTTGTTCCATCCAGAACAGTTGATTACTGGCAAGGAGGATGCCGCTAACAATTACGCTCGTGGTCACTACACCATTGGAAAGGAAATCGTCGATATCGTCTTGGATCGCATCCGCAAGTTGGCTGATCAGTGCACTGGTCTGCAAGGTTTCCTAATCTTCCACTCGTTCGGTGGAGGTACCGGTTCGGGTTTTACTTCTCTGCTGATGGAGCGTCTATCCGTCGACTACGGAAAGAAATCCAAGCTTGAATTCGCCATCTATCCAGCCCCACAGGTGTCAACCGCCGTGGTCGAGCCTTACAATTCCATTTTGACTACTCATACCACCTTGGAACATTCCGACTGTGCATTTATGGTTGACAATGAAGCCATCTACGACATCTGCCGACGCAACTTGGACATTGAACGCCCTACATACACCAACCTGAACCGATTGATCGGACAGATCGTATCTTCGATCACTGCTTCGCTGCGTTTCGATGGTGCCCTGAACGTCGATCTGACTGAATTCCAGACCAATCTGGTACCGTACCCGCGTATCCATTTCCCGCTGGTAACCTACGCTCCAGTCATTTCAGCAGAGAAGGCCTACCATGAACAGTTGTCTGTAGCTGAAATCACCAACGCATGCTTCGAACCGGCCAACCAGATGGTCAAGTGTGACCCACGTCACGGCAAGTACATGGCCTGTTGTATGTTGTACCGTGGTGATGTTGTCCCCAAGGATGTCAACGCCGCCATTGCTACCATCAAGACCAAGCGTACGATTCAGTTCGTCGATTGGTGTCCGACCGGTTTCAAGGTTGGCATCAACTACCAACCACCAACAGTCGTTCCCGGAGGCGATTTGGCCAAGGTTCAGCGTGCCGTCTGCATGTTGTCCAACACGACCGCCATTGCCGAAGCTTGGGCTCGTCTGGATCATAAGTTCGATCTGATGTACGCCAAGCGCGCCTTCGTCCATTGGTACGTCGGTGAGGGTATGGAGGAAGGTGAATTCTCCGAAGCCCGTGAAGATTTGGCTGCTCTCGAGAAGGACTACGAGGAAGTCGGTATGGACTCCGGTGAAGGCGAGGGAGAAGGTGCTGAGGAATACTAAAGAAGAAAAAAATACTCGCACAAGATGCCTCACAGACGAATCGCATGAATGCTCATGTGATTCAGAGAAAACGAAATAGTTGAATAAATTATTCATCAATTAAAGTTAATTTCTTTCAATTCTCCCCCATCCGTCCGAAAAGTATTGGTTTCGCTTGTTTGGTTTATATGGCTTTCTATATATATATACCGTTAATAACGGTTGTTTTTGTCTGGAACATAAATTTAGGGCAATGAACTCGTGAAAGTAGACGGTTTCAAAAATAGCACCTCAGCTTCAAAGCGGACTACACGAGTAGAAAAATATTGAACAATAGGGTCCGTTCCTAATGCGATTTTTGCTTGAGGCGAAGCTTTTTCTAACCCCAACTGATGTTAAAAATGAACAGACAGCAGATGGACTAAGCACTTAATTTAGTTTTCGGGGGAAGTAATGCGCATGTAACAAACGACAAAAGTGGCCCAAAATTGTAGAACATGTTTGAGTGAATCGAGATCTTTTATTTGCGTAATGCGTTGGCATACGTTGGCTACTCTGCTGCACATGCTTTGGGCCAGGTTACGGCGATATTGGGAGGATGAAGAACATATGTAGGGTAGACGAGCCCTTATTCATCTCATTAGTCAGGATGTCATAATATTTCGTTGATAACTCGACTTAGAGACACTGAATTGCGCTAAAATAGGTTCCTAAGAAGCAGTACAGTTAAAATTTTTGCCTGGAAAATGTAAAATAACATGAATTAGGGAGCAGTAACCTTATTTAGGTATATTTGACTCGCTAAGGAAAGGCCAAAAAACACCAAACTATCGTGTTGCAAAACAGTAACTGTATGTTTTTAATTTTTCCGTTTAATTACCTACTGACCTCCAACTGAAGACAGGTTGAATAATGCAGAATAAGGCTCATTAGGAAGTTATCATTTGCATCTAGCAGCAGTTGTATATTTCCCGTTTTATGTTTTCTCATTCTTTCTAGCATGTGTATATACTTGCTACTTTGCCAGTTGAAGCAATAATTTAATCGAACATGATGTCATCTCCTACCGCGTATAATAGTGCGTTTGTATGGTTTGTATCAATCCCGTAACCATAGCGCAAAATTTGCATTTACATTTAATGAGGAGAACACTGATGAGGTAATCTCGTTTCACTTTCCAGCTTCTATAGGAACATGCTCAAATGCGAACGAAAGTCGCCAGTTTGTGGTGACACGGGTGACACCCACACGGCAGGAGAACAGTCATCGTCTCCCACGTGTTTGTTGTCTTGGTTGTCTTGCCAACTTCTATTAAATCCATAAATGGGCGTGTTTGTGCGACGAGTGCTGCTGAGTACGCCAATGACCATATTAAATATTGACTGACTGGTTTGCCACGGTTGGCTTGAGTGGCGGAACGCACATGGCGTCAGTCGATCCAGAATTGGGCTAGGTTTTGAGTTTAAAAACGAAATGTCCACCGGTTCTAGCAACAGCTGATGGAAAATTATCGTTAGTTATTCCATAGCCTTTGCGCAAAGCCGTTAAAGAATGTTGAGTGTCTGTTTCGCTAGTTTATTGTCAGATCACCAGTTTACAGGACTAAATCAAGTCTAGTACCAAATAGATTCCACCTATTTATCATTTTCAGTGACATGGTGCAATTTAGTCATACGTTATAGGTACTTGAGTTTCAAAATTACCAAAGAATTTGTTTATGTCAACCATCCCAAATCTCACTGAATCGACAGTTTGCTGATAAAGGAAGGTTTCATTTATTCATACGCAAACTTACAAATAGCTCGGAGGCTTACAATCTTAAATAACCTTCATTTCTACCACGGAACACCAACACCTTTCGAGCTGGCTTATGTACTCTATATTGTCAGAGTTTAAAATCAGTACGATTATCGCCAGAAATGTCAAACTCGTCCACAAAACCAAGAAGCATCTGGAGATGATATAGTTTCTTTGCACACCAGATCTTCATTTCGTTCTTTCGAGCATTGTGTTGAATAGTCCATGTCCGTTTTAATGATGAGTTGCGCGCATGACAAACGAGTCACATAATGATTATAACATCTGGCCAGTCTGGCACCTGAAACACAGTTTAACTCTTTCTTCTGCTCTATTTCGGAGCCTCACTTGGTCCATGAAATGGCTCGACCTTTGAGTTTTGATGTGTCTCTGGACTCTTCTCTTGCTTCTTGTCTCCATCTATTACGTCGCCAATTAGCTCACTTTCCAATGAGTCGCTTAGACGCTAATTCCATGGTTCATTTACTGCCCACAATTGCAAGTTAGTCCCATGTTCTATGGGATTCTCTATCTACACTGAATGACTTGCGATTATAAGCAGTTTAGCTCCCAACGTTATCGAAATCTACTCCAATATTATTCTCTCGGTAGCGATGTCTGATTCGTGAGCCAATTAGCTCCTATTTTTGTCACGGTATGGTCGGATAGTCCACAGCGGTAGATTTCTTCTGATTCCGATGTTCGTTTCCGCGAGCCATTTAGCTCCCCTCTGTGTTCCGTTCTACTCGATCAAGTCCCCGGCGGTGGATCTAGCCTACTCAAAGGGCCAGCCAGTAGGAGTTGGGGTCTGTGTAGCGATTCCGGGTGGAGGGTAGCTTTCGGTTCACTGGCGCCCCAACGACCCACGAGCTACCCAGAAGAGCGTCGAGATTCGTCCGGCAAGCTATCACATTCGCTTCTAATCCCACCGCTTCTCCACGAGTTCCCGATAGGTGGAGCTCTTGATCCTTGATCCGCCTATTTTTCACCCTTTTTAGGACCGCAGAGTATGTCACGCCGTCGTTTGCTTTGACGACTAGAGCGTTTCTCCAGGCGCGGCCGAAGGTCTTCTTTGTTCTTTTTCTTTGTTACACGGGTGCGTTTCGGCTTCGCCTCATCAGAAACCGACACTAACTTTTTGTCGGAATAGATTAGCGCCGGCTTGACGCAAATCCCTCACTTTGTGCTTCAATCGAACGACTGATCAAACGTGATGTCCCGTCCGAGCAGCAGTTCTGTTTATGCCGATGAGACACAGTGAAGCCGAAACTTGTCTTGGCTTAGCAGGCCTATGCGAAAGCACTATGCTATATTTCACCCTAAGGAGGGAAATTGGGTAAACACCAAAATTTCTCACAAATATAGCATAGTTCTTTTCTTCTTTTCATCCTTTTCTTTCTGTTTTTCCTCCTCTCTTCTACGGTTCGCTATTCACTCTCCATTTGTCGGTTGTTTCATTGTCCTCCACTAACCTTCTTGGGCTTCTTCGGTTCCTCCTCCTCTCTTGGTGTTTCTCTTACTCTTTTCACAGAACGGGAATAGCGGTCACCCTTCGGCGTCTCATAGGCTTCTGCTTTCACTATCTCCGTGTCTTCAGTGTCTTTTCGGCGTTTTCAGCTCTCTCCAGTAACGCCATCTGTTCGTATTCGGCTGTTGCTACGGCGAATTTGATTCTAATCACTAGACCCGCTCTGTCCGTGAACGTTACTCTTGCTTTCCACGAATTCATAGTTTTGCGTGTTTTGCCTCAGCCTGAAACCTGAGTTATCCTTGGTGTCCCATTGGTTTGTCATCGCTCGTGCTCGGTATGACCTCCCTGGGCTGCCCTCGTTGCTGCTGCTATTGCGATTGCATTTACTGTTGCACTTGGTCGTTTCGCTAAGTCGGCGACTTTGCTAGCCCACCCTTGGAGAACGGGTTCACCACACTTATTTTTGTTTTTGTCTTTTTCCATGCATTTTTGGGTTGGTACCGAGAGGGCAAGGGATGTGGTGAACTTACCCGGTGTTACATTCGCGACGGCGAAATTCTCGCTTCACCTTTTTCTTCCGCTTGTCCGAACAGAGTGAATCCGCCGTACGCGAAAACTGTCTGCTGTCAACTACTTTCTCAATATAACATTTTACCCGTCATTATTTTCAAGTCACCAGGCCTCCAGTATTTGTTTCGTTTTGGTTCAGCCGGTGTCAAACCAATCTTGCTGGTTTTTTATCTTAAATACGTTTATTTAGGCCCAAATGCTGTAGCTTAACGAGGCCGATTATTCATTTTTTTAATTACATGTCACATGTTAGTGGGGGAAGGGAAACCCGTATTTAGGGGCGGCTTGCTCCCCTCTTATATAAGTAAAGGAAAAAGGTAGGTAGTGGGATACATATTGTGTAATTGACATCGTCGTTTGCTGATTGATATTGTGGCGGATATGCGCATTTTGTTGTAGTGTTGTAGTTTCCAGCCTGTAATTGCAGGGGCGAGGGGAGGGTCGATATTTCGGATAATTATTGGCAGTCTATATCATCTGCATGTGAGGTATGTCATGATGTTCTGGATAGAGGGTTATCAAGAAGGGTAGGCACCGACGACTCGTGAAGCAATGCCATATTGTAGATACAGGGATAGGTTGGTGAGATTCTACTGTGAATGAGAAAGGGGAAAATGTATTAAACTTGAACATCAATAGTTTTCAAAAAGATATAGATAAGAAAAATATAGGGGTGGTCACGGCTTGCTAGGACGTCCCGGACTGGCACATAGGGTGATCTACCTCGAGCCCGAAGGGAATCTATTAGTTGAGACCTGGCAACACAGTACTCTGCGCACAGCCAAACAACATGCTCGATGTCGTGGTAGCCGTTCTCACAAACACAATGATTACTTTCAGCAAGCCCTATACGACGGAGATGCGCGTCAAACGAGTAATGGTTGGACATGATCCTTGACATCGTACGAATATAGCCCCGGTTCACATCCAACCCCTTAAATCAAGCATTCGTTGATACCTTCGGGATAATGGAATGTAGCCACCGAGAGATACTGAAAAATTCATTGAAGCAAATTGGTCTTTCGTAAGTGTCGCCTTCTAATGCGCCCACCTTGGCTAAAGAGTCCGCCTTCTCATTGCCCGCAATAGAACAATGTGACGGGACCCAAACCAAGGTAATCTGGTAAGATTTTTCAGATAAAGCACTCAGATATTCCCGTATTTTCCCCAGGAAATACGGTGAGTGCTTTCCAGGCTTCGCCGCACGGATGGCCTCAATGGAGCTGAGACTATCCGAAACGATGAAGTAATGGTCTGAGGGCAGGGTGTCAATGATCCCGAGAGTATACTGAATGGCAGCTAATTCTGCGACGTAAATTGAAGCAGGATCATTGAGTTTGAATGAGGCAGCAAGATTTTCGTTGAAGATACCGAAACCTGTGGACTAGGGTGTCCCAAAATGACATCATGTTAAAAAAGTCATCGGGCTCACTTCTTGAATGAAAGGTTAGGGTATTGGGACCATTTTCTTCTTCGGAGTGAGTTTGCTAAAACGCTTCCTACTGGTGGCGACTTTTGATTTTTTGAAAAATGGGCCGATTTTGGATAAAATTTCAAATTTATGCCTGTTGAAGTGGTCCTGAACTGTCTTAGATTTTTTTCAGCATTTTTTTATTTTTCTGGAGATCCAAACGGAGAAGATTGGTTACTTAGTTTGTACAAATTTGGAATTATAAGAGCGGCAGGGCCATTGAAACTTAGTAAAAAGTGAAATTTTTGGTGTTTTTCAGTATTTTTTCTTCAAAACTGGGTATCTACAACATTTTAAAAGTACAGAAAACACTTTATATAGTTGAGCCGAATTCAGGGGCGTAATTTTGCTGAAGAAAGTGTATTGCTACGGCCAATGGGGTATAAGTTATTTACGTTTTTGTTAAATAACCTTTTGACATTTTATGATATTCATAAAAAATAACACTGTTCTACAAAATACAACAACTTAAGTGGGCTTAGTCCGCATATTATTTTTCGGAAAATGGAAGGAAAATTATGAAAAATGGCGTTTTTCGCTTGTCTCTAGTACATCAGAATCGGTTTTTATGAGCATTTGACGATTGTTTTAAAAAATATTTTCTATACTAATAGCCACCTAGCGGGTTTGAAAATCACTAAAATTAAACAAATATGTCGAGTTAATGACAGGTTATGGCGTATATTTGAAGGCTGAATTGATTAACGTACTTACATTTTGTATATAAAGTCTTATTTTCATGTTAGGAACTTTGAAGCGGAGAAAAATGCAGAAGAGTGAGGTGAGTGTTGAAAAACTGATATTTACTGTTTAGATCACATAATTCCGAAATAGTCAAATTCGGGGCAAATATCCTCGAAAAAGTTTTACAACAGAATACAGCGTATCTTCTGATACAATCGTTTTGTTGAAGATGTCTCCTAGAAGTAATTATGGAGAATTAACTCTTCAAAAAATAATTAGAGACTTGGCGTCATTAGCAAAGTTATTATTTTTATAATTTAAGTTACAAAAAAAATCATCAGATGCTCATTAAACCTCGTCCTGACATACTAAAGACGTACAGAAAACGTCATTTTTCATGATTTTCCTTCTATTTTTCGAAAAACAATGTGTGGTCAAAGCACATTTGAACTGATTTACTTTTTGGAACAGCATTATTTTTGATAAATTGCTAAAAATGTCAAAGGTTATCTAACAAAAACTTAAATAACTCATACCCAATTAGCCATAGCTGTACACTTTCTTCAGCAAAATTACGCCCTTGAATTCGGCTCAACTATATAAAGTGTTTTCTGTACTTTTAAAATTTTGTAGATACCCAGTTTTGAAGAAAAAATACTGAAAAACACCAAAAATTTCACTTTTTACTAAGTTTTAATGGCCCTGCCGCTCTTATAATTCAAAATTTGTACAAACTAACTAACCAATCTTCTCCGTTTGGATCTCCAGAAAAATGAAAAATGCTGAAAAAAAATCTAAGACAGTTCAGGACCACTTCAAAAGGCATAAATTTGAAATTTTATCCAAAATCGGCCCATTTTTCAAAAAATCAAAAGTCGCCACCAGTAGGAAGCGTTTTAGCAAACTCACTCCGAAGAAGAAAATGGTCCCAATACCCTAACCTTTCATTTAAGAAGTGAGCCCGATGACTTTTTAACATGATGTCATTTCGGGACACCCTACTGTGGACCCGTCGAGAATTGATCCGTCAGTGTAGAACATTTTGGCGCAGTCGACTTGATGGTATTTGTTATAGAAAATATTTGGGACCACTTGTGGGCGAATATGATCCGGAATTCCACAAATCTCTTCCTTCATGGATGTATCGAAAAATACAGTTGGATCAGAAGTATCTAAGAGATGAGCACGGTTGACGTTATACGTAGATGAATTGGTGTTCTGTGCCATGTAATCGAAGTACAAGGACATGAATCGGGTCTGAGAATTAAGCTCGACAAGCCTTTCGCAATTTGCAATCACCAATGGGTTCAGAATATCGCATCGAATGAGCAATCGATATGAGAGGTCCCAAAATCGATTTTTCAGCGGAAGAACGCCCGCCAACACTTCGAGACTCATCGTATGGGTCGAGTGCATGCAACCCAAGGCAATACGCAAGCAACGATACTGGATTCGCTCCAGTTTGATAAAATGTATGTTCGCAGCGGAGCGAAAGCAGAAACATCCGTACTCCAACACTGATAATATCGTTGTTTGGTACAGCCTGATTAGGTCTCCTGGATGGGCACCCCACCATGTTCCAGTTATTGTACGGAAAAAGTTGATCCTTTGTTGGCACTTCTGTTTCAGATACCTAATGTGACATCCCCAGGTACCTTTAGAGTCGAACCATACCCCGAGATATTTGAATGTTGAAGCCTGAGCAATAGTTTGATCCATTAATTTAAGCTGTAGTTGCGCTGGTTCACGCTTTCTAGAAAATACGACTAGCTCAGTTTTCTCCGTGGAGAACTCGATACCCAGCTGGAGAGCCCAAGCAGACAAATTGTCCAAGGTATCTTGCAGTGGTCCTTGCAAGTCGACGGCTTTATGACCTGTAATAGAGACCACACCGTCATCTGCAAGCTGCCTTAGCGTGCAGGAATTGACAAGACATTCGTCAATGTCATTCACGTAAAAATTGTAGAGGAGAGGGCTTAGACATGAGCCCTGGAGAAGGCCCATGTATCTAAATCGTGATGTCGATAAATCGCCATGCGAGAAATGCATTTGTTTTTCAGACAACAGGTTTAGCAAAAAGTTATTTAAAATTGGCGAAAGACCATGCTGGTGCAACTTCTCATAAAGAATGTTGATAGAAACTGAATCGAAAGCCCCCTTAATATCCAAGAATACTGATGCCATCTGCTCTTTGTTAGCATATGCCATTTGAATTTCTGTTGAGAGCAACGCAAGGCAATCGTTCGTCCCTTTGCCTTTGCGGAAGCCAAATTGTGTATCTGACAGTAAGCCATTTGTTTCGACCCAATTATCGAGGCGAAACAAGATCATTTTTTCGAATAACTTCCGGATACAGGACAGCATTGCAATCGGACGATACGAATTGTGGTCGGAGGCTAGTTTTCCTGGTTTTTGGATGGCGATGACCCTCACCTGCCTCCAGTCATGTGGGACAATGTTACCCTCAGGAAACCTATTAAATAAATTCAACAAGCGTCTTTTGGCAGAGTCTGGCAGATTCTTCAACAAGTTGAATTTGATTTTATCTGGCCCCGGGGCTTTATTGTTACATGATAAGAGCTTTTCTAATATCGCGTACACTCGATAACTAGCAACTAACCCGTCGTTCCGGAAGGTTTTATACGCGGCAGCTTTGTCCGCGTACACGTCTGAGCACTCTTTGTCCCACCACGGGTTGGGAGAACGTTTTTGGGTATTCACGTCGGGTACTCGTTTCGTCTGAGTTTGAATCGCGGTATCGAGAATCGAGTTGGACAAAAACTTATATTCTTCCTCCGGGGGAAGTACCTGTGTTGAATAGATAGTTTTGGATATCTCAGCAGCGTAGCTCTTCCAATCAATGTTTCGTGTAAGGTCATAGGGAACATTGATTGGTGTCGATGGTCTTGAACCAGTGGTGATTGCAATTACAATTGGTAAGTGGTCACTACCATGGGGATCAGATATTACCTTCCACTTGCAATCTAACCGTAGTGATGTCGAGCATAAAGATATGTCCAGTGCACTTGCTTGCGCAGGTGGTCTAGGAATCCGTGTCATTTCCCCTGTGTTCAGAATTGTCATATTGAAGTTATCACAAAGGTCTTGAATTGTCGAAGATCGATTATCGTCGTATAGACAGCCCCACCCCGTACTGTGAGAGTTAAAGTCTCCAAGAAGCAGGCGGGTGGAGGGAAGGTGTTCAATCACGTTGGAGAATCTTCGATATCCCATCATGGCCCTAGGAGGAATGTAAATAGAAGCAATGCAAAGATCTTTTCCTTTGATTGTTGTTTGACAAGCGACAACTTCAATGCCTGGCGTCGAAGGGAGGTTGATTCGATTGAAGGAGTAGCACTTTTTGATCCCTAAAAGTACCCCTCCATATGAGTCTTCTCGCTCCAAGCGGATAATGTTAAAATCGTGGAAGTTGAGGTTTATATTAGAAGTTAGCCATGTTTCACATAGGGAAAATGCATCACAATGATTGTAATTTAGCAAGTGTTTTAATGAATCAATTTTGGGGATAATACTTCTGCAGTTCCACTGTAAAACAGTGATCAGATCCCTGATTCCGTCTAATAAGTTAGCCATCGAAGGATACGATCTCTGTAAGGAGGGGCCATTGTTCAGTCAACTGTTTTAAAAATATTCTTACTCTTGGTAGAATAGCAACCAGCAAGCTTTTCAGAGGATCGGTAATGTTGAAAGCTGTGAATATCCAGTCCACAATGTCAGAAAATTTAAGGAATCCCGTTTTAGGTTGAGTTTCTGACTGTAAAATTGGAGCACTTGGGATTTTTGGTGCCCCGCGGAGTGCTGGGAACTCCTGGTTGTATCTCAATTTCCCAAAACCAGGAGGTATTATCTTCGGATTTGCACCAGCACTTCCAGTTGATGAATTATTTTTATTTTGTACCCTTGTTTGGGACAACCTAGGACCTTTACCGAAAAAACTAAACCACACCGGAGAGAACAAAAAGCACTTGTTTCTCGGTACAACGTTCGGTTACGATTGAATCTTGCTGGTTGAATTTTGATTACACATATTCCCGAATCATCAAACTTGACTATATTTAAGGTTCGATTGAGAACACCTCAATAATCTTGGAAGACGAAAAAAGCAGTTTTAACTCACACCTTTGAGAAAATCTTCATGAAAATGAATCAATGTAGTTGGAACACTGGTAGAGTATTACTGATTCATTTTCATGAAGATTTTTTCAATGGTGTGAGAAAAAACTGCTTCTTTCGTTTTCCAAGATGGCTGCTCTCCTAGCTTTCTCAGTTGAACCTTAAACCAAAAATATTGCAATTTCATTCAGGACAACGGAATTTTTACGCATTTAAAAACTGGGAAATCTTAGAAGAAATTTTTAAAACGGGACCCCAGTATAGAAACGTTGTAAGTGTTCTACATCAAAATAACATATCGTCCCATACCTGACAAGAACGCTCCTTCCTGGAATCTGTAATGGTTTTACAATAAGCATGAGAATGTCCGAGCTCGTATATTTAAAAATAAAATTTAAAAATTGTCCAAAAAATGAGAAGCTTTCGGAATTTCAAAAATGACTACCATATCACTTTCATGTTTCGAATTTATTTGTTACTACTAGTATTAACTCTAGAAAATGCGATTTCAAACTTAGCACTTAGTATCTTAACAGTATGTAGTCAAATGTACAAAACTCTCAAGTTCTGCTACTGCAGAATGACTTCTAACACACCCACACAGCTTTTGCAATGCGTTAACACTATTACAATTTTATCGATTCGTTTCATCTTAATTTTAACTTAGCAAAAAAAGCCGTTAAAGTAATATTTGTTGTCGTTCCAACGTAATTATGCGAAGAAAATGTATGCTGAAATTAAATAGGAGTGTTCTACACGATCCTGGACAACTACCGAGATCAAACAAAAATATTGAAATGGACACATGTTTCCAATGTGATGATGCATCAATTCTTCAATCTGAACCTTTGGTTTGCAAATAGAAGTTTGCAATGAATATGCAAAAGTATCTTGGATGTTTGGCTTGTTCGAAATATCAGCAGCTGCCTTGTCTTTCTAATAGACCGAAATGTCCGAATGGCCTGAAGACCTGAATAAAGTAATAAATAATTATAGTAATAGAGAATTTGAAATTTTTATACCTATTTAAAGGGTGGAATATTTTAAAAGAAAGGGTGGTAATTACTACATATTTTTTTACTGGAGTGGATCAATCTGATCAATCAATCTGGAATAATGTTGTTTTTCTTGTTGCTACCAAATCAACACCCGAAAGATAATTCATATCAAACCATACGTTTTGAGAGCAATTGGGCCTTGAAACCGACTTAGTTCAACCTCAAGCACGTACATTTACAAGGAATAAAATCGTAGGTTGTTTAAATTGCATTGTAGCCAATGGATTTTCTATGAAGAATGTAACGTTTCGCTGCAATTGGGTTGAAAGATTGCATTTATCTTGGCTAAAAAGTTCCAAAGAAAGAAATTAATTAAATTAATTCTTCCTATCTTGCAAATATGCTTTTTCTTGGTCGTATTTTTAAAAACAGCTAAAAACCTGACCCGATCGCACTTAAACTAAGCATTTTATGCTTACAAAGATTTGGAAAATAAAGATACTAAAAACAACAGGCAGGGAATTTTGATGTCTTCCAACGCTTCAGATTGTTGCGGAATCTACAAACTACTATTAACTTAAATGAAGTGAATACAATATATTAAATAAGGTACCTAAAACTAATTCATACGGAACTAGTGCCGTACTTCACACTAACGCGTAAAAAATGTGTCGCGAAAAAACAAAGGAACACTAAAAGACGAAATCACAAATGCAAAAAATGATTACCTGTTGCATCACATTCCCGGATAGCTCGATCTTACCCTAGCCGTTTTTTCTTTTTTCTCAACTTACCATACCCCTTACCGTACCAACCGGGTTTCGTACGACACTTTTTAACCATCCCGACACTGGTATTTTCCTTACACGCCAACCCCAGCTTTTCGTCATCGAATTTAGGTCTTTTATCGTGCTCTTCCGATTTGTCCGTTATCACGGGCTGCTTTTCCAATACCGTTTTATCATCCCCACTATCCGACTCCGGTTCACTTTTAATCTCATTCTTAGACGTCGAAGGGACGGGGTCGCTTTCCAACTTCACGTCCTGCAGCGCGCTGTTTGGCGCTTTTGATTCGGTTTCCGTGCTACCAGAATCAGGCTCTACTGTTTCTTCGTCCGAAAAGTCGCAGCACTCGCAGATCACAACCTTACCACGGCGATTGGATTTTACTACAAACTCAGCCGGTTGCGGGGCGTAGAACTGGCAGCCGATCTGTCGGTAGTTTTCGAAGCAGAATTTACACTCTATCTGCAGTTCGCGCTTGATCGGAGATCCTCCTCCATCCCAAAGGTTCACGTTCGGTGGGGGAGGATGAATAATACTATGGAGACCAGAATACGCGTAGTTCACGTCGTACCACTGGGGCAGTGTTGCAGCACACGGCGCTTGTAGCACCTTGCAGTAGCTGAGGATGCGTTTCACTTTGTCCTGAGCGGATTCAGCTGTGGATAAAGAAAATGCTGCTTTGACAAACGTTCATTTGGTGTCAATGACAAACAAACTTACCTCCACCGGCTTGTAGCGGTGTGATGAATTGCTGAATGTAGCTACCGGGTGGGGTGAAAGTCAAGAAACTTCTGACCGGCATGCCGGAGGTCGTTGTAACCGGAGTGGTTGGTGGCGTTTTAAGCAACTGAGCACTACTTGGCGATACGACAAATGTCTGAAGCGAAGGTGGAACTGAGACAGCAATCGGGGTCTCTATTGATTTTGGGGGAGTTAGTGGTTCTGCATTGGAAGAATCTTTCTTTGGAGTCGTCGGCGTTGCGTCCTTCCGTGGTTTCTTCTTCTCCGGGTGTTTGATATTGAGAAAATCAGTCTTCTTTCGAATACGAAAGCTTCGTGTTCGGCCTGGTGATGGCGAGGGCTGATCCTCGGAAGTTGACTCAGGGGTAGGGTGAGCACGCGCTTCGTCATGTTTTTCGGGTGTTATTTCTGGTGTTGAAGTTTGTGAGACGATATCATTCGACCGATTTGGACTTTTATTCGATGCATTGTCTGAACATTCGTCCAATTTAGTCGAATCACTTGTAGCTTGTTCAGTCATTGATTGAGACGTTTCAACCGCTGTTTTTTCTTTCGATGGTTGGATCGAAGCAGTCAGAGGGAATTTTGTCGGTGTTTTGAATGCCGGTACCACAGAAGGAACGTTAGGGGCCAACACCTTGGTTGGGCTAATTGGTAGTGGCGGGGCGGTTAGTAGAACAATATTACCACCCTGATTCCCTTTGTTAAGCACGTACGCTATCGGAAACCGTTGAGCGGGATTTACTGGGATCGCTTTTGGGGCGTTATTGGTTACATTAGAAGAAATGATTGCTGGCATTCCATTGATCAGTAAATGTGGCGGGGATGCAGTGCCGTTCGTGACTAGCGGAGCCCGCCAATGAATACCGTTTGAAACTGGTAATGAACTGGGCGTCTTCGGGATATTAACAGTTCCCGTTCGAATGCTTTCTTGTTCTTTCTTACCAGGAATATCGGGCTTTGCGCAACTAAGACTTGGTCGCAACGGTGCGGCTTGTGTAGTCATTGGTAGTCGCAAGTTTTTCATACAAGCAGTTTGAGGTATCAACAGTCGGGGTTGAATGGGCTGCTGACCACCCAAAATTATTCTGCTCGCAGCTAGAAGCTTGCGGTCAGGTTGGTTGAGGATAGGAGGAGACACGACATTTTTGCTGTTGCTGTTGCCAAGAATCTTTGTTGGAACGTTTCCAATTACCAGGGGCTGAGCTGCAGTGGCCGTAGTTACAGTACCTGGATGCTGTAGCGACATTGGCAGTTGGAATTTTAACGGACTGATAAGCGTTAGCGCTGGAGGACAACCATCCACGGATTTGGGAGCGCTTTCGTACAAATGAAACACTGAGCTGTGGCTGAGGATAACCTTCACAGTATTCGGTGGCTGCGGCTGAGTGGCTGGTTTTGGTGGTGGTGTTGGCTCAATTGCGGGATCTGAAAAAATTCAAAATATATAATCAAACTACGCGTTTTGCCTATGACACATACAAAATAAAATTTCATAAACAATTTATCTCATGTGTTGAGCTTTTGCTGTTTCTTGTATTATTTGACTTGAAGTGAACTAACTGTTTTAGTGACGTTTTGGTGGTATGCAACGAGGAAAACAGATCGAAATGGTGAGTTAAACCAAATACATATCTGTATTTGGTTAAACTAAAGCAATTATGTGAAAAATCTCCCCAGAGGCAGGATTCGACCCTGCAACCCTTAGGACTCCGGCCAAAGCATAAACTTTTTTTGCTATCCCTGGGCTATGATGACGCTCCAGGAACAAAAGCAATGAATTAATTATTTAATTCGAATGATTCGATCCAGTCATACGAAACGAACTAAAATCAGACACATCAGACACTAGACGATAATAACAAGTCTGTCTGGGTCTCGGCAATGCGATAATCACGTGTTCTTCCTGGGAAGTTATCATAACCCAGGGATTGCATTAAGGGTTTGTACATTGGGCAGGAGTCCCAAGGGTTGCAGGCTCGAATCCTGCCACTGGTTTGATTTTTTTGCATATAATTGCTTTCGTTTAGCTTACCTCTTACGAAGGATCGTAAAAATTCCTCGAGTACCCATCAGTCTCATGAGAAAGCGACGCGCCGAGTGCAGGACTGACACGAGCTCTCGGACGTATTTTGATGGTACTGCGAAAACGATAACTGTCAAAAGGAATTCGACAGACCGATTTCTGCTTCGATTGTTGATTATTAAATATTAGTGAATTTTGAATTGAATTGCTAAACGATACCTTTTCCAGCGAAGTTGTGGTAATGGATATAGACGATAAATATAGTCAGTAATGTTAATAATAAGTTTATATTTGCAGTAGTGTGTTTTGGTCAGGTAGCTGTCAGTGGAAAATTTGTTGCAAGAACGAATTAGAGTGATTAATGTGACTGAATTAATGCGAAGAAAACAACAAAATCAATGAATGCCTTTGACTTCTAGCATAACAACCAGAACGACCCCAACAAAACTAGAAGATTGGTCATGATGCCAAGCACACGGAGGAAGAAAACCCACTGCCAGGCTTGTGTCGATGCGGATACAGATATCAGAATGGTAAGCTGCTGCCATTGTGAGTCGTGGTGGTACTACAGTTGAGAAGGTGTCAACGACAGCATCGCAAAGCCAGACCGTGCCTCTACACAGAGCGACACAAGTTCCAGAACCAGTTCTGCAGAGACCAATGCCAGTGCCAGATCGAGGTTGGTTCAACTGCAGATGGACAAGCTGGAATCGTTGAAGAAGCTAGTGCTCAAACGTCTGGATTTGGAACATGAGAAGCGAGAGAATGAGTTCGCTGCAATGAAGCTGCTGTAGCTGTGGAAGTAACTTTCCGGATTCGTGAGCAGATTGAGTTGGCAAACGAGGACGATGACGACAGAAGCGCGATTTCACATCAACGCTCGCACAGCAAAATGTGGTAGTGGCCAGGGTTGTTAAAACGATACATTTTTCACGATAATTTATCGGCGTTACTCGTTAACGATAATGTATCGTCATCGGAAACTCCGTTAACGATAATGTATCGTCGCCTTCATCGTCATCGTCGATAATTGTATCGTCGTATTCATCGTCATCGTCGGTTCATCGGTTATCGCGATACATTTTGCGTTACTTTCCCGTTTATTGGAGTTGAAGTTGATGCGGTTAACTTTCAATTTTTTAGAAATAAATACCTATTGAAGGACTTGTTGTTGGCAGTTGAAAATCAATAGTTTTGGACATTTCCTATGCACAGCGGAGTCCGACGATGCGTCAAAATGATTTTTTTCAAGTTTTCGGGAAAGTGTATTATATTGAAGGGAAAGTTGTTGGCAGTTGAAAATCAATAATTTTGGACATTTCAATACGCAGAAGGTCGATGTGTCAAACTAGAATTTTTTCAACTTTTCGAGTAAGTTGGTGCACGGAAGAGTCCCAGGTGCACAGTGTTTCCAAGCGGCAAAAGGTGATCAAAATTATTTTGACCGTGAAGAAAACACATTTTGAGCTATTGTGTAATTGTTGTGTAATTATTTTTAGCGCGAAAAAACATATTTTGAAGAAACTACTAAACCACTATTATTAGGCCATTCACAATTTAATTTAAACTAGAAGATTTTGGATTTTAAAAAGGACGTGCATATTTCAAATGTTTGATTTCCTTTTCTAGTTGGGAAGCTTTTAGCCCCCTCCTCCGTTTCTTCTCTCCGCTATGTTACAAGATGCTTCATGCTTTCTTCTTTTATCCTTAAATATGTAGTGTAATTTATGAACGGCCTCATAATAGAGTTTTAGTCGTTTTTTGAATAAAGTGAAGACCCGTTTTTTCAGCCCCCAGGCGAATTTTAGGCTGATAAAACGATGACATTGACAAAATCGGCACATATTTTTTCTGGTTTTGAAGAGACGAAGTCAAAACGCGAACACCTGGACTAACATATTTTTTTCTTTTAATAAACCGCAGCGGTTAAAATATTCTTCTTTAGTTCCTCGACAAAACCTCATAACCCGTTCTGATTATTTAGTAAAAATTTCCCTTAAGGAGGGCTTACAGTACAGTATTATTATTTTTGTATATTTTGCATCTCTAAGATAAGAAAAATATGCTAAAGAATGAATTTACTCGAATTTGACTTGAAAGTAGGCTAGAGCCCACCAAACGATTTTGATAGTATTTGTTTTACAGATTCGTATTAGTCGTCGTCTACGGCGTCGTTGCGGCTTCCATACCAAAATATTGCTTTTTGAACACTAAAACATTCGATAACTTCTAAGTCGTAAGAGATACAAATAAACTTACATTACAAAAATTCTGTATTTTCTTATGCTGAACAAAATCTTGCGACATTTCGAAATTTTACAAAATTACCAGGAAAAGTTTTTTTTTTAAATCACATAGTCTCTTCAGCGAAGTTAATACTTAAGATATTCTCAACAACTTTGCCAAATAAAGTTTTTTTTTATTTTCATAAATGACCAAACAAAAACTTGCTTCACAGCTTTAGAGGGATTAATCACCGAACTAAAACTTTTCAAATGCAAAAAAAATACAAATAAACTTTGCAGAAGTCACTATAGATAAAATTGTTTTTCGTGGTTCAATGAATTTCTTTCACCTCTTTGCCACTTTGGAAACACTGTGCACTGGTGGATCCTCCTGTGAAGTGAAAATGTCCAAAACTATCGATTTTCAACTGCCAACAACCTGCCCTTCAATATAAAAAGTTCGCGAAAAGTTGAAAAAATTCTATTTTGACGCACCGACGCACAGTGGGGCGATAGTGAAAAAAGACGGTCAAAAGTCTTTTCTGAGTTTCACAGATGTTTTCATGCTATGATGTCTTCAGGAAAGTTTCCTAGGACTACATCCTACATCTTTTAAGATAAGCACCTTAATTTTTCTTAAGGTGCAACTGTAATTTAAAAACAAATTTTTTTTAGCTCGGTGACAATTTTTTTTTGCGCGGAATCTTATAAATTAATTTATTTTGAACAACTTTGATGAAGATATCCGCCATCTATATATTTTTCCTTAAGAAATATGTACGTTGCACCTTAAAATCAGTTTTTTATCTTTCTCTTCTACAACTTAATTTTTTCTACATTGGTATGTTCTAGAAAGTTTTAGATATCGTCAAGACACATTACTTTTCTGAAGACTCCAATGATGTATGACATGTGTTTCGGGATTAAAATCGTTTTTTTCTCTAAAAATGGTCATTTTCATTACAAAATTTCTCAAAATTGTGAAACATTGTGAACCAAAACTCAGAATGATTAAATTCACCATGTTATGTAGTATATGTAAGCGAAGTATAGCAATCCGGACTTTTCGGGTTTTTTGCTTTTCATGCATTCTTTACTGCATAATGTATGGATATTTCGCAGTATCTATAGAATGCCCATTAGTAAATCAACACGTCATAATACAGAATACTAAACTCATTGCAAAATATATCTTGCGTGTTTTTTGAGAAGGGCCAATAAGCATGCTGTTAAAATTCACTTTGAGAGAAAATTCCGGAAAAACCGTAACTGCCTAGAATGGATGTTAACATTTTATGAAAGAGAAATGTTTTCGCTTTTTCTGTTGGAGTACATTTTAATAGGCAATTAATGGTTTGACCAGAGTTTCCTCTCAAAGTGAATTTTGACAGTATGCTTATTGGCCTTTCCTAAAAACACGTGTGATTTCTTCTATTATCAACAATTAACATGTAAATCAATGAAAGTAAATGAAGCAATAATTATACATTCGAAGGACACTCAAATTGCTTTTTACGCGGGTATATTACATGCTAAAAGCAATCCAATAATTAATAGCATTAGTGTTATGAATATTTTATTGTGAATTATTGAAAATAAAAGAAAATACACGTCAAAGCAAATATCATTTAAAATCACTCTCAGAGCTTGAGTTTTGTGGATTCGTGAGTTACTGGACTGCTGACTCTTACGAAGAATGAGAGGGATAATGCCAAAATTTCATAATCTTTACAAGATTTTAGTTTTAGTTTTAATCATTCAATACAAAATACTTCTAATGTATAATTAGTGCTTTATACACTTTCACTATTTTTACATGATGATTGTTGATAATAGAAGATATATTTTACATTGAGTTTAGTATTCTGTATTATGACGTGTTGATTTACTAATGGGCAATCTAAGGATACTGTGAAATATCCACACATTATGCAGTATAATAATGCACAAAAAAGTAAAAAACCCGAAAAGTTCGGATTGCTATATTTCGATTACATATACTACATAACATGGTGAATCTAATCATGCCGAGTTTTGGTTCACAATGTTTCACAATTTTGAGAAATTTTGTAATGAAAATGACCATTTTTTAGAGAAAAATCGATTTATATCCCGAAACACATGTCATTCATCATTGGAGTCTTCAGAAAAGTTATGTGTCTTGATGATATCTAAAACATTCTAGGACATACCAATGTAGAAAAAATTAAGTTGTAGAAGAGAAAGATAAAAAACTGATTTTAAGGTGCAACGTACATATTTCTTAAGGAAAAATATATAGATGGCGGATATGTTCATCAAAGTTGTTCAAAATAAATTACTCTATAAGATTCCGCGCAAAAAAATTTTTTGTCGTCGAACTAAAAAACCTTTCTTTTTAAATGACAGTTGCACCTTAAGAAAAATTAAGGTGCTTATCCTAAAAGATTTAGGATGTAGTCCTAGGAAACTGTCCTGAAGACATCAAAGCATGAAAACATCTGTGAAACTCAGGAAAGACTTTTGACCGTCTTTTTTCACTTTCGCCCCACTGTGCGACGGTATATTGAAAATGCCCAAAGCTATTGATTTTCACTTACCAATAACTTCTTCAATATAATAAACTTTCCCCAAAAGTTAAAAAAAATCATTTTGACACATCGTCGAACCTCCTGTGTATTGAAAATGTGCAAAACTATTGATTGTCAACTGCCAATAACTTTTCCTTCAATATAAAACTCTTGCGAAAAGTTGACAAAAAATTCCATTTAGACACATCGTCGGACCCCCCCCCCCCCCCCCCCTGTGCATATAAAATATCCAAAACTATTGATTTTCAACTGCCAACAACATGTCCTTCAAAAGTTATTTTTTTCTAAACATTTGAAAGTTTACCGCATCAACTTCAACTCCAATAAACGGGGAAGTAACGCAAAATGTATCGCGATAACCACCGATGAATTATCGACGATGACGATGAATCCGACGATACATTATCGTTAACGGAGTTTCCAATGACGTTGACGGGTGGTTAACGTTATCGACGATGACGATTAATTATCGATTAACAACCCTGGTAGTGGCGGAGTGACCAGTACGAGGTTATGAGCTGGACTATGATGAGACCCACGGAGTCAGCAACTAGGGTTGGTCAGCAGATGGAGAATACAATGACATCCAGGGCAGGAGCTAGTCACGAGTGCCGTATACTAGCAATAGCAAACCGTTTTGGATAGGTGGAAATATCCACCTCAACCAGTGTTAGAACCCGTCTTACCGATTATAAGTGGTATGCTGTTACCTACACAGGTACACAGATCTCCTCTCACACTGCCCAAGAATGAACCGAATTCTTCAAGTATGCCCCAAGAAATACTCAAATCGGTCTATTCTAAATAGTCTGTCAAACAATCCGATTATTGTTGGTACGGGAGTGAATGCAAACAGTGTTGGAATATTAAGACCCAAGCCCGGGAATATATCGCAACTGACACCCATAGCCAATAAATCGGAGCCGGTTTCTGTGCCATCTGGAGGGTATCCGATGCCGAGGTCAGGATTCGAACCGTAGCCCTTTTCGGGGCAACCTGGAGGACATCTACCGCAGATGTCCGCTGGTCAATCGTTACCGGCACCAACGGCTCGTTTTCATCAGCTTTCGGAGCGCCACCAATGCCAGGAATTCCGACCGGTAATCAGGCGGACAGCTAGGTTAGAGCGCAAATCCGTTGGCTAAACTACCATTATCATCATCTTCGCAATGTAGAGTTAGTATCATTGAAAACGTTGGCACAAACCGCGTATTTTGATTTGCAGAGCAACTTAAACACGTTGTTGAACGTGACAACGCAAGAGTTAAGATTTCCGTTTATATTAAAAATGATTATATAGATGTAAGACTATATGACCTATCACCTCGTACCGTTCCTGAGTTAATTACAAAGTGCATGTCGCTATACAGAGAAGTTGCATTCGTTACACCTGATACTTGGAGAAACTTCTTCCCGGGTACTCCTAACGGTGTTTTTGTAGTACTTTTTTTATTTTTTATCCCTTTATGGGCAACTAGGGTCGAGGGTGGTTGCTAACGGGTTTCATACATCCTTGACCTGACGGATGAAGCTATGGTGCCTTGAACACAGGCAACGCAGATCCAAAGCCATCATTGAAATGATAAGTTCTGCGTTTGAGATGTACTTCCCCCAGTTACCAGACGAAAACCTGTAATTATTGCGTGTGACATTGTATATAAAGTCTAATCAAATACAAATTTGTATTTGGTCTAATGATGAGTCCTGTGGTGGTGTGTGCGTGGAAGGTGCGAGTTTTTGCGTTCGAGTCCAGGGGATAGTGTGATCGCGAAAGACTCGAGCATTTGTATGTTAACGAGTTTGTCGCTTGCGCTGACGTGTGTATAACTTCGCGTGCAGAAATTCGAGTTATAATCGTGTGGCCATTCGCATATTCGCATGTATTCTTGAATGATTGCGCGCGGAACGTGAGTCTGATGCTTTATTTTTAGTGCTAGATGCGAGAAGAGTCAGTTTTCCCATATCACTAGAGTTCCCGGTCATGTCGCCATGGAACGTTTTTTCTAGTGAGTATGAGCGTCATTGTTTGATTGGTCCAACTGAAGGTATGAGTCTAGGCTTCTATTACTGAGGGTAGACTTCCGAACTTGACCGATTCATGATCGCACGAGCGGTGGGTTTGCTTGAATATGTGTAGATGATTGCAATTGCATGTTCGTGTTTGGGGTTAGGTTTGTGTAATCGCGCAGGAAACGAGTGTTTGTACGTTTGAAATGGGAGCGATTGTGAATGTACACTGAAAAAAATCCAAACGTTAATTCCATTTGCTTCAAACCGCTTAAAATTCATATGAAGAAGAAATGCTATTGTTATTTCGCGCACACATATCTTCTATGTGTCAACTGTATAAACTATGTATGAACACACATAAGTTATATGTGCATATTGTTATAGAATGGGGTTTTATGTGCCCAATAGTTATGAAATGTGAATGTAAGATTAATATTTCTTGTAAATACACACATTAGGTTTATGTGCCAGCAAATAGTGTCTATATGCCTCCGTTAATTGCAAAAATCTATGTGTAAAATCAATAGGCATAACGTTTACTTTTTTTTGAGTGTATATGAGAGAATGTGCAATTAATTGTGTTAGTGAGTGTTAGTAGGAATCTGATTTAGGATATAGTAATAAAAGGGTTTAGAACATGCCGAATGAAGAAATAAGATGCAAAGAGATTAACTAGAAGTGTATAAATTGACCGATATTATTATTGGTATACATCAGTAGAGGAAAAGCAAACTAATAAAACTACAACAAAAATAGGATTTTATCATACTATGCTGACAGAGAATGGATGATTCACGTGCGTCGGTGTACTAATTGTACCTTAAGTTACCAATTCAATCTTGCCGAATGAATAGAATCGAATGTACATACTGAACACTGGATTTACTAACTATTCTATCATATGCGCCAGTTCTACATCCATTCCCTGATCCAGCTGTCACAAATTCTCAGACGAACACACACAGATAGACAAACGACTAGCACATAACCATTGTACACTAGTACTAAACATTAACTAATAGGTTTCTTCTTCTACATTTCTTTATTTATTTTATTGACCTGTGCACGATGACGAAGCTGACCAATAAATCGACACGCAATGACCCCCACTGCGAGCTGTGCCTACAAACACTACCATTAAGCTGTTGAACAATGTTTGCAAACACAGCCCACAGAAAAAGCCAATCCACGGCGATCCACCAGCCTGCCTCGCCAATGTGCACAGGCTATTGGCTGACTGTTAGTTTGGGCTGGTGCGGAGTATGAAAAAACACAAAAAAGGCCCATAAGCCCTCTCGGTCTCCTCGATGCACCACTATCGAGGCGTAATGCAATAACCATCTGAAAGCTGTTGTCCGTCAGGTGCTGCTTAATTATGTTTGCAATACCGTCAACTACTTTTTTTTTTTGAGAGTTGTCCTACTGGAGCTGTAGAGCTAGGTTCTCGGAAGGGCTCCCCGTCAGAATCACATACTACAATTTGTAGATGAGACAGGCAATGTCGCCCAATAAAACACTGCATCAGGCCAATTGTAGCGGGCCGTGATTCTGAATGTGATATTCATTGTACGGTTCAGGTATGTGCGGGCGTAGGGACTCGCGATCGCGTGTATCATCGCGAAGGGCTCGAACATTTGTACGTTAACGTGCTAGATCGCGTGTGCGTTTGTATGTCGCGTGTGCGTTTGTATGTCGCGTACGCGTTTGTATGTCGCGTGTGCTAACGTGTATGAACTTCGCGTGTATAAATTCTATTTGATAACCGTGTGCCTTTCGCATATTCGCATGTGTTCTAGAATGATCGCGCGCGGACCGTTCACATTCAGTTGGATCAATCAAAAAAAAAATAAAGCTCATATCCACTAGACCACGCGTTCTACGGCGACATGAATGGGAATTCTAATGATATGTAAGAACCCACTTTCTTCTGGAATCTGAACCGTACACCAAAAATTAAGTATCAGAAGAATGAAGGCTAAAGATTTCCGGACGTGACCGATTCATGATCGCGCGCGTTTGCGGGTTCGCGTTTGAGACCGCGTTTGTAACGTCGTAAGTACTAAAACGTTCACACAATTGCCAGAGTGTTATCAAGTTTACGCGATCTCGGGTATAGGTGTGTTCGTATGTTGACGTGTTTGTCGCGTGTGCTCGCGCGTATGTGACTTCGCGTGTATAAATTCGATTTTGAAACCCTGCGGCCATTCATATATTCGCGGACCGTCATTCCGATCTTTAGCTTTCGGTGTACGGATCACATTCTGACAGGGAGAGAGTTACCCCATATCACTAGAGTTTCCGATCATGTCGCCATGGAACGTTTTGTCTAGTGGATATGGGAGTTATTTTTCAAATTTATTTTTTTTATTAATTAACAAGGACATAGATTGTTGGTACCGAGGATAGAGACTTCCGGACGATCTCGATTCATGATGGCACGAGCGCGGGAGTCTGTAGGTTGACGCTTGAGATCGTGTTGCTAAGTTTATGAGTGCTGAGATTTTCACCTTATCACCGGGGTGTAATCACGTTTGCGAGTTCGTGGGCGTAGGTTGCTTGGAAAATCGCGAGGGGCTCTAACGTTTGTGCGTTGACGTGATTTTGTAACGTGTGTTCTTGAATGGTCGCGCGAACCGTGAGTCTGATATTGCATTTTCGGTGCGCGGTTAGAATTCTGGCAGAGAGTGGGATCGTTTATATCGATAGGGTTCCCGGTCATGTCGCCATGAGACGTGTTGTCTAATAGGTATGAGCGTATTTTCTTAATTGGTCCAGCTGAAGGCATGGACCTAGACTTCTAGGATCAAGGGTAGACTTCCGGACGTGATCGATACGTAACCGCGTGCGCGAGGGCTTTTTTATAGGTTCATGCTTGAGACCGCGTTTGAGAATGTGTGAGTGTTAAGACGTTCACTATCACCATCTTTGTTGACCCAGCTGAAGGCGGGTGTATAATGGCAGTATAGGACTCGAAAAGAAGAAATAAAAGACAATATATGAGAGACGTAATAGATTAGATAGGTACAAGATACAGCTGAAGTTATGATCATCACATGAGACATACATTAGTACTTCAAACACTACTAATACTTGAATAGCCAATCACCACACATAGCACATCCTTTCTCAATTATCTATTTGTTATTGGTTGATTGTTGGTTATGAGCTGGTAAATAGAGGAAAGGTATAGAACAGAAAAAAGGCTCATATCAGCCCTCCCGGCCTCCTCGACACACCACTATCGAGGCGTATTGTAATCAACATCGTGAAGCGGGCTTCTTATATAAATCAAATCCTCAGTAGTCATAATGTTTGGTGGATTATTAACATGAGAACTAATTAACCTTTAGTAGTAGAACTTGGTGCAAATAAAAACTAAAAAGAGCGAAGGTCCTTATATTTAGATAACTCTATTGAATCTATTGTGGCTTGATGATGTTTACAATACCGTCAATCCCATCAACCTGCGAGAGGGTGTTTGCAATACCGTCAACTACTTGAAGATAAAACTCAAAACTCACGGAACTACAGCCTCGGTTGTCTTATCACGGTGGACCGAATCGGCAGTAGCTCGTTGCCAGGCTGCCTACTGTCGGTAAATCCAGAGGACTGGCCACTGTTCATCAACGCTTATGTCATCACGACAGAAGCGTGCTGATATAATGATGCAGAGAATTTGGCAAGATGGTAGCGATGTTTAAAGGAAGTAGTACGAAGTATTTTACTGTTACCGGCAGCTGTGTCCCATGATATTGCCACAATTGAGACGCTGTACGGTAGACCGGAGCTGGTAACCCACACATTGCTGCAGAAGGTGCGTAACGTTCCAGGACCAAAGCAATACTGAACGACACGTTTATCGGATACGGCGTTACGTTTAAAGTGGGTAAAGGAGAACCATAAGTGCAATAATGAGATGTTATACGGGAGAGTGTAGCACGCACTCGGAAAGAGAGGAGGTCGTGAACGCACCCACCCGCGATGGGATGTCAGTCGCGGGATTACTGCAGCACTGGAGCTGTCAAGGAAGAAACCGCTTGGTCGAAAAGTTGTCTGAGCCAGTGGAGTGCAGACGGCCCATCGAGATTCAGCCGAAAAGCAGTATGAGTGGAAACTGGTGGAACTAACGTTGGTGGAACTCAGTGTGAATCCGAGAGCGTGTGAACCTCTCAGTTTTTGGACAACCTTCTAGAGGTTGAAATCTTTAAACAATCCCGTTCATTCCGCTGTGATTTCTGGCAAACCCAGCGAACAGCTGGAAAAAATTCATCGTGTGACACACAGCTAATGTTGAAATTGTAAAATATTCTGGCGTTATTGTGTGTGCCGTTTTGCCCGTTCCAGAACCGGTGCTAGAAGTGCGAGGACGAGTGAACATGATGTTAAGATATTCGTAGAGGCTGTTTGATTTTTTCGCTTAAGGAAGTGAATCAGGAATCAGTACTCTGGCTCAAATGGCACGTTCCCCATGTTGCTCGGAGATTTGCGCCTTGCCAAGAATCGTCTTCTCATCATTTCCTGAGGGGAAGTGGTAAAGTTGGGGGTAAGGAAAATAGCGACGCAGTACAATTAAAACAGAGCATTCTGCACCCCCGGAGGGATGCTGAACAATCTGCAGGTGCTAGCAGGAATTAAACTTTCAACCCCCGGAGGGATTTTGAACTTTTATTTAAGCAGTGAGCGGATATATCATCATCCCCGAGGGGATATTGAGATAACAGAACGACAACACCCCGAAATTCAAATTCAAATACAACTAAAACTATAGCTCTTTATCACACTGGGTTAAGAACAATAGCATATCCTTCAGGTATAAAGGTTCATTTATGTATGGAGAACCAAATATCCGGATACGATATTGCATTACAGGGCAGTTGCATATCAAATCATATAATGTTCCGTAGTCGGATTCACAAAAATCGCATGAATAATACTCAGAGCGCTGAATAGTAGCCATGTGATAATTGAGTTTGCAATGTCCAGTTTCGGACTAACATCCGGCATAAAAGTCTTTGTTTGAACGCAAGTTTACAAGCTACGCCAATGGTTGGCATGTTCGGATGCAACCCAAGAGCGAATCTTGTGCTCTATCCAACTTATCGACAGTGGTAGAACTTGTTCTGGACCAACGAAGTCAGCTGCAGCGCCAGCTGTTGCCATTTGAAATGCTAGTTTCTTTGATTTGAGTTCGACATGCGATTACTAATTTCAATCTCGAATCTACCGAATATAGTGCTTTCAGGGCAGCCTGGCTGTAATAGCAAAAATTAATTCTTTTACCGAAAATTTCCTGTTGAAGTGCTGATTGTACGCCACACAGGATGGCAAAGATGCTTGGAATACGGTACAGTATCTACCAAGCGAATGACATTGGTTTAATCTCATTTCATGACAATAGACACCAGCACCGGCTTGGCCCTCCAACAAAGAATCCTCGCGAAGAGAAATTCTCACAATGAAAGTTCTAAAAGGAAAACTACATGTGAGTGTAAGGTCACTGAAAGCAAGTGTATACTCAACCCTAGTAATCTTTTGGGGCCACAGTCTTGTGTGGCTAGTTACACGATCTATTGGGTTACTGTTCCAGAGCCCAGTAACCTTAAGACCGTATGCACAAGAAAGTGCTTCTTGTTTCAGAAACACATGTAGTGGTTTTATGTTCAAGCATGCCTCTAGAGCAGCAGTAGGTGTTGTCGAGAACGCTGAACCAGTCATCGTCATCGAATTTACTTGAGCTTGAGTCCCCAAGATTTGCTGAAAGCCCGTCTACATTGGCCGAAGGCCATGCAAGCTTTCTTGATCCTGAAATCGATGTGAGCTGTCCAATTATGTTTTGAGTCATGAATTACCCCAACGTACTTAACGCGATCGACGATAATAATTTCAGAGTCGCAGAACTGCAATGGACGAGCTTCGGGTGTAATCCTTTGTTGCATGAAAAGTCCATTGATGTTTTATTTAGATTAACTGATAGTCCAACATGAAGACACCATTGCTCAGCAACAAATAAGGATTGTTGCATCAAATCAAAAAATGTGTTAATGCAAATACCGGTGATCATTATGTGATAATCATCGGCGAAACCATACGTGGGTAATCCAAGCTCATTAAGTTTCCTCAACAAGCCATCGGCGATAAGGTTCCATAGAAGTGGTGACAGCACACCACCTTGAGGACATCCGCAGACACTCAGTTTCCTTATCTCTACTTGTCTTAACGATGAGCGCAGATGTCGGTTGCTAAGCATTGCGTGTATCCAGTTCGTGATATATGAAGGTACTCCATGACCTCGTGCTGCTTCCAAAATGGATTCGAAAGACGCTTTGTCAAAAAGCACCTTCAATATCGAGAAAAACTCCTAAACCTAAACTAAGGCTGTTTGATTTTTTCGCTGGAGGAAGTGAAACAATAGCGAACAAATCGAAGGTGTTGAGTGAATGCTCGGGGATAGTCAACCTAGGCGAGCAGCAGAATCGTTTGGGAAGTGGCAGATAATTATCTGTTCTAGCCGAACACCGGAATTCCTGTACCCAGGAAAGGAACGCGAGGAAACCACGACGGATGAGCGGTCTGCACAAATTTCTCCCTTTCCTCATGCACTTTACTTTGCTTTTCGTTTGTGGATCAGCTAGCCTTTTTCTAATTTTACAACGGAAATCTGTTTAATCACCGGGAAGCCAGTGGTCATGAGGCGCTTTTGAGCAATCCAATGCTGTTGTTTCAGTTAGTGGACAATTCAACTCAACACACGAAGCTTGATTGGTCATTGTACAAAGAAAAATGCAGGTAATTTTCCTAGTACATGTCGACGTAGGTTATTGCGGCAAATGGTGTGAAACAGAACTACGACTCGAGACAGCTGCAACAGCAGTCGCGGTCTACGAAGCTAGATAAAAGCGGCAAAGACAAACATATTTGTGGTGCACACGTCACAGAGGAACCAGTAAAAGTGTCGTGAAAGCATGAGGCAATGGATATGCCTGCATGCTTATCCGATCCAACATGCCTGGTTTGCAAAGACTCACAGAGTTGGGTGAAGATCTGCGGTGTGCTTGCCAAGAAGACGTTGGACGAACGCCGGAAGACCATTCAGGAGCTTAGACTTTGCCGTATGTGTTTGGGAACTCATGGAAAGCGACCGCGCCGTGAATTCGTATGTGAGATCGACGGATGCCAGCTACGACATCATTCCCTGCTACACTCACAGAAGAAGCAGGATGAGCTTTAGTCAAAACAGGCGAAGTTTAAACTTAAACCGTCAGGATCTAACGCCGTGACCAACCATCACCACATTGGCAAGGTCGCACTCTTTCGAATTATACTTGTAGAGCTGCATGGAAACAAACGTTTTGTGTCAACTTCTTGGATGATGCGTCGTAGCGAACGCTGGTCCCCCTGTGTCTACAGTAGATGGCTAACATGAAACGAATTGAATTATTGAATTGAGACCCGAGTCTCAGTGGCTTGCGTTAAAGATTCGCTGAGAAGCCGACATGGCAAAGTTCGCATGCGAACAGTGGCCATGCGAGGAGTTGGCTGAGTCGTTCCCATATTAGAGAGGTCTTCTGATCAAGGTTTACGAGAACGTATTGCCTCATATTCTCATCGGTAACGACAGTGCTCACGTTACTGCCATGCGATTGTATACTATTCCCCCGAAAATCATTCCCCAGAAGGCCATTCCCCAGAATTCCACTCCCCAGAATATCATCCCCCAGAATATACTATTCCCCAGAAAGTCATTTCCCAGAATGTACCATTCCCCAGAATTCCATACCCCAGAATACACCATCTCCCAGAAAGTCATTCCCCAGAAAAGTTTAACTTTTTTTTATTGATTTGATCTTTTCAAACGTACTACTCGTTCCAAGAGGCAGATCACTTGTGATGCATTTTTAAAAATCAGCGAAATTAAATGCATTTATTTCCATCAAAATAGAAATTCATAATGTATTTTGCTTTGCTTGTAATGTCTTTTGCGTTGCGTGCAAGACGTCAAAACGCTACGAAAAAACTAGCCTTACATTCCAAAAAACGTCGAACAACTTGTATCAGCGTAGGACGTTTGTTGAACAAACTTTTCTGCGAGGGAGTGCAAAGTTGATGCAAAAATAGAAATTAAATGCATTTTTCTAATTTGATGCAAATTTGTTATACATTGCTAGAGTGATCTGCCCCTAGACTCGTACCCACTTCCATCGAACGACATTCTTCGATTCGGTCACATTTCAAATGATTTGCGTTGTGTTGAAACCGGAAGGTAGGATGACATTATATATTCCGAATTTAAATAAAGAATAGCTGACTTTCCCGAAAAACCATTCCACAGAAAGTAAGATACCGAAGTGTTTTCCCCAGAAAGAACTATTCTCCAGAAAACCATATCCAGAATGAACCAATGCTCATAAGTTCATTCCACAGTTATAACCATTTCCCAGACATTTTTTTTTGAAGTGGGAAATTTTTTTGATGAAAATCAAAACATTTTTTCAGTATGTTGCCCATATTGCTCCCCTCGAAAAGTGCACTGGTAGCAGCATTAGACAATAGCAATATAGGACAAATCGCAAAATTCAGTACAGGTGTGCTTTTCAGTGCCATTCAACAGAAACCATAGAAAGCGGTAGCCCCCTTCCTAGAATCTAAAAGAATGAAACAGTGTTATGTAAGTAAGGCGAAACAAAAACTTTGTACATTACCTAAGTCAATGCATGATGCTGGTACGGATAAGCCGTCGAAAGCGGCGGCTCCTCGCAAAAATATCGTTGCACCAGTTCGACCAAAACACCAGACACCTTTTATACATGCTTCCAACCACTCATTTACAAATTACTCAACCCACAGGCCCAGGAGCAATTGGTATATCCCCCGTATACTTGCACATATGTCAGTAGCGCCATAATCGCAAATGCGATAACAGTCCCAACTAATAATATATTCAATTCAAAATGATCGCTAACATTGACGAATAATTGTTGTCGAGTATTATGTCTAACTCTGTGGTAAAAGTACCATTTGGCGTAAGGTATGAAAATACTTTCTAATGTATTTAGTGCAACCTGTTTGAGTAAACCGAGCAAACATTCCCAATACAAAATAAAGATAAATGCTCTAAAAACCCACGAAACCATTTGTCAAAATATGCATTCATTTCGATTTTAATATGGATTTAACCAAAGCTCCAAAGAAGGAATCAACATATATGTTTGAATAAACCGGGCAGACGAAAAGATCACAAGTTTGCATGCAAGAGTTACTTGGCGTACAAATTCAAAGAACTGCTCATGTTTGAAAGAAGGATCCAACTCCTATGTTCGAGTAAACCGGTTTTACGAGAGGATAACAGGTTTGCTTGCGAGAGGCCGCCGCTCTCGACGGCACATCCTCAGCAGCTTAACACCGCATAAGTTCTTTTAATTACGTATGCGCAAACCTTTGACCTAACCACAAATAATGAATAAAAACCATAAGTTTTCTGGGGAATGGGGCATTCTGGGGAATGACTTTCTGGAGAATGGGGCATTCTGGATAATGGTTTTCTAGGGATTAGCATATTCTGGGAAATGTCTTTCTGGGGAATGGTACATTCTGGGGAAGGGAATTCTGGGGAATGGCTTTCTGGGAAATGGCTTTCGGGGGAATGGTATACAACCCTGCCATGCACAAGATACGAGATGGCGAGCCTGGAAGGCCGATTGCGGAGAAGTTGCGGCTCGGGTGGACTGTGTATGGGAAACAAGATAAATCTGTGGATCGTAAGTACAGCTTCCGTACCTGCAAGTGTCAGTATAGAGGCTGCGGAATGTCCCGAATCTCCGAAAGTACAAGGTGCGAACAATATCCTTCAGAAAACTACGAAGCGGGTCGGTTAGCGGCTTGAAGCGGGCCTGCTATGGCTTTATGATTACTGCGGGTTCCCTGATAGCTGTTCAATGGCAGTTCGTCGATTGCAGCGTTTGGAGCGACGAATCTTAATAGACCCAGTGTTTGGCGTGAGTGTTGTGATGCAACCTACCGATACCAGGCGAAGGGGTACGTTCTAAATCCGAAGAAACCATCGAAAATCCGTACATTTTGTGCCAAAGTGAATGACATTTCGTTGAACACGATGCTGTTGAAAGAACCAAACCTTCTTTTGCCAGAGCTTTTCGGATTCCGCGAAAGAGGGGTGGCTCTCTGTGCAGTTTTAAAAGAGATGTTCCTCCAAGTAAAAATTGGACGGGGTGACCTTCATACGCAATTGGCAGGATAACCCCAGTATGGAACCCACAGTGTGTCTGATAGATGTTGCTACGTTTGCGGCAGCGTGTTCACCATGCTCATTACAACATGTCAAAATTCGGAATGCTGAAGAGCATGCCCAAGAGTTCCCAGCAGCTGCTGATGCCATAATTCGGAAACATTGCCAACGAATATCTGGACAGTGCAGATAGCATAGATGAAGCGTAGCGATCAAGGAACGAGATTCATTGGGCCAAACAACGAACTGCGCAGGAAAATGACACAGGCTTGAAGTGTAGAGTAGGCGAGCGCTCAAAACTATCACCTTGCTGCATTCGATTCAGCGAGAACCTCTCCTCAAGTATTGACTATATTATGCTCTTGGGGTACCGCTGAATCGAGCTCCGAAGCGAAATTTTTTCCGATCATCAGCGTAGAGTAGTTCTCCAGACATGATGCGGGTGCAGGGATCGATAAAAATAGATGACTTCTTTGAGGGACCCGGTTGACGTTTCAAAGACGCTGAGCATGTGCACCACTCATAACAAAAGCTGATCGTCCAGAAAGATTGTAGCCACCTGGTTACCAATGGGGGAAATCCTAGTCGCTACAGTTTCATAACAGCAATGTTGTGCGGCACCCTGTCGAAAGCTTCAATGAAATCAACATATATAGCATCAATTTGTTGGCGCTTCTCGACAGCTTGAACTAGAAAACCTGTGTATGTCATCAAGTTCGAAGTGGTCGAGCGTTTTTAACAAATCCGTGCTGACGTTTATCCATCAACGAAACATTCTTAGAATCTCTAGAAACAGAATTTTGTCAGTCCATTAGATCCTACAAGTAGCTTACCTTTATCTACTCCTATTCCTGTCTCTGCGCTGCTAGGGGCAGAATCTGGAGAATTTACAACCGTAGATCGTTGTTGTTCCACCTTTTCCGCCGCAACAGTGCCTTTCGAATCTACACCACCTAATACGCGAGGACCCTGAACGTCCCGTAATATAGCACTTTTTGCAGTTGCTACCGTTCTGGTAGGTTCAACATTCGAATCTAAACTCCCGTCATCGGTCGAATCGGGATAAGTTTCGGAAGAGCTGCTTGTATCATTTGAATTTGAAGGCCGCGTTGTAATCGAACCGGCACACTGTTTGTTCATTTCGTTTTCAGATTTCGCTGAATTTTCACCGGGACGTGCTACTAAATTAGATGACTTGCATTTACCACTAGAATCCTCCTGTAGAATGCATTCCGGTAAATTCTCGCTTACTTTAACCGGATCATCAAAGACCTCTGGTCTCTCGGTACCAACTGTTTTGTCAACAATGTTGGAAATAATTTTCGACTGATGCGTTGGTTCGATATTCGGAGGACTGCCCTTTGTCACACATTTCAACGGTACCAGTTTGGGAACATCGGCAGCAGCTGGGAGAACAGGCTGCATGACGATGTGTATTTTGTTTAATGGTGATTTTTTTGCTTCCTGTGGCTGGTTTAAGCCGGTGTTAGATGGATTCTGGTCAATGGTGTTCAACATGTTTCGTAGGTTTCCAAACAGACTTGATGTGGTATCAATTTTAATCACATTCACCGAAGAAGGAGATTGTTTGTTGGCTATATTAGGGATAATTAATCTTGCAGCCGGGGGACTAGTCGGTCGAAACCCGTTGGACGAGCATGGTACAAGGGGAGGGACTGCGCATTGCGGTGGCAGTTTGACAGCAGAGGGAGAAGTGTTGTTGGATTGCGTTTCGTTTTTTATCTGCAATTGGGCGGCATTCAAAAGTAGATTATAGCTGATTTGTTGCTGCATTAGAAGATTGTTTATGTACATTTGCTGAGGAGTTAGAAAAGATTGCTGACTGATGAGTAATGGAATCTGCTGATGAGCTTGTTCAGTTTTCACATCCGAATCTTCCGTTTTGAGTTCTGTCTTAATGTTAACTCCATTGGAAGTGCATCCTTCGGCTTCCTCTTTGTGCGCATTCTTCAGCATCGGTTGAGAAGCCGTATGCTGCTCTTCCGGCAGCAACAAGGTTGCGTGAGCAAATATTGGATCCTGCAGACGGTTGTATTCGGGAACGTCAATGTTTAAATGCTTCATTACCAGTCTCATTACTTCATCACATTTTCCGTTGATTTTGATGGATGAAACTTTATCTTTTGGAGTCCATTGGAGATTAATTATAAAAACTTTCGGACGTTTTTTCATCGGTCTATCCGTAGCCCACAGCCAGGTGTACTTTCGCAGTACTTTTAAGCTAGACCCTAAACAAAGAATAGCATCGGTCTTTTCTGTATGTGAAGTAGCTCCACCCCAGTTAAGCGGCCATTTCAGTTGTCCTCGCTCACCAAAATGCACAATCGTATCGACCAGTGGCTTTCCACACTTCCTACAGCGTCTATTCGTTTTGTGTTGGTATCTATTCGTCAATTGGGTAGTATCAAACAAGCGCCAGTATTCTACGTTTGGTTTGCAGCTCTTGCACACCTCCACGTACATATTTCCATGTACTTCCGATAGGGAGAATCTTGGCAATCCCGATCTCAAGTGTAATCCATCACAGTTCTGGGAAACGACATGTTTCAATACTCCCCTTCGGTGCAACTCGAACAGCGCCATATGCGTATACGTTGGATCAGCTAGTGACAAATCATATTCTCCGATGTCCTTTCCCTGTGCCAACAACGTCCAAATTCCTTGGCTTCCACGGTAGTCCGGTATTTTAGCCGAAGTGCTGATTCCAGCTCCCGTATAAACAACCAAATGTTGTGATTTTGCTATAGCCTGTGCCAATTTCAAGGCCTTTCCTTCAATCTCTCCCGGGTCATCCTCCGTCTCTAGCATCCGTTCTTTGTATTGTACTCGGCGTTTCCTCCGTTCTTGAATCTGCTTGACCAAGCTTTTATGAATGACTAACAATCTCTCATCTTCTATAGTCCGCTTTGAATCAACCTTCTTGAGTATCGCGATTATCTGAGAAAGAAAACGGCTAATCAATGTAATATCGTTGAGCGGAACTATGGAATTTAAAATCATACCTTTTTCCAGAGGTCCAACTTTTTCTTTTTGGGACACTCTTCCTGCTTGATATCGGACCGCCGGCAACGTTTCGTTCCCTGGTCCAGAATGGCGGACATCTTAATACCTTGCTTTAACCGCATCATTTATAAGCGGTATTTATTTCCTTTTCGCGATCAGACAATCCATTCAGCTAATGACTCTCGCGGCCATTATCACTTACTGCCGATGCAAAATCCATTCTTTGTTGATGTCATAATGCGGCGAGAAAAATTTTCCACTAATTCTGTAACTATTTGGAAATCTAACTAGCGGAAACACTTTCAGTGCAATATCAGGCACGATCGGATACGGAATTTTGCATTCTTTGCTAAAAATACCACAAAAATTGAACGAAATATGTCTAACTAACTCTTATTATTGTTTATTAGTTTCTCCTTCCCCTCATTAGACAGAACGCACGTACGCTCACGACATGTAGAGTTGACCAGAGTCGGACGAAGTGAATTAGAGATACCAAACAAAATCGACAAAAAACAATCGACGAAATGTACACTAATAAAAAAAATCTGTTTTAAACCACGTAGCGGTGCAATTGTGCCTTTCTCATTTATCCAAACTATGATTTAATACCTGGTTACGTTCAACATAACATTGTGGATACGTTTATTACATTCTTATCACACTTTTTTTTATAATTAAAAAATTTATTTAGGCCCAAATGCGGTAGCTCGACGAGGTCGATTGTTTGTTTTTTACAATGAATTAAAAAAAACAGCTATGTTAAATTTTTGGTCTCGTTCAGGCGCAGCTTTCTGCTGCGTGTTGAGATCCTTTTTCTAGGGGGCGAAATATTGCCAGTGTTGTCCACTGCAAGTTGAGGTTCATTTCGTTTGTCTTCTTTCGCGTTATCGTTCACGTCCATGTCCTCATCCGTACTACTTTCCTGCTGCTCGCAGTCGGATGTTCCAGTTTGTGTTTTACTCTTAAGGGTCGTTTTAGTATGTTCGTTATCGGCATTCGTTTCGTTGTTGTTGTTGCTGGTTGTTGGTGCTTGATCCATAGATGTTGGTTTTGTAGCTGTTAGTGGTTTAGCGTAAGATGGTTGTGTGCTGATTTCAGTTGGATTTGAGTTTTCCTTAACAGTTTCTACGCAAGGTTTTCCGAGGTGCAGCTTCTTCGTGCAGATCTGGCACGTAGGAATTTGCCCTGGGTACGTGACTAGTGATGTCTGTAGAATGAGAGCATCGTCCCTTCCTAACACTGTGAAGCTTATGTAAGAGGGAATTGGCTTGGTCACACGCATTCTCACCACACGAACACCGTTAGGGATGCCCGAGAAAAAAATCCTCCATGTATCATGTGTAACGGTGTCTACTTCTCCGTATTTTTGCAAGCATTTTTTAATCGCGCCGTCAGGGGTACGCGTAGCCAAATCATGGACCCGAACTTCTACAGCGCCGTTCTCGATGTATACGGGAATGCTATATTTAACATTGCCGCATTCGGCGGTGTGCTGCATGTTGTTTTGCGAGGCGAATGACTCAGCTTGGTTAATGTTGTTGAACGAAATCAGCACGCAATGTTTGATATGATGCATTTGGAGGGTTTTCACTTCAGCCAGATTGAGTTCCATCTGCACTTTTAATAACTGTTCCACTTCCCGAATGGCTGGTCTTACGGGGCATTTTGAAAAATCAACAGCAACACAGTTCGGCCGCATCTGGGTTGCTTTTTGCTGGGCACCGTCACTCATCACTATATCGCACAGTAGGTATAGGCTATTGTTATATGAACTGCTTGTGTGATAGGCACCGATTGATTTTTAGGTAGAATTGATTGTTTCACTTGCGCGGGACGATTTTTTGCTTCTGCTCAGGGCGAGATGTGAAGACAAACTGTCTTATCACACTTGATAAGCATATATAAGTGCACGATTGTCACGAACCTAACAAGCAACATGTCGACACTGACATACTTGAAACAAACAAAAATATAATATTTATATAACTTAATCAGCGTGAGTTCAATGTTGTCTTCATATTAACTTCATGAAGGGGAAGGGAAAGGATATAATTACTGGAAGGGGAAGGATTCGTCGGGAATCATCTAACTTATTTTAGTATACGGGGTGGATGAAGGAAATGCAGAAGGGAGGTTGGTCTGAGAGGGAGGCGTGGTGAGAGAAGTAGGGGAGGTTGAGAGGTAGGAGGCGGAGGAGTAGATGGAGGGTTCAACACCGAACTTCATATTATACCTCCCGTATAAATAAATACCATTCCAGAAAACTTCGGAATCATTTCCAAACTATTCATATAATACTCACCATATAGGGAATACTACTGATACTTTCCATCATTAGTTACCATTTTCAATACCTTCCATGTATACTATATTGGAGATTTGTATACTACATTGTACTTTTGTGCAAGAGGTTAATATTGCTCTAGGTGGTCTTTGTTATTCGTATATCTGTTTACGCTACTCCAAAAATCTGTAGTGGTCAAAAATCCTCGTCTTCCAATAATACGGCGATAGCTCGATTGGATAAAGCGTCAGTCCACTTAGTGTCAACGATGCTTTCTTCAGAAGATGACGTGTAATAAAATAAAACTTCATCAATTGATAGAGTTGAAAAGATGAAACGCTATTTTTTTTTCTCCACCAAATATTTTATGCATCGCTAGATCTAAAATGTGCATGTCATCATAATCAGTATGGTTCATGAATGGTATCCCGCATAAATGTGTACCATATGCCAACCATTGCATCAAACGTTTCAAAACCATTTTCAATACGTTCAACAATAGATTAACCATTGCCTAGTATAATATCGATCATAACCAGTGTCGTTTTTTCATACTCGACCATACAAACAACGGGTTGTTAAGAACAGTCACCATAACAAAATGTGCTGTTTTCCATATACATTTTGACAACATACCATTCAGAAACCATACAGATTATGGTGGCAAGCATATTTTAGGTCTAGCTCTGGAAAAATATTAGCTGGAGAAAAAAATCTCTTCCCCTTCACATTTCACAATTCTATCGACTGATGAAATATTATTTCGCTCTCGCCATGTTCTGAAGAATGGTTCGTGGACTGTGGACTGACACCTTATCCAATTGAGCTATCTCCGTAATATTGTTAGACGAGGATTTTTGACCATCTTAAACTACAGATTTTTGGAGCAGGGTAAACAGATATACGAATAAAAAAGCCCACCAGAGCAATATTAACCTCTGGCGCCAAAGGACAATGTAGTATACAAATCTCCAATATATGATACACGGAAGGTATTGGAAATGGTAACTAAAATGGGTATGGTAGTATAACAGTTCAATTATAATGGTGGAATATATCAGTAGTATTTCCAATATGGTGACCATTATACGAATAGTTTAGAAATGGTTCCGAAGATTTCTGGAATGGTATTTATTTATACGGGATGTTGTCAAAATGTATATGGAAAACAGCACATTTTGATATGGTGACTGTTCTTAACAACTCGTTGTTTGTATGGTCGAGTATGGAAAAACGATACTGATTATGTTCGATATTGTACCAGGCGATGGTTAATCTATTGTTGAGCGAACCATACTGAAAACGGTTTTGAGACGTTTAATGCAATGGTTGGCATACGGTACACATTTATGCGGGCTTCCACTTAAGACTAGGTTAATCAAAATTGGTTCAGTCATCACCGAAGTGGCTTTGAATCTGAAATGTGCCCTGAACCCGGAACTTCCGGAATTATCGATAGTGGACATTATATTCCAATAATCTTTGATTCGCCATCAGTGATCTAGGCCTGCGAATGGGAGTAATTTGATGTTCATTCCAATAGATTTTAAACCTATGAAATATTACGATTGTACCGGTTCATATGAGAAATTACTATGTGACCGCAATAACCAACCTGTATCTCCGGAACCAAAAGTCAGAACTGAATGAAATTCAATAGTAGTCATTGGGAGTATTATATCTTTCGTTTAAAATCAAGTTTGTAAAAATCGGTTAAGAGTTTGCTAAAAAATAGGTGTGACATTAGCTCGGTGAGCTCCCCGGGGGTATCAAGATCCGTCATAGGTGACAAATGTGGTCAAAACTACTTTGATTGATAATTAGTTATCTAGACCCGCAAATCCAAGTTATGTTGAACGTATTTGAATATGTATTACATCATTCGGACATCATAGGGTTACCAGTTGGGAATATGCTGTGTGACCGCACACTAAAACCTAATTTGTTCGAATAATTAATATTGGGATCTATTTGGGATCGCTAAATTTTTCCACCCTCGCTAAACGTTTAAGCAAATACAAATATGTTAATACGGAATGCTCTGATGATTTTTCGAGGACTCGTTTTACGCTACCCTGTACCTGGAAAGGTACAGTGTCAAAGTGACAGTATACTTTGATGAATTATCAGTAAAACTGGCAACGCAGAACGCCAAGCTGTTTATTATTGTATCCTAGTGATATTTTTGTTATTCGTTTTTTTATTTACGTGAAAGTTTTTCTTTCTCACGATGTTATTCGTTTGCATTTTCGACGTGAAATGTACAAAGGCACCGAGGTTGAGTCGATTCTGTGTTACTCGGAACGATCGTCGGATCGTGGTTCATTTGACCCGTGCTCAGTGGTATGATGAGCGTGATGTTGTTCTGGTTCATTTGTAGATTCATTTTGAACGCCAGAAACCCGCTCAAGGCTGGGCTGTTATCAGTGCCGCTGTTTTACGGAGCCACACATGGCAGTTAACGTATTCAGTATTGTGCACGATGGACCGAAGCTGCTCTACATGGATAATATCCCAACTTGGATGGCGGTAGTTATTAGTGTTTCCGTAGGACTGTTGATTGCTGTACTCGTGCAGCGTTTTGTCGTTTCTTGGCAGAAGAACGAGATTCTGAATCAGAACAAAGTCACACGCACTAAATTCATTGTCGGTGATTCGGATTGTGATTCGTCGTCAAACGGAAGTCCGCGGCGAACAAAATGTCCACTTTTCTTGATAGGCGATGGAAAAACTCTACCAGCTGTTACCGAAACGACTGAACTGGTAGAACTGTCCTCTTCGCACCAGCACAGCGGATTGATTAAGAAGCTTTCGTCTCCGCATGCAATCAAAAAACAAACCAAATCCGTACAAGATCGATCCGAAAATTATGAAGAAAGCAAAAACCCTACTTTCAGCCAACCAAATTGGTCTGGATAACACTAATCTGACGATATCCAGCCTAAACTACATCGATGAGTATCAGGCAACGATTAATGGGAAATCTCCTACTAACTCCAAGAATGATAGTACTCTTCCGATAGCCGATTACACGCTGGTGACGCCAAATGTTGTTTTGAACGGTACCGACGAAAATCTCAGGAATTATATTGGAAGAATTGAAAATGCAGCTGGATTGGATCATACACTAATCAGTACGACCCTGTATCCGAATTCGTGTAAAGTTCCTTAAATTAGTGGTAAGGAAAGTTTGGAAGAGAGCAGACACAATCCAATGAAGGAGGAAAATAAGAAAATGTCAGCCCTATTTTCGTTCCTGCAGATACTGACTACAACGTTCGGAAGTTTTGCTCACAGTGGTAACGATGTGCGTAACGCGATAGGACCACTAATTGCTCTCTTTATACTCTACCGGGAAGGCTCAGTATTGCAAAAGTCTGAAACTTCGCTTGCATTACTACTGTACGGTGGCATCGGTATCTCACTAGGTCTGTCGCTATGGGACCATGGTGTCATAGAGACGATTAACTTCTACTTCTTCCCTTGTAGGCGGAAAACATGTTTTTCTTTTAAAAATATGCTAATTTAGTGTTGTAGATTCTTAAAAATTGGGCGGAAAGCGTAAATTTTAATGATTCATTAAAAAGCTTAAAAATAAATTGTACCTACTAACCTTGCTCGTATGTTTATTGTGCTTTCGAAAGTAAGGCTTTTGGCGAAGCTAGCTTAATGCGGCTATCCCGCATAACCGAGTCCGCGTATCCGAAGCGGCGCAAAGCCGTTGAGGATCCGGCGGACGAGGTGGCTTTGTTACTTATCATCGGAATCGCACCTGTGTGATCCACTCGTTTGCCCGGTATACTCAAACATAGGGGCTAACCCTTGTTTAAGTCCGACAGCACTAGAAAAAAATCGAAGTGACGTAGCCGCATTAGGCATTAACAATGTCTTATTTAGTAACAATAGAATAGTACTCATTAACAAAAAATAAAATATTGTCGCTGTCTAATGTGGCTACGCCACATCGTTTCATTCGTGTGCTGTCCGCTCAGGTTTCCGTAGGAACCAACTTGGTTTGGTGTGTCACAAATGACAATCACGTTTGGTTATTGGATCTAGTACCGAAGCGAAGACGTGCGGGTGAATGTTAGACAAATATATAATTTGCAGTAGTCAAATAAATAATGTAACATAACGAGTGACATATGTTGATCGGCCATCAGTGGACCAACCGCAGGCAAATTTAACAAAAATATTTATAACGAAAGTTTGTAGCTGGCAGTAGTTTTTAGAAAACACAACTATGCCTTAGAAAAATTTAGAACGCAGATGAGAACTATAATATACTTAGAAGTTTAACGAATAGAATAGTTGCAATTATGTTTACAACAAACTTACCGGGAATGTGGAATGATATGAGCTATTGTAAAAAAGATTATAACTATTACCTTCAGGTCGCATGCCGCTTTTAACCCTCCAGCACTCGCGCGAATGGCTCCCTGAATGAGCAGCTGCTGTTGCCGAAAGATTTCGCTAGAAATTCAGGTGTTGAACTAAATACAACGGCGCGAGCGCCTGAGAGTTGACACTGATGGTTTATTATCTTGCTCTTACCTATATTAGGCCCATTAGTTTGACACATATTGCCCCGGCAATGCAAAGCAATGGGATACAATATGATAGAGCGAAACCCCATGTTTCAGACCTTGAGTACATGGAGACAGTAGCGCCCACTAGTAGTTATAATCTCTTGTTATTGCACTTGACTTTTCAATAGTCACAATCGAGTAAACGTTTGTATTTCCACGATTTCAATTACATTTTTACTTGCAAGCAATAAAAGCATATTATTTTCCGATTTCTCTAGATTTATTCAAACCAGTGATTAAGGGCCGATTTATTCACCCTCGCGTAGCACTTAAGTCAGGTTTAAACGTACTGGTGAACCTGATTTAAAAGTTAAGCGAGGGTGAATAAATCGGCCCTAAAACACATAAATAATAAATTTACACATTTTCAGCGTCGTCAGTCTCTTGTTGCTAAAGATAGCATCCAGATCGCCTGGCTTAATTTCGAAGAATTTTGTCAGATAATCGACAATCTGCTCCTGAGTGGGGATGTAATCATCGACGAAGGAACTCGTTCATCTTTACCTTGCCCGCGGATACACGTGATCCTAGCAACACTCATGTGACGAGGTTTTACGGTGGACATTTTACCATCGGACCGGATTTCTCTCTCCTCTGGATTCAAAGTAACAAATTCAGCATACATTGGCACCAAGTCACCCGATTGAAAGATCTATTATTCAACCAACGGTTTGTCACTTCGGTTTCCTTGGAGTATGGTAACAGATCAATTGTGAATTGATTTATGTACTGAGTCAAACATTACTTTTTTCCTTGTTCGTTCCTGAGTGCGGTACTGGTATAAAACAGAACGCATGGAACCTTCCAATCCACTTCGATCCGTTTTGAGATCATGATAGCTCTTTGGTATGTGCACCAAAGCTACCTGATTACGCTGAGTTCTGTCATTGATGTAGCAAACGGTCACCGACAAGCGATACTTTTCGATTTTCGAAACGGCTTATCTGATATGTAGAAGATTTCAAATTGTTACTAGTACTACTACGGAATATGCTCTGACTAGCTTAGTTTGCAGCTTTCGTGAGCATCAGAACCTTCTTAACAGCTGGAAGCAGTTTTCAATGATCCAATTTTCAAATTCTTCTCATCCAATGTCATTCAGAAGCCTAGCGGGAAGCATGATTTCTGCTGACCTTGATTAGACGCATTCGACGGTGGGAGTTTTCTGTAATATTAGACGATTAGACGAACAACGTAAAATATTACAGGACCTGTGGTAACAACATTCAGGTTCAAGGAATCTCACCTCGGATGGAAAAAATGAAAATCTACCCGAGAGCAATGCATCCCGTAACGACACGTTTTCCCATTATTTACGTTTGCACCATCGCTAGACACTTAGGCAGAGGGCCGCGGCATTTGTTTCTAGATACTCAAGTTCTTTGTCCGTCTCCAGACCGCAGCTAACCGATAGAATTTTCGGCAGATCAGCCACACGACTCTTTCGATTAGTGGGGTGAACTAGTTGAGCTTCTCACACCAGGACGGTGTAGTTTTTTCAACGACATATAATTTTTCAAAATTTACGCAAATGTTCCGTCGACATGTCGGTTGTTGCTGTTGGTATAATACAGGAGATTGCACACCAGGATATTATTTTTGACACTTTCGGTGTTGCAGTTGAGGCATTTATTTATTTGTTGAGTGCCGAACAGGCGACTGATTTCCGGTTCATCCTTGTTTCTAAGAGTAGGTTGTGCTTCTTTTGTCATCTCAGTTTCGGCTGCCAACGTCGGATCGTAATCTAACGAGAAGAGATTATATTGTGCGAGAAGAGATTATTTAAAGAAACCACCCAACTTACCACTTCTGGCCACTAAACGATATCGTACCACAAATCTGCACAGACACAAACAAATGTCAACAAAAACAATTATTTATCAAATTTAAAAACGGCATGCTCTGATCGGATTTATCAAAATGTGTTGCCATTTCTTATTACTTTTCAGTGTTTGTTAGTTGTCAAACAAAATCCATGCATAGGGTTCATTAAATCTAGTTTTCGGAGAGCCAAAAAATGATTACCCTTTTGTATGGGACCTTGGCGTATTTAATTTGTATTTGGTTTAAGCCAAGTTTAAACGTATTGATAAACCTGGTTTAAAAAATAAGCGAGGGCGAAGAAATTAACATTAACGTTATGATTTTGTGTATGTCTAGTCTAGTCTACACATACACAGCCAATACATGATGGAAGCCTGAAAAATTGCAGACGTTCGTCTACAATTTTTCTTGTCAATATTAATGTTTGTGGTACATATGGTATGTGACACAAACATTAAAGCGACCAGGCCAACTTTGCAGCGTACAAAGTGAAGATGATTCAAAATTATACGGCAATTAAATTATTCATTTAATGAAGAATTTGATCAACGAATTATTACAAACCTTGAATAAGGAAGAAACGTGGACAACCGTACCGACCGTTTCAATTAGACGGGGATTTGATAAATCGTTGGAAGTGACTTGGCTGAGAGGATCAATGTCACTCCTTTGGTCCTAGGATGAGACAGAAGTATTTAGCCCTGTCCTGGCTAATGAGCCTAGGGTATAGCACCTTTACTCGCTCTCTGGAACGATAGAGAAGACAGGCGAAATCGGTTACTAAAGTACTAAACATAAGCAATAAACCCATAAAAATACAAACCAACAGACAACTCACCTTCGACGAATATTCATACAGGACTCTTATGCCCTAATGTGCAATACAGGATCATGAAAACAGAATCCTCACGCGGCGTTCGTTGCGCGTTGGTAGAAAACCATAAATAACTGCTCTTTACCTGTTGCAAACCTTCATGCCCCCACTCCCGCACATGGTTTATTAGTTCTGATTGGCCATGAAATACACATCAACAACAATCGATGTATATTTCACGATAGGCCAAAACGACACTTAAAATCGACTGAGAAGTCACTACTTGATTCCTCAAACAAACCCACAAACACGAAACATAGAAACAATAAGAAACCATAATCAGCAACATTAGGAAAATCCTCCCGAAATTTCCAAGGCCGCGGTGAACGACTTGGGACTGTGTACAGTCGTGATTCGCTGGTTGGGCCACAGCCTTGTCCAACTAATGAATTTGATTCGCTAGTTGTACCGACTGACAAATGTCAAAAACTCTCCAAAGGAGATGTTGGCAGTGTAAATGCATCTATTCACACCTCTAAATATTGTCAGATTGTTTGTCAAAGTTAATTTGACATGAGATTTTGTCGTTCAGATGCTTTTTAGTTGGACTATGCTCCAACTAGCGGAGGTCCAACTAAAAAGCGGTCCAGTTAAGAAATCACGACTCGAATCACATGGTTATTTCATGGTTTTCGAATCACGACTGTATCACATGGTTATTTCATTGGCCCGGCATCCTACCATAAACAACTTACAGTTTGTTGCGGAATCATCCGTACACCAACTCTAGCTCATAGAAAACCAACAGTTTCGAAGTCTCATTTCTCCCGTTTTAGCTGGAGCACCGCGTGTAGGTCTTCATTTGCCGCCTAGACCTCACAAAAACCACGATAATCTTCGGAGTATGTGAAAGGTCCTTTTCGAACAACCAATTCTTCTCTTTTCACGCTTCCAGCAATCAATTCCTGGCCAACCGCAATCGACCTAGCGGTTGGTATTGAATTTGGCATCCATCATTCAACCGGAATATGATTAACAGGTGGATTTCCGATGGCACTGTCTGCCACCTTCGAATGCAGGGTACACGTTGATAGGAAAATGTGTGTTTCCACTGGTCAACACAACTCGCGACGAGTATAAAAAACATCAATGAAGATGAAATAGAGTTTAAAACTGAAAAAATTGCTCTTAGGTTGATAAGATAATGAAGATCACCAAATTGAAATCCAACCAGTAAGTAAATAATTCTGGGTTTCAAGTGGATTATGGTTGTTACTTTGCAATTTTAGTTTTGTTGCAACACGTACATGAAGTTTTTAAATAAATGGAATATTCCATTCATAGCTTGATCTCATTTGAATGAACCTAACTCGTATTTAGTAAATTTGATCTTTTTATTGTTCCTTTGACTTCAAGCATACGAAATGTGATAAAAAAACTTTACAGGCAATTTAATTTTCAATGTAGTGAAAGTGTAATTTTTTACAGAGCGAAACGCGTCTGAATTTAGCAAAGAGCCACCTCCCAAAGACGAAAACTGAAGAGGGTGTTATCGTTGGTCGTATAGCAGAAGTTTTTGTGACATTCGTGATTGATTCTGGTGCTGACGTTACATACGATTACAGGAGAGTTGCTCATGAGCAACGAACAAGTGAGAGTTCAATTGTTCTGTATTATACAAGGTTCATATAGGCCACTGGGGGCATATGCCAGCCCTAGTGAAATTCCAGTAATTGCAACTTTTGCTGCAGAGCTTTTCATTTCTGAGGAATGACCCTGCTTATTCGAAAATTTTTTACGTTGTTATAAATGCCCAGTTGCTGTTAACCAAAAATACTACAGTTCGTTACAGTATTCTACAGATTGGACTGAATGTACCGATTCAAGAAACGTTCACAAATAGAATCAATCCATACACCGGAGAGTCAAGGAAGGAAAATGGAAAGCAATAAATGATTTTCGAAGACCGCAGTCTCAGTTGGAAGTGAAAAGCTTTTTGGGATTGATGATTTTTTCCGAACGGTTTATATACTAGAGAGCAGACAAGACGAAATTCTTAACAAACCAAGCGAAGTCGAATGTATTTTACTGGACGTAAACAGACGAATAAGAATTCAATTTCCTGAAACATGAAGAACTGAAAGCAATTTCTAGACTGGGGTTCTACAACCATGAACACGAAACTGAATTGATTGTTGACACCTCTCCCATCGGATTGGGCGCTGTGTTGATTCAGTTTGATGTAGTGGGAACCCCTAGCATTATATCATGCGCATCTAAGGCCCTAATGGAAGCTGAAAAGAAATATCCTCAGACTCAAAAAGAGGCTTTGTCGATTGTATGAGGAGTAAAAGGTTCACATATAATTTGACCAGTAAGTTCTTCACTATCAGAACAGATTCCGAGGCGAATGAATATATTTTCGGCTGTGAACAGGTTACAGATACAACTAGTAAGCCGTAATAACAAAGTACCGGAGCAATTCCAAATTTTGTGCCTTTCAAGCCAGCCATGCGAAAAACTGTTCCGTCAACTAAACGATTGTAAATTTCACAAAAAAAGAACTAACCGAGAAACTGAAGCGAAATTGTGCATAATCAATAAGCACAATGACATAATCAACTTTCCGATATATTCAAAACTAAACAAAACTGATGATGCGATCAAAGAAACTATCCAAAGATAATGCATAAGAGAGCATCGAGTTCATCAATATTGAATGTGACACTGTATCGCAAGACGTTAGTGTTGACAACGAATATAACGAAGAACTAACAATCCATATACAAGCAGTTACGTTGGTTCAGATTGGTTGAAACACGTCAGTCATTCTTTAAGTATAAAGTGTATTGCTTTTTACCAAGCGAACACTATAAACACGCAACGGAATACATTCGATTCCGGTAGTGTGACCAGGTAGCGTAATTATCTTAAGCAATCACCCGCGAAAGTTTACACTACGGTTGCGTGTGGGTGGCAACAGGCCAGTATATCAGTGTAGCAGTAATAAAATCAACGGAGTTTGTCAGAGCTTCAGGTTCAGTACAGCAGAAAGATGTTAGTAGCAGACCGATGAGTGATAGCACCGCCAAGACCTTGGCGGCTAAAATGTCTTGGACTACATTGCCGGACTGAACTGGAAACTATTATACAAGTATCACTGCAATAATGCTCAAAGAAGTCCGCAATAGTTTTTTTATTCCTTTTATTCTATAATTCCCAACAGATATGGCAAGTTTGTGGTGGAATGGACTTGTTTGAACATTCGCGCTCTGTTTTTCCGGCAATTTCAAATTTAACAAAGTTCGTCAAAAGACAACAAAAACTAATAAAAATCATAACTTTTTTCGATTTACATTCTTCTAATTCACAATCAACAGGTGGAAACTTTGTAAACAGCAAAGTAAATGAAAAGAGGTGCGCATGAGTTGATTGATTGATTATGTATTTTCTTCGATTAAAAATATTACATCGCACAAACTAAAAAACTATAAACTAACTATTTTTAATTTAAAAGATTTTTCTTATACTAAAATAGAAATGTTGATAAATGTTATTGAAGAGCTGGTAGCTGACGTCCAGTGGATTATGCTGGCCGTATTAATTGATAAGAGCGCATCGATCTTCGTATGGAGGTAGTTGTAATCGGTTTTGACAGGGCAGCCGACGAAAGGCAAACCTGATGAAGTTCTTCTGTATCCGTTCAAGACGATTAATGTGGACAGTGTGATACGGGGCCCAAACGGTAACTCCATATTCCAGAATACTGTGTACCAGTGCGATGTATAGAGATTTTAGACAGTAACATCAGTGAAATTACGGGTGTTATGCTTGATGAGTAGGATTTGGCTATGACAGAAAAAACATGTGCAGTGAACCGTAGTTTACAGTCGAGAGTGATTCCTAGATCCTTGACGGATGCGAATCGTTGTACAGGAGCAGAACACATCAAGTATTCGAAAACAATGGGCGATAATACTCGTGCGAAAGGGATTATGCTGCATTTCTGGATGTTCACACTCATGCCGTTTCTATCACACCAATCCATAACCCCTTTGAGGTCTATTTGCAAAGCGCAACAGTCAACCATAGTTTTTATAATACGGTACATTTTCAAATCATCGGCATACATGACTTTAGTCGACGACAATTCACTGCAGAGGTCGTTCACGAAGAATACGCTACGGTTCGCAAGGTACGAGGAGATCCAATTAGTCAGTCAGTCCGGCAATTCAGTCTGCCTTAGCTTTTCCACAACAAGCTGATGAGGAACACGGTCGAAAGCTTTCGAGAAATCGATGTACACCGCATCGATCTGTTATCGTTTTTCCAATTTTTCGATCAGCGACGTCACGTAGCCCATCAGATTAGTAATTGTCGAGCGCTTTCTTACAAAACCATGCTGGTCCGAAGTGATGATGTGTTTTAATGCGGGGTAGATAACATCTAACAACATACTCCCGAAGATTTTGGGGAGGCAGCTCAAGATTGAAATTCTTTTGTAATTGGTGACATCATGTAGGTTGCCGGTTTTGTGGATTGGAGTTATCAAAGCTTCCTTCCACTTCTTGGGGAAAATATTCGCAGCAAGAGAGCGATTCAATAATAGAGATGCTGGTAGCGCCAGAGATGAAGAGCACTTCTTGATGAACGATGGTTGGAGCCCGTCCGACCCCAACCCTTGGAATTATTAATCCCCCGAAGATTAGCATGTACCTGATGTTCAGTGAATGATGTTGCAGGCAAATTCAGAGTGAACAGCTGCTAGCGGATTGCAAAAGTACCCCATCATGCTGTGTGGGATCCTGTCCCGGTTGACAATAAGGCGAACGAGATATTTGCAGATACGTCATTTAGTAGGACAACTGTCAGTTTGTTGGCTGAATTTAATTTAGTTTTTTTTTAATTTATAAGTCAGACAAGAATAACTAAGGTTTAAAAATAATACCCACTATCAATACATATGGAAAACTGGTACAACTTTTCCAAATTAAAGATTCCTATTGCGAGTGTACCGCCTGATTTGGGTTAGCGATTGGCGAGATATATGCAATGAGCAGGGTAGTGCTGATTGTTGTTTTTATTTCATATCTGCTGAGGTGTAATTTTTGCCCTTGGGAACTAACTTACAGACGTCAACAGTCTCGCTGGTGATGCGGTTTTGCTTCGATTAATTTCGTATTTACACTTAAAATCCATTACCTACCAGTAGGTAATTTTAATTTGCTGTCCTTATTTCACTGCCGGAAAACAAGGGAGAAGGAATGATTTTTTTACTCAAAATTAATGGGATGAAGTTTAGTCGGCTTTGGGGAATATTTCATTATTTTTGGGTAAATTTGGACTCCCTCTCTTTCGTTTTTCGTTGGAGGACACAGGATGGACAGATTTAAGATAACCTACTGCTAGGTAATGCAAGTTTTCTGTGTATGCTTTCGGGTCAAAACCAGACAGGTACCGTCAAAACAATTCTTTGTCTGATTTTGTTGCTGCCAGTGGAATTTTCACGCTGGAATCGATGTGTTTGGTGCCTTCATTAACACTAGGAGAGGACTGATCACAATCACAAGTTACTCAGAGTTGCTCTATAAAACCCAGAATTACTCACTGTCTTTCTCGTTGGTATAATCAAATATATATTTGGTATAATCAACGACACGACGTACTACTTAATGAAAGACTCAGATAAAAAGGTGTCTGAGACATTTATCACATATTAACAATGCATTGAGTCACCCCTCGATAATCACGAAAAAATTTTAAGGCTCAAGTTACCTCAAGGCTTGGTAGTATGCGTAAGAAAAATTGTGTTCAGCTTTGCCACCAGATTATCCATTTAAACCTTTTCAAAACTCTAAAAGAAGAATATCAGTCGATTTATTAGATCATCACGATTCAATTCATGCAAAATACGTGCTGGAAAAACCATCGGCTTAGCTGATTTTTTGTCACACTACCACACCGAGCTGGGGTACGCAACACAACTGCGCAATGAAAAAACCACAGCCACTTTTTCAAAAGCACCATCCAGCTAAGCCAATGGTTTTTCCAGCAGGTATTTTGCATGATTTGAATCATGGTGATCTAAAAAATCGACTGATATTCTTCTTTTAGAGTTTTAAAAAGGTTTAAATGGATAACCCGGTGGCAAAGCTGAACACAAATTTTCCTACGCACACTACCAAGCGTTCAATTCTAACACATGCTTAAAAAAGGTAACTTGAACCTTAACGCAGAAGTGCTTTGATTTTCGTTTCCTTGCAACCGAATAATGTGGCGAAAAATAAACAAAACTTCAACGAGGCAAAATCCAGCTTACAATTCATATCACGAAAAAAGGTATTCAGAACACAAAAAATCCTTTCCCTTAAAATAATTAGGTTTAATTTCATTTTCCAGACAGTATAATCTTACATTAGGAGAGTGTAATTATAATGATTTTTTTCTCTGTGTATTTACCAAAATCGATGAAACTGAGTAGTATAAATGTATTCGTGAGAGGCGTGTGAAACAGCGTGTGAAAGAAAAAAATAATGTGAGCATTCCATTCCGTCAAAAATGACAAGATTCACCCAAATGGAAAGCAATGGCGAGCAGATAAAAACGTTTAGTTTTGGTAATAAAACCAGACAAAGCTCGTCGGAAACCAACGAAAAATTAGAAATACTAATTCCAGAGGTAAGTTTCATTGTTTACCAGTTCACTTGTGTGTATTCCAATGATTAATCACTAATCGCTGAATACATGTAACGTGTCGGATTATTGTCAGTTTATATTTTATTACCCGAAAATTTCAGCTTTTGCTTCCGGGTTACTCTTTCTACACCTGGCCATCAGCACAGATTTTGGCGTGGTTTCTGTGGCAAAGGCGACTGTCGCTACTGAACAAGCGAATCCTGGAGCTTGGAGCCGGAACATCTCTACCAGGTATAGTTGCAGCCAAGTGCGGTGCTCACGTAACACTAAGCGACTGTAGCACTTTACCAAAAACGCTGCAGCACATACAACGGTGTTGTCGATTGAACAATCTAATCCCAGGGAAAGATATTGAAGTAGTTGGATTGACCTGGGGTCTATTTTTGGATAGGATCTTTCAGCTGGGTTCTATCGATCTAATTATCGGTTCAGACGTTTTCTACGATCCATCCGTTTTCGAAGATATTTTGGTGACAGTGTCTTTTTTGCTGGAAGCCAACTCGACTGCCAAGTTTCTCTTCACATACCAGGAGCGAAGTGCGGATTGGTGTATTGAAACTCTTCTAAAGAAGTGGGGTCTTGCATGCAACGTAGTTAGTTTGGACAATTTAAGTGCCGACCTTGAAATTGAACCGCAAGAGTTGATGGGAAATCACACTATTCATTTATTGGAAGTGACTCGACGAACCTAACCAAGTGCATATATGTAAGATAGTTTGTAAGTTTAAAGTGATGTCTGCGCCCAGCGTGATTGCACGTGGAGTGCAAAAGCTGTTCGTTGGCAATTTGCCCTGGACGGTCAGTTCGAAGGAGTTGCAGGCGTATTTCTCGAAATTTGGCCACGTCCAATCAGCAAACGTTATTTACGATAAGTCGACCGGGTTGAGTCGTGGATTTGGGTTTATTGCCTTTAGCAATAATAGCGGTTACAGTAATGCCACCAACGAACCGTATCATTTGTTGGAGGGGCGCTTGCTACAAGTTCAAACGGCCGCCTCATAATTAGGCGATTTGTAATTGATTTACTCATTTTACACCGAAATGTACAATGCTTTGTTGTAGTAATGTAGAAATACAGTGACAGTGACCATTATGATTCGACTATTGATTTCGGTTATCACAATACCTTTTTCCCCGGAACCCACTTTTCAGAGGTAGTGCAAGTAGAATTGAGTGATAAAAGGCCACTATTCGCCGATGATTATAATTTGCAAACATGGGTCAAAATGATCCACAGAAGGGCATTCTCAGTTTTCTATCAGATGTTTCCACTACCTTTCAAACTTATTGTCTTCTATTCGTGATTATTTCCGCCATCTGCTTCATTTCCATCGATTCCTAACTCGTCATCGCACTCATCTTCAGTAATTTTCTTCTTTTTTAGCTTCTTCAGCGCCCGTATATCGTTTGCCAGCTCTTCCAATTCCTCTTGAGAAAATTTGGCCTTTTTCTTCCTAACCGGTGCCAACTCACCTGCATCTACTGCAGCTTTCCGTTTCTGTTTGCCCTCTCTCCGTTTCTTCCGCGTCTCTTTGCGCTCATCACGGGCCAGCTTTGCCAACTCCCAGGGAGTGGATTTCTGTTTCATCAGTTTCATTTTGTTTTTCCATTCGCCCGTCTCCTGAAAGACCTTGAGCTTGTTCTCGTAGGATGCTTGCTTCTGCTTGTCTTTATAAATCAATTTAAATATGTCGACTGGTTCCGTCGGTCCACGGAAGGATTGTTTGAAATGTTCTTTCATTTCTGGCATTTTTGGCAACTGAAGCAAACCATAGCTAGTAGCAACCTTACCTAGATCGAGATCTTTTACGCGCAGAATCAGGTTGCATTCATGTTTGCTGTATGCCTGCACATGGGATACGAAAGCTCGACTAGCCTTATCGTATACCCCTCGATCGTTCATCTGTAGTCGATGAAGGACTTTCAGCACTTTAACAAGATTTTTTTCACCAGCTTCAAGCGACACCTGCTTCAATGACACTTTTTGATTACGGGTGAGAAACTCCACGTAAGCATCCTCCGATGGTAGTAGCATAATCAGTGCATTTCCCTCGCTGCCTTGTCGAGCGGTCCGGCCAACTCGATGCACGAAAGCAGCTGCATTAGATGGAGGATCCCATTGGACAACCCAATCTATTTCAGGAATGTCCACACCGCGCGCCAGTAAATCCGTACAAAGCAACAGGGCACTGTCGGATTCTCTAAATTCCGTCAATATCCGATTTCGTTGGGATTTCATTTTCCCGTGAAGAGCTAATATTTTCATCGGTTGCAGTAGTTCCGCCAATGCAATTCCCCAGAACTCAACACAGGCACAAGTTGGAAAAAAGATCATAGCTTTGTTTACCTTTTGTTTTCTTATGAAGCTTAATAGAACAGCAAGTTTGTACTCTGGTTCTACAACAACGTAGTAATTTTGTAGTAATTTGGGAGTACTTACGGTCGCTTTCTCCTTAACACTAACCAGCACTGGATTTCTTAGACCGGCCCTCATTAAATCCTTCACCTCTTTTGTTTGAGTGGCAGAAAACAATCCGGTTCTCCTTTGTCGTGGCAAATAGCCCAAGATGGTATTGATCGTAGCTTCAAATCCAAGATCCAGCAAACGATCAGCTTCGTCTAGCACCAATAATTCCAAACTTTTCACCTTAGTAGGCAAATTTAGATCACCCTTTCTTTCTAAGAGATCCTTCAATCTTCCTGGTGTAGCCACAAGAATGTTCGCGCCTTCTTTTCTAATAGAATCAACATCTTCATCCACCGAACTTCCTCCAATTAATAACTTTTGTTTGAACACATTCAGCTGTTCGTGGTCGAGAAAGTCTTCCAAAACATTGCTGATTTGCACTGCCAGCTCCCGTGTCGGAGATACTATAATAGCTCCTACTTCGGATTTTTTCCACGCCGAGTCCCGCTGGCGCTTGAGCATTAGTTCAAGCAGAGGAATAACAAAAGCCAGCGTCTTACCGGATCCAGTTACTGCTTCGGCGGCCACGTCCTTGTAGGACATTAATAGGGGAATAGTTGCCGCCTGAAATTATTTTATTTATTAGATGTAATTTTGTAATTTGTAGTTTTATTGCATACGAAAATCTGTTAGTTTACACTGTACATCAGGTCAAGGAAAGGTAGTTTTGGTTAGAGATAATAACATTAGGAGCGTGCAAATTTTACGGTCTGAATTTTAAAAATAATGATTTCTTACCTGTACCGGAGTCATCTTGCAAAAACCGATCTTCTCAATGACTTCCAAAACCGGAGTGCTGAGAGCTTTCGGCAAGTCAGTCCACTTCGAGCTTGGTTTAGTCATTGTTGTTATTGTAATTTATTTGTATCACGATAACCTGTTAGTTATAACTTGACTTGATACAAAATTTATGTAACTGACAAGTTTTCGTTCTGCTGATAAATAAATTACAAATTACATCGGATCTGGAAATCTATGGGATTATTTCGTTATATATTGTTTTCGAAAACAGCGAATATTTACCTCTCGGAAATTCACACGAAGTATAGTACCACACAAAAATAATACCTAAAATTTAATAATAAATTTAATTTATTAAATTAACCAGGTTATCAAAATTTATACAGAAAAGGTAAAAAAAAATAACAAAACAGCTGCACGTGCACTTGTTTTTATTTTATTCGCTTTTACGTGCTTAAATGTCAACATGTGGGTTCAGCCGATTTGGTCGAAAAGTTGCGACGGTCGTAAAGGAATAGGTGATGCCGGCGCGATTTTTCCAAAATCGAATTTTTCACAAACATGATTACGGCTTAAAAGGCAACTGTCAAAATTCCCTTTGAAAGGAAATTCCGGACAATCCGTTACTGGTTAAGCACAGTTCATAGCAGTTAATGAAAGAGAAAACCTTTCTCTTTTGTTTACTACCAACATCTGTGATTGACGAGTAACGGTTTGTCCGGAATCAGGGTGGCCAGATAGAATCCCTTAATATCGGTAGGGTCACTAAAAGTTTATCGGTAGGCCGGGTTGTTGTCCCAAAAACGAAGTGTTGACATCGTTGACATAGAATTGTAAAATACTGAAAACACAGATCTCAGACCAAATCCAACCCAAAAAAAGGAAAGTTGAGTAGGATGTGTCCAAAATCGATAAAAATCTGTAGTTTTCGGTAGGTATAACAAAATATCGGTAGTTTTGCCTTGGTCGTCTGTGAATCGGTAGGGAAGACCAAAATCGGTAGGACTACCGATAAATCGGTAGGTCTGGCCACCCTGTCCGGAATTTCTATTCAAAGAGAATTTTGACAATTGGCTTTTAAGCCGTAATCATATGTTTGTCGAGAATTATTCATAACTATTTTTGTTGCGGCTTCAGATATGACTGCCAATTTGATTATAGGAGATATTGCATCGAAAATAAATCTGTACTCCAAATATATCCATTCTACGAAAATGAAGTAGTTTTCTGTAATCTCATTTACATTGAGTTCAGGCAACGCTTGTAACTGTTTCGTTACCGCTGTGTGTCTTGACAAATTCCTTACTATTTACCTGGCCGCAATGTATTCCAACCTTAGGGCTAACGGTTCCTGTCCGCTCGGTGCTACCAATGTGTAAACTCGTGGCTTTCGAAAGTCCAACTTAGTCGTGCGAAGGCGGCGACTTTATTAAGTTAGGACTTGCCACTAATTTACGTAAGATCGTCTTACAGTGATAAATCACCGCGAGACTTCTATGAACCTTTACAATCAACTAAATTCGTGCAAATTCCCTGAGGAATGAGTATGGAACACTAATTATAATGTTCGTTTTCAATCTAAGCGGGAGGATCAACTAGGATGATATATTCTAAACTCCGAGGCTCAAATCAAAAGATTATCACAACGAACGTTCAGAACTATCAAAACTGAAGAACTCTCGTCAGATTTGAAGAAGTTTTCGGATAAGTGATAAGGCTGCACTGTTTCCAAAGACTACTCTTGCTTTATTCAAAAATATTTACAGAAGTTATCTTAAATCTATGTGTTGTTGCCGCGATTCATATATCGCGGCGAAAATCTTATTCGATTCCTTATCCCTTTTAGTCCTGGAGTTTTTCTCTATTTGCAGGTTTTATAGATTATATTTCCACTGGCCCTAAACGGGTTTCTCTGCTACCTATGAGCGGCAGCATTTGTACCGCTTTCTACAGGTACGTTACCATTCTGACTATGTGAGGAAGTAGAAAAGAATGGACTTAGTTGCCTGTGTATGTAAATTAGGCGTGGGTGAATAAGACGGATAATCCTGTTTAACCTCAATAAGATAGATGATCCTGTTACGCCTGTTCTCTTTATTCTACATTAGTTTGCTTGGTATCAATATCGTCTCCTGATTTGTGAGTTGCGTACGCACTTAGCGCTTAAATAGTTTATCATTTCTAAATGGGGCAAACTAATTTTGATTTAAGTGAGACAAGATATTGAATTATTACATTGAATGCTGGTAATTATTTCGATTTCTTACATAATGCGTTTATAGGAGTTGCTTTGGTTGTTCCGGTAACTTTTCGTAGATTTTGGTTATTGAGTACCTCAATGGATCTCCTGATAGATGGTTTTGCACTGTTATGGACACTACAATCGCACTCAATGACGCTTCTAACCAATCCGTTGTGTACTTTCAGCACGCTTTTGGAGTGCGCTCTATAATTTTTTCCAGATAGCACCTTAACCATGTTAGTCCTCTCTCTTATTTTTTCTGATACGGTTCTCATATGTGCACCAAAGCTTAACGACTTGTCCTTTGCTAAACCAAATACATTAGCAGCATTGTTGGACCCTGAGTGCAGGCTGATTGCTCCTCCTTTGGAAGAGAACTGACTACCGTTGTCTTTTTCGGGTTGATTTTGAAGTTTAGATCTGTTGCTGTTTTTTCGAATTCGTTCATAAATTGTTGACCTTCTGTGTTTATCTCGTCGATGTTTCTTCCTACCATCAGGATACCAAAATCGTGAGCGTACTGTACCAGCACAACGCCTTTAACATTGATCTTATGCAAGAAAAGCGAGTAGATGTTGAAGAGAGTCGGTGATAATACGTCACCTTGAGGTAGTCCATCACATACGGTTCTAGAGAGGATTCAATTATGCATGTGGAAGTTGATTTTCCTGTTTTGCAAAAATGATGCAATCCATGATTGGATTTCGCTGGGGACTGTAACCAGAATACAGTTGAAAACTGGAAAAGCCAACCAGCGACAATCGTATTTTCTCTGATTCTAAACAATGGAATCACATCGGAAGTATTGCGCTGTATTCGTAGATTGGTGCGCTATACAGGGCACTTCTTCCGACATCATGCATTAGCACTAGATAAGAGAAAAAACAATTGTCGCTGGTTGGATTTTCCAGGTTGTAACTGTAACGATAATAGATAGTATTTCTTGCAATATCTCCGTTCGCTGTATTAGTGCGGATAGAATTTTATATCTTTTGTTTTGCTTTACTTCATTTACCACATAGGATCTACAGGTTGATGTAGATAGCCCTCGTCGAAATCCGAACGAAATGTCGGGTAGCGTCTTCTTTTCCTCTAGATGTATCTGTAGTAGTTCCAGTACCACTGAGTTTGCGATTTTCGTGATAGTTGACACGAGTGAAATAGGCCTCTTGCCTTCGGGAGAAGACTGGTTTTGGGATGGTCACAACCTTGATGATTTTTGGTTCGTCGTCTGTTACTTCCGTATACCACATTTTGTTGATGACTTCCACTATGACCTTTGATACCTCCGGTTTCAAGCAGCACAGATCTTCATAGCTAATGCGACCTTCACCTGGTACCGACGTTTTTTTTAATTTGATATTGCATTCCATTTGTCCAAGGTTAAAATCGAATATTTAATCATTTCTGCAAAGATTTCTACAGTTGCTGTTTCCGTTCTTCCGAAGTGGGTATTGTCTATCTCGAGATAATATAGCATTTCGTCGAGTTATTGCTATATTGGAAACACTCGAGTGCGATCGAAACAAAAACAAACGTCAAAACGTTTTCTCACTCGCGCTGATGCATATTAGATGGGCGCGTAATTCAACGCACGGCATGATTCGCAATTTCCAGGTATATCGCTGCCTCTGTCACATTTTCCAAAACAATCGAGTTGTCTTTACGCTGAATTTTCCGTCCCATTAAGTGACCAATCTTCGTCCAGAGCTCCTTCGAACTAGTGAAAAAGCCCACTTCTTCGTGGAACTTGTCGATTTTTTCTGCATTTCCAATCGCTTTAGGCTGTAAACCATTTGGCGATTTTTTTAACCGTTAGTTAAAATTTGACAGATCGAAAGTTAAAGTTTTTTTAAATTTAACCGAGAGAGCGACCATTTCAAAAGTTGACATATGGATAGTTATTTAGAATTGACAGCTGCGATAACCACAAGTTGGTAGAGGTGTGGACATTTGTCGATATTTTAAAATTAGTTTTTTTCTTATTACATTAAGTATGACAGTCATAGCCTCGAAAAGTAAACATCCACATCATGAAATAGCCCAAATAAATCTTAACACAACACGTTATCGTTTCCATCTTTATCCCTTAATTTTGTATTGAAAAATATTGACAACCTCAATTAGGTACAGAAAATGTTTCCACCTTTTTATTCTGCATCATGGGCAAATTTTTAACCATCGAGCTGTCAAATTTAACTATCGCTCTGTCAATTTTAACCATGCTCCAGAGTAGGGTTATTTTGCAAATAACTTTCGAAGTGCCAGATTTTAACTAAATGTTAAAAATTTCACCAAATGGTTCACAGCCTTAGTAGCTGGAAGCTTGCTGCTTTTTTTTTCTTATAGTTGATCTAGTTTTCTTGGCTCGATACTCTGTGGAAATTCCTTCTATAGCTATACCTTTCTTTTTCGCTGTGCATGCCTCATCGATCACAAAAATTTTGGCATTTTTGTGTTTTTGAACCGATTTTTCTTTTGACTTGCTTTTACTTTTTGCTTCAAATCTGGTATGGAGTTAAGGTTCAAGTTACCTTTTTTGAGCATGCGTTAGAATTGAACGCTGGGTAGTATGGGTACAAAAAATTGTGTTCAGCTTTGCCACCAGATTATCCATTTAAACCTTTTCAAAACACTAAAAGAAGAATATCAGTCGATTTATTACATCATCACGATTCAATTCGTGCAAAATACCTGCTGGAAAAACCATCGGCTTAGTTAAATGCTGCGCAATGAAAAAACCACGGCCAATTTTTCAACAGCATCTTTCAGCTAAGCCGATGGTTTTTCTAGCAGGTATTTTGTATGAATTGAATCGTGATGATTTAATAAATCGACTCATATTATTCTTTTAGAGTTTCTGAATAGGTTTAAATGGATAATCGGATGGCAAAGCTGAAAACAATTTTTCCTACCCATACTACCCAGCGTTCAATTCTAACACAAGCTCAAAAAAGGTAACTTGAGCCTTAATATCTGTGTCTCTTAGTGCGCCTAGTTCCTTTTGCAGCTGCTTTGGATTAACATAGTAGGTAGTTTTAACGACTCCTTTCATGGCCAGCTGCCGATTCTGTAATCTGTTAAACTACAAGTAATGTTTGCAAACAGATCAGAGCTTCCTATGAGTGATGTCTAGAGCCATTTTCCTTTTGTTTATTTCTAGCGGAATGAACGTAGGAGATCCGTCATTGCCGTTTATATGATCCATTAGAATGTCACCTTTACTGTCGCATTTCTCATTGCCCCATGCCCATGTACACCTACAGGCATTTTAAATCCCCAATGATGTCTTAATGATAAACTTATTGCTCAGTCAAATCGTTAAAAATTTTGATAAAAATAATGCAGTGAAAAAAAAACACAACAATGAAGGAATCAGCTGAATTTAGCGGGTCCGTTGAAGATTCTGGAAAAAATAGACGTAGAGTTTGGCGAGACAAATTAAAGTCGAAAGCTGATGCGACTCGGTTGAAAATCCTTGTAGGCCAGTGATGACCCCGTGCATGCTATAATTAATGCGTCGAAATGGCAACCGGAGCATGAGGTTGTTACCCGTTGTTCGAGGTGCGACATTTATGTTAATTTGCTCCAAGATGGCTGGGCAATCCAGATGACCTCGCAAAGTATCAGTAACGAACAAAGCCCTTGCTGTATTCCTTCGAACAAGCAGGGGTTCCAAGCTAATCAGCTGGTAGCGGCTTTCGTAACTTGCAGACGGACGGCATCTCTCCACGGCAACCTACGAAGCGCAAAACGTAAAAAGCGTCGTTGCACGGACGGATACGGATTCTCTCAACACCGTTGTTATAGTTTGGGCTCCAAGCTTCGCAGCAGTACTCCAGGCTCGACTCCAGGATTGATTGCGACAAAGAGCAGTACAGCGCTTTGAGACAATAAATGTCCATAAATTTTTTCGCTATTCTGAGGATGCATCCCAGCATTCGAGATGCTTTGCTAACTATAGGAGACGTGCTGTTTGAACGTAAGTTGCGAGTATAGTATCACTCTTAGATCCTTAACCTGACTGACACGTTCAACTTCAGTATCCAGTAGTTAAAACAAACCGGTTCTTTTTTTCGTGAGAGTAGTAGAGCGATGGATATGAAGTTGTATTTCCTATAAGAATCCCGGCACTACCGTATCCGTCAAAACGTGACTTCAATATGATGTGATATTTTGAGACTAATGTACTTATTTGTGTTTTCTTCGCTGCTATTTGTCCAGATTTCTGATACTATTGCCACAGACTAACAGACATAACACTATGAGGAAATTCGCTAAAAAATATCGATCCGACTATTTTCCAAGAACACTAGCTCCACTTTTTATTCACAGTCCCAAACACCCATTTGGTAGCCCACCAGCAAGCGTGGGAACAGTTTTTCAACACAGGCCCAACTACAGAAATATTTGAAAAGATCGTTACAGCGGGCGAGTGTTATATCTGTTAGTCTGTGCTATTGCCAGCTGTATTGATTGCCTGATAGCAGTCTTCTCAAATGAACATCGTACACAATGCTCGCTCTGGTTCAGTGCTCATAATAAACCCACATTTTTGCACGAACTCGAACACACTATTTCGTACCTGAACACGTGCACATGTTCGCCTGCACAACCGAACGCCATCTACGTACACGGCGTATACACAGGTTCGTGGCATCAGTTTTCTCTTTCTCACCCTCAGCATCACTAGCGTTGACTCTTTTTGCCTTGAGTTCGTACATCGTTCGCTTCAGTTCAATGTTCGAGTCGAACCTGTACATCGCGACGAAGCATGTTTGACGTTGAACGCGTGTACGAAATTAGGTACACAGGTACAAACTTGGCTCGTTGTTTGTTTTATTTGTTTTTGTTGCCATTGTTAATCGGCTGAGACAAGTTGCGTCCAATACCAGGGGGCTCTTGTATGAGTTCTTTGGTATGGGGGAGTGTGGTGGGCAATTTACAAAAAAAACTTGACGATGTGCATACGAAGTCTGCCTGATAGTATTCGTTGGATTTCTGCCTTATTTTTATGTAAGCTCTGTACATTGCTTTGTATGACCTTGAAGGTCATGGCAGATTACATCTGCCAATTCCGAATAAAGCTGGTTCTTTTTCCTGTTGTTTATTGTTGATTATTGCCTACTATTGCTTGTGTAATGCTGAAATGTTTCATGGTGTATTCCATAAACCTTTCATCTATTTCATTAGACTCCACTTGGTTTACAAAGTCTGCGTAGAACGATATCGTGGGGTGCATATTTACAACAGGTGCAATTTTCTCCGGATCCAGACGGATACCTTCTGCGTCCAACAGTTATCCCAGATACTTCACTTAATTCATAAAGAACTGACAATGCTAATTTTCACGGCGAACCCATACTTATTCAGGCGTTTGCAGACCTGTTGCAGGTTTTGCAACGGTTCCTGGCGCGTTCGCCTATGATGATGTCAAATATGGGCAGAAGCATTGCAGTCTACTGAGCATCGCCATTATTTGCTGGAATGCTACAGGGACCGGTCGATTCCACGAGAGACTGTTAAAATTGAAAAAAAAACCCTTCGTGGGTGTTGATAACTAGCAGATTTCGACTTCCACTTGTAAATATACATCAGACAGGTCAATCTGTCCAAAAAGAATGTGCAGTTTGCCATGGCAAAAATGTCTTTGGGTAGTGGAAGTGGGTGATTGTTCGGCTCAAATACTAGGTGCAGTGGAAAAATCAGCACAGAACGGTCAGAGGCCAAACCTCACAGTCACGTCACCTAATGACCAGAAGGACATTTCCTTCTAGTCACTAAGTGATGTGACTGGGAGAATAGGGCCTAGGCTTCCGGAGAATTACGATGGGAGCAGCCTACACGGCAAACGTTGGCGGAGTAATGATATTTAGTACTTGCAAGCGCTGTAGCTCATCTTCCACGATAGCTTCCATGCTATACGCCACCGACTTCTTCTGCCTGAACACGGGCTGTGCATCTCGTTTGAGTGATACCTGCGCCTTCTTTCATAGACCTATGTTTACCTTGAATACGTCACGGAACTGCGTTTTAAGCTCAGTCTCATTAGCGTCTTCATCTAGGTTGACCACTAACTTGCAGATGGAAGATAAGGGAACGACGCATAGACCGAACTGATCTATAGGTTCAGGCGAGTATTTTGCTTTAAATGACGATCTGCTTCCTGAAAACCTTCTGGTTTCCAGCTTGCCATCGGGTACATCACGTCCTTGCAATTTGTCGGGACGCTTGGCACGTGACGTCGATGGTTTGCGATTGTATTACCAAAACGTCAGAGGGTTAAGGACGAAAATCGAGGACTTGTACTTGGCTGCTCTTGACGGCGACTACGATATCTTTGTTCTAAGGGAAACTTGGCTTGATGATCGTATTACATCGATGCAGCTCTTCGGGGATTCTTACGCGGTTTATCGTGCGGATCGAGGTGCTCGTAACAGTATCCATGGTCGCGGCGGGGGAGTTTTAATTGCTGTTTTTCCGCACTTGCCTCCTGTGAGTTTGGTGTGGATAGTTCATCAAGCATTGAAGCAGTTTGGACGAAGATTACTACGCAAACGAAGGACTACTTTATTGGAGCTGTTTACATTCCTCCAGAAAAACGACTTGATTGTTCTATTATGCAGTTCCACCTAAACTCCATAGAGCGCGCTTCTTCTCAGGCAAATACAAACGATGTGATGATAGTCCTTGGCGATTTCAACCAACCAGGACTCATGTGGGTTTCTTCTGGACGTGGGTACGCTTACCCTAACCCGTTATCCTCGACAACAAATCCTGCTAGCCGCTTACTTCTGGACGGGATGGCTTTTCACGGACTACGTCAAGTAAGCACGATTTTCAACCATCAATCTCGTTTTCTTGACCTTGTCTTCGTCAATGAGAATGCTTTGCCTGAGTGTTCTGTGAGTGAAGCTTCCAGTGTGATCGTTCCTTTGGATAACTATCATCCCGCTTTAGAAATATCCATTTCCACCATTAGTTCACCACTATATGAAGAAGCTTTAGCTGTGAATCGTCGTAATTTTCGCAAAACTGATCTAGTAGCTCTACGCCGCTCACTGTTGGCTGATTGACTGGAGTGTACTACTTATTCAAGTGGATGTAGATGTTGCAGTTGATCTCTATAATCGGTTACTCCTTGACTGTGTTGAAAAATCTGTACCAAATTATCAACCTCCCAGGAAGCCTCCCTGGTCGAACGCAATGCTTCGGAATCTGAAACGCATCCGTGCCAAAGCTCTACGTGCGTACACAAATCGACGATGCCCTATTCTCAAGCGCTTTTTCGCAATATCCAGTAATGAGTACCGCTGTTATAATAAATTGCTGTAAAAAGGATATGTGAACCGCATCCAACAAAACTTACGATGAAATCCGAAGGGCTTCTGGACTATTGTTAATACGAAGAGGAAGGAAACGGGTCTTCCGTCTAGGATGGTCTACATTGGCGAAGTAGCGACTACGACGGCGACAAAGTGCTCCCTATTTGCTAGTTACTTCTCGAGTGTCTTCACGACTGATGCGCCAACTGCCATCGAGCTCGACAACGCGTCCCGTGATGTTCCCGTTGGTGCGGTGGATATGGATGTATTCACCATTTCAGAACAATCGGTTCACTCTGCAATACAAAAAACGAAATCGTCGTATGCCCCAGGACTAAGTGCTATGCCTTCAGCTGTTCTGAAAAAATGTTCGGATATTTTAGCGATTCCACTGACGCACCTTTTCAATGTCATTTCAGCAGCAAAAATTTCCCGATGATTGGAAGTGTTCAGTCATGTTTCCAGTACACAAGAAAGGTGATAAAAGCAACATCGAGAACTACCGGGAAATCACTTCGCTGAGAGTCGAGTCAAAAAATTTCGAATCGCTTATCAACGAGGTGCTGTTCTCTGCTTGTAAACATTACATAAGCACTTGTCAGCACGGATTCTTTCCCGGTCGATCGGTGGAAACGAACCTGGTCTCCTTCACATCCTTTTGTACGGAACAAATGTAAAAACAACTGCAGGTGGACACGATCTACATAGATCTTAAGGCTGCTTTCGACACTGTTAACCATGAGATACTGCTAACGAAGCTTAATAAACTTGGATGCACTGCCCGATTCTGCCGTTGGCTTCGATCATACCTTGTTCGCCGTAAAGTCGTTGTTCAAATTGGTGACAATGAATCTGCGTCCTTTTCCAACCATTCCGGAGTTCCTCAAGGTAGTACGCTTTGTCCGCTACTGTTTTCACTTTTCGTGAATGATGTTGTTTTCGTCTTAATGCGTGGAGGGAAACTGTTCTTCGCCGACAACTTGAAAATATTTCTAATTATAAGAAGCCGATTGCCGTGAGCTACAGTATCTCGTTGATACCTTTTATAGTTGGTGTAAAAGAAACATGATGGTTCTTAGTGTTGCTAAATGCTTTGTTATCAGCTTCCATCGAACGAGGAACATGTTTACTTTCAACTACAACATTGCTGGTACTCAGCTGTAACGCGTTGATTATGTAAAAGATTTGGGCGTCATCCTTGATGAAAGGCTAACGTACACTCATCACTTCCCAACGATCATTGACAAAGCTAACCGTCTATTAGGTTTTATGTTCAAAATATCCAACGAATTCCGGGACCCTTTGTGCTTCAAAGCGTTGTATTGTTCACTGGTTGGAATTCGCAAACGTCGTCTGGTGCCCCTACCATGCAATTTGGAGCCAAAGAATTGAAGCTGTCCAGCGCAGATTCATAAGATATGCCTTACGTCAATTGCCTTGGAATGATCCGCTGAACTTGCCACCATACGAAGACCGTTGTTGATTACTAGGACTGCACACTTTAGAAGATCGTAGACACGCGTCGCAAGCCACCTTCGTATCTAAGCTTCTTCTCGCCGAATATGATGTTCCCGATCTCCTATCACAAATTAACCTCTACGCACCAACCCGTGTCCTTCGTCCTCGAACACTGCTGCAGACTGAAATGCGCAACACTGACTACGCTGCCAACAGCCCGATACTAGCAATGGTCCGTCGCTTCAACGATTTTACCAACAACTTCGACTTCGTCATTAGTTCTACACAGTTTAGAAATCGTTTGTTATCACCTTAGGTTAATTATTTTTAATTTAGTTCATTAAGACTCATTGTCAGATGGACGTAAATTGTTGAATACAAATTGTTAAATACAAATAGTATCTGCTCCTAAAACATTCAAATTTAGTTCACACACGTAACCTGTATCCTCTTTGTGGACTCTGCCTATACTGATGGTAGCCGAAAACATCGACAGGATCAGTTACGTGCATAAACTTTCTCTATCGATGGTTATGAAAGAGTTTTTGCCTTTTTAGTCTGATGTTCTTTCGAAAAACTTACTAGGTTTGTCATCTTGGTGTTACACATATTTAACGTTTACAACATGTAACTAGGGATAAAAGAAAATAATTCGGTGCTGTTTTATAGAATATAAATATATAGAATGTTTATTTTTGTTGCTTTTTCGATTACTGTATACATTGAGATAGCTGCATAAGAATACGAATTTCATGCTTGTTTTTCTAAAACTGCCGTTTAATGTTACAATATTTGATTCACAAGCGTTTACTCCTTTGTTTGTCTAAATCCCGCCAGTGATGTCCAATTACTCATTCCAGGAAAGAGTCTTAACAACATTTGTTAATCCTCTACTACAGTCAGGTTCTCTCATTTATGATAGATGGGAATCGGTCAAAAAATTAAAATTTAACAATCTCCGTAAATGGTATACCATCAAGGTTTATCAACATGGTGTACATGAATGTTGTATATAATCAAGTTCACCCAAAAACCAGAACGAACTACGAAGAACACCAGTGTTGTTTACAATAACGCGGTCCAATGCACGACTGAAATGTTAAATTGCAAGGACAGGTTCTGCTTCGTAAAATCTCTGTATTTCTATTGGAGTGTAAAATACGATAGAACACGTGGTAAAACATTCACTCGTCAAACTACGTCACAGAGACCAGACATCCGGGACCGAACAAATAAATTAATAAAACTATAATTGTGTAAACATTTAAAGGAATATCTGGTTAGTTCAGAGATATAACCATGTGACCTGGTGGTAATATCTCACACCACAACTACAACGCTCAAGATGGACGTCTGTTCTTTATGCTAGGAGTTAGATTCTTTGGCGTAAAGTTGATTCGAAGGTTTCTGAGATATCGTAGTCGTCGCAAAGGTATTTTCAAAAAGACAGACGAGTTTAATGGACGGTTCAGCGAGGCTACGGTTCTTGTAGGAAAATGAACGTCTTTTAAAGAGATATTGACCTTTCTATTCCGGTTAAAAAGAAAAGGCTCTGAATTATTTCGTGATGAAAACAAAATATTTTACGGTGCAACATCCAGTTGAGGTTAAGTATTTCGTGATGAAAAAAAAACCTAACTCCTTTGACCTGGCTTAATAACAATAAAGTAAATAACAATTTTTCAGCTCCAATAAGATTAAACAATTGGTAGCATCCTAGACTTGATCCTCATGATAAATTCAATATAAATGCATGATTGAGATATGGTTCGAGTACTAACCAGCAGGAATCGTGTGGCTGCAACATACAGAAGGATTGTTGCACCTACTACAAATAACAGATGTGTGGGCTAGAACACAAATTTTGAATCTATCATTGTACTATTCCTGCAATAGTCATATACGCTGAGTCAACGACTCTTGTACTGGTTTTTGGACATCACTGCAATCCTAAATATGCAAAAAACTTCCACAGGCATAACACTCACCAACTATAACTTTGGTAGAACTCAAGACATTTTGATGATCGGGTATTTCTCCTGAATTATAGTGCTATCAACTTATACTATACATGATGCTTTAATCGTTACGATTAGTCTCACTGTATCGCTGCCTTTCAACACTTCCAAATAGCTGCTGCTGTAATATACACAATACATAACCAAAACATAATTAGCACTTATTTCTACGTTATATCTTAAAATCTATAGATGCTCAAGGGCTAATTTCTAGCACTTTTACATAACCAGTAAATAACAAATCATTTTAGTATATACCACTTTTAAAAGGTATCTGAGATACTTGTGTAGCCTGAAACAAACGAAAATTAATAAATAGTGTGTGTAGCTCTCGGGTCTTTACGATTTTGGGATTTCTTAGCTGATAACTTGTGTGCTTTTCTTTCGTGTGACAGGTGTGTGTTTTCGTAGATACTAGAGCTATATATGATGAATCGCAGAAAACTGCATTAACCCAGAAACTCATTTAACTAATTACAGAGATGATTTGTTGGTATTTCTTTATCAACGTGATCAATTTAACATACACATTAACTCTGAGAAATATAATTTAAACCGTGTGATGCTTTTGGTCCATAAATTATAGGAAATGATCAAGCTCGTCACATAGGTTTCCCATCTCATGTCTCCACGTGAGTCAATTTATGATATCTGATTCATAGAATGGGCGTCGATTGGGTAATATCAACCAGTCTGCGACAATAACTGAACTGGGAGTGCGAATGTATATGTATTGACGTCAAACCCTTAGCATAAAAATAAAGTTGATCGGGAATTAGACTCAATACGACGTCACCGTGTCTGCCGTTCTGAATTCAACTCTACGTTCCGTAAATAATTGCAAGTTCGTATTTTCAGATATCAATTCTTCGTAATACTCAAATGACCATTTTTTGAAAGACCTGCCTCGATTCGCTCCCCATTATTATATATGGATTCGGCTGGCAGTTGCTGGCTTATAAGCGTGTTGGGATTCACTTACGTTTCTCATCGGAATGCTGTGCGACAGACAGCATACAGACTCAAAAGATCAACCATCTAGAATTAACCATACAACTAACAGTGGAGAGCCGACTTCAGCTCTCTCCTCGATCTGTTCAGATTTGCTTAGAAATGTTCGCCGCCGATCGTCACCATTTGCAAGGGAGTTCTTGGGGCACTACCAAGCGGGATTCATGGGTTCCCGCGCTACCACGCACCAAATATTCGCGATTTGGCAGAAGTGTCGCGAATACAACGTGCCCACACATCATTTGTTCAGCGAATTCAAATCGGCTTATGACACAATAGATCGAGATCAGCTATGGCAGATAATACACGAGTACGGTTTTCCGGATAAGCTAACACGATTAGTCAAAGCGACGATGGATCGGGTGATGTGCGTTGCTCGAGCATCAGGGACACTCTCGAGTCCCTTTGAATTTCGAAGTTGGTTATGGCAAGGTAATGGTCTATCGTGCCTGCTGTTCAACGTTGCGTTAGAAGGTGTAATAAGGAGAGCGGGGATAGATACGACCGGCACGATCTTAAGGAAGTCCGTCCAGCTTCTTGGCTTCGCCGACGACATTGACATAATGGCACGGAACTTTGAGACGATGTCGGAAACATACATCAGACTGAAAGCTGAAGCCAGTAGGATTGGACTTGTCATCAACGTTTCGAAGACAAAATACATGAGAAGAAGAGGTTCTAGAGACGACAATGTGGACCTCCCATCCCGAGTTCGGATTGACGGTGACGCAATCGAGATGGTCGACGAATTCGTGTATTTGGGCTCAGTGGTAACCGCCGACAATGATACCAGCAGAGAAATTCAGAGACGGATCTTGTCGGGAAATCGTACCTACTTTGGACTCCGGAGGACGCTCCGGTCGAACGAAATTCGCTGCCGCACGAAGTTGATTATCTGCAAGACACTAATTAGACCGGTGGTCCTCTACGGCCACGAGACCTGAACTGTGCTTGTGGAAGACCAACGCGCCCTTGGAGTTTTCGAACGAAAGGTGTTGCGTACCATCTATGGTGGCGTTCAGATGGAAAACTGTCGGACGACGACCCGGTGAAGATGGTTCTTTAGGGCGACCCTACAGGAACAAGAAGACGGGGCGCACAGCGAGCACGGTGGATCGACCGGATAGAGGACGACCATCGGACCCTTCGAAGACTGCGAGGCTGGCGACAAGCAGCGATGGACCGAGTGGAGTGGAGGAGGCTTCTGCATACAGCAAGAGACAACAAGGCTCTAGTCTGAACGGTAAAGTAAGTCGGTTTGTTCGCGTCTGGAAGTATTTCGCTATCGATTTAGTTGCCGTACCCATTCGTAGTGAGTTGTGATGCCGCGCAAAGAGGAGAAAGTATTGGGAGACCGGCTAGTCCAGCGCAATGAATTGCTGGCGATTCGTGATGCATTGGTGAAGTTCATCCACCGGTTCGATCCTGCACGTGATGCTTGTCAGTTGAGCACTCGTATACAGTCGCTGGATAGAGCTTATGCGCAGTTTATGGAGGCACATGATGCAATGGCGAGATTGGACAAGGAGGAATATCTGGCATCACAACTGGCGAAACCTGTCGATTTTTAGCAGCGATACTACACTGCGAAGTGCTTTCTACTCTCCAAGGTTCCCGTAAAAGCGAACAACTCACTGTTGAACACATTCATGACGGCAAATCAGCAATCTTTCTTGTTAGGATTCCACCGTTTTCAAAAAATTGACCTACCGAGATTTGATGGCGATTTCTCACATTGGTTGAGATTTCAGGACACTTCACTTGATTGGGCATTCAGCCATTCCATCGGTCGTCAAGCTTCGCTTGACAGAGACGCAAGGAAACCATTTGAATCAGGTGACATCGAAGCCGACAACTCTGCGTCAACATCATACGCCCTACGCAAGAGGTACGACAATCGCCGTTTTCTCAAACGTCAGCTGCGGGCAAGCAGAAGTCTACTGAGCTGCCTTTAGTCTGATCGACGATTCCCAGCGCTATATATGGGCATTAGCAAAATTTGATGAACCTGTGGAGCTTTGGAATACACCGCTGGCGAACATGCTGTCGTACAAGTTGGACCAATCCACGTGCGAGCAATTCCGTTGGATCAGATATACAACAACCGGCACCTCCGAAGTTGGTCGACCCCCAGGGTTGTAAGGGCACGAAGATGAGGTTTGCAACTAACGAGCTGCTACGTCCAACCAAGATTCATCATGGCCAATTCAGACAGCCATTCGCTTCGTAACTCTCTAATGTTCCTAGGAAAGGATGCCCGCCAGTACCGATAGCTGGTTTCGCAAAAAACGGTTGTGTTGGAGCTTCGGTCACCCAGCCAAGAAATGTGTATGGAAATTTATGTGTCGTCCGTACCACGAAAGGCATTATTCCTTGTTACACGATTCCCCTCCATCCAGGGTGTCGTCGAATCCTGCCATACGGGATCATCAACACAAACTCCACTGGCTCAACAGCTGCTTTCGTTTCGTTCGGGTTCTGCTCCATCGCAAGTCAGCATGGCAGTCCAAACCGCACGTAGCATGGTGCTACTGGAAACAGTTGTTCTCAACGTTGTTGATTATCGTTACAAGGGTCGAGCTCAACTCATCTCGGCATCGATGTCCAACGCCATCTCTGATCAGTTAGTAAAGGTTCTTCACAGTCATCGACATTTCGATCGCAGGAATCGGTCTCTCACCGCAAAGGTGGAAAAATTCCATCACCTCTATTAAATCGAGAACTCAGCCATTCTCCACGCAACTCGAATTTCTCATTATGAAGCAGCCATCCATAGAGCTGCCGACCATGCCGGTTGATACGTCGGCGTGGAAATTTCTGCACGTTGAATTAGCAGATCCACAGTTTCATGTTCCAGGAAGGATTGACCTCGTCATCAGAAGTGAGGCCTTCTGGGAACTTCCCACTGGTAGGAAGATCTCGCTCGCTAGCGGCCTTCCGTGGGTGATTGAATCGCCATTCGGGTAGGTGGTCTCTGGTTCATTCTGGTGTATTCCCCGGATCTGCAATCTCTCCATTACCAACGGAGATTTGGAAGCCGCACTTCAGAAGTTTTGAGAGTTAGAAACGATTTCCACTGGTCCCACTCTCCCGAATTTCGCTGTGAAGGGTTGTACCCCAATACAGTCAAACGAGCCTGTAGATAACGTGAAGGCTCACTGTTATCTCACACATCATCCCGTATTCAAGGAGTCGAGCACCACGACGAAGGTTAGGGTCGTGCTCGAAGCCTCCTGCAAGACGGCGGCAGGATATTCGATGAACCACGCCTTTGGTCGGATTCGTAGTTCAGCAAGATGTGCTCTCCATCGTGATGAAATTTCGAACACATCACAAAGCTCTGGATGTGGACATTAGCGGCAAGTATTTCTCCATCCTCATGATCAGCCGTTTTATCGAATTCTTTGGCATACAGACCCTGCCGAATCTATCGCTAGGTATGAACTGCAGACAGCAATGTACAGAACAGCGAGCGCTTCGTACATAGCTGCGCGTACTTTGCAGCAAAGTACCAGGCAGTCACATCCAGTCGCGAGTGGGCCACTTGTGGAAAACTTTTAGGTCGGCGATTTTGTTTCTGGGGCGCCGGACGTAGAATCCACAATTAAATTGGTGCCGTGAGACATTAGCAATGCTAGCTTCCGCTGGATTACCGCTTAATAAATGGGCATCGAATTCTCCGGATGACGCGGACGTGGTGTTACGTTAGAAGCGAAGCGAACGGCACAGTTTCGATCCAGTTGTTTCCGTCTAAATCTAAGATAGCTCCGCTTTCCACTCACCACACAATCACCAGACCGAAGCTCTGCGCCGCGCATTTGTCGACGCAGTTGTATATGCAGCTGAACTCAATGTTGAAGCTACTTACAACAGTACATTTCTGGGCGGATTTCGCAACTGTTCTCCAAAAGCTTCCCGGTAGCCCGAGTCGTTGGTAGATATTCGTCGCAAACCGGATCTCGCGCATATACCTATCACCCGGTTTCGAACGCCTGGAAGCATGTTCCTGGAGTTGACAACTCTTCTCCCGCGAATTGAGCCCTACCGACATACTCACCCGCACACGATGGTGGACTGTTATACCGTGGCTATCAAAGTCCCCGAAATCTTGATCAAATTCGACGTTGTCCGCAAAAGAATCTCCTGAAGTGTCCGTTGAAGGACGCAGGATACCGCTAGTCCGCCATTACCATGACACAACTGTGTTCCTGCAGCGATGTTTTCGCTCGCTACCCAAAGCTGCACCGAGTGGCAGCTTTCGTTCAGCGCTACCTGCATGTGTTTCGCGAACGAACCACGCAACGTCGTTCAGACAAGGAGAAGTAGAAGCCACTGTCCATTCCGAGCGTTAATCCGCACCCAATGCAGCCGCTTACTGCACAAGAGCTACAACACGTTGAACTTTCGCCTTGTCATCATCTTCGCTGAGATGATTTCCGATCTCGCTAGTGGCGGAGTTGTCGCAAGATCTTCCACACTGAAGTGGTTGACCTGTTCGTTGATACCGAAGGCACTCTTAATGTCGTTTCTGCCAAGCATCCGCTGGCTGTTCTGTTGGCTATTTTTTCGATTGAAGCAGGCCCTCAACTCCTTCAAGTCATAAATTGTAGATTGTGGGCGTTACCACCCTTGTTTCCGTAGCAAGCCCACACTAGTCCAACAGAGTAGAGCAGACCGACCCGACCGTTTCCCATCTGCGGAATCGACTATTGCGGATCGTTCTACTTGAAGTCTGCTGTCCGTACCCGTGGTCCAACGAATGTATACGTGACTATTTTCGTCTGCTTCTCTCAGACAGTTCACAACGAGATCGTTGACCCGCAGATTAAAGTTGGTAGAGTTACACTTTGACAACGCTACCGTTTTCAAAGGTGCTTCGAATGCACTGAACCGCATCTACCGCATGCTGAAGGTCGATGAGTCTGGAATCAGAACCGCCGCAGTGAGATCAGTGCTGCTGAAGGCAATCCGCAACATGAACGTTGCGTACGCGGACATGCTCGTACTGCTGGCGCAGATAGAGATGTGCCTCAATTCTCGCCTATTGACTTCATTACCGGACGATTCCTTCGTTCTCGAGGTCCTTACGCCAGGTGTAATGTTCAAACTGTTCCAAAAGCTGATCTCAAGTAGTCTCCAAATAACAGCTTGAATTGACCCAGAAAGGGTTAAAAACAATTTGGTCTCGCTGATACCCCGAATATCTACAACAGCTGCAATCCCGTGCAACGAAAGGCTGAAACCCGCCTGAAACGTTGGCTGTCATCGTGAAGGCAACTAGCTAGCGATTGTTATAAAGATCGAAGCACGAGCGAAGTCCGTAAATGAGCCCAAGCTGATACCTTAATCAATCGGAATCGCCGAACCGACCTTGGTACTAGACAAGTCAATCTGTTGAAGGGAGATAAAGTAGACCAGTGGGCGCAACCGGAGTAGGCTAGATCCACCGCCGGGACTAGACTGAGAACACACATTGTCGACGATAGGTCGACGGAGCACCTGAGAATCAAAAGTCATCCTCCCACCGGAATCGTAGGACTGACCTCGGTATCTAATCGACCAGCATCGATATAACGGTTCCGAGCGAACTTTCGACGTCAGGAAATTTCTCCATCGGAGTAGGCTAGGCTTACCACCGGGGACTAGTTCGAGTAGATCGTGGAGTAGCACCTGCAAATGGTTGTCGGGGCGCCTGTGAACAGGAAGTCGCCCTCCACCTAGAATTTCAGGACAGACCTCGGCATCTGCCCGGGTTGAATCGGTTTCGGAAGATCTTCCACTGCCGGGGAACTCTTCATCGAAGTAGGAAAGATCCACCGCCGGGGACTATTCCGAGTAGTCCGTAGCGAATCGTCGGGGCACCAGTGAACCGAGCGTAATCCTCCACCCCGAATGCCTGGACAGACCTCGGCACTCTGCCGGACTTCATCGAAGAAAGATTACGCGCCCGTCAGAGTACTCTCCGCGGAGGTAGGCTAGCACCACCGCCAAGGATTACGCCGAGTGGCACCGAATCCGGCAAACCACCAGTATAGGGTCGCCGAGCCACCAGTGAACCGGAAGCCATCCTCCAACTGGAATCGCTGCATCGCCCAAAGCATCCAACTGGTCAACGCAGAGAGAAGCGCATGTAAAATATATTGCCATGCAGGGATGATATGGCGGTTATGAGATCAGCGAACTAGCACGACCAGCTAGACCTGGAATCAAGCTAAATGCATGAGCACAGCTCCTCTCCTCCCTCTCGAAATTGTCTTTTTAAATGGAATCCGGGGGGATCAGGTAAATGTCGAATTCCTTTTTGGAGTTTGGAGGAGTTGGGTTCAGAGTTATCTTTTCTTTTCAGAGTCCCTCACTCTGGTACACGATGGACGAAATCGGTAACTACTGAACGTGTACTGAGTCGGTGTAAAAGCTTTACCACCAAATAAAGCAAAACAAAATAAAAAATAAAAAGCTATGCATATATACAAATGGGCAGCAGGAGCTCGGAGACTTAATGACCTCCCCCCGGACCTACTGCAAGTTGAGATTTGCTAGGATATGGTGGAGTTGAGGTAGCATTGGGCTCTGCTAAACCTCCCAATAATGCCATAATTCCGAACTCAGCTCCAACGAAGCGAGTCTGTGCCACATCCTTTGATTTTAGAAATCTATAAAAGTACCCTAGCCAAACCGGATGGACGAACCTCAAATTTTACGCCGATCCGGCTTTAAACAAGGAAGGATGAAGGATAGTGTCAACCCTAGCATGGGCTCTCTGCTTGCGTAGATTACCATGGGATCACAAGAGGCGACTACGTAGACTACGAGTGGAGATAGTGGCCTGGAGTTGGGACCCACTAGCATGGAGACATACAAAAAAGTGATTGGAGACACGCGGAGCAAAGGAGGCTGCGATTGCGTTTGCAAGGAGTGGTAAGCTGCAAAGATCACCGGTAACCACAGCGAGTACCAGCAGCCACAGAATGAGCCACGAAGAAACTCACAGCAGATGGGATTACTGAATCGATAGTTCACACTGAGATCAGGTAGCGACACCACCCAGAATGACTTGCCGGAGGTGAATAAAAAGTTTAACGAGCTCTATGAATTCGCGAAGGACAAGCACAACGTGCACACTAAGACGAAGCAGCTAGTGACAAGTATTAAATCCGCCGTAATAGTTGTTGAACGCGAGTAGAATGTGCTCTTGGTGAGAGCTGATTCGACCGAAAGAGCTCTGATGGAAGCCGCAGAACATGCGGTGGCAGAAACTGAGGTGCCACCAAGAAATCACTACAATACTCGCTCGGAGGAAGGAGTAGAAGAGCGTGTTGGAGGACACCAGCGACAAGAGAAACGTTGTGATTGACCGTGACTGGTGGATCGCGGGAAGCCAGCAGGTGAAGCGGAAGGAACGGAAACAAAAGGAAGAAAAGAAGAAGGTACAAGAGAAGAAAGAGAAACGCAGGCCTCCTCGGGAGAGGTACAAGGGGAAAGCACTGATTATCGAAGGGAATGATAAGACACCGCTCTTCTCAAGAAAGTGAGAGAGGACCCAGAGCTGGGAGCCAATGTTGTTAAAACGAGGCTCACTCTGACAGGCGAGATGATCTTCGAACTGAAGAAGGATCCTTCTTTCAAGAGCTTCACTTATCGCGAGTTCGTTACTAAACCCTTGGGCAGCAGGCTGACTAACGCAAGAGGCAACAGTTTGTTGAAAGCCCTGGCGAAGCTGGATGTAAGACCGTTCAACAAAGGTTCCGCTAGCACATTCCGTAAAGAGGGTCGGGAATCCATCATTGACATAACATTCTGCAGTCCTTCGCTGATGTACGACATGAGTTGGAGAGTTAGTGAGCAACACACACATAGCGAGCACCAAGCGATCCACCAATGGTGATTGGTTGGCGGGATTGTATTGTAGCGGGAAGAGTAAGGACTAGAGCGAAAGTGGAGAATAAAGGGCTTCGACAAGGACCTTTGGTGGAAGCACTTCGTGCGGGCAGCCTCACTCTAATACCGAATGCTGATGAGCTGTCGGAAGCAATAGCGAGGGCATGTGATGTAACAATGTAGATGAAAATGGAGCCGAGAAACTGCCGGCGTCTGGCGTATTGATGGAACGAAAGACTCAGCATCCTACGTGTTGTCTGCCTAAAAGCTGTTATGTTTGTACATAATGGTTAAGATAATATGCATATTGAATTAAGTTAAAAAATAAATTATAGTTCATTGAGGTAATTGTGATAAGCGTAAACGGCACACCTGACAGAAGAAGGTGTGCGATTAGAAACATTCGCTTGATAAGCAAAAATTTGTCTGGCAACAAAGACCGGACGTAGGTAAAATCGTCAGAAGGGAGAAAGGAAAAACGTGAAAAAGTCAAAGAAAGAGGATGGCCGTCATCTGAAAAGGTGCGCCGATCGGTTCCGCGCGTTTGAGCGAACAGAATCGGCCTTTTGTGTCGTTCGCCCGTTTTCTTTCGGTCCGGTTCGGTCATTTAGTGGTGCAGTAGAAAGACCTGGGCCGGAAGTTGTGGTCAAACAAGTGCCATCGGGTTTGGGTAACGGCCAAGGAATCGGCCGCAAATTTCCCCCAGCGAAAAAGCAAGTTTTCTCAGGAAATAAAAGAAAAGCGCTGCGTGTGGAAGAGGCAGCTCCCTTTTGAAAGGTTGGTGAGATAGTGGTGAAAAGCTGACAGAATTCGCTCACGATAGCATTTTGCGGTGTGGAAAACTCATGATTTGGCCCGGACGAGTTTCATTTGCACACATCTGCCACTATAAGAAGAACCGGTTCGAGAAAAGTAATGAAAAAAGGGGGTTGGATATTGCCTCGGGAGAAAGTTCGGTCGGGATTTTCTTAGATTTTTGTGCGTGTATACGGACGGAATCGCGCGAATCGGTTCTCGGGTTTATGGTGCTAGTTTGCTAAGCAAAGGTAACGGAAGAAAAAAGTCGGCGCGTGGCCAAACAATTTGGCCGAACCAATTAAGTGCACCTCGCCTACTTCAGCCAACCGCATGAGTACCACCAGGTCGACTAGGAGGAAAATAAGATAAAACAGCGTCGCAGGGTACAACGAAGAGGAAACCCTCAAGCAATCCCCGGGATCATACGATGACGACGGCCAACGTCATTAAGGGGAGTGCACCTCTTTTTACCTCCTTCTAAGAACCGTTTATGATATAGGGCGATTTTGAGACTAGATTTGGATACATCTTTCATTTTACAAAGCTCAGAAGACGCGTTCAGAGAGGAAAATCTGAGGCAGCCAAAGAAGAGCATAAGGTGGCATTCCGGGCGGCCTCGGTCGCTTTGCAACATGATAGTGCGGAGCCTACCACAAGGAGCTGTGCAGGGAAGTAGACTGTTACCCCTGGGGCAATGTTTATTCGTGTCGTGTTGGCCAGGACCAAGGGTCCAACGACGCCTGTCGAAATGTACGCTTATACAATTAAGATTATAGTGGAAAGCATTTTTTCCCGAAGCACGAGCCACCCGGCAAACGAACTACGCTGAAAGTGAGAACAGACTAGCGTAGAGGCAGTTCGGGTTCCGGAAACGGATATCGACGGTGGACGCCATGGTCATCGCGAGCGCAGAGAAAGCATCGAATCAAAAAAGAAGGAGGAATCGCTACTGTACCGTGGGAATGATCGACGTGAAGAACGCGTTTAATAGTGCCAGCTGATTTCAGTTATGTTTTTTCTCCAAAAGTGCTTAGGGCAACTTTAAAGGGATTTAGATTCCTAGGGTGCTGCTTGTACACGGGACATGCAAAAAGAACATATGGACTCTCCCCACAATAGGAATATCTATTTTTAGCATTTTCAATGCAAGAGTCATCCTCATGATTCTCGGTACAAACAGTTAAACAGGCAGATGATTCTTGTCGAAGAAGGAGTAATGGTATATAATGTCACCCGATACGAGTTTGAAGAGACACACAATTTTGTCCCATCCAGTGCGATTCCTATTCAAAGACGTTCGCTTATTGAAGCAAAGAGACCTTGAAACAGCCAACCCCGTGCTTCAGTAGATCTACGCACAATTTCGAATCGGTGACCCCACCGTAGATCTTAACTTTGTGAGTGGGCATGTAGATGCGGTAGTCCTTCATACAAGCCTTGTCACCACTAACGCTTTTTGCTTGTTTTAGACAGAATATCACAATTCTGAACTTATCTGGCCGAACTTTCGGGATATCTGTCGCTGTCGTTGAATATGTCAGCGTCAGTTCTTTAAAAATCTTTAGAATACTTAGCGGATTATCTTCGATCCGAAAGAAGCTCAAATATGGTCCGAGTGAGTTCAATCAATGTTTTTAAACGGGAAATCGGGAGCTTTTCAGGAAATTTTATTTATGCCCGGGCCTAGAGGCCGTGCGCAAAATGAAGACTTAAAGAGTACGTTTTTTTGTTTTCAAAAAAATATATCTCCGAAACCTCTAGATCTGGTTCAAAAATATGTTTGGAGATGTTGTGTAGAATTGAATGATCTTTCAAATAAAAATATAAAAGTATGGAGTATTCAAGGCCCCTCGCACTGAAAATCAAGAAAATCCATTTAATGCGTATTTTGCTCATACAAAACTCAATATTTCTTAAAGTTAATACTTTTTTCTTGAAACTACACTTAAATACCCTTCATTTGACCTATAACCAATGAAAGTCGGTTCAGTGGTTCAAAAGTTATGAATTTAAAAAAATCAACTTTTGAAAAATCACGATTTTTTGAACCAGTCTAACGTGGAAAGTGACACCCTAATGACGAAATAAAAAAATATGTATCTAATATTTTTCGGTAAAGCTACCAGTACACTGTTTGTCATAACGTCAAATATTTGATATCATTCGTGAAATAAATTGGAACTGCTGTGTACTGGCTCTTCAAATATTTTATCAAACATAGTTTGCCAAACTTTTTATTCGTGTTTGTCAAGCCGATTATTTGTCGATTTGTCAAACAGTGTACTGACCAGTTTGTCAAAACTTCAAACAGCGTAACGCTGCAGTTTGTCAAACTTGTTGAAGGAGCAGTTTGTCAAACTTGTTGATGGAAAAGTTTTTCAAACTCGTTGATGGAGAAGTTTGACAAACATGCTTTGCTCATTCAGGATAGCAAAATACGCCGTACGCGAAACTGATTCCGAATTTGTTGTCAAAACGAAAAAAACGTTAAGGTTTAAAATTCGGCGCTATTTTGATATTGTTGGTATTTCTTTAGAGTGGCAGAGCTTTAGATTTTCCCCTGACCAAATTCCGTGCGAAATCCCGTGACACGTTTCCTAAACTTTAAACTTGGTGTAACAGAGAATATTGATTGGTGTTTGTTTTGATTTAATTACAATCTGCATATTGTGCTTCAATAACGATAATGTTTAGGGATCATTCATAAATGACGTAGCATTATGTGGAGGAGGGAGAAGTTTTGTATTTTCTGATGATGTGTGACGGCAGGGGGGTAAGAGCGAGGTGTATACAGGTGTACACATTTTTTTCTATGTGTGCATCAGCTGTCAAACAAGAAGAAATGAAGAAGAAAACAGAAGCACGTGGTCCCATACTTCATTCTGATTAGTTAGTGATGTAAACATTTGCTCTTTTGCGATCCCGGACGCCATACTTATTTTTACCACGTGCTTACAAGCTTCGTTTCGATTGGTCGGTTTGTTGATTATTTGCTTCGCGGTCCTGGGCCGCCATGATTAATTTCACTAGCAACAAACCAACACACTCAAACATGACGAATGTGAACACCTATACTATAATGCATCTCGGGGTAAGAGGCTACGTAGCTTTTTTAAAGGGGAATAGGGGTTAACCACCGTTGATAGAGAACAGTTGCGCAAAGAGTGAAGTAAAAAAATCTACCTATCGAGCACAATTGGAATCCGTCTTTTTTATTTTGATTATAGAGGTTTTAACCTTAGGGTCATTCGCCTCTTTCCGGGTTAGAGAAATCTCTTATGGAAAAATCTCTAACCCTAACGTGTGGGTTGGGAATCGAACCCAGGTGAGCTGCGTACAAGGCAATCGATTTACCAACTACGCTATGCCCGTCCCCTTGAATCCGTCTCTAATACCTGTGCAGCAAAGCTGGATTCGAATTTTGCTCGATAAGTAGACTTTTTCTGGTTTCAAACTGCACAATATTTGCGTACCTTTGTACTAAGGCCTTTGGGGTTGACCTGATGTCACGACAATCTTACCCGTTTCATCTAACATCTCTTTTTTTATTTTTTGTGAGGACAAGGGGGAAGGGTTACCGTCAAGCTACGAATTTTCCAGGGGGTATTTAGAGGTGTGTGACGAAATGCTACGACGGGGAAGGAGGTTGTTAAAAATCACTGTCTTCAGTGAAGTTGCTCGAGAAATCAGACTACCAGATGGTGATAGATTAGTTTGGGATACTCTCACTATGAGGCTCTAATGAGCGTACCTCCTAAAAGTACATTATAGAATATGATACATCTCAAATGTCTAATAACTTAGAAAGATGGTGTTTTCGGCAATGCTCTACACACTCAATTCAGTTCGGTAATTTCCGCACAGCTGGACAGTCGGTAAAATTTTCGAACTAATAGCTCAGCAAATTGTCGTTAATTTACTGATTTTCAGCGATATATTTACCGAGTTTATTCAAAACAAACGTCACTTCTACTGAGATCTTGGTAAAAGCTTTGTTAGCTGAGTGCTAGGCTGTGTAAAACTCCGTAAAAGCAGCGAAAAAGCTGGAATTCGGTAGAACAAGATTAAGTGTGTAGAGGAGGTCAAGGGTTACGCAATTATGGGAAAATCAAATTAAAGTGAGCATGTACTATTTTTCAAATTCTATATCTCGAGATCATGATAAGTTAAAAGTGTGGTGTCTTCGGAAATAGGTCTGTTTCAGTACCAGGAGAAACTGGAAGTACTCCGGAGAAAATCGTTCCTGTACTCTCTTCTTCTCTTTTTTCTTCTTCTGGTAGCAAACCGGAGTAAAAAGGAGCAAAGATTTTTTGCTCCTGTTTACTCCGGAGTGACTTCCGTGTACTGGAACAAACGTAATATTCATCAGCGGGTCGAGTGTTGTCCGAAGGCGAATAGATAATTTCAGAATTCAGCCACTAGGCGGCGCTAGGGAGAATACTACTTCCAGTACATGTTAGGTGATGTTTTGTCACGAAAGTTTAATAATTTAGGAAAATGATGTTTTCTGTAAAGTTTCTGAGGACGACAAGGGCTGTTTGATAATGTAATGATAAAATTAGATATCACCCACTAGGCGGAGCTAGTCAGCAAACATCTTTTAATGTAGAATACATTTAAGCTTTCAATATAGGGGTCCCGTTTCAAAATATCGGCTGCGGCGCCGCGTCAGATTTTGAACGTTAATAACTTTTATCATACTTAACAGAATGATTTGATTTTTAGGCCAATTTGTTGAAAATATGTTCCTCTATGCTGTATTAAAATTTGAAGTATGTATAACATGCACTAATAACAAAAAAATGTGTTTTGAAAAATCTTTCGTAAACGACTCGGAAAACTGAAAATTTTCCCGCACAGAGCCGTCACAATGGTGGACCAACCGAACAATAAAATAATAAAAAGTTTATATATAGGTCCACTACATGTTTGTTCCTATGATTATTCGCATTGGGTTGCTTGACGAGAGCAGTTGGTGGGGAAAGACGGCATATTCCTTTGGTTAGGCCATTAGAAGCCGGACGGAAAGGAAAGGCTCATGCACGGCACGAGAACGAGCGATAAAGCGATAGTAGTGCATATTAGCGCGATTATATAAATATCTGTCGGTCGGTTTTTCTCATCATTCGTATTCGTTCAAGTACTAGCAAGCAGCCAGTCCACCGGAGGAAAGCAGTTGGCAATGACGAAGGCCGAAAAAGTGCCCCAGCTACAGGAACTGTCGCCATGTCAGTATTTCGCCCTAACTAAAGGGCAACGTTCAAGTACTAGCTAGTAGCCAGTCCACCGAAGGAAAGCAGTTGGCAATGACGACGGTCCGAAAAAGTGCCCCAGCTACTGGTGACTCATCGGAACTGTCACCCTGCAAGAATTTCGCCCAAACTAAAGGGCAACTAATATGTAGGCTATCGTTCCAGCGTCTGGTTCGTGAGATTGTACAGGACTGCAAAGTCGAGCTACGCTTACAAAGCTTAGTCATAATGATGCCCCGAGAAGCCAACGATGCCTACTTGGTCGGTTTGTTCGAGGATGCAAAATAGTGCGCCAAGCGCATAACTTTCAGGCCAAATATATATATAGGCTGAGACAGAAATGGCTGGAAATATAATAAATTTAAAGATATGTCAAAGGATAGTGATGCCAACATGTGGGATGACATTCCCAACGAATTTTAACTGAAACTGTCTTGTCAAGTCAGCAAAACTTTTTATGTGATTATCTATAAATGAGGAAATATCCGACTGAATTGTGACATTACTTTGACCCTCAAAATTCACGAAAGAGCTTTGTGTTATAGAGCTGAAACTTGAATTTGTATCAGTCGAATGTTACACAATGTATGTTGTGTTGTATTCACATGTCCAAATTCTTTAAACCTTTACACCTGAATGAAGAGGCGCCAAATTGAGAAATTGCAAAAGGGCGACAAAAGGTCACGCTACGGCTCTGAACAGACAACAAACATATGCTCAGTATCGAGTACGAAATCGTCCTCAATTTCCATGACGAAATGTAGTACCAACTCTTTGTTTGCTTAGAACCATAAAAAACACAACTGATGAGTGCATCAAAAATGAAATAGTAAATTGCCGCATTTCACCAATATATAGCTCTAGATTGACTAGCATACACCCTCCACACCTACCTGCACTCAGCTTATTTCTTTCGTTTCTGAGATTCAGCGTATAATCAGGAGAACGGATTACTGCGCCGCTTCAGCGACCCAAACTTCTTCTCCGCTTCCAGTAACATTTTTTCGTTTCGCACTACTTCGAAGGGGGCGATTTTCATCAATTTACTTCCGGTGCCTGTTTGACGGGCGCATGGCGAAAGTTGCTCCTCGACTAGCTCATCTGAGGGGAAATCTTCGAAGCTCATGTTGCTGAAACCCATCTTTTTGCTCACCTTGGACGACTGCGGCTTACCGATTGGGGCTTCGTACTTTTCCAGCCCGCTGCCATTGGATTTATCTTTTTTGCTGCTTTTGAGCGACACTTTTTTGTAACCACCGACGTTTACTTTAACTTTTTGGCTTAATTTGGCTGGGATCACCAGCACGTGATTCCCGGTGGTAGTGGCCCCCGTTGAGATACTTATTGAATCATCCTTATTGACTGAGGTTTTATCTTTAAGGGAATTATATTTAACCTTCTCTTTCTTACTGAGAAAACCACCAGCTTTGGAGGAACTCTTCACAACCGCATCACTACTATCGTCATAGTCATCCGATTTCAGTTTCCTTACATCATCATCGTCGGGATCAAAATTGACATAGTTGTTGTCCGGCAAAATGCTGCCGCCTCCCTGTGCCGAGACTTGGCTGAAGTTAATGTAGCTTAATCGGGCATTCAGTTGAGAACTTTGATGCTGGTGGTGAACCACAGTCGGTAGCGGTTCCTGTTTAACAACGGGAACGGCTGCCATTGTATTTGGAATGATGTGTGTTAACGCGACGGATCCCGGTTCTACGGTCACCGTTGGAATTGATACACTTTCTGGGATCGGCTTTGGGACCGATACCGGTTGTGAAATAATAAGTGGAGGGAACGGTTCTAGGCCAAAGATGTCAGTACGGGGTTTGGGAGATTTTTCACACTGAGGTGTGATTTCTGGTACGACTGTTACAGGTTGAATATTAGAAATCGGTGACTTTCCAAAAAGCTCTACTTCAGGCTGTGATCGATTATGCGTCGGTTTAACAGGTGTAGATGTAAAGAAATCGCTGGCGGCAGTTGGTAATGAAGGAACAGGAATAGCCGGACAAGCCTCGGGAATTGGATGAACGTTTGGAACGTACTTAATACTGTTACGCTTTGGAACAGCTGGCTTGCGAAACGGAGCCATCGCGAATGGATCCAGGTCGATTTCATCCTCTTCGGTCTGCTTTTCAGATTCGTCCGGAAGAGATTCTGGCGTAAAAGGATCCATCAGTACTTCCTCGCTGCTAGAGTTGTTTTCGGGAGCAGACTCATAGTCAAGCTCGTCGTCGAGAAGCAGTGGTTTGTCGCCTTGAACCATGTCCTCTTCGCCTGAGTCGTCCTCATCAATAACGCTATGCTTGGAATCATGTTCACGTTTTTTGACCCGTACTCTTGTTACTATTCGACTGGTGTCATCTTCGTTTGTTGTCACACTCTCACATTCGGCATGATAGGCACTTGATCCGCACGTTTTAATACTTTCACTAATACAATCATCTACGCTTCCTTCTCCACAAGTAAGGCGGTTGAATCTTTTCACCGGTTTGCCAGTAGTCGCCTTGACTCCATCAATCTCTTCTCCCTCCACAAAATCATCGTTCGCCCTCAAATCACTAGCCGATCCAATAGAATCGTCAGATTCTCCACCCTTCTCTTTCCGCTCATCTATCGATCCTTTGTCGAGTTTTCCTTTAGACCTACCCGTCCTCTGGTGACTCTTCTTAGCGTCATCCTTAGTCACAACCTTACCACGCAACTTTTTCACTATCTGTACGTTTTTTATCTGTCCCTTATCCACCTTATGATACACCGCTTGCAACTTCTCTGGTATATTACTCTCGACAAACTGTTTGAAACTTTGCTTCTTTACTCCACCTACCGAATCCGGATAGAACTCCGAATCACTATCATCGGACGTCACATCGTTTGAGTTTAACTTCTCGTACTTGTTCCTATCATCGAGCGGCAACTTTATAAAATTGGGCGATCCCTTTTCGCCACCACTAATCAAATCGTCCAGCTTGATCCCCAACAGTGCCGATTTATCAACCCCTTCTAGTTCCCCGTTTGGCCCGCTGCCATTCTCGCATGGCACTCCCGTATGTTCAACCGATGTTGAAATTAAACTTTCCTTACCCCCACCGGTAGAGTGTCTCCAGAGATTGCCACTGCCAGCTGCAGCACTGGAGATCACTTCACTTAGCTTTGAGGTCAGTTTGGACGAGCGACCTGCTTTGTCTTTCAATCTCTTTGGCAGCGTGAATGGTGCTGACCCGAACGGATCCTCTTCGGGCACAACTTCATGATTCGGCATGGTAGACGAAGCTAAGGCACCAGTGGAGGCGGCCTGAGATAAGATCGGAAGCGAGAACCGCTGATGTTGTGGTTGCAGAAGCCACACAGCTGGTACCGTCGTAGCGCCTCGTTCAGATTTCATCTCTTCTGGGGATGTTACGATCGACGTTTGACTACCGCCTTCAAGGCGGAGCTTATCGAACTCGGCACCGAATAATTGATCTTCGGTGAGCGTTGAATTAGGACTGAATGAAGAAGGATCTCCGAATGGATTCCAGGTCGATCCAGAGACGGGAGAAACGAGTGATTTTTCGCTGTTAGAGTTACTCAGGACGTGTTGCTGTTGCAGAAGAGATGATTTGGATGGATGTACAACTGTTGATGGCATTAGTGTTGTTGGCCTAGGGCGCGTCGAAGAAGAGGACGATGAAGGTTGTTCGGGTTCGAAAGGTGATAGCAGTAACGATGCTGGAGAGGCGGCGGTAGATTTTTCCTTCGAGCCAGTTGCGTCCATTGATGGAACAAACAGATGTTTGGAGTCCGTTTGGTAAAACCTGCCAAGTAGATATTTCTGTTACGATTAAAAGAATCAACGTAGTTGTGAACTATTTAGACTCAAACAAAAATGAGCTTTCTAGGAGAACTTTTCGAAATTGGTTACAATATAATGACAAATACCAATGATAGACTAAACTTACCGGTAACTCAAATCGTTTGAATTGCGCTGCTGCTCACCGCTACCCATGGGCTGCATTTGTTCTCTGACCATTCCGGCCGCCGGACTTTTAGAACCCAGCTTTGACGTAGGAAAGTTTCCACTGAAGTTAGCGACAAAATTATTTTTCTCGAGCCCATTTCCTGCAGTAACTGCTTCTATGCCTAAAGTTGGAGAAACGACATTCTTCGGTGATGCGTTTAAGGGTCCAAGCTGAAAACCAGACCCTGTATTGGTTTGTTGTGCCTTTGGTCTGGATCTTGGGGCGACGCTAGTACCGCTCATAGTTGCCGTGATGGTCTGGTACTGCAGCCTCCGGTCAGACTGATCAGAAATGTTGCTGGAAACCGTTGTCGGTTGCGATTTTTGTCGATCAAGTGTTACTCTTAATGGGTTATCTTTACCGGCAGTTTTGAAGGCAAACTCGCATACTTGATAGATGCTCGGACGTTTTTCGGGATCAGGTTCCAACAGAAAACGAATTAACTGACACAGCTCCGGTGAATATTTACTATTTTCTGGAATTGTATACTGACAGTGTAGAATCGCTTTGGAGCTCTCACCGAATGGCATCACCCCGAAGCAGAGCCTGTACAGCATGCATCCTAGTGCCCAAATATCAACTTTAGTAGTTATGCTGTGACCAGAATTCAAGTCAACCATTTCTGGCGCTCGATAGGACGACGAAGTGTACTTCTGAACTTCTTCCTCTACAATTTTCTTGCCATGTGCCATGGGATTTAGGAATCGTGTCGTGGCCGTTTCCGACTCAGCCAATATAAACCGTCCCATATCATTCTGGACCACATTTTCCACCTTCAAATCGCGATAGATGACCGGCGCTTGGCAACAGTGCAACTGGGCCAATGATTCACATACGTCGCAAAATATTTTCAACACTTCATACTCGCTGAAACCGGCCTGTCCACGTCCTTTAATCAGCGCAGCCAGTTGACTCTTATACTGCGGCATAATAATGGGTAAGTGCTGGAGCTTCAGAAATCAGCAAATCCATTGCCTTGGTAAAAACGAACACCAGGTCGGTTGCGGTTGTTCGACAAAACAATCGCTGCAGCAGTTTCTGTACTCTGTGAATTGATGAGAAAGTATCTTTCAGTGTGTGGGAGAATAGAAAGTGTACCAGTCACGAAGATAGCGTGTTATGCCGATTGAATATGTATGTTTCTTTGAGGAGTTGCACGATGCAACTGCTTTGGCTCAGACAAAAAAATGGATACTTTAAGCTAAAAAGTGCCAACAAAATACACTATAATCTTATCATTTTCTCAAAAAAAAAAACATTCAGGTTTGTTTACATTACTATAACTGTCAGATTAGCCGATATTAAAGATAAGAATAGCGAATATGTAAAATCCAGTTAGAGACCGGTTTAGGACGTACGCTGAGAACATATCAGATCACACAGGAATCCCTATCATCAATTACAAATAAAACTTGAACATACGCAGCAATTTAAAGAAAATGGAAACTACACTCTTCAGCATCAGAGGTTTTGCAACGTCAGCGAAATTGCGAGAAAAGCCTTTTCATTGCGAATATCTGCTAGTTTAGATTGACGGTTTGCTTCTATTTAACAGTGCCATTTCGAACTTTTTTGAAACATACCTGAATGATTTATTTAACTCCCTTTATAATAATTAAAACAGCGGATAAAATCGTTTTCGCTTACGGACCTTGCCTGAGTTTTCACCGACTGACAGTTCTGGTTTGACAGACTGTGTTGACGTTTTCACGCATATATTCCATTCGCCACGAACGCCAGTATATCCCGGTTCAAAATGCCCACACTGAAAAGAAATACATGGTAGTAATAACCATACTGTTTGGTAGAAAATACATAGTAAATAGTTGAATTTCCAAGTAAATTAACCATGAATACTTACAAAACTACCAGAAACTAAACGATACGATTTGGGTCTACGAAATACTCATGTCACATTTTACTATTTTACATATTTGATTTGATATTAATATTCAATAATTTTTTTCTCTTGTTTAGTGCTACACACAGAAAAAAATATTGGTAGAAGTAAGAGTGTTCCGCTCTTAGCAAAAAACAACCAACGCCTACTTTTAGGTTGAAAGTAAATTTTTTTAAATTAATCAATAATAATAATCAAAATAAAAGTTTTCCTTTTAAGCTAATGAAGAATTGTTATCAAAATAAAAGTTTTATTTTCAAACTAAGAGTATGCGTTGGTTGTTTTTTGCTAAGAGTGAAAAACTCTTATTTTTACCAACATTATTTTTCTGTGTGTAATACAGATAACAGGCATTTAGGTTGGAACAAAATGTCTTAAAAAATCTGTGTAAACTTTCAAATTGATAAACGTTGGAAATCCGTGCTTCACTATTGCCATCCATACAACTGTTTGCTACACGTGTCCAACCTGTATTACGTCGATCACTGCGCCACCTAAACACGTTTTGCCAAACGTGTTTCAGAGTCCGATTTATTCAGAACCTAACAAACAGCGAAAGTTGAACAAACATTTATTACGAGGAGATAAGCTCAACAATAACTATTCTAGCCAATATCCAGCTAAATTGTTTGTTGGGAATTTCAGTAGCGGGTATTAACACACCTTTCGAATCGAGCCTAAACGTCTGTTATCTGTGGTGCTAATTTATCACCCCATTTTAGTTCAACCGGAATGCTGGCTGGTTCTAATTCGTATTCCGGCTCAAGCGACTGTTACTGGAGCTGGAATAGTAATTCGAACCAGCCGGAATTCCGGTTGAACTTTACTGGGACGTCGTAAGTCTCTGCATTCCCGGTTAACCCATTCAGAATCCTGAATGGAGTCAGTATGGATTCCAGCTCAAATGTAGCAACCGATTCCGAAACCGATCGAGTCAACTTCGGTTGGAATTCATACTGACTCCATTAGGCAATCCATTAAACGTTTGGTTGACAATCCAGCGGTGGGATCTGTCAACAAATCTACTTCTGCGAACAGAAAAACTCGTCCGACAAACATCTTTCGTTAGTACGACTCATTTGTTGTTGGATCGATTCAACGATATCAGAGACTAATAGAGACTACCAATTGACGAAGAAACAATCGAAATTCCGTGGTACACTCTGTACTAGATCTTAAGAAGTAGTAGAAGTATCACGGTCCCTTCAGTTTTGCCAACCTTAACAAACCAATCTAGTGATCCCCTTTGTATCGGGCTTGTAAAGTTGGTAGCAGGTATTATTTATTGACCGTTGCTAAAATCGTCGCTGCATGCATTTGTTGTTTACATGCAAAAATGTCTCCGTTTTTCATCTGCGCAACGACACTTTCTGCCCTTTCAATAACCACAGACCAATTTGTAATCGTTCGGGGATTTCATGACAAATCGCAGTTTGTATGCATTTAAATTGCTGAAACTATAAGTGCGGTTGTGCCCAAGAAGTTTTTAACAACATAAAGTTCGAAAAAGAATGTGTACCATAGCATCCGAGGCATTTCGGTGCATGAAAGATGCACCATAAACTTCGTTTTTGGATCTTATTTCTTGTAATGTTTCAGCCACTGTGTTGTTTTCTCTCCCGGGTGTAATGTCAAGCCACTGTTGTTTGAAAACTATGAAACCTTTGCGTGTTTTGCATATTGCTTCAAAATATTTTGGAAAACAAAAATTGTTCAGAATTCATCAACCTTTACTTAGGGATGGTTCTAGGAAAGTTTACTAAAAATCGTTTGTGGGGTGAGCGACTCGTAATTGAAAACCGTTAGATTCATAAAAAGCTCTGTTAGTTCCATTAAAAGCAGCTGTACAATTATTTTTTTCACTGCTTCGTAAACAACAGATAACCCAGCAGGAAAAATAAAAACACGTAGCAAAGAAAAGCAAAGCATCCTCGATGATCAACGCGTTTTCTGTTTGACATTTCGAGGGACCGTCTAGTACTACCTGAGTTAGTACCTCTTGAGCCACGGAAAACTCGTGAGTCCGCCGTCTCAATTAGTCTCTGACGATATTGTCGGATGTCGCTCCCCTCAGAGGAACGTCAGAAGAAGTAAACAAGAAATGATCAGCTGATTAGCAACGTCTCATGGATTGCCTAATTCATGGGGTTTTCGATTGATTGACACCGGTGTAGTGAAGTGCACTAAAACTGCACCGTTTTTGCACTTTCTAGCAGTAGTGCAGAAAACTGGATATGTTCCATTGACACTTCTGCTAGAAAGTGCAAAACCAGTGCACTCCACTACACCGGTGTCAATTAATCGAAAACCCCATCAGATTTCCAAACCGGTTCCGGAATGGGTTTAACTGGGTTATAGCGCATCATTTTACGAATAATGCGCACTACTTCCGACGTGATTCCGTTGCTTAGCACAAGAGAAAATACAATTGTCGCTGGTTGAATCTTCCAGTTTTCAACTGCAACCAGAATAAAGTCGTAAATCGTACAAAAAAAATAATAAAAATGTGCAGACTGCAGATCATTTTACAATTTTAGAATGAGTGACACCGATATCTTCAGATTTGACTACACCCACCGCTTGGTGGCGCACCAGTTTGAAATTTCTTTTGAGTGTGTTCTGAGAAAAAGAAAATTATCAACGCAGGCCTAGATGCATGAAAATAAATATAAGCAATGTTTCCAAAGAAGATTGGCAAGTTTCTTCGATATGAAGTTTGACATCGGGGCGGAATACAATAACGCTCTGTTTGCGAAGATTTTCCCACGACCGTTTCCAACAAAGCTGTACTAGAATGGGATTGGACAGATTGACTCAGTTGGGAAGTGGATGGTCCTGGATTTCTCACATGCTACAGGGTGGGTGGATTGGGCTGCGGGGCCTGGTGAAGTGGACATGATGATAATCGCGACAGATGCGGCACGTGAACTGAGGATGCGCAACTTCTAGCGTTATGACCGAGGCAGAAGCAGTTCCAACATAATGTTTGTCTGGAGATGACTCTCGGTACAGGCAAGACAAGAAGGTACAGATGACTTGCCTGTATTCGCTTTTATTCATGGACTCTTCTTTGGAGGTGCGTTTAGGTTGGCCACCTTTGCTTGAGCCGACTGTAAATGTTACATTATAACAGACCGACGCAACGTATTGCAATATTTATACTCGCTGATAAAGGATGTCGACGAAGATCACTTCCATATCTTGACTGCTCCTTTCCTCCCATGCACAAAGCGTTTCTGAATCGAAATTACTAACGAGTGAAGTATCCCAGCACCAGCTTGATTCGTTCAACTAAGTAAGAGCTCTTACATGACATTGAAATTCTTTGACAAGCTCGTGTAACTTTTGGGCAGATTCTTTCTTCATCGGTGGTAGATCATCGAGTAGATCATGAAGGTTTCGAAAGTGCTGCTTTTTGAGGAAACGACGGTTGTCATACCTGTTCAAACGAGCATCACACACAGATGCATGATTGTCAGCTTCGATATCTACATTCTCGAAAGCTTTCCGTGCTTCACTTATGAGAGTACTGTAACTTGGTTACTTCAGGAATATCGGCAGTACAGTGGACTATTGAACTAAATGTATCGAGGAATGCCAACCATCAAGAAAAGTCACCGTTTTAATTTAGAAAAATGGCAGTCTTAAATGAAAACTGCTGAATAGAGGCGGCGCATCTGGTTTGGATCTGGTATTAGAACCGACAGAAAATACCTTTAGTTTCTCCAAATAGTTTTTTGTTTTACACTTCATTTGTGATTCGCTGGTTGGACACTTTTTAACTGTACCACTTTTTAGTTGGACCTCCGTTAGATGGACCATGAAAGCATCTATATGTCAAAATTTCATGCCAAATTTATTTCGACAATCAATCTGACAGTAATTAGAGGTTCACTATTTACAATACTAATGTCTCCTTTGTATAGTTTTTCATATATGGCAGTCGGTCCAACTAGCGAATCAAATTGGAATTGGACAGAGACTTTGGACCAACCAACGATTCCCGACTGTATCGCATTTCAGGGTCAGCCCGTTCTGTGAGATGATCATCGAAACTATCTGGGTCATTAGTTCTCACAATATCATCTTGCACATCCACAGAAAAATAAAAAAAAAAAAAAATTCTAAAGCAGATATATTGTTATTGTGAAAGTTTTGTTTATTTTCGCTACGTGATTTTTTTCCTTAGATAGGTACGACATAGTTACCTTCGTGCTCTTTTATTCTTTAGATATTGTCGCGCTTATAATAAAATCTCACATTGCGTGCGTCTGAAAGGCGCATCAAATATAGCCGCAGTTGCCCCGCCAGCCGATTTCACTGGAGCCACTAGACAATGACCAATTTTACATGAAGTGACTGGTTGTGTCGTTGATGAGACAATCGAACATAAGCAAACTATAGGAGTGATAAGCAGTCTCTTTTGCAAATGAATGTAGAGGGTCTTCTCTTGCATTGTTTATTCATTTTTCTACCTGCTGTGTGCTTTTCGAAAACTCCAAGGAATAAGCTTCCTATGAATTCATATAGGCGGCTGTCACGCGCCTATCTGAGTTGAGCTTTCATATAATCGCATATCGAGCGAGTATCCTGCAAGGCACAATACCGTTCAACGATAAAAAAACGCCCGTGTTTATGATGTCAGTAAAACGTCATGTTTAGGTTTGACATTTCAAAGAACCTATTGACGAATTTAACTTGAACCACAAAATAATCGTAAGCGGCAAGACGCTGGTGAAATGACCATTAAAATTTTAGATTTTGCTATGCTTTTTGAGCACGATTTTCTGTAGCTTTTTCAACTTTTATTAGTTACCAAGACCATGGTAAAGACTTGTTTACAGTTCGGTTCGGAAAACGTGTCACGGGGGTTGGATCCCTGTGTATTTTAAAAGGAGCCCGGAATTTTAAATCCCGTGGCTAGAAATCAGTCTACACATCCGGCCTAGAACAACTCAATATCAATTGTTTCCGCCGGGGAAAACGGTTACATTAGGTTTAAAATTCGGCGCTATTTTGATACTGTTAGTATTTTTTAGAAGTAACAGAACTTTTGCTTTGAAAGTTTGAAGAGACTTGATAATGGAAGGAATAACCAGTATTTTTCTTTACTTAAAACGATGTATTTTTGAAAGTACCGTAAACATATGGCGTTTTTGCTTGACCGAAAAACTTAGTCCAGGTTCTAAGACCAACCCCTTTAATAAAAAATATTACACGCGAACTTTAACCCATATAGTCCTACGATTCCGCATATTGTTTGGATGAGACCCTGAACAGGTCTTTAGGCTCTTGAATCATAAGATGTTTATTAGGGCCGCTACCACCTCATATACTTAATCTGATCGCGGGATTTGGTCGTCCATGTATCCCTCTAAGAACGGTTGGTTTCAAAATTGTCCAATGAAGGACGTTCGTTGGACCAATTTGGACAACGTCCAAATAACCGTTCCACAAACGTCCATCGTTGGACCCGTGTTGAACGATTTTGATACAATGTTTTGGGCGTCTCAGTGGGATTTCATACGGGAGATGAACTTTCATTTCTCGAGTGTTTTTTTGTAAACGGCCAATAAGCATGCTGTCAAAAATCACTTTGAGAGAAAATTCCGGACAAACCATAGCTCGTCGAGAATGGCTGTTAACATTTTATGAAAGAGAAAAGTTTTCTCTTTCGTCTGCTGTTGTGATTTATGATCGGCGATTAATGGTTTGTCCAGAATTTCCACTCAAAGTGAATTTTGACAGTATGCTTATTGGCCCTTTTCAAAAAACAGAGATTTTCCATCGGGGAAAAAAGTCTACACAAAAAACATAAGATATCTGAGCACCCAATCGTGGAAAACGTAGCGGAACACACAAATAACCGGGCCGGAAACAATTCAACATGTGTACTTTGTATTTATTGGGTTTAGAGTTCTGTGCCATTTAACTCTTTCATGCCTAACTTTTTTCTAGTGCATGTAGGGTTTCAAAACTGTTGTTTCTTGAAAACGATGAGGTCAAGAAACTCGAAAAACTTTTTTTCATAAAGGTAGGTGCTTCCCTTGCAGTGCTAGAAACTTCTCAATTTTTACCTTCCAATGCTCACTACAATTCTCCTAGAATATTTACAATAGTCCAACTGCGTGGAAAACGTAGCCAAAATGCCAAAATATTCTAAATTGATAAGTTTTATCAGTTTTCATAAATATTGCAACATAACGAAGTTATATGAAAAATTCATTTTCCGTCGTCAACGTAAACTGTCCCTGGCAGCACTGCTCCATCGGAGTTCAATCAGACTAATGTCGTTTTCGCTTGAAGCAGAAGCTAACTCAGTTTTGGACCTAACTGCTGTTAAACCGTTTGTTTGAAGCCAGTTTCCAACCTAGGTTATGCGCCACTGAACTGAAAACCGGGTTGGGTTCCAACCTGAAATATATTTCGGGTTCGCTCACACTGTTTGGCGAGAACCCAACTCAGTTTCATTAAAAACGTTCGTTTGAAGCAACTAACCTGGGTTAGTTTCTAGGTTCTCAATCAAAAACGACATAAGTGCAATAACTTCAGTTCCAGAGCTGATCCTTGTAACTGTTACTACTCAAATGAAAGTCAATAGTCACATTTATTAGCCTTACTTGTTTTTGTGAGCAAATCTTACCTCAATCAACAGTTATAGCAGCTCGAAAACGTTGTTGTCCACAAACAACATGGGCATGAAAGGGTTTAAAAAAATTATTTTTTAGACGCAGCGGAACTTTTGGTTTGAAAGTATGGAGTGATTTTGGCAGAAAATTTTCCGTGATCAAAATCCGGTGCAAAATTCAGGCCTAAATCTCCCCGAATAGAAATGTACAGTAACAAAACCATGACTTTTACTGTGACAGTACAGTAATTTTACAATAATTTACAGTAAGTTTTAGTGTTATGCTACAATACAAAAACAATAAACTTTAACGTTGTTACAGTAAATTTCAATGTAAAATAGACTTTTACAGTGAAAAAGAGGGGTGGTTATGTATCTTAACATTTAAAAAATCATTTTTTCTCCATACATTTTTTTCTCGAAAACAGTAAAATTTAATGTGAATGCACTGTATCAGTTTTTTGCTGAACAGTGAAATTTATTGTTACATTAAATTTCATTGTAAATCTACTGTGAGAACTTGGCATCGAACAATGTTGAAACAGACGTATATTTTATGCATTGGACGTTTTCGGTCTTGAATGTATAAAAATCACAGCTGAATAAACGAGACTGTAACGAAAAGAAGGCAAACTTTACATTTTACTAAGTTGAAGTTCAACTGAACGGTTTCATTCGTAACCCAACTTTGTACCGGGAAACAAGTGCTTTTTGTTCTCTCCGGTGTGGTTTAGTTTTTTCGGTGGTACGAAGGTGCTTGCTGTGGCAGAGGCTGCAGTAAAGCATTACTAATAAACAGTCCCGCGAGTGATAATTGTTACCTGCGATATCAGTTAAAGTAGTGCAGTGAAGTGCGTTACTAAACATTTTTCTTGCCTGAAAGACGGCTTTGTTTAGACGAGCTATATCAGCTCTACTGTGTGAAGGTCACGCGGGTGACGGATAAAACAAACGAAGGATCAATCCACCTACCAGCTCGTCAGGAACCAACTGGTGAAGTGTTTCGTTTTTTACTTTTCTTATCGATTTTTTTTTTCTTTTTATTACTTTTGATTTTTTATTTTGATTTAAGTTAAACAGTGCGGTCGAGCGTGTTGCTCCCGCAACAAAATGGAACAAACAGAAGGATCACCCTCCGAAGAGGAATATTATGAAGAAGAAGAACGTATATCTGATACTGAGACAGATAATGTTATGGTCGATCCACTTCCCCCACTTTCCCCCAATGTCTCACAGCCCCCCCGAGTCAAGGTTTACCAGGATGGATCCGCTGGTCCTTGGGTGGTATACTTTCGGCCCAAAAATAAACCGTTAAACAGCATAACTGTTGCACGGGAGCTGACAAAACGTTACTCGGCCGTAACCGAGATTAAAAAGGTTCAGTCAGATAAACTGCGCGTAGTCGTTACTGACTTGAAACAGGCCAATGATATCGTTAGCAATAGCCTCTTTACGCTGGAGTATCGCGTCTACATCCCTTCTCGTGATGTGGAGATCGACGGTGTGGTAAGTGATGCGGGTCTAACTGTCGATGATCTGATGAATGATGGGGCTGGCCGCTTTAAGGACCCTAACCTTCAATCAGTTAAGATTTTGGAGTGCAAGCAATTGCACTCAAAGTCCATCGAAGATGGTAATTACTATCCATCAGACTCGTTTCGCGTAACCTTCGCCGGATCTGCACTTCCGAGCTACGTTGAAGTGGGAGGAGCTCGTCTACCTGTACGCCTGTTTGTACCGCGGGTCATGAATTGTTCCAATTGCAAGCAGCTAGGTCACACGGCCACCTACTGTAGCAACAAGCAACGGTGCGGTAAATGTGGGGAACGCCATGCGGATGATACTTGCAGTAGCCCCGCTGAGAAGTGTGTTTACTGTGGGGAGAATCCGCATGCACTTTTGACATGCCCAACGTACAAACTTCGCGCGGATAAACTGAAGCGATCCGCCAAAGATCGCTCCAGACGCTCTTACGCAGAAATGCTTAAAAGAGTTGTTCCACTTATCTCCGAAAACCCATTCGCTCTCTTGCCAACTGACGATAACGCCTCTAACGACCCTTGCGAGGGGCATTCTTTGGCTCCGCTTGGAAACTCTAGGAAAAGACCTAATCAAAACTCACCTGAACTTCCTCGTAAGGGTCCTAGGTTGTCCCAAACAAGGGTACAAAATAAAAATAATTCATCAACTGGAAGTGCTGGTACAAATCCGAAGATAATACCTCCTGGTTTTGGGAAATTGAGATACAACCAGGAGTTCCCAGCACTCCCCGGGGCACCAAAAATCCCAAGTGCTCCAATTTTACAGTCAGAAACTCAACCTAAAACGGGATTCCTTAAATTTTCTGACATTGTGGACTGGATATTCACAGCTTTCAACATTACCGATCCTATGAAAAGCTTGCTGGTTGCTATTCTACCAACAGTAAGAACATTTTTAAAACAGTTGACTGAACAATGGCCCCTCCTTACAGCGATCGTATCCTTCGATGGCTAACTTATTAGACGGAATCAGGGATCTGATCACTGTTTTACAGTGGAACTGCAGAAGTATTATCCCCAAAATTGATTCATTAAAACACTTGCTAAATTACAATCATTGTGATGCATTTTTCCTATGTGAAACATGGCTAACTTCTAATATAAACCTCAACTTCCACGATTTTAACATTATCCGCTTGGATCGAGAAGACTCATATGGGGGGGTACTTTTAGGGATCAAAAAGTGCTACTCCTTCAATCGAATCAACCTCCCTTCGACGCCAGGCATTGAAGTTGTCGCTTGTCAAACAACAATCAAAGGCAAAGATCTTTGCATTGCTTCTATTTACATTCCTCCTAGGGCCATGATGGGATATCGAAGATTCTCCAACGTGATTGAACACCTTCCCTCGCCCCGCCTGCTTCTTGGAGACTTTAACTCTCACGGTACGGGGTGGGGCTGTCTATACGACGATAATCGATCTTCGACAATTCAAGACCTTTGTGACAACTTCAATATGACCATTCTGAACACAGGGCACTGGACATATCTTTATGCTCGACATCACTACGGTTAGATTGCAAGTGGAAGGTAATATCTGATCCCCACGGTAGTGACCACTTACCAATTGTAATTGCAATCACCACTGGTTCAAGACCATCGGCACCAATCAATGTTCCCTATGACCTCACACGAAACATTGATTGGAAGAGCTACGCTGCTGAGATATCCAAAACTATCGATTCAACACAGGTACTTCCCCCGGAGGAAGAATATAAGTTTTTGTCCAACTCGATTCTCGATAGCGCGATTCAAACTCAGACGAAACGAGTACCCGACGTGAACACCCAAAAACGTTCTCCCAACCCGTGGTGGGACAAAGAGTGCTCAGACGTGTACGCGGAGAAAGCTGCCGCGTATAAAACTTTCCGGAACGACGGGTTAGTTGCTAGTTATCGAGTGTACGCGATATTAGAAAAGCGAATGAAAAATTTAATGAAAGCTAAGAAACGCAGTTACTGGCGCCGGTTTGTCGACGGGTTAACAAGAGAAACATCGATGAGCACTCTTTGGGGCACGGCCCGACGTATGCGAAACCGAAACAGTACTAACGAGAGCGTGGAATATTCAAACCGTTGGATATTCGATTTCGCCAAGAAGGTTTGTCCGGATTCCGCCCCGGCACAGAAAATCTACCGCGCCGCGTCGCCTTACAATACCGCGAACGAAACACCGTTTACGATGGTGGAGTTCTCACTAGCTCTCTTATCATGTAACAATAAAGCCCCGGGGCCAGATAGAATTAAATTCAACTTATTGAAGAATCTGCCAGACTCTGCCAAAAGACGCTTGTTGAATTTATTTAATAGGTTTCTTGAGGGTAACATTGTCCCACATGACTGGAGACAGGTGAGGGTCATCGCCATCCAAAAACCAGGAAAACCAGCCTCCGACCACAATTCGTATCGTCCGATTGCAATGCTGTCCTGTATCCGGAAGTTGTTCGAGAAAATGATCCTGTTTCGGCTCGACAATTGGGTCGAAACAAATGGCTTACTGTCAGATACACAATTTGGCTTCCGCAAAGGCAAAGGGACGAACGATTGCCTTGCGTTGCTCTCAACAGAAATTCAAATGGCATATGCTAACAAAGAGCAGATGGCATCAGTATTCTTGGATATTAAGGGGGCTTTCGATTCAGTTTCGATCAACATTCTTTATGAGAAGTTGCACCAGCATGGTCTTTCGCCAATTTTAAATAACTTTTTGCTAAACCTGTTGTCTGAAAAACAAATGCATTTCTCGCATGGCGATTTATCGACATCACGATTTAGCTACATGGGCCTTCCCCAGGGCTCATGTCTAAGCCCTCTCCTCTACAATTTTTACGTGAATGACATTGACGAATGTCTTGTCAATTCCTGCACGCTAAGGCAGCTTGCAGATGACGGTGTGGTCTCTATTACAGGTCCTAAAGCCGTCGACTTGCAAGGACCACTGCAAAATACCTTGGACAATTTGTCTGCTTGGGCTCTCCAACTGGGTATCGAGTTCTCCACGGAGAAAACTGAGCTAGTCGTATTTTCTAGAAAGCGTGAACCAGCGCAACTACAGCTTCAATTAATGAATCAAACTATTGCTCAAGCTTCAACATTCAAATATCTCGGGGTATGGTTCGACTCTAAAGGTACCTGGGGATGTCACATTAGGTATCTGAAACAGAAGTGCCAACAAAGGATCAACTTTTTCCGTACAATAACTGGAACATGGTGGGGTGCCCATCCAGGAGACCTAATCAGGTTGTACCAAACAACGATATTATCAGTGTTGGAGTACGGATGTTTCTGCTTTCGCTCCGCTGCGAACATACACTTCATCAAACTGGAGCGAATCCAGTATCGTTGCTTGCGTATTGCCTTGGGTTGCATGCACTCGACCCATACGATGAGTCTCGAAGTGCTGGCGGGCGTTCTTCCGCTGAAAAATCGATTCTGGGACCTCTCATATCGATTGCTCATTCGATGCGATATTCTGAACCCATTGGTGATTGCAAATTGCGAAAGGCTTGTCGAGCTTAATTCTCAGACCCGATTCATGTCCTTGTACTTCGATTACATGGCACAGAACATCAATTCATGTACATATAACGTCAACCGTGCTCATCTCTTAGATACTTCTGATCCAACTGTATTTTTCGATACATCCATGAAGGAAGAGATTTGTGGAATTCCGGATCATATTCGCCCACAAGTGGTCCCAAATATTTTCTATAACAAATACCATCAAGTCGACTGCGCCAAAATGTTCTACACTGACGGATCAATTCTCGACGGGTCCACAGGCTTCGGTATCTTCAACGAAAATCTTGCTGCCTCATTCAAACTCAATGATCCTGCTTCAATTTACGTCGCAGAATTAGCTGCCATTCAGTATACTCTCGGGATCATTGACACCCTGCCCTCAGACCATTACTTCATCGTTTCGGATAGTCTCAGCTCCATTGAGGCCATCCGTGCGGCGAAGCCTGGAAAGCACTCACCGTATTTCCTGGGGAAAATACGGGAATATCTGAGTGCTTTATCTGAAAAATCTTACCAGATTACCTTGGTTTGGGTCCCGTCACATTGTTCTATTGCGGGCAATGAGAAGGCGGACTCTTTAGCCAAGGTGGGCGCATTAGAAGGCGACACTTACGAAAGACCAATTTGCTTCAACGAATTTTTCAGTATCTCTCGTCAGAGGACGCTCGATAGTTGGCAAACCTCATGGAGCAATGGGCATCTGGGACGGTGGCTACATTCCATTATCCTGAAGGTATCAACGAATGCTTGGTTTAAGGGGTTGGATGTGAACCGGGACTTTATTCGTACGATGTCAAGGATCATGTCCAACCATTACTCGTTCGACGCGCATCTCCGTCGTATAGGGCTTGCTGAAAATAATCATTGTGTTTGTGAGAACGGCTATCACGACATCGAGCATGTTGTTTGGCTGTGCGCAGAGTACTGTGTTGCCAGGTCCCAACTAATAGATTCCCTTCGGGCCCGAGGTAGATCACCCTATGTGCCAGTCCGGGACGTCCTGGCAAGCCGTGACCACCCCTATATTTTTCTTATCTATATCTTTTTGAAAACCATTGATGTCCAAGTTTAATACATTTTACCCTCTCTCATTCACAGTAGAATCTCACCAACCTATCCCTGTATCTACAATATGGCATTGCTTCACGAGTCTTCGGTGCACACTCTTCTTGATAACCGTCTATCCAGAACATCATGACATACCGCACATGCAGATGATAAAGAGTGCCAATAATTATCCGAAATATCGACCCTCCCCTCGCCCCTGCGATTACAGGCTGGAAACTACAACACTACAACAAAGTGTGCATATCCGCCACAATGATCAATCAGCAAACGACGATGTCAATTACACAATATGTATCCCACTTCCTACCTTTTTCCTTTACTTACATAAGAGGGGAGCAAGCCGCCCCTAAATACGGCTTTCCCTTCCCCCACTAACATGTGACATGTAATATAAAAAAAATGAATTATCGGCCTCGTTAAGCTACAGCATTTGGGCCTAAATAAACGTATTTTAAGATAAAAAAAAAAAAATGTTGAAACAGTAATAACTATAATATTTATTGTTTTATGATTGTTTGTAGGGTAAATGCTATTGTAAAATTCTATCCGGGTCGCGATCTAATTCTAGAACTGTACAGTAGTCTTTAGCATGATTTTGGGCCCTTTCCGAAAATAATAAATCCGTTGGGCCCTTTTCGAAAATATTATACGTCGAATACACGGTTAAATAAAACAACCTGCAGAATAAGTTCTTTTAACTTACTTTTGAGTTGTGCGTCGCTTTCGCACTTATTAGTGTTGTCAAAAACAAAACGAGAGATTCGACTCAGTCGAGGTCTTCCGTGGAGGAATGTACTTTTGAGTTGTTTGGGGTATACTCAAAATTAGGTAGATTCAACTTAAATTTGAGTATAAAAAACCTATCAATGAGTTGTAATTTTTGCCGTGGTTAAATGAAAACTATCTTTAACACGGTTTACCTAATTTTAAGTTCCCCCGCCCCCGATACCACGAGATTAAGTCAAAGGAACTCAATTTTAGGTAGTTTTTCGTTTCCGTGTATGTTTACGATGTTCTGATCAGGGCAGGAAAATTTCGAAAAATGAATTGATTGCTGTTCGAAGCTTCACGAAGCACCTTCTCAAGCATACCACTTGCAATCGATGAGTTTGACACAATCGCTGCGAACATTTAGGGGTAAAACTTATCTCTGCTCGGACGAAGCGAGCTTCGCATCTAGTTCGCTCTTTACAATGTTCGAAAAAGTTCACATTAACCTTAGAAGCACATATCGTCGAACACGAGGTAAGCTCTTGGCTCGTGGTTTTTGCGTTTTTGGAACATTTCCACAGAGTTTCGAAGCGATATTCGGTGAACACATATAAAGCGAATGCCTCGTTTATTTGAGAATCGCGAACATCGAAGTTTTATATCGCTTCAAGCATCAGCATCATGAGGCCACCGCGAACATGTTCGCTACATGACTATCTGTCTTAAAATCATAAACTGTAAATCTTAATTTGAGTATAAATAAAATGGATTATTTTAAGATTATAATTTAGGATTTAGGGATTAGGTGCGTCGCATACCTTACCAATTTATGAGCCACGAGTTTGAATGAGCGTAGTGGTAGTGAAATTCAAATTCTTTTTTTTTTCGGAATACAATTATGTTTACTAGCTACTTTGATTGCAAACTCGTCTTTTCTTCTTCAATCGGAGTATATTTTCCCTGCCAAGGAGTTTAGGTGAAGATGTATAAAGTATGTTTAAGGGGGTAAGGGTTTCATCGTGAAAAAATGTTTTTTGGTGAAATGACTCTTTTGGATGAAATGATACATTATAATGTACAAAAGTTTTGATCAATTCGCTTCGCCCAAATTTCTAAAAAAAATCGCAAATAGTGTTTTTAACGCTAAAACCATTACCCCTCTCTTAATAATCTCCCTATCTAAAACAAATTCTTCCTAAAAAGAACAATTTTCGGATGGAATCTCACTGCTGACGTCCGAGTTCAGTTAGACGGCGAACTTCAGTTATTTGCATCCACTGAGGGGTAGTTAGGCGTAGTCCATTGGCCTTTGTTTTCAACTTGTTGCGGTTTCTAACGTTCTTGCGCAACATTCCTAAATCGGCTAGTCATATTCACTCAATAATATGCGATGATTTGTGTGTTAAATGTTATTTTTAATTTTACCAAATGAATACTTGAATCCATTATTATTGTCATTAATTGAATTATAATTTCTTGGCATCTGTACCAAACCAAGAGGAAAGCTTCCAAATGATTTTTATAATATTGTTTTATAAGTTTATTGGTTGATTACCTAATCACAAGAGACAAAATATTTATTTTCAAACATTTTCGACAGAATCTGTTCACTTAATAAATTAAGTGTCAAACTTATTACATGTTCCACTTTTATGAAATTTATTTCCTGACTCCTGTACATGTGTTTTGTGATAAATAATGAGAAGGATATTCCAACTTGTTTGTATTGTATTTGTTAACTAATTACTGATGGAGAAACGCAAAGAACTTACAAACAATGTTCTAGTGATTTTTTTTTGGTTGGAAATCCAAAAACAATTCTGAAAAGGACAAAATTTGGTTTATCTTCTCCATGATGTAATCTTCCCTTATTTGACTTTTACTAATAAAAAATAAAAGAAAGAAATCTTTAGGGCCCCCTGTATTTTTTTTTTGAATCAGTTATAGCCGAAATGCTTTATGTAAGGGAAATCTCGGAAAATGAGAAGCGAAATAAATAACTCCAAGTAGAATGAAAGTCGTTCTAAACTCGAACTTTTTCGAATACTGTCTTTCCATTATTATTCGCTTTTTGTCGCATTCCATATTTTGATATATTATTTTGAAGACCCATATTTAAGATCAATACAATAGTAATTCTTCAAAAGGGCTAATGAGACTTTTGTAAACAAACTTATTTGGCTCATTTTTCCGCTACAGAGTTGAATTTTATGAAAAATACGCATGAATCAACATCTTTGCCCTTGGTAGAATCGATTTCAAATGTTTTCTGTGTTGAAATGATAACAAATTAAGAGAAATCAGCAAAACAAAAGTTTGTTCACAAATCTTATTAGCCCTATTCAAATGTTGATATGGAATAATAAAATCAATCAAGATCAATTTCGATTTTTTTTTTAATTTTGCGGTGGTGTAATCCCTTAAGTGGTTGATTTAACGGCTTCTTTCAAAATTTATCGAACCAACTCCCATTCGTTCATTCGTTAGAGTAGTTTATGTTAAAGAGAGTGTACTAAATTAATAGGAACACTTAAATTTAGGAAGTTATGACCCTCGCTCCACAATGCAGTTTGCGACAGAATTGCTCAACTGAAGATTATTAAATGAAATGAATGAAAACAAACATTAGACTATAGCATTTTGTACGCATGCACTTCAGAGGTCCAAGGGTTACAATTTCTGTTCTAGTTCTCGGATCGCCAACACATTTTTTTCGATGTTTTGGCCCAGTTCTCAAGGGAAATCCAGTTTTTAACTTTTTGCATACATATTGCATTGAATGAAGAAGATAATGTATTCATAAAGTATTAGTAATAATTCGATTGTCCGTTCATTTTAAAAGGCTATTTTCTATAACTTTACAACTGATTTAATTTCACTTTCAAAATTTCTCGAAATATCATGTTCTAAAAGTTCTCAACCGATATAATATTCGAAAACAGTTATAAAAATGTCTCATCACACTGGTAGATGGATTCAAAGCGTTTTTTTTAAATAAGTGCACGAAAAAACATGCGCCCTTCTAAAACATACTTCTGAATCAAAATGGTTTTACTGTTAGTCGAAAACAAGATTTACAAAACGACCAGAACTGCCAAATATGAATCGGGAATGGTCGAATTTATTGACATTCCCTATTTATTTCTAGGATTCATCATACACATCATGACGTTATTTATTTACGTTTCTAGGATTCATCATACACATCATGACGTTATTTATTTAACTGATAATCGATTTTTTCCTTTGAATGGATATCGATATCTTTATCCTCAAGAAACTGACATAGGAACATGACTAAGATAAGCGAGCCATTCAATACGTTGTGTACATTGTGTTTAACTTCATTTTCTAGCCCTAATTTATTTCATTTGAAAATTTATCCCCGCCCTGTCACGAAATCTTGATTTTATCCCTACTGGTAATATATCAGTAGGGTATCTTAAATAAACTTGTTACGTCACTTTTCAGTTAACCCCAGCATCCATAAGCTACACATTGTCACAATTATTTTTCACCTATTCCACCCTTAATACAAGGCCTCTGTCTAGAATATACTTTTTTTTGCATAACTAGTAGGTAGGTATTTGAATAAAGAAAACTAATATCGTCCGGCGAACATGTTAGCGATGGCCCTCGCGATGCTAAATTGATATAATCCTTCGGTGTTCGCGATTCTGAAATACTTCGAGGTAATCTTTTTTCTGTGTTCGCGAACATCGCTTCGAAGCTCCGTGTAACTGTTTCAAAAATATCGATCACACGAACCAAGAGCTTAGCTCGTGTTCGTCGAAAACTACGCAAAAGCTTTTACATATCTTTCCGAACATCAATGAAATGAACAAGAAGCTTCATTTGTCCTCGCCGAAGAGCATGCAAAAGTATCGCCCAAATGTCCGCAATTACGATGGTAAGCGATTGTGATGCGAAGCTTGTGAATACGAACCAGTAACGCAAAGCTTCGCGCTTTGAAAGTATTCGAACATAGGTTCGGTTCGAATATTTCCTGCCCTGGTTCTGATTCGTACTGATGCTTTGATACCGCTTTAGTTGAACAGCTGATGCTTATCAGCGCAACGTGCATAGTGAGATAAGCGAAACAAAATTTAATGAAACAGGCACCGGTTAAGAAAGTTTTATTCTATTATAAATACGACCTCTACAATAATAATTTGTTTGCCCAAGTTCTATTTATAAAATTGCTTGTCGCAAATGCAATAATAATAATATAATATAATATTACAATATTAATACAATATAATGACGAATTATGAATACACATGCAGTTGTGAATTAAAAAGCCATATTTACCTGGATATTTTGGAAACGACAAAACTAGACAAAGCCTTGGACCAATTGATTGATTCAGCGTGGGACGACGATGACGAGGAAAGCGACGAGTTGCTGGTAATTTTAATTTGGTTATTTAACTGTTAGCATATTTTGTTATTTGTCAAAATAATAGAAGTTAATTTTGTTTTTCGTTTTTAGGTCTCCTTCATCAGTACAGCTAAAAAAGAAACCACATTTATATCCAAGGAAAACCTGGTTGATGTCCTAAATTCCAGTCAGCATCAAAAGATAAACGGCTCAGCAAATATAATTTTAACCGATTTAAACAAAAATGAGTCGTGTAATTGTCGAGCAGTTTCCCGTCGATTATCCGTTTTGCTGAGTTGGGGTCTCGCTGAACTAAAATTTAGCGATGTTCCTAACGAACAACGATTACTAGAGGTACTGGGGCATATACAACCCTTTGCCAAATCATTCAGTACTGACAACAGTTTGAAAGGCTTTCTGCAGCAAATCTGGAATTACGCCATCGAAACAGGGAAATCGAGTATCGTTTCAAAATTAGTTACGATAGAGCCTAGTAAGATTGATCAGTTGATCGAAAACTTACTGAATATCGATTCGATGGATTTTGATTTTCTATCTGAGAATACAGACTTCAAAATATTGGCATCGATCGTTTGCGTACCGGAAGTATTCAGACGGGTTAGTTTATGTTTAGCGGAAAAACAAATGAATTCGTCCAGTGACAAGATTCAGACGTTGGTGAATGTTATCTTAAAAACTGTAAAAGCGGCTTTACCTAAACGTCAATATTTAAATTTATACTCTCCTAAACTCAGTACAATCGCCGCTATTTTAAACGAGGCTATTAATCCGGATGATCCACTCGTATTAAGTTTGCTAACCGAAGTTAAAAATTCATGTTATGTTGATTTTGTTGTTTTAGTAACTCACTTTTCCTTATTTATAAATTTGAAATAAATCAAAAACCAGGTTTAAACTAAGACAATTCCATTTGTATTTTTTGTATCGCTGGTTCCAGACGCAGATTAATTCGCCTCAACCGTAGATCACAGGCAATAAGTTCCTTTGCTTGTGCCACTCTTTCACACCCTTCGATATCCAGTACGGGAAGATAGCTATCGGCCATGGCATCAAATTCTTCCTGCCATCTACGCTCGACTGAAGCGGAATCGGTGGTACCTTGCCGTTCTAAGTCCGTGTGAAGCTGTCGTAGGAAACAAATCAAATCCTTGGAACAATTCATGGAAGTACCAATTGGACCCCGCAATTTTAGGCTGCCGTACAGGCGAACACTACAATCGGTAGGTAACGGTCCGTAGTAGTTATCAAAGCTTAATTCTAGCTGACACGTTCCGTCTGGCAATTGAAGGTCCCTAGAAAGAAATAATTTCGATTATAGAGACGATGATAATCTAAATATTGTATTATCACTATTTACTCGGGTAAACCAGGAACCCTCAAAGAGTCCAGCGATGTACTGTTCCCTTTGCGATAGCCGATTACAGCACATTTGCCATAGTGCATCATAGTGGGATGCTGCACCAGTGTTATTTCTTCAACCATAAGCGGTTTGTAGTGTTCGCAATACGTTGGAATGGTCAAATTAGATGGTATCATTTTCATCTGCACGAATTGCATAATTTCGGGAGTTTCTTTGCAGCACGAGCCATCCGATTTCAGCAGAAAAGTACATTAGCAACTAAGGGTATATAAATAATAATTTTTGATAATATGTAGTTAACTACGACGAATCGACGAAATTCTGAAAGTGTTTTTACCTTATTTTCAGACCCACCTTAAATATTTTGCTTCGTTGACTATGAGTTATGGGCTGAGATTATGGTTATCTATCTTACTATAGCATAGTATACCTCCCTGCCACTGACTGATGCTTATAACATTAGGTTTGTTCCAGTACATGGAAGTTACTCCAAAAAATTCTTGCTCCTTTTCACTCCGGTTTGCCACCACAATAAGAAAAAAGAGAAGAAGATAGTACAGGAACGATTTTCTCCCTATTTGCTCCGGAGTACTTCCAGTTTCTCCTGGTACTGGAACAAACCTATTGATTATTGCGCGCTCGGCGCACTCATAACCATCTAAACAGGCATTGCCAGCAATGATCGAATAGCCAGCATATCGCATTGACGTTCCGTCAGTGCTCCAGCATTATGTTTACGCATAATCTCATTTCTCATAACAATTCGTTCAATCAGAAAATCGGTTTGTTTTTTCAATTTGTATTTACAAGAGTACTTATTCAAAAGGTCCTAAATGACATTGAGCTCGAACTGAGAAAAACGAGGCTGAAGTTTCATGGACCTAAAACAAATCCCTATTAAAGAACAAATATGCGTTTTGATGGAACAATTATGCCAATATAGTCTAAGGACTATGCTCTTTAGGTAAATAATGTTAAAAATATGAAATGTTTAGTGCTAATGTAGTTTTTAAGCGCTTTAGAATGATGCGTCCTTTTGAAAATTATAGGACCTTTCACATAGGTCTTCTTTTCGGGCCCAAGAATCATACGACGCTGTACATACGGCTTTTTTCAGCAAAGGTAGCTCTTACGACGAATATTGAATTTCTTCAAAGTTTTCGACAAAATGAGCACCGGAATACGAATGTTCTTCATTACTATGGTAAATAGTTGCACTTGAGTTCTTTGCGACCGGTCTCACGAACACTAATGATGTTTCCTGGTTGAAAACAAACCCATTTACTTTTGCCGTCTTTGTTTATTATTTTCCACCAGCTTGTAATGTAGTATTTGTGTCATGTGGCGTGTACGTACATGAGCCGTAGAAAAGTCTCTGGATTTACAGAAGTCTTGCAGAAAAAAAATGCGGGAAACTTTAGTTTATATTAACAAATCATTGGCTGGAAGCGGTTAAAACCAACGAATGGCATGTTACTTTAGAATAACTAAGCTTTCCAATTATCATTTAATTTATTATAATTATTAAATTCAACTTCGAAAATAAGTCGCATGAACAGAAGAAAATAATTTCTTTTATTTTGATGCTTAGGACGTTTTTACTAGGTACCTATGTGCAGTAGGGAAAACATGGAATGAAATGAATCTTGCGTCGTTTTTGCATGGCGCCTATGAACAGTTGCAGAGGTTTTGAAATATTTCGCGCATAGGTCCTTTCATTTTAAAAGGTCTCAAGTGCAAAATTTCAAAATATGATCATGAAAACTTTGCGACTTTTTATATAATGCTTGTTATTTTGATAAATACTGTGTATAATGAATCCTGGTTTTCGGTATTCGTTAGCTATGTTGTAATCACATGCTGTGCTGCAAATAACTCAGTTTGTTTACATTTGTCACTAAGGTCCATTTGAATCAGCACTCTTGATTTGTATTTTTATTTTACCATTGTTACGATAGCCTGTTGGTTTACACTGTATTTCAGGTCAAGGAACTAGCATTTCGATCATGAATCGACCAAAGGGCCGTAGTCGCAATGATATCGAATCGAGAAAAATAGCTTTGAAAATTCGGTTCAGAAAATTAAATCGTATTTTAACAGTGTTTGCATACTGCGCCTTCAAATGTATTGAAATACTTTGAAACAATACTAGTTTTCGGAAGCATAACTAAAATGTTTTATATAGTAACGTTTTCGTTGATAAAATTCAAAACAGATTATTTCGCCGAGTGTTGTTATAAAATGTTGATTAGGCCATTTTTGAGTCGCCCTCTTGTTTTGACGACTCTCAATTTCGCCCTGCAGTGTCGCCAAAAAACAAAAATCAAATCAATAGTAATTCTTCAAAAGGGCTAATGAGACTTTTGTAAACAAACTTATTTCGCTCATTATTCCGCTACCGAGTTGAATTTCATGAAAAATACACATGACTCAACATCTTTATCCTTGGTAGAATCAATTTCAAATGTTTTCTGCGTTGAAATGATAACAAATTAGGAGAAATCAGCAAAACAAAAGTTTGTTTACAAATCTTATTAGCCCTATTCAAATGTTGATATGGAAATGTGGCTTTCGCCGTGCTCGCTGGAGGGGAAAATTTGTTATTCCCCCTGGGCGTAACAAGCACTTGGTTTTTGTTTAGGGCGATTCTGTTTACGGATCTTGTAAACAATGATGCTGTCAATTTCGCCTGTATACACTACCATAGAAATGCAGAGGCGTAACCACCCCGGTGACACGGCTGTCATCTACATACATTTGTCTTGAAGCCAAAAATTTTGGTTCTTTGGTTCAATTGGCTGTCAGAAAATGCGTTTAAGCTATGTTCATATCTAGTTTTGTACGACATCGTCTTTGTGCGTAATAAGTATTTACTAAACAATTTATTATTTTATCCGTCATTATGCTAACTGAACATGGTTTAACTTCAAATAAACGTATAAAATGATTGCAGTTGGTAACAAAATCGCAGAGCAACGACATTTGAAGAAATAGTGAATTATTTTATTGATATGTTTAGTGTTTAAATTTTATTGGCTTTCCACGAAGCTTAAAAACTTGTTGAAAAACAACCACTGCAAGCAAATTTCTTTTCTGGTTTAACCAACGATACAATTTTTGCACAAACAGGGGCAAAAAATCTCAAGTACCAATTAATAAACAAATCTTTCTCGGGGTTTGAAATCGATTTCGATTCGTAATGATTACACTAAAATAACGAAAACATGAATATCATCTTTCCATTTGTGGAGAAAACGGCTCATTGTCATTCTAATATTCTGTGCAAACATTCAATATTGTAGAATTAGAGTAAGTTATCAAGTTTGAACCTCTAGAGGTAGTGACTTTTCGTCGAAAAAGATGTACTTTCTTATGTCTGGGTCTGTTCAAAAACTACTACAGTTAGAAAGAAACTGTCAATGGGTGTTCCACTAATTGGAATTAACTTGAGAATGACATTTCTTTACATCAAAAATTCCTCATTTTGTATCCTTCCATTTGAATTTTGACGGTGTCAAAAATACACTGAATGTGAAAGAATACATTTTGGAAGCGGTAAAATTCATTCAACTAAACCGTGACACTGACTCGTTGTTATTGCAGTATATTAACTGTATTTGAGATTTGACTTAGTACATATAGTATAAAGTTAGTAAAAAATGTTGTTAAAATGTAAAATGTGAGCGACCGAAAATAAAAGTCACAAGGACAGACCATGCTTTATAAAACCCGTTTCAAATATGTTAGAATATAAAAACCGAATATAAATTTCAAGCATAAGAAACGGACTGGGACTCTCCTTCTTAAGAGTCGGCTTCAATATTAAAACCGGAAAAAATATATCCGATTACTACAAAGTAGTTTTTTAGCCGACTTTTTATTCTTGAACATTACGATATACGGATGCTCCTGCATACGATTTATTTATTTTTAACCGGTTTTTATACTTGAGGTCCATCCTTGCCGAGTTTGGGTGAGAACTTTTTAAGCGATTCTTATGCTGAAGGATATCTGTCGGATTTTTACGCTTGAAGCTTATTTCCGATTTTTTTTATTCTAATATATTTGAAACGGGTTTTACGAAGCATATTCTGTCCTTGCGACTTTTATTTTCGGCCGCTCATATAGTTGGGATGGGACATGGTTATATTAAAAAAACCTGTTTTAATCCACCTAGCGGTGCAATTGTGCCTTTCTCATTTCTCTAAACTATGGCACGGAGGCTTTTTATGTTCAACATAATTGTGGAAATGTCCATTAGATTCTTAGTACACTTTGCACTTATACACAATGGCATGCCAGCCACGAACTTGATGAGCTACGTGTCGACGGTGAAACACTTGAAACAAAAAAATATCATACTCCATTAGCCTAATCATCATTAGATCAATGTTATCTGCTTGCTAACTCATTTTGTCATGCGGGGCTGGGTATGTGGAGAGGGCGAAAGTCCCATGAACGAACGACTCCCCAGCTTAAATTGGTATGCTTTGTGATACAGTGGTGGTTTAAAGATGATGGGGTTGAAAGGGAGGGGTATGAGGGCTGGATGGGGTGGTGGTCTGAGGGGTGATTTAAGGAGATTTTTAAAGGAGGGGCGCGGACAGTAGAGGGGGGGGGGTGTAATCCCTCTCCGTAAACCATCAACTACGCCCCTGTTAAAATCCAGAAACCCTAAACGAGTCGAAAAAAAATTTAGGTTGACATTTTTCAGAGTGATTGCATAACCTTTCTATATGAGAAAGGCAAAAATGTGCCAAAATCCAAAAAAGTGAATCGTAGTCAAATTTTTTTTTCGAGTTTGCATCAAATCTCGACGTTTCATGCACCTTGAACACATTTAGCATCAAAAATAAAATTTCTATTTTTAATTTTTCCTATAGTTTATATGAGAAATTTCTGTGTGGCCGCACTCTGAAACCCGTAATTCCGGAACCAGTATTCCGATCGATCCAAAATTCAATAGCAGCCGATGGGAAGGTTGCACCTTTCATTTGAGACTAAGTTTGGGCAAATCGGCCCAGCCATCTCTGAGAAAAATGAGTGACATTATTTGACACATACGCACATACATACACACACACATACACACACACATACACACACACATACATACATACACACACACATACAGACTTTTTCCGATCTCGACGAACTGAGTCGAATGGGATATGACACTCGGCCCTCCGGGCCGGGATTAGGTTGACGTTTTTCAGAGTGATTGCATAACCTTTCTATATGAGAAAGGCAAAAATGTGCCAAAATCCAAAAAAGTGAATCGTAGTCAAATTTTTTTTTCGAGTTTGCATCGAATCTCGACGTTTCATGCACCTTGAACACATTTAGCATCAAAAATAAAAATTCAGTTTTTAATTTTTCCTATAGTTTATATGAGAAATTTCTGTGTGGCCGCACTCTGAAACCCGTAATTCCGGAACCAGAATTCCGATCGATCCAAAATTCAATAGCAGCCGATGGGAAGGTTGCACTTTTCATTTGAGACTAAGTTTGGGCAAATCGGTCCAGCCATCTCTGAGAAAAATGAGTGACATTATTTGACACATACGCACATACATACACACACACACATACACACACACATACACACACATACATACATACACACACACATACAGACTTTTTCCGATCTCGACGAACTGAGTCGAATGGGATATGACACTCGGCCCTCCGGGCCGGGATTAGGTTGTCGTTTTTCAGAGTGATTGCATAACCTTTCTATATGAGAAAGGCAAAAATGTGCCAAAATCCAAAAAAGTGAATCGCAGTCAAATTTTTTTTTCGAGTTTGCATCGAATTTCGACGTTTCATGCACCTTGAACACATTTAGCATCAAAAATAAAAATTCAGTTTTTAATTTTTCCTATAGTTTATATGAGAAATTTCTGTGTGGCCGCACTCTGAAACCCGTAATTCCGGAACCAGAATTCCGATCGATCCAAAATTCAATAGCAGCCGATGGGAAGGTAGCACTTTTCATTTGAGACTAAGTTTGGGCAAATCGGTCCAGCCATCTCTGAGAAAAATGAGTGACATTATTTGACACATACGCACATACATACACACACACACACATACACACACACATACACACACACATACACACACACATACATACATACACACACACACATACAGACTTTTTCCGATCTCGACGAACTGAGTCGAATGGGATATGACACTCGGCCCTCCGGGCCGGGATTAGGTTGACGTTTTTCAGAGTGATTGCATAACCTTTCTATATGAGAAAGGCAAAAAATAAAATTTTGCTCCGAGTAACTTTTTGGGTTCCATTTAGCTCCCAGAACAACTCTGCAAATTTAGCTCGATCGGTGAAACTATATTTTTGCGCTCACGGTTTAAAGTTTACATGGGACTTCATATGGGGAAATTGTATTTTGCAAATTAATTCTTCCAAAAGTCGCTCGTTACCTTCTAAAAGTAAACAGATGTCTGATTTTTATAGAAAATTTGTCAAGGAAACAAAGTCTAGAGGACTGCTAAGCGATCTGATGTCTGTGGAAAAAGTTATTAAGCAAAAATCATTTGATGCCCTAAAGATTGATGAATTTTTTTCTTTTCATAGCATCACTACTTCTGACGGTCGAATTATCTACAAAATTTTTAACTTTCTCTTATTATGTACAAAAGAAGCCACAATTTATCCCTCAAAACTCTTGCAAAATGGCCTTGGCCAAATAGCATAGACAAATGATTTAGACACATTAAGAGAAGATTAAAACAAAATTGCGTAGAATTGGACAACCAATAGCAGTGGTGCTAGAAAAAATAAATATATTTTATTTGTTACCATGGACCATGCAACCCGTGCAATCAGAAGGTACATGTTAAGTGTAGATGCGGCGGTTCCACACTGGTGTTCTGTATGGGCGTGAGAGAAAAGTCAGTTCCCCAAATACAGCGATGCACCTGGAATTCTAGAAACTTATTTGCGTGTCACATAATATATGTCACCGCAAGTTCCAATTTCTTCCGAGCAAGATACAATGGAACTAGTTGTTTCACAAAGACATGTCTTTGGCAAGCCTTGCGGTCACTCGCCATAACTTTTTTCTCAAGCGTCAGATCGTTTCGTGGTTTTCGAGACATTGTTTCTTTGTTAAATTTCCTATAAAAGCCACGTAACTATTTATTTTTAGGAAGTAATGGGTGACTCCTGGAGGAATTATTTTGTGAAAGTAAATTTTCTCATGCAAAATCCCATGTAAACTTTAAACAGTGGGTACAAAAATATAGTTTCAGAGGTCGAGCACAATTTTTGCACACTTGTTCTAGGACTCATATGGTACCTAAAAAGTTGCTCGGAGCTGGAATCTAATTTTTGTCCCACCCTAATGACTAGTTGCACAATCATTACATTTCCTCTACGAGCTATCTTCGACAAAATCGCATGGACGTAATAAAAACACCTTGAGCACATCCGCATATACTCAGTTTCCTAATATTTACTTGTCTTGAAGATGCTAGGTTTGATTGCTTATTCGTAAAAGTTTTTCAAATGTTAGATAATATTTGTAGTGGACTCCACGCATTTTTGCCATGAAGTTCGTTCAAGCAATCATCCTTGATGGAGTTACGATAACATCTCGAACCATCAATTCACATCAGATAGTTAGATATCCGATGCAGAGTTTCATGCAATATTTTTCACACACACACTACTTGGTGTTCGTTTCTCTCTAACTTTTATTGTTAAATGGTCAATTCAAACATAGGAATTGAGTCCCATATCCTACTTGTAATGTTGTTAAAATGCTCTGTGCCCCTGTAAAACTAAAGCCGGAGACATAAAATGCTCCTTCAGGTTCAATTACAAAAATAATTAGGCTGATTAGGGTCAGTTGTTTTCCTACACCTATCAGAAAATTATAGTAGGTGGATCAAAACAAATCGTTAAACACACTAAGGGCCAGTTTCTTCACTCTCGCTTAGCAGTTGAGCCAGTTTAGTTAAGCGAGGGTGAAAGGGCTTAATACAGTTACAGATTAGAAAGCCTACTCTATACCCCTGAAACTTCCTATCACACCGCAACTCTAGTGTAGGTTTATCATATACTGCTTCTCCAATCGATATTTCCACTCGTTTCTTATTTCACCTGCTCAGTCTTTGTTTCGAAACAAATTCAATTTATGCGAATAACATTGTGAACCTTTTAATAAATATTTATAACAGTATGCATGTACGCCATACGTATGAACAGTATGAATGTAGCTTAATAATTTGCAGACAACAACGCCACCACAACAACAAACGGAGGTTTCAGGAAACTATCACCGTGCCACCGGGGTGGGCGTAACCCGCCTGGCTTTTTGTTTACAGTTGAAAGTCGGATCCGCCGTTTTGTTTTTTATTGATTTTCATGAAGTGTGAAATATTTATAAATGAGTTTTTATATTTTTTATAAAGTATTTTTACTCCTCTTTCAGATATTAATGAAATCTCTGTTTGTGTACATTTGTTAGTTTCGCCCATTTGTCGGATCACGATCGATTTTAGTATTTGTATTTTGTATTTATATTTTATCATTTTTACGAAAGCCTGTTAGTTTACACTGTATTTCAGGTCAAGGAAATAGTTTAGATGACATAAATTGTTTTCAAACCTAAAGTTTGCAATAATGTCTCAAGCGCTAGAGCGACGCGAGGCAACCATTCAGCAAGGCGTATCGGAGTTAATTAGATTACTGACCGGATTCGAGGCAAGTTTTGTTAAACTTCGCAACTGACGTCTATAATGAACCGAAATAATTTATGTGTAGGAAACGGAAGAAAATTTCACAATCTGCCAGCAGTTTTCACTGGCAACAATCCGGAACCACCGCTTTATCACGGTCAACAGTCATGAAATTCGACGCAAGGCAGACGGATTGATGGAGAACCTACGGATTTCCAATATGGAAAGACAAGCCGAACAATTCCGTATGCTGTTTGAACAGTTTACAAACGATCCGGTATGTGTGAATCATTATGAGCATGACATACAGTGGTCAGTTTTGCTATTTCTTATGACCGTGGCACATAATCCAATTGGCGCTTTGAAGGAACGTCTAAGACGTGGTTCTCCGCTTTCTTTGATTGAGGTCAATGTTCAGCCGGCGGTGCCGTTGAACGACGATGAAAGGATTGAGTTGCTGGAAGATTTGCGAGCCGATAATATAAGTGTTGGAGCGAATGATTCGGATGACGATTCGGAGTTGAGCGAGTGGTCCGATTCGGAAAATGACGAAGAGAAAGATGCCGCCAATCCGTGTAAAATAGAAGAGCAATGCGTTACCAAAGAAGTCATCGTTTTCAGCCGAGTTGAACCTCCAAAGCGGGACATAGGATATGAGCAGTTCGACGGATCTAAGTCGAAGAAGTGGCTAAAGGAGAACATTCAGAATTGCTGGTGGAAAGATCCCAAAGCTAAAGCAGACGTGAACAGCTCACACGAAGGAGCCTCGTTTTGTGATTATTGGAACCAAACCATACTGAAAGCATCGCATAGCTTCATCAAACCAGATCCGGTTTCAACCGTTTCGGAGTACTGTTTGGTTCGGGAAATTCTTTGGATGTTTACGAATCCGGTCAACTGCAAGTTTTTTCGAATCGACGACGATCAAGTGTGGATAAACCCAAACGTGTCTCTTTCTAGCGCAACCGAGCGTGGTCTGCACACGTTTCTACTGAACTTCACCGAACATATGACTATCGTCTATCGGTTACGTAATTTTTGTCTCAGGGTTTCAGAAACAACAAACAGCCCCATCCCCGCACCATACAGCTTCGAGTGCTATGCGTCAGCAGTCCGCAATTTCCTGGACCATTTGCAGGCGACCGTTGTTGAGCTGGAGAAGCAAGCTATCGCCCAGCAACCGGACAGAATATTCACCATAATCACACTGTTTCACGATCTGGAACCGGAATTTCAACTTCTCAAGAATCTCAACGATATCCATCGTTTCTCCGTGCTAGACTGGACTAAATTTCCAGCGCACATTGCAGTCGCTCATTTGCTCTCGGGGTTGTTTCGAAGTGTAAAGCTAAGTGGCAACCTGGAAAAGACTAATCTGGCATTTGCCTTGCTGCTGTCGACTCTGAAAGGTTACATGAATATAATCGATATCTGGTGGACCGGAGGCCGACTGGACGATTGGCGGGGGGAATTCCTCGTGGAGAAGACCTATGCCGAAGATGCCAGCACGGAAACCGGGTATCGCGCACGGTTGTTTTCGAAGTGCAAGCAGCGCTCGTTTTACGTCAGTTCTGTCATTTCGGAAGTGATTGAGAATGATGCGATAATACAGCTGCTGATGCATCACTCGCTCGAGGCTGGCTACACGTTGAATATATTGAATGGGTTGGATCGGATTAGCGATTTGAGAAGTGGTTGCGAATCGGACGAGAGTATGGTGTACGTCGGTTTCCTGGAAACAATTGTGGAAGTGCTGGAAGGATTCAGAACGGACGACGGAGTGATTGCAGAAGAGACATGCGATGATGTATCGAGGTTGGATAGGATTGCAAAGGTGAGTTTCATTAATTGATCCGAGAAATTTTAATCCGACGTCCGTCGTTTTAGGACACGGTCAACACAACAAAACTGCAAAATCTGCGCAACCAGATTAAGGAAATTTGTGATGACGAAATGCTAATGATGGCTTTGGATTGTTCTTTGCAATTGGCCTGCACAGATGAACAAACGGAAGCTGAACTTCAATCGGAGCCAAACGCAGATTGTCTTACTAATGCGTATTCCTTGTACAATCGGGTCAATTCAATATCGAGCCATCTGATGCTTCCGTTAGAGCAGGTGTTGTTTAGCACTATCAAGAACTTGATGGAAACAAAGCGACAGGCTGCAAACCATTTCGTGACTACGATCTACAAAGAGGAGTTTCTCGTTCTAAATCATTTGAAAAATATTCGAAAGGTGCTGCTGTTGGAAGCAAGTGACTTGATGTATTACTTCTACAGTGATTTGTTCCGTCGCATCGAGGCCGGCGAAAGCTGGGCTAATCCTTATCTTTTAACGATTCAGCTAAACGATATCCTGGCTTCGAGATTCACCGATATGACCTCGCTATTTACGATTGAAATTCTGTCAGAGTACAAAGCGGAAACTACGACCGTGTTGGATGCAATCGACAAACTCCGAATACTGTACAATCCGAGCAATGATCTCAGCAATATGATCAATGAAGAAACAATGACCAGCTACAATTGCGTATTCCGTTTTCTGTTGAAGGTTAAGTGGGCGCTTTGCACGCTGGAATCTTTGCGCTATCCCGAGTGCTACAAGCGTAGACCGCCATACGAGGAGCCGTGTGTGTTAGACTTAAATCTGAAGCGACTGGCGATGTTGAAATTTTGGATGATCTTTACGGTCCAGTGCATTCACTCGCATCTGATGACCCACGTGCTGCAGTCGCTTGGCATGCAGCTGGATGAGAGGTTGGATGCCGCTGATAATCTTAATGATATGATAGCCGTCCATCAGTCTTACATTAGCACGATCTACGAACATTGCTTCCAACGAGAGGAGAGTAAATTGTTTCATGAGGGCGTCATTCGTCTGCTCAACTTGGTACACATCGTACGGGATGAATGGAACAATAATGTTGTCTACTCAGAAATGGACGCACGCGGAGATATCGAGGATAATAGTATGATTGGAGAGTTTATTAGCAATGCACAGGTTGGCATGTTGGAACAGACTTATTGTTTGTGCCATCAAGAGCTGGTGAAGCTTTTGAATAAGGAAGTTTATACTAAACATAAGGCACACCGTTAGTATTTGAGATTTTCTATGTTAGCGTTCATTATTAATAATTTTTCCCCACAGTTGCCGCCTTTGCTGATGCCCTCAGCTACAACATCCCCTATTAAACTGAAGTTAATTTAATCAAGTGTTCCAAATTTTGGTGAGTAAACTTTATTCCTTTCGTTAAGTTATTCTGTAATCGAGGACGAAAATTTGAGAAACACCTTTCTAATACTGCAAACTTCGCTTGGTTCCTATATCGTCTAATATCTGTCTTAGTTCCTCATCCTCAAAACGCCCTTCAAGGGAAGGAATCAAAGCTTTGGCCTCTTCCGGCGCCTCCGGACATAAATTACCCAGTGCAGCTAATTCGAATTTGTGTAGTTTCTTGGACATCAGCAGACTAAAATGAGTTTTGTTCCTATATAACAGAAATAGTTACTCGTTATTTCCGGCTGCCTTTCCTACCTTCTCACACTGGCAATAGTTTCCTTGTTTTTAAACTTCCGGAAAAGACCGGTGTAGTTGTAGGTTTTCAGGAACACTTCAGAGAACTCCTGCTCTTCCTCGGAGGATTCATTTTGGTTTTTTCGATGTTCTAGTAGCATGTGAACCTCGCTGATGAGTAGAGTTTCGGCGTTTTCGAATTCTGAAATTTATATTGGTGCTGTAAGTGATGCGTCCTCCTCATCCTACGGTGTCTAATTACCTTTGGGGAATTGCAAATCCGCGGCGTCCTCTTCAACCAAATCGACTGGGTTGTAGTTGGCCATTATTTTTTATAGTTTACTTTGATCAACCCTGTGATTACTTTCCAGTTACAGCGGTTCAGAGATTTGAAAATCAAATACCTGCGAATATTGAGAGCCAAACAAGCCAACAAAAGTGATCGATAGGAAAAAACTTCAAACTCTTGAATTTGATGACACACACTGACAGTGCATCTCCGACACAGTGACATACAGCAAGAAGGGGTTGTTCAGACTGGTACACATTACTTCCCTGTCAAAAAAATGCGGACGAACATGGTCAGGCGATTTAAAAAGTTTGACGTTTGACTCAACTCACCTGTGCTAATTGCACCTCGGAACAAATGCAATTTGCGAATGCGATTTCAAGGCAATTTCAATACTTAGACAAATTTTCTGGCGGCTGTAATGGACTTGGTTGTTTTTCGCGTTTTTCAAACATGGGTTCATGTTTGGTTTAAGTTTAAAATTGTTTTTTGAACAATTGGTGTGTTTTCACTTGTACTTTGTTTGTCTAGTGCACTTCATTTTGCTAACGAATGTGGGAAATTGTGGAATCGTGTGTATGTATATAGTAGAACAAGAGCTCTGGCCTAAAGTCTTAATGAACGTCAGATTGTGATAAGTTTTGAAGCGCAATACCAATTTCACCATTGATTCTTCCTATAATTTGGTGGTGATTACCAAGTATGCTGGTAAGTATATGTGAGTAGATAATGAATCCGAAATTAAGCATTATTTTTAATTTTCATATTAGGCAATTAAGGGCGATTAAATGGCGCGTTCCGTGGGCGATTTAAGGGTGGGTTGGGCGTCAAAAATATGACGGCGGCAAATCGCCCAAATGTTGCATTTGAAATAGCCTCCTAATTGCCAGCAATTTGCTGGCAAATTTAAGGGCTATTAGCGCATCCGAGTTGGCAAATAGCCCCCCTTAGCCAGCAACTTGCCCTTTTTGACTGGGGTATTTCGCTAGTAAACTATACACTGAGCCAAAAAATCACGTACGTTTCATGTGAAAAAACACCTAAATTTTAAAAACGATTATGCACATCAGATTCATATGCATCAAATAAAACTTATACAATCACCGATGAATTTCAAATACAAAATGAATGACTTTCAAGCGTGCCCCACATACATATTATGTGTCCATCACATACTTCTAGCGTTATGTGTAAAACACATTATTATTACGGGTACATACAATGTGAAAAAATCAGACACATTCAACATGGCGTCAACAAACAGCACGGCGGTGAATACATTGCTCCCGGACTTTTGATTTTTCTAATTAAATGTGAAGACGTTAGAAATACATATATATCCGCTATCTCTGCTCCAGGTTGAAGATTCCAAGATGGCATGGAGTGCATTACAAATCAATTATCAACACGGACCAGCAAGTCCAGCCGGAAAATGTGCCAAAGTTCTGGCTTGCTCTAGTTAGTACCTGGCTCCAGTGATTGTTTTGTCACTGGAATCGGTTATTAACTAGAGCCAGTCAGAATACCGGCTCAATTTCCAGCTGAGCTTTACTAGGATTATCCGCGCATTTATTAAACCAAGCTACATTACCTACCAAAGCATTTGAATACTATTATACAAGCAACTAACAATCACATGAATATTAGATAAACCCACTTCACGTAACACGATTGCTATTATACATTCAGTTAATAATCATCTGAATATCATATAAAAGGTATATAAGTTTCAAATAGAAAATATGTGGCATTCCGGTGGCAAGTAACTGAACCTCACGTAAGATATATCTGTAATCAATACTGGTTTTTATAGGGCGGAAGAGAGAACAGATTATGTGTGAAAATAATAACATTCATGTGAAAAGTATTATGGAAAATATTTACATGTTTTTGCATATGAAATGTAAGTGATATTTTGGTTGAGTGTATTTGAGCAAGTTGCTGGCAATTAGGGGGCTATTTCAAATAAAACATTTGGGAGATTTGCCGCCGTCATTTTTTGCCGCTCTACCCGCCCTTAAGTCGCTCCCAAATCGCCCAGGGAACGCGCCATTTAATCGCCCTTAGTTGCCTAATATGAAAATTACAAATAATACTTATTTTCGGATTCATATCTACTCACATAAACTTATCAGTACACTAGGTAATCACCCAAGGGGCGTGATACTTCCAATAAATTATAAATTGTTATATAATTATATTGTTTTTATAAAATTATAGAGCAACTTATAATTTTATAAACTTTATAAGCAAATATGCATTGCAGAATTTTCGAACTTGTTTTCGAACTTATTCTCAGTGTGCGCTGGATTTCTGGGTTGACTTTTTTATTGTTGACATTGTTGAATTCCAATATAAAGTGAAACATAAAATCGAAATCTTTATGTTCGCGCCTAGAAAGTATCAGATGTACCTGTACCAAACAAATGGAAATCCGGAACTGACCCGATTATCGACACCACGGGAGAACTACTTTTGGATGAACAGGTAGGGGCTGAAAAGCAATGACACTAGTCGTAAAACCGTACTTAATACATCTACTATAATTTCACTCTTCCAGAGTTAACTGACATCTCCAGCGTCATGGAATTTTTTTCCACGAAATTCCCTGCGGAAGGTGAGCTTTCCAGTCAGCATCGATCGGCAAATATTCCTGTGAAACTCATGTTGAGTGCGAATATGTCCGTATGATGGTCGGATCAGGTGGCATGATTATGGCAATTTCCAGATGCAGTACAGACAGTTTTGTTGACGTATGAGATTTCCAATCTCTACCAGAAAACTGAGAATGAAAGTATTTCATATTTCGTCAAAAACTGCACAGAACGAGGCGTGCGTTTATACGTATGAAGCGCCCCGGCCAAAAGATAAAGGAAGGTTTCAACGGACAACACTAAATTAGGAAAGATTTCACTGTGTTGTGCCAATCTACCTATGAATGCAAAATAGGCTCTGGCAGGGATGCCAAAGGTACTGGTAAACTACATTTTTTTCGGTATATTTACATTTGCACAAGCCGTACAACCCGCTACAGCGACGTATCACTACAGCTCTTGCCAGAACGGTAGCCAAACCGAGTACATTTTCCCGTAGAGCAGTAGAATACATTTTTGTTTTGCTGCTGTACTCCGACTGCTCGGTGAGAGTGTGGCGTAGTAAAGTTTGTTCTCTCGCTTTGTACACTTTTCTCTTCGTAGTCAAATGGAGAGGCCCGCACACGAAAGCGTTGATGCCGGTCGTGGCGCAAACGAACCGCATTTATTTTTGTCGTTTGTGATTGAAAACAGATTAAATAGATTAAAAATATTAAAAAGTGTAAAATAAGGAAAGAGAAGCTGTACCGCTCGCGTCTGGTGGCAGTATTTCTTTGTCATGTTACTGCTTTGCTTACAGACTGCCGTATAGCGCTGGGCGTCCTGCAATAGCGAACGACAGCAGCGACGAAAGAGAAATGAGAATGAAGGCAGAAAAATTACAGCCGCAGAAAAGGTAGGCATTTTGCATCCTTGGGCTCTGGTTCAGCGGATAAGTTTGTCGAGAGAGATGTTTACAAGGCACCTTGCGTTCCACCATTTTTGTGGGTATTCAGTGCACACTGCTGAGAGGGATCTAGCTCGTAGTACTTTCGGAACGATCTCTGTTACGACGAGCAGTAGTTGAATCAGATTGGGAGCGGCTAAACTTCTTTCAGCAGCTATTTTCACACGGTATTGTGTAGGTCAGCTAAAGCTGGAAACATTTATTTATTTCATATCGTTTCTGTTGATTTTACATGTATTTACTTACAACTTTTTAGTGTTCGATATAATTCTGATTCCTAACTCGGTAACTTCATTTGTCATCGGCAAAACCGGATCGTATATAGGATTATAGCAATTATAATAATTTTCTAAATAAACTTTAGGAATACTCTGTTGCGGTTGATTTCAACATGTGTTCCGTACCTAGTCTTCTATCCTTCTACCGTTTATTGTTATTGAATCAGTCAAATAGCAATTTATACCCATTATAGCCCCTACCAAGAATAGACGGGCTAATTCTGTCGCAACATTCTCCCCCCCCCCCCCGTAACACGAGCTATTCGGCTGAAGTGTTTCTCTTATATACTTGCGATAGAACTAGCTAAGTGTGGTTTTTATTTGGTCAATTATTGCAAACCATCTGGCCGAAGATGCTCCAACCAAGCTTACATTTCGAGGCGATCGGTGCATCAAAGTTTCCCATTCGTATTTCACTAGGTGTTATTAAATGCGAATGGCGCAGTCCAATTAGTATACGAGGTTTAGCATGATCATAACTTTCGACATCAATATCTTGCAAGTGGGTATGCTTCAAGCGTAGTTTGGCAACATTAACGCTTTGTGCTGGGATTTCCAATTGCCTAATTGTTCGAACTTCAGATAACGAAAACCTCTTCCCTTTGTCTGCTCCAGATATTTGCAGGTTTATAATCTTTGAACCAATTTCCTTCGATCTTGTACCATTGATCCAACGAAGTTCGCAGCTCTTGTTTGCTCCTGCGATATCCAATTCTTTAGCTAAATTACTTTCTATTAATGTACAGTCCGATCCTTCGTCGATGAATGCTAGAGTTTTCAAGCTTTTAGATGCTCCGTATAATGTGACAGGAACATACTTGAGGGTGGCGGAAGCATTGGAAAAACATCCTCCAGACATTGAAGGGTAGTTTGTTTGTGTTGAATGCAACATTGGATGGTGCTTGAGGCGACATCCATTAACGTTGCAATATTGTGCTGTTTTACACGGCCACGGAAGGTGCCGGTTCAAACAAGATGAGCAAAGTTGGAGACCGTTTACTATTTCCCAGCGTTGAGCCCCTGTTGCGGAATTGAACTCCGCACAGTTGTGGACACGATGGTTTAGTCCCTCGCATATGTTACAACTGTTGCGTTTCTCCTTGCGACTCATGGTGGATGGAGCCTGACACTCGTCCGTTTTGTACCTTCTACAATTATCATCATTGCTTTGCTCCGAATCGGACTTTCCAATTACCACTATCGAACTCACTTCACATGCAGCTTCTACTATCTCTGACATGAAATCGCTAAATGTGGATAAAGTGATGTATCGAATTCGTCGTTTGTGGACGGCCCATTGCAGCTTGAAGTGAGCTGGTAATTTATCCACGATTTCTTGCAGTAGGCACGGGTTATTTAAATGATCCTGCTGTTCCGCTGCGATCATATGGTCAGTGAGATTTTTCACAGCAAGTCCAAAAACAATTAATGAGTTCAGGTCTTCTTCTTTTGGCGGGCATAACTGTCGTACTTTAGTTAGAAGTGTAGCTATCAACAGTTCTGGCCTGCCATATAGCATGTGCAATGTGTCAATCACCTGCGGAACACACTCCGGAAGTAAAAGTCTGCTGCTCACAGCTTCTCGTGCAGCGCCTCGCAGACATCGCTGCAATCTAATTAGGTTTTCAACATTATTGTACCCACATGCCTCGGACGAATTATTGAAGCTACTTATAAATATTGGCCAGTCTTCTGGCTTTCCAGTAAACACAGGGAGATCTGCTGAGATCGACTGACGAGCAAACATTTTCCGAATGTCCATTTCAGCCAATTGCTCACTGCTGTTATTTGGCAGCAGAGATTGTCCAGTCGGAACTTTAGCAACGGGAATCTTTTTACCTAGACTTTGTTTTGATCTGCCTTCCAAATTGTTCATATCTCCTTTCAACGCATTTAAGTGTTCTTGCAAGACACGATACTTTTTGTTCATTATTTTCCTCTCCATTTCAAATTCTTCCTCAAGCCGCTGTAGATCCAAAATGATCTGTGCAGTTCGTTGTTGTAGTTGGTCGATCTGCTTGTCTTCGTCAATGGAAGTTGACTGTGCGAAACAAGTATCACACTGCCAAGCTTGATTAGGTATCGAACTCGTTGCACCTATACATGATATATGGTATCGCATTTTGCACAAACCAATCTATCATCATTTCCCACTGGGAATAAGCACTGTCCACAGTTTTCTTCCATCATTTGATTATTGATCACACACAATCCTTAGAGATAGTGATCGAGATTTAGTTAAAAAGTTCTTTAGAATGTTACGACGAGCAGTAGTTGAATCAGATTGGGAGCGGCTAAACTTCTTTCAGCAGCTATTTTCACACGGTATTGTGTAGGTCAGCTAAAGCTGGAAACATTTATTTATTTCATATCGTTTCTGTTGATTTTACATGTATTTACTTACAACTTTTTAGTGCTCGATATAATTCTGATTCCTAACTCGGTAACTTCATTTGTCATCGGCAAAACCGGATCGTATATAGGATTATAGCAATTATAATAATTTTCTAAATAAACTTTAGGAATACTCTGTTGCGGTTGATTTCAACATGTGTTCCGTACCTAGTCTTCTATCCTTCTACCGTTTATTGTTATTGAATCAGTCAAATAGCAATTTATACCCATTATAGCCCCTACCAAGAATAGACGGGCTAATTCTGTCGCAACAATCTCCGTGAGCGTGATCTGCGATTTCACCACCATTAACCCTTTCGTGTCGCCTACCTGGAGGACTTCTTCCTGCAAATGCCAAATCAATACGGACTGATGGTTAGGTTAATTGATATTATGCTAGTTTGAGACATTACCTGGCTCTTGTTCAGCTTCATGGTGAGAACAATTTACAGATTAGGTTACGGATTTTCACGGTAGCGTGCCAGAGAACCGAGGATGAGAACTTTTTTGTTCTGTGAATCGGTATTTAGATATTGAAATGAAGAATTGAAGGAAACATTTATGGGTGAAACTTAACGAAATAAAAAACCTCTTGCTGTTGTATTTGCGGCTGACAGGTTTTGTCCTGTTACTGCTGTTGAGCGATTTGCGACCAATTTGATCTGAGTGACTTTAATTCTAGTTCTCCGTTCGACCCTGATCGGCTTGAATTGTTGCTGTTTTTGAATTAGCATCAAACCGTATGGCAGAATCGTTGCTTGAATGTTATTGCTACCGACCGATTAGATACCAACTAGAACCGGCCAGAATTTTGTTTAAATTTTTGAATTCTTACCATTTTGTGTTGAGGCAACACCATTTTTTCGTTGTTTTTATTCACACGTGTAACTATGGGTTACCGAATTATATTCGAATTTTATCTTCGAACATTTAACAATTCGAATACAGTTATAACTTTTATAGACAATTATAAATAAATATAGGGGAGTATAAAAAATATAAAATCAGCTGCAATATTTTTATAAAAGAGTGTCACGTCCTAGTAATCACCACAAAATTATAGGAAGAATCAATGGTGAAATTGGTATTGCAAACTAAAACTTACCACAATCTGACTTTTATTAAGAGATCTTGTTCCACTATACTTACACACGATTCCGAGTCCTTAGCTCGAGTGCTGGTCATCAATTCGACTAGTTTAAAGTGTTCGTCCTTCTTATTTTCGAGCTCATCGATGGTTTTCGAATCATCGTTTAGCGTGGTTAAACTTTCGATTTGAATTTGCAAGCTGTCACATGTCTTGCACGTGTCCTTCTTAGGACTCTTGAATTTAAGACTGTAATTATTGTAAAAAACTCTTTTGTATGTGGCAAAGCTTACGTCGGTCAAATCGGATGTGTTCTCCTTTTCATTTTCGATCCACTCTTTATACAATGTAAACATTTTCGTGAGATTCAAATCATCTGAAAGGTAGCGTGAATCTGGCGTGTCACTTCGACGATAATGGCTTGTATAAGATGGAAACGACTGAATATGCTGGTATACCTTGAGCATGTTTGTGTCGGATATGGCTACTCCAGGACGGTGCTTTCCCCTCATATCAGAGATACAATTTAAGGCACCTTTCATCAAAGCTCTGTGAATCCTTGCACTACTGACGATCAGTGTGTTCTTAAACATCTCCTATACGAAGAAATTAATGATTGTAGCGAGCAATATTAATTATTAGATGATAAACACATACTTTACACACTTCGACGTCGATCGTGTCAGCTCGAAGGTAGTATTGACGGGAATAGTATCTTGTTCGAAAAACCAAATTTTTGTCTTTTCTGCGTTTTACGTTATTAATTCGGATAGAGCTTATCAGAATAGCTGTTTGTGTTTCCCATGATGCATTGCTGTAAAAGCTTTCAAAGTTCTGACGACGTTGCATAAACGTGATCTTTTCCGAACATTTAAGTTGACATTTGCAGTTGAATTCGTCGCAGGTTTTCATTGGAATGATGCGTCCCAGAGTGTTTACATATTGTAAACCAGAATTCCTCTTTTTCTTTCTTTGATTTTTTCCCACAAGCTGGGCTCTGCATATTTTCGTTTCTTGGGACGCTCTGAAGGACCATGTTGTGTAATGCTTGAATCACTTTCTGTTTCTGTTAAATGTAACCGTACGCCAAATTTGAATTTAATCAGATTATAACTTGCATCATTTAACTTACGGTCATTAAACTTCTCAGAACTAATCATTATTTCCCTTTTTGTATCATGATCTGTGATATCCACTGAAGAATTCCTTAAATATGATCAATGGACTAATACCTATATCAACGACACGACTAGACACTCGCATTCGAAAACTGTATCGCAAATCCGACTACCCCTCAGTGACTCGGTAACTGGAACTGTCAAATTTGCTATTTGGTTAAAAAATGCACGAATTTAGCAGCACTGATGAAACTGTTATTTTTTCTAATAACCGGTACGTAGATACCGTTGCAACCCCTGGTTACGCTGTGCAAAATACAAACAAAACAAATCGACCGATTATTAAGAAAAGTTGTTCTGGAATGTAGTTGTAATTATTGCCCCTACATGGTTTCGTCCATTTTTAAATTCACCGGGACACAGTGCAATGTTGCGGTTGTTTCTGCTGCCACACAAGGCCAACGGGTAAACATTTTTTGCCATAGGACCGTTGATATAATCGTGATAAGGCACCGGTGATGCCCCCGACACTGATACAAACACCAATTGAAGGAGACTTGGCGCTGTTCAATCTGTACTATTTTGGGTAAATATCGATTTTACTGTCCCTTCGCGGTATGAGAAATAAAACAGCCAACTGATAGATTTTTTTAGGAAAGAAGTACACGCAGCTAACAGCTATATTCAGAAACGTGTCTGCTTGTTGTATTGCTCAAACTGAAGAGCCTGAACCAGAGCTTTATCCCTCCGATGGAACTATTTACGAGTTTGACAAAAGCATTTCGGAGAGTTAAAAAGGGAGAATGAAGGACCAAATATATAGGAACTAATAATGCTGTAACGCTTCCCGTCGAAAACATTCTATATGTTTAGATCACCGGCTAAACAAAAGCATTTTACATTTACGTTTTACATAAGTAGATGAAATTGTTGGTGATTCGTTAAGGTTTCTGGGAGCACGATACGTAATAGAGGGATACAAGTAGAAAGAACAAAACCGAGCATTGATCAGTGGATGCATTGTTCAGAACTACGCGTTGGGATTGAAATGGTTCATGTGCTGGCTTTTCGACATGTATCAGATTCGCGAAGACAGTCAGTATCCATGTTCTTGAGGAGGTGAACTTCAGAAACAAAATTTGCATGGATAATTGTGTGCATTTATTCTATTTATAATTTAATTAAACAAAATTTATATACTTCTAAAAGCAGCAATTTGGCATTCAATTATAATATTATTTCTTTTAAGAAAAACAAGATTTGTTGTTCCATGCCCATACATTTTTATTATATATAATAAAGCAATTGTGTAAGGTGTTTCTGGATTATTGTTCCCTCAAATATCATATGAGATATTTCACGCGCGAAAGTAGCTACCGATGGGAACAGTTTGGTCGCCAATTTATTTTACGGTGTATGGTGACGCAGTATTTCATCTTCACCCGAATCGCAGCATAGTGATCGATGAAGCAAAGTAAATGGAAAGAAAAATTAAGGAAAAATTAGTTACATGACATTTAAGGGAAAAATTGTGAATGCCTTAAGGACGAGATTGAGGCTGATCAGTTAGTAGAATGTAAAGGTTTGCTAACAAAAATGTTTTGGGGTAACGCCACTTCCGCCGGCGTGATCTATCTAGAACCTAGTTAAGGTTCGGATGTAAATAATGTTTTCGGAATAAATTCGGGACGCTTTCAAGGAACCTAGTTGTACGCTTCCGAGTTTTCTGCACAATTTCCGTTAGACAATGATGCGGAGATTCATGGGCTAATTCATACTTATAATCGACAGAGACATCGTTAAAATCAGATTATATAGCCTCAATTTGCACGTTTCCCGAAGTTATTCAGAGATTGGATACCACGATCCAAATCCTGGCTGCATTGTCCAGTATTAATATTTATTGGGTACCTTGAAATAAAAATCAGCAATTTGAAAAACGCGGGACACTTTCCGGGGTGCCATGCGGGATATGTTCTTAAAATCCGGGACTGTTCCGACTAATCCGAGACGTCTGGTCACATTATATATACTGTTACTAGAATATACAACAAAATTGCAATAATACTCGTTCTAAATGTTATGGGAATAAAATTATTTTTTGGCTGAGGACTTCATCATTTTTTTGCGTTTGCCAATCCTCAGGCCATTGGTGAAATCAATCTTCATGTCAATTTTGAGATAAAAAATGACAAAATGGGTCGGGTTGGCTCCGTGTGGGTGAATGGACTACACTTATGTGTGTGCGGTAATGAGGAAATCATTCCTTGTTATCAACCTACGATGTTTGAGTGCTTGTTCGGAATCATTGTTAAACATTACGTTGTCATTCCCAAATTTTCCCCTACATTATAAAATGCCTCAAACATTCAACAAACGATTGATTGAACCACGATTCAAAAAATTAAACATGGCAATGTCGAAGGGTTTGGAGCAAACCCGCCGTCAATTTTGAAGATTGTTTCTCGGTGGAACACAATTCGTTTGTGGGCTGGAAGATGGGATCAGTATCGCACTTGAACCCAATACTCAGAGAACTCTGCTTAACTAATGATGGATACTTTTTATTATTTTGCTAAAACAAATGCACTACCGTAATGCACCCACCAACCATATAATAATATCCTGATGATTTCGCATCACAGATGAGCAGGCACGCAGCTTTTAAAGTTAAAACCTCACACAGCTTTTCGCCTGCACTTTGACGATTTTATATCTTAGATTATTCCGGAGTAGATCCCAAAAACAAAAGAATGCATTAGAAGCAATTTTGTTCCGCGTTAGGGCTATTAAATTTTTAAGCTTTGTTTATTTGCTGTAACAGTTTATTGATTGGCAAGATACGAAAACCACAGCAGTGTTTCGCAAAAATTAATTTTTCGTTATTATCGAGGGGTGACTCAATGTTCTGGTAACTGTCGGTAAATGACTCGAACATTTTTTCTTCTGTTTGTTTCATGTAGTGGCTGGTCGTGTCGTTGCCTCTATTGTAACCATACTCGCCACATTCTTCAATTTCAGTAGAGCAAGATTTTTGAGTAAGACTGTCGATTTCTGATTCAGTGTCAGAGTTATATTCAGAAAATGTTTAATTTTGCATTGGTTACACTATGGACTTCATTTTTTCAATGACGTGCTCAGTCAGAGCGAACCAAGTGATATTTTTCATTTACTGGTAATAGGTAATTTCCCGACAAACGGGTTTTGGTTCTTTTCAACACGCCACCTTACAGCTTTACAAAAAAAATAATATTTTGATTGGCAATCGATTTTGAAAAGAATAGTAATTACATCTTTTTACTTTTGTGCACATGGTTCGCTCTGTCTGCACATGAGAAATCACAAAGCCAATCAGCTTCTCTAAAACATAAAATACCGAGGAAAACGAAACATGATTTTTCTATATGCTCAACTTACTAGTATCCGTTGAAGGGTGATATGAAGAATCCCCTGATACAGAAAAATCGGAATAATGATCCGAAAAATCGTCCATTTTGTCGTTTTCACCAAAACGTGACCCCTTTCCACTTGCTACGGACGTAAACGTTTGGTCCACTCTGACTGCATACTATGATCGGTTTTCATAGATCAGTAAAAATGAGTTTTTATCATAATCATCGCTGATGGTAACATTTGCTAAATCTGATGAAAGTGAAATGCAGCTGACATAATTCTTGATCTAATGGTATCATTATCTCAATTATTTCAATTTTGCTACTTAGTCCCCTCTGACTTAACACCGACCAAATGATCCATTTATTGTCCTCATTTATGCGGGTAATCATTCAAATCTCTCTCTCGAACGAGAATTATTCACAATTTCTCGTATTTATATGTTAACTTGTCCAGTTTTTTCTGCAGTGTACACATATGAGACTCCTGCACTGAGACGAAGACAATGGTATACACTACTATATTAGGCGCTTAAATTAAAAAGACTGTACACTGAAATGAACGACATGGTAGTTTCAACTACATAGCCATGATAAAAATTACCATTTTCAATATAATGTTAAATTTACCATGATTATTTTATGAACTACCAGAAAATACTTGAAGCTACCATGCGGCTCGAATAAAACCTCATGGTATTTTTTACTATTATGCATATTTAATTGTAATTGTAATTGTAATTTTATTGCATACGGTATTCTGTTGGTTTACACCTAGTATCAGGACAAGGAAAAATGCTTTGGATACAAGTTACTTGATTAGAGCTTGATTGTTTAATTTGATCATGATTTCATGGTCGAAGTAACTATACTGAAATGTTCAATTCTACTGCTGGACTTGTTATAGCTGTTTCGACGTCTACCAGTTATACTACGAACATGGTAATAATGAAAAGATTTACCAATGTTTTTCAGCTGAACACGGGTTACGTTTAACATTACTAAAATTATGGTAATTTATACCTGCTGTCGACGGTTTCCGCCATGTTGTAACTAAAATATTTTCTCCGCGATCTTGTAACTAAAGTATTCTCACAAAATACAGTATTAAGGAGGAATCCTGCCAACGTTCAAGAGTTGAAGTTAATGGAAGTGGAAATAATAACCCGCATAAATCTGTACCATATTCCAACCATTGCATCAAACGTCGAAAAACCATTTTCAATATGGTACGTTCAACAATAGACTAACCATTGCCTGGTATAATATCGAACATAACCAGTGTAGTTTTTCCATAATCAACCATACAAACAACGGGTTGTTAAGAACGGTCACCATACCAAAATATGCTTTTTTCCATATACATTTTGACAACATACCATTCAAGAACTATACAGATTATGGTGACATGCATATTTTAGATCTAGCGATGCATAAAATATTGGTGGAGAAAAAACGTCTTCCCATTCCACATTTCAATTCTATCGATTGATGAAATTTTATTATTATTATTATTATTATTATTTATTGGGCTTTAACCACACAGGGTCATTCGCCGTCAGAAAGGAGATAGTTGTAATACATATCACTGATTTAGTTTTTCTTCTTTGAGATCAATTGGCTATTGAATTGATGAGGTGTTGAGCTCCGGAATGGAGGCAGCTTGCCAGGGCCGAGGGAGAGCCTCCCCAGCTGCAGCGCCCGGTTTTGGCATGTCAGTGGACCCACTGAACGATGGTGGTGGGTGACTTGCTTATTTGCGGTTAGACGAGAGACCTCCCCAGCATCCGGTTTGGATGTGGCGGGAGGCCCGTTGAGCGTTCCTGATTGATGAGTTGGCAGATTGTCGCTGTCGAAGGGCCGCTGGAGAACCTCCTCAGCACCCGGTCCGGGTGTGGCGAAGGGCCCCACTGGGCGTTAATAGCAATTGGGCTGATGAATTGCGGTTGTAGAAGGGCCGCGGGAGAACCTCCCCAGCACCCGGTCCGGGCGGTGGCTGAGGGCCCACTGGGCGGTGGTGGTAGTTGGGTTGACGGGTTGCCATTGTAGAAGGGCCGCGAGAGAACCTCCCCAGCACCCGGTCCAAGTGTGGCGGAGGGCCCGCAGGGCGGTGGTAGTAATAGTGCTGACGGATTGCAGTTGTAGAAGGGCCGCGGGAGAACCTCCCCAGCACCCGGTCCTGGCGGTGGCGGAGGGCCCGCTGGGCGGTGGTGGTAGTTGGGCTGACGGGTTGCCATTGTAGAAGGGCCGCGGGAGAACCTCCCCAGCACCCGGTCCGAGTGTGGCGGAGGGCCCGCAGGGCGGTGGTAGTAATAGTGCTGACGGATTGCAGTTGTAGAAGGGCCGCGGGAGAACCTCCCCAGCACCCGGTCCGAGTGTGGCGGAGGGCCCGCTGGACGGTGGTAGTAATTGGGCTGGCAGATTGCGGTTGTAGGAGAGCCGCGGGAAAACCTCCCCAGCACCCGGTCCGGGCGGTGGCGGAGGGCCCGCTGGGCGGTGGTAGTAGTTGGGCTGACGGGTTGCCATTGTAGAAGGGCCGCGGGAGAACCTCCCCAGCACCCGGTCCGGGTGTGGCGGAGGGCCCGCTGGGCGGTGGTAGTAGTTGGTCTGACGGATTGCGGTTGTAGAAGGGCCGCGGGAGAACCTCCCCGGCACCCGGTCCGGGTGTGGCGGAGGGCCCGCTGAGCAGTAGTGGTAGTGGTTGCAGTAGAGGATGGTGTGGAGTTGGCCGGTTCGCGGTCTGTCTCAGATGGATTCGAAAAGATTGGCATCTTTCAGGAAGGCAAGTAGTGCCTCTTCGTGCACTGGGTCGTTTGCCAGTGTTTCTCGAATCGAGGAGGGCAAGTTGTGATGTCGTCGTAGGTTGTCGAACTCCCTGCAGTTTATTAGTAGATGCTCCACCGTGAGTCTAGTGCTGCAAGATGTACATATTGGAGGATCGACGCGGGTAATGGTGTGGGCATGGGTGAGCCTCGTATGACCCACGCGGAGGCGGGATAGCGCTCTTTGTTCGACTCGGTTTTCGCGGTCTGTCCACTTTTCGAGGTCTCCCTTTACCTTTTGAGGGTAGCCTCGGAGAGTCCTCCAGTGAGTGATGAAGTGCTCAGAGGTCTTCGCCTTGAATTCCCTGATGATGTCGGATGACGGTACCTCATTAGAGAACAGGGCGCGAGAGCGCCGGCCGAGCGCGGCCAAGTGGTCAGCATCCTCGTTACCGCGGATTCCGCTGTGTCCGGGTACCCAGCATATGGTAGTTAATGAGTCACAGGATTGTTCTATGGCTTGGACATAGGGGTGCTTGGACTCCCCTGATTCCAGCGCTTTGATGACTGAGAGGGAATCGGAGAAGATCACTGTGGGTGTGTCTTCAGGTTTGTTGGTCACCGCAATGACGATGGCGGCGGCTTCCGCGGAGAACACGGAACACACGGAGAGTAGACGACGGGCAAGGCCCGCTCCGATTCCGCTCACACCCGCGCCCACCTCCTCGCCAAGTTTCGAGCCGTCGGTGTAGATGTGCAGATGGTTTGAGTATTTTTGATCGACCATCTGTAGGAATTTGGCTCTGGCAGCCCGGGGAGGATCTCCTGCTCTGGTGGATACAGCCAGACTGATGTCTATGTTTGGGCCGCGCTCGTGCCATGCGCGGTTGTTGACCCGATGTAGCTGGGCGACTGTGGGAAGAGGGGCATTGGCAAACATGGTGTGTATGCTCTTAGCTGTCTGTAGTAGATGGCATTCATCGCCCGATGTTTTTTCTAGGAACCCCATGGCTCGTCTTAGAACGGCTACTGCCACTGCCCACCGACAGGGAAGGACGCCGGTTTCTACGCAGGCAGCTTCGGCGGGGGTGCTTGGCAGCAGGTTTGAGGCTGATCTGATTGCTCCGTGATACAGCGGTGCGAGGGTATCGATTAAACCCTCCCAGTTACGACTGGTTATTTCAAGGCCATAGAACAGACGACTGTGGATGAGGGCCTGGCTGATGTTAAGTGCGCTTTGCCTGTTCCACCTTGGGTGTCTCGAGCTGATGGTGCGGACAAGACGTTTCCTGCTTTCGCAATCCTTTTTCACCCGTCGAAAGTGTGGAAGGAAAGTCATCTTACGGTCGATTATCACGCCAAGGATTTTTGGCTCTTTACGGAATGGTATTACTGTTCCGGCGAGTTTGACCGGCCGGTCGGTGGCTAAGTGGTAAGAGTTGCAACAGTGTGAAATAGCGCATTTTGGGGCGGAGATGCTGAAACCGACCGAGTTGGCCCACCGACCAACGGCGTTTACGGCAGCCTGCAGCTTCAGTCTGGTGCGGCCGGTCGTTTTCCCGATCGCTACAAGAATCACGTCGTCTGCGTAGATGAATACGAATATGCCTTTCGGGAGCGTGGCAAAGAGGGAGTTCATGCTGACTAGGAATAGTGTAACTGCCAGCGCCGATCCTTGGGGTACCCCGTTTGCCTCCCAAAATAGGTCCGATTGGTTTCCACCGATACCCACCCTGAAGCTTCGATCACTAAGGTATTGTTTTATGAAGCAGCCGAGGTTTCCGCGGATGCCCCATTGATGTAGCTGGCGAAGCACTCCTTCGCGCCATACCGTGTTGTATGCTTTGGCGAGATCAAGGATGGCAATGTCCGCATGAAGGTCGTTGGCTATGGCGTCGCTTAAAGTTTCGCCGAGGCAGCCTAAATGAACGCTTGTACCGAGTCCCTTTCGGAAAGCGAACTGCCGACGATCAAGAAGATCTTGTTCCTCGAGGAGGGTTAACAGGCGTCTGTTCACCATTTTTTCCATCGTTTTCCCAATGCAGGGGAGGAGACTGATGGGTCGGAAGTCATTCGGGCTTCTGGTTCCTTCGCATTTCTTCGGGATGGGGATCATGAGGGCGGTTCTCCAGTTGTCTGGTAGAGGCTCGCCTCCCCAGATCCTGTTGAATCCGTCTAGTAGCGCTCGCTTGGCAACTGGAGGTAGATGTCTTAACAGGGGATAACCGACGTCGTCGAGTCCGGCAGAGTTGCCTTTTGCTGTGCTTAGTGCAGTGGCAAGTTCCACCCCGGAGAAAGGTATGTTGTAATTTTGACTCGCATCTGGCGTGAAGATTGTAGGAGTAGCTTCTGTGGCCGTCTTCGTTTTGAGAAAGGAGGGTGGGAGGGAAGAGTCCCCCGAGATCAATGCGAAGTGCTTCCCGATTTCGTTTGCAATTTCGGAAGGTTCAACTGTCGTGGTACCATTGAGCGATAGTGCAAAACCGTTTTGTCTTCTTTTGCCACTAAGGGCATTTACCCTTCTCCACAGTTCCGCGGTCGACGATTCGGAACTTATCCCGCCCAGGAAGGCTGTCCAGCTGGCCTCCTTGGCTTTCGCGATGGCTTGCCTGGCCTGATTCCTAAAATGTCGAAAAACCGCCGATCGCTCATCCCATTGATGATGGTCAGGGGGAGTATTTTTAAGAGCTCGAAGAGCTTTTCGTCGTTCTTTAATTGCCTTAGCTACTTCTGGGTTCCACCAGTGAACCGACCGGTTTGGTGGTGCTCCGCTAGTTCGCGGGATGCATGATTTTGCGGCCTGAGTGATAACTTCTACGAGTTCCTCTGGGGAGTAATTGCGGTCTCGATCGAGGGCGTCCGAAATGTTGTCTTCGTAGGTGGGCCAATCCGCTCGATCGTAGATCCAACGGCGGCGTCGCGACGTTAATGGGGGCAATCGACCATGAGAGATTGTGATAGGAAGATGATCACTGTTCCCGATGTCGGCTAGGACCGACCATCCGCAGGCTCCGGCGATGGAGCTAGAGCATATAGTTAAGTCTATGGCGGATGTGGCTCGGCCCCGGAGAAAGGTTATACTGCCATCGTTTAGCGTCACGGCATCGCTATCTTCAACTGCGTCGATAATGGCGTTGCCACGATGGCAACACCTTTTTGATCCCCACACTGTGTGATGCGCGTTGAAGTCACCCATTAGTATGAACGGGGTCTGCAGTTGCTTGAACAGATTCCGCAATTTGTTTCCGACGTCTTTTACTTCTTGGGGGATATATATGGATGCCACCGTGCATTTTATGGGAAAGTTGATCTTTCTGGCGACGACGATCAGGTCGGTGTCCAGTTTTACCAGCTCGGACGGAAGGTCAGCTCTGGTTCCTAGGCCGACCGTCTGGTAGATGTTCGATCCTTTAGCTGAATCCCAGGTGTAACGGTGCCCGAACCACGGTGATGGATCCGTGTCACCTTTTATGTGTGTCTCTTGGATAGCGAGACAGATGGGCGCTGAGCGAGCAATCATGTGTTGGAGGTCACCTAGGTTTGTTCTCAGGCCGTTGGTGTTCCACTGGATGGCCAAGGTGTAGTTTGTTCGTACGGGTAGAGGGTCAGAGCTATGGTTGGGACCACGATTCCTCGCCGGTCGACTACTGGGTCTTGTCGAAGTTGGTAGAACGGGCGGTGGGGGGACCGCCGGTGTTTTGCTTATCGGGAGCGTTTGGCCTGTTTGTGCTTTTGTGGAAAGGGTAGAGGCGACAGCAATTGGGATCTGGTGAGTTATAGTATGGTGGGAACTTACCCGGGAGGGACCCGGGTTCCCCGCGCCGGCAACCGTCGGGGACTCTTCGGATGTCTCCGGCACTTCCCGAGTCGGGGGCGGCGCGGGGAGGTGGGCTTTTTTGATGCACGATGAGCAAGTTGTGTTGTAGGTGGATTGAAGTCTGTTGCTTTCTTTGGTAACGCTGGCGTTCTGCAATGATGCGGCTGATTTTGTACCGTGGGACTCTGTAGAGGAGAAGAGTGCGACAGATGGATCCGTTCGGGTTATGGGGTTGGTAGAGCTTACCCGAGGAAGCCCCGGGTTCCCCGCGCCGGCAACCGTCGGGGACTCATCGGATGTTTCCGGCACCTCCCGAGTCGGGGGCGGCGCGAGGAGGGGGGCTTTTTTGATGTATGCGTTTTTGTTGTTATTGCTGATCTGGTGTGAATCCAAACAAACGGATTCTGCTGACGAACTAGTGGAACAGGTGTTGATGTTCCGTTGCGGCTCGTTCGAATCGCTGTTCCCGTAGTGAAACCGTACTGGGTGCCACGAGCATCCGGCTATAGGGCTTGGGTGGCGGGGATAACGGTTGATGTTGCTGTGGTCTAGGGTTTTGGGGGTGGAGTCCAAGTTGTTGAGTTCTTTGTGTGCTATTGATCGTGTTGGCGTGTCGGGCGAGTGATTGTAGTTCAGGGTATCGATGGTTGACGGCTGGGTGCCGTCTGGTAGGTGTTGGCTGGAAGGGTTTAGGGGCAGTCGGTTGTTTGCTGTTGCATTTAGTCTAAAAGTACTTGCCTGGGTAAAACCCGGGCCCGCGTCAACAGCCGCCGGGGGTGCATCGGGAGGACCCGGAACGTCCCCGGTCGGGGTCGACGCGGGAGGGTTGTTTGTTTTGTTTCGGCTGTTGAATTTAATTGCTTTTGTTGTTTGCTGACTGCCGGGTTAGGCGTTTGCGAGCTGTTGTGTTTATTCCGAGATGGTGAATGGGTTGTCAGGGTCCGATGAGGGTACCTGATTTAGGTTATTCAGTGATGCTGTTGAGCTGGAGCGGGACCAAGACATTGCGGAGTCATTGTTGGGTGTTAGCAGAGTCATGTCGGGAGTTGCTTTGGAGTTGGGGCTTCTGGATTTATCAGTGCCACTTTTTCGGGAGTCTTTTTCTTTTTGGCGATTGGATCTTCTAGGTTCGGACAGGCTGAATGGGCCGATAGAAGTACCCGCTACGGAGGTTGGTTCAATAAACTTGCCCTTTTTGGCTTTCGTTCCCGTAAAAGCGTTTTCGTTGGTGTTCTCCGAGAAGTGAGCGGACTGATGTTTGTAGAGCTCGGTTACAGCTTGTCGGAGTTTGGCTATTTCGGCGGAGGCTGCTTGCAGCTGTTTGGCCTGCTTGGCACAGTGTTCCTTAAGAATATTGATTACCTGGTCTTTATTGTCTTCCGCGCTTTGAGCTTTGCTTTCCTTCAGGGTTGCTAGTTCTTTTTGTAGCTGGGCTATGATTGTGTCCTTTTCGTCGTCCTTGGTGTTTCCTTTGATGGTACTGGCATAGGTTGGGATTTGCGATCGTTTGGTTATTAGGGCTCTGGCTTCGGGATAAGTGATGTTGTTGTCGATTTTTGCTTTGGTGATCATTTCCTCCTCAATGAATTTGGGACACTCCCGGCTACGTGTCGGGTGTCCTTGTCCGCAGTTGATACAGAGGCTTGGGTTGACACAGGGGTTTTCCTTTGATGTTTCGTGTTGTTGGCTGCAGTTCAGGCAGGCGGCGGGGTTGGGGCAGAAACGACTGCCGTGCCCGAAGTGCCCGCACTTGAAGCACATCATCGGCAGTGGGTAGTACGGGCGAATACTGGTGCGCAGTAGACCAATATACACGTGCTCCGGAAGGATGGAACCAGAGAATGATAGGATAACCAGTGGTGTGTTGGTCGGTTTTTTGTCGACCATTTTTGTAATTCTCCGAACGTTCGTGACCCCCTGAGTCTTCAGCTCTTCCAGAAGTCTAGCTTCTTCTACGTCTTTTGTGTCGGGATCGTAGATAACGCCTTGTACTATGTTGAGTGTTGGGTGGGGGATGATCTCCACCTTTTGGCCGCCTATTAGCTGGTTCATTTTCTGTAGTGCTATATAGGTTTTCTTGGATCGGGTTCTCAATACGTATCTGTATCCCTTTGCCTCTTTTGTTGCGCTCACCAGGTTTCTGGGGTCAGTCTCCAGCACTGCCTGTACCGATTTCAGGATAAGAAAGGGATCGGCGGGGAGACGTTGTTCCGTGTTTCCTGGCTCGTCGATTGCCCTTAATAGTAGGGTCTGTTGGTCGATTATGTCCCCGGAGTTCATGTAGCCGGGGAGAGATCGACTAAGGGGTGGTTCCCCGCCCCAATCGGGGGGAGGAGGGCGCGGCATTTTGTTATTGTTGGTGGGGTTCGTCACAAAACTCTCGTACAAGTCACTACACACGCGAGTACCGGTTCGACTCGAGGGTTCGCAGCTTCACACTCATACAAATCGCCGACGGTCGGCAATTTAATGGGGGCGCAAGTTTTTAACTAAGTTTGAAAATTCGATTTGGTGGAGACGCAAGTTTTTCACTTAGTTTGAATATTTGGTTTGGTGGAGGCGCGGTCGCGTTTATCGATTTGTAGTTGAAGTTTCGGTGGAGGCGCGAGTTGTTTACCTACTTGTGAGTCTGCGCTCCTGTTACCTGGTACAACTTTCGATGTCCAATTTTCTCGCGGAAATGCCGTAGTAGGCTTGGAATTTTGCTAAATTGGGTCGGGAGTGACCCTTTGGCGGCTCCGCGGCCCCTTGGGGTGGGACGGACCCGTAGGGAAGCGACTTTCGCTGCACTTGATATTCGCACTACTGATCGGGAGAATTAACACTGCACTCGCGAGAACTATCGCTGGGAGAGCGAAATACGATTGGAGCCGGATGGCTGAGGCCGAGATTGAAGGAAAGATCCGGGTGGCGTAGGCCGAGCACTTATTTTCCAGGCAATCACGGGCCAGAACGAGAAAAAGGTAAACTCAACCGATCACTCCGAGTGATTGGTACGATCTGATGAAATTTTATTTTGTTACACGCAATCTTCTGAAGAGAGCTTCGTTGAGGCTAAGTGGACTGTTGCTTTATCCAATTGAGCTATCGCCGTAATATTGTAAGACGAGGATTTTTGATCATGTTAAGCTACAGGTTTTTAGAGCAGCGTGAACAGATATGCGGATAACAAAGACCAGCAGAGCAATATTAACCTCTGGCACAAAAGTACAATGTAGTATACAAATCTCCAATATAGGATACACGGAAGGTATAGCAAATGGTAACTATAATGGGTATGGTAGAAAAACAGTTTAATTATAATGGTGGAATATATCAGTAGTATTCCCAATATGGTGAGTATTATATGAATAGTTTGGAAATGGTTCCGAAGATTTCGGGAATGGTATTTATTTATACGGGAAGGAACGACTGTGTTTCTGACCCGTGTATGTTTTTATTCTTTATTCTTATTTTATTCTTCATCCACCAAAAATCGACAAAAATCCAGCATTTAATGCGCTTATCGCTTAGAGCTGGAAATTGGAAAAATTGACGGTCGTAATATCATTATCGGTAAGATCTTGTATGTTTAGGTTAAACTGTTTATTTCGAATATTAGTTTCAGGTCACGGTTTTACAATTCTCTTCCTGCATGGAAAGGAGCTCAATAACTTTCGATGTCCATCTGGTTATTTGGGGCATACATCTAGACAAGCAAACGGTTTCTTGTTTCTGCTTCCAAAGCGTACACAAACAGTTTGCTTGATATGTTGAAACGGTAGAGAAGACAAACATGATAGCTACTAAGTAGTTCCTAAGAGCATGTGCTAATCCGCATCTCCCTTTGAATTCTTCAGGGAATGTAGGAGATGAAACATTTTATCAGGTAATAGAAATTTATAAATTAAATCAGAAAAATGTGTTTTTTATTCATCTAAAAGAAGAATACTGTCCGTGTACTATATACTATATTATGGTATTACTATAATATAGTAAAAACCAATAGTAATTACAATCAGCTATCAAACTTCAAAACAACCATTTTCATGGTAATTCTGACTATTAGGTAAAAACAGAGGCATAGTAGAAATTACCATTATACCACCAGGAAATAGTAAAGCATACCATGGCTGGATATGAAAATGGATATGGTACGAATGACAGGAATCATTCTCAGGTTAAACATGATATATTGTCTACCAAAATTCACTGGTACACTGAGACGAAGACAATGGTATACACTACTATATTAGGGGCTTAAATTAAAAAGACTGTAAATTTAACATTATATTGAAAATGGTAATTTTTATCATGGCTATGTAGTTGAAACTACCATGTCGTTCATTTCAGTGTGCTTTTTAGTGTTTCCGTCGCTTAACGTCCCCTTCCAGAGCCCGCTACCACTGTCGGTTTCTTTGACAACACTGTTTAATTGTTGGTGGGAAATGTCAAACTTTTTATGCCAGCCTTTTTCAACGATCTCGTCCTCAGTCAGTATAGTTTTGCGTTGTGAGGTTAAACGGAAAATAAATTCTAGTTTTCTGTTTATTCTGTGCAAGATTTCATCCTTGGAAAAAATCGACGGATTCGTTCGTTTCTACGGTTTACGCGGAAAATATCGTTTCGTTCATCATGGATGATGGCAGGGAAGAGGTATGTAAAATCAAATTCTGTTCCACCCGTCGTTGTTTTGTGCAGCTGACGTTGGTTGATTTTCCCTCTGCAATTCATGGCTTTATTGTGTGTCGCTTCTTGTTGACCGATTGCGGTAGGATTTTTTTTGTATAAGGAAGCTTGCGTCATTTTTGGCCTATTATTCATTCCGAATTTACGTTTGATTATGGTAATGACTTTCACGGTGCTTACTTGGTTCAAGCACCAAACTTGATAGTCGAAAATTTATTGAGTGTGCCCATTGGCTGATGGTGCATATCTGCCTACAAGCATTCATTGTTAAAGAAAATCGCCGTGCAGATATTTTTATTCTAGTGAACTAGAATATAGGTCGCGAACCCAGCCAATGTTAATGGCGAAGAATTACAATTGCGGTTTGGGTTCGGATTTGTGTAGTGAATGATTTTGCATCAACAATTTTTTCGTAGGTGTTGATGGAACTATCAAGGTCAAGTTCACGCATAGTCGATACTTGTGTACCTAGCGAATGCACTGGAATTTGTTTTATGTCAGAACATGCTTTTTAGCCTTGTCGGAATGTATTGCGCTTTATTAACTTAAGATCGGCATAAAGTGTAGTCAAATAATTTTGCATCTCCAGTTGTTTCATATAATACAACATTTTCGAGTATTACAGGTTATAATAATATTACAAATTATAATAATTTCTACGAGTATTTGGGGAATTTCTGCTGCTAGAAGGCATTTCTTGTCTTTCAGGTCAGATCGATCATGGTGGATTGCTACGTGTAGCACTGTCATTTTCGAATTCTGAATATGTTTGAGCGTAATACTGTCTGGTCTACTAAGAACATTTTGATTCTGTTTCCGTTTTTTAAAGCATGTATTCAATTATTGCAAACCCATAATCTAGTACATATTGACTAATGTCTCATAGGAAAACATGCTCGTTTTCGCACCAAACGCTGGACGTAGTTTGTAAATTGATCAAACATTCCCCCTATGGCAAAAGTTGTGGCGTGTTTTCTGTGCAAATCTTGGTTGCGTGCATTATGGCCATAAACAGCACCCAGAAAAGGTGCTTATGAATTAGATTGTAGAAATTCTAATTTCCATGCAAATCCCATAACGAAATCATTTGAGTTTGGACAAAAATCATCGAAATTCTAAAACTGTGTTAGTCTGCAACTCAAACTTCGAACGCAAAATTTTTAGAATCGCTTTTTCCTTCTAAATTCATGTCTCCGCAATATAACCTGCAATCCGCGAAGTTGTGAATAAAATGAAGACATTGTTTTCACATCGCGTGTCTGGAACCGGTAAAAGTTGACTTTCCCGTCTATGCTTCCTCGCACATTACAGCTAGCAACATTTTGCAGCGAGTTCAATTTATTACCAGTGAAAAAGTATGCTTGGCTAACACATTCATTGAAGCGCCTGTTGGGAATCCTTGTAAAGTCCCATCTACGTTCATACCTTCGCGGGAGCGAGTAGATGGTTTGATTCCCCTTTATATCACTGGTTGGAGTTCTAGTAGTGTGTAATAGTATACCGTTAGGAGGCAACAATAACATATTGAAAAATTACGTCATGTTAATTCTTTGCCAGCATCAATTCGTGGTCGACGATGTCAGTAAGATTATCAAGGAAGCAATCGAAACCACCATCGGCGGAAATGCCTACCAGCACGATAAAGTAAATCACTGGACCGGTGCGGTTGTGGAGACCTGCCTCAGTGTACTGACTAAGCTACAGAAACCCTACAAATATATCGGTAAGTGGTTAGATTGAAAAATCCTTTTCTGTTCTCAAAGTTGCTAAACTTCAATATATTCCTTCTTTCAGTTACCTGTATGATAATGCAGAAGAACGGTGCCGGATTGCATACGGCCAGCTCCTGCTTTTGGAATAACGAAACGGACGGATCTTGCACAGTTCGCTGGGAGAACAAAACGATGTATTGCATTGTGTCGGTGTTCGGGCTGTCGATCTAAATCGTTGTGCAACGGCCTGAAACGACCAACCACTTGACGACTACATTACTAATAGGGGCCAGGATTCGATCGTTCCCGGCTGTTTTACAGGTGCTTTCCGGACTGGCCAATGCTAATCTATATTTTGGATCATATCGTCCCTATTTGTATTCCACCGGAGGTGATGAATTCCAATGTTATACTACTAATTATCGTAAATAATCTATCCTATTTTCCGAACTTACGTGTTTTATGTTAAATCGTTCGAAGCGGGTTTTAGTAGTCTCTGCTTACTCGATTTCTCGACAGTCCATTTTGATTTTGGTGTTCTTTTATACTATTTTACTTGATCAATGTGTTATTGTTAATAATCTAAACTATCGATATTTTGATCTTAAACAAAACTCCATAGCTTTCGCATTAAAACAAGCTTCTCGCATATTTCATGTGAAACGATATGTTAACGATAAACGAAGTAATTTTAGATTCGTTTAAGAAAATGATACTAAAAATTAAACAAATTAACCTTAATCTGTAAGTCCAGTTACAACATACAAACGATCCGGCTTTCTTGTAAGACGAGAAACCAAATATTAGGCCTTGGATAATGGAACTGAAAAGATTTGACGAAACGAGCGAATGAATGGATTTAAATGATATTTGCAGCATCTCTGCTGGAGATTGCTGGTCGTTTTTGTTATCACAAATATTAGATATGTGAGCAGTTCGCAAACGGTACGATATGTGTGTTAATGTCATAAAATAAACTTTTAGTCGTAGTTTTTACATCAATAAAATGCTTTGTACTATATTTGTTTGATCCGAAATTGTACTCGTTTATAGTCTATTCTAGATGGGAAAGATTTATCAATAAGTTTTAATAAATCCCTTCTTCGTAAGGAAGCGACTTTATCGGATACTGCAACGCACTTCAGTCAAGCTACAGCAACCAGCGCTCCCACTTTTTCCGCTGACAACGATTGACGTATTTTGGAGCGCAATTTAGCTGATATGGGATACCTCGAGTCACCCGCTACTTAGCTCATCAGAAGGTGCCAATAAGAGAAGCCGTGCTCGTCAAACCCAATGACGCGACGGCGTATGCAGTGTTGCTCAAGAAAGTCAGAGATGAGCAAGAGCTGAGGGACTTTGAGGAACATGTGGCAAGAATCAGGCGTACCAAAAAAGGCGAGATGCTCTTCGAGTTGAAGAAGGATCCCACGACTAGCAGCTCGACCTTGCAAGAGACAATTTCCAAATCAATGGACAAAAAGGCAGAAGTTCAAGCCTTAAACCCGGAGATGTTGATTGTGTGCAAGGACCTTGATGAGATCACGATGGAAGACGGGCTGAGAGGTGCACTTAAGCAGCAGAGTAATCTGGGCGAGGTGCATATGACGATCCGGTTAAAGAGGGGAACTCAGACACGATGATTCGTTTACTGGTAACCACTGCCGACATGGCGCTAGAGGTAGGCAAAGTTACGTTTAGATTGTTGACATGCCCATTGAGAGCCGCCCCATGAGTAAATAAGCGGAGAAACATTTCAAGTGTTTGGGCTTTGAACATTTGGCAAGGGCATGTAAAGGCCCAGATATAGCCAGGATGTGCTGGAAATATGGAAAGAAGGGCCATCTAACGAGAGATTGTAACCAGAGGCCGAAGTGCTTGCTTTGTGCTCCAGTGGACGGAAATGACCATCAGTCGGCTGGCTTTAAATGCCCTGCCTACAAGAAGGCGAGTGCAGGCTAATGTAGAGAACAGATAAATCTGAATCTTTGTGACACAATACAGCAACTGTTGTGGCAGTCTACGACAGAAACTATGTGTGATGTCACTTTGATTAATCGAGTAGTTGATCGGACGGAAGCCGGTAGTCGTTGGTGGAGACCTCAACGCCTGGGCTGTGCAGTAGGGCTGTAGAGTAACCAACACAAGAAATTGTATCCTGGAGGAAGCTCTAGCGAAGTTAGAAATACGATTGTGCAATGAAGGTTCTGTAAGCACATTTCGGAGAGACGGGAGGGAGTCTATCATCGACGTCTCGTTCTGTAGTCCTTCGTTGATAGCGAATATGGATTGGAGAGTATGCGAACGGTATATGCATAGCGACCACCAGGCGATTCGCTGCCGTATAGCTCAACGGAACCCTGCTGCAGCACGGAGATGGATAACTGGCGAGCGAAAGTGGAAGACGCAAGCTTTTCACAAAGATCTCTTTGTTGAGACACTTCGGCCGAACGACGGGACCGAGAACGCGAATGCGGCTGACCTAACAAGAGGGATTGTGGCGGCTTCTGACGCCACAATGCCGCGAAAATTGAAACCAAACGCAAAAGACGGTGTCCAGCTTACTGGTGGAACGAGAAGCTTAGTACGCTACGCGCTGCTTGTCCCAAAGCCAGAAGGCGGGCTCAGAGAGTAATATCGGAGCCAGATATAGAAGAGCGCAAGGCAGCGCTTTGGGAAGCTAGGGCACGATCCAACTATCGCCACCGACACTATACTGCGAAAAAGAAGGAGCAAACACGGACGATCGGCAAGTGACTAACGATGAGCTCGCAGAAGTATCGAAGCGCCTGAAATTAAAGAAACCCCGCAGTTCGAATGGACTAGCAAACGTGGTGATGAAAGCTGCGATCCTGGCATATTCGGATATGTTCAGGATGGTGTTGTAGAAGTGTTTAAATGAAGGCAACTTCCCCGAAAAGTGAAAGGTACAGAAGCAGGTGTTCCTACCCAAGCCAGGGATACCATCGGGCCATCCGGCATCGTATAGGCCCATATATCTGCGGATACACTCGGAAAACTCCTGGAAAGAAACATCCTTAACAGGCTAAAAAAATGAGGGTGAGCGCAGACTGTCCAAGATGCAGTTCGGATTCCGCAAAGGAGTACCGATAGTAGAGGCAATTCGGACAGTGCTCGAGAGTGCTGAGACGCTATTTAAAAAGAAGCGAAGAGGAGATTGATACTGCGCTGTGGTCACGATAGATGAGAAGAATGCATGTAACAGCGCAAGTTGGGAAGTCAACGCTGCAGCGCTGCACAGAATGAGAGTTGCCGACTATCTATGCCAGATTCTGAAGAGCTACTTCCACAGCAGAGTGCTGTTGTACGAGACGAACGAAGGACAGAAGTCAAAGCGGGCGTTACCCAGGGCTCTATTTGTAACTTTTTTTTTATTGCCCGGCGTGTCTTTACCTCTCAGGGTCGGCTCGTTTGCGCTTAGGAAAGACTTACCTCTCTCATTGTAACCCGATACAGCTCTCAACCTGAAAATCGTTTGTTCGGCGTACACAAAACTTAAGTCAAACTAATCTCTTTCCGGAATCTTTTATTTACAGGTTATTTGCAAGAAAATCAAAATAAAACTAAATTTTGGCTTTTAACTCACTGCTCGATCGTTCCTCGATCCGATGCCGTCGTCCTTGTCGCGGTCGTAATCACCACGAGGTTCGTGGTCCGCTCTTCAATGGTCGGCTCACCCGCCGGGTCGAGGCGTTGTCTGTGCTATCGTTGCCGCCAAAGTTCACTTCACTTCCAAATTTTCCATAATCACTACACTTTGTCTAAATGGTTTTTTTCCTTCACTTTACTATTCCAGTCGACTTGCTTGTCGATCTGGATTACACAACTTATTTCCAGATTACAACGTCTACTGTTCACTGTAGTCCAAAGTGTAAGAGACCGGAGCTACGGTTGATGGGCTTTTTATACCTGTTACAAACCCGGCCTGGGTTCTTGCCCGAAACCGGACATCATCTTATGACCAATCAAAATGACCCACGATGCTTTGGTGCAGGTTTGCCAACTTTACCCATAGGTTTTAGTACTTTTAATTGTACTAAGCGAGGTTGAAGTCTTCGCTGCTCAGTGGTGGGAACAAGCAGTATAGCCACCTATCCACGCTACTCTGGTTCGAACACGCAAATGCCCTACTATGTAGTCTCTACACTGCCGACTAAAGTTATTTAAATTAAATTTTATATAATGCAAAATTAAGTATTTGTGTAAAATTTACATTTACTTTCAAGGTTTGTATGGCCAAAACACCACCGAATTCTCAAAGTTCGGGTTGTGAACCTTTTCAAAGGTTACAATGTTCCCCTCCTCGGATAAAAATTTACCTAAAGAGGGAAAATTTTGTCGTATGTTAAGGAACTGACCAATTTCTAATCCCGACATCTTTACGTTACTGGCGACAGCTAGTCCGGATCATAATTATTCGCGGGTTGGCTTGTTCTCATTGTGGCTTTGATCAATGTGACTTTATCGTTTTTATTCTTTTTTTTTCTTTACTTATCTCTTTCCCCTTCACTCTCATCCAGAAAGATACTCCCTTAATGATTTCTTGTTACACTACCTCTTTTTCCTATCAAACTTGCTGCTCTGTGTATAGGCACTTACTCAGACCTCATTTTATTCCACTCATGTTCAACCATACATTCTCAATCATTCAGTAGGGCCCCAAATTAAATCCATTCATTCCTCGCCATTCATTCACTCATTCATACCCATATTATCTACCTTATCCTATCTTATAACTAACTGTACAACCTTACTCGGTACTTACCCTATTAAAGCTAAACCTAACATGTAATTGCTACTTTGAGACCAAGCTATCTTCGAAGGTTCTAGAGAGACTGTCCTAAAGGTCTCAAATTTTCCGAGAGGCCACTATCTACCTCCACATCTTCTCACATTCCCCATTATACTTTCTTGAGCTATATTAGGTTTTTTTTACAACATAAACCTGATTCATTTCTTCTACTGACTTTCGTCGACCTCATGCCTTTGATTGGCGGGATCCGAGTGCTAAATACTAACCATTGTTTCTTGAACTCCTAATTTTCTCATTATCCTTTTGGGCGCCACAAGGGTTTCAGAATGTTACCCTTGTAATTTAATTACTGTCTCTGATGTGAAAGGTGGAAAGGGTCATAGACACCAAACTATGATTCTTTGCTAGATGTTCTAGTAGCGTTTATCCTGGCTTGAGATTACTGCCATGCCAAACCCCCAGAGATTTACCCTGCATGTCCTCGATCTCATAAGACGAGGAGCCCATCTTTGATTTTATTCGTGATGGCAAATAAAGTGATCCATATTTGGCGTTATAGTTCTGTGCCGCGTTAGACTGCTTCATATTACGATGGTAGACTAGCTGTCCTATCTCGAAGGATTTGGCATTCTGTCGATGGCGGAGGTTATATCGTTTCTGCCCAGTTTCATGTCCCTCCTTGAGATGCTGTTGAACAGTGTCATAAATGCTCTCAAACAATTCCCTCTGATTTTCCCCTAACTGTTCAAATGTTTTATCTGGCCCCAATTCATTATGGTCCGAACCCTTTAGAAATATTTCGTGTCCGTGAGTTATGAAAAACGGAGTCATTTTGGTAACGGCGTGAACAGAGGAGTTGATAATAGTTTCAATCTCTGCCAATTTAGTATCCCACAACTTTTGGTCTACTTTAACATAAGTACTTATTGCTGCATTTATAGTGAGATTAACCCTTTCAACCGGGTTAGCCTGACAATGATATTTAGCATTTAGCCAATGGCGTATTTTAAATTGGTCAAGTAGGGCTTTGAATTCTTTAGACAAAAAACATGTTGCATTATCCGAAATTATCACCTCTGGCGTTGAGTTTCTGAAAAACCATTGGTCCCTAATTGTGATACAAAGCAAGTGACTGTCGATTCTTCGCATTGGAGTCAACATAATCCATTTGCTGAAAAGATCAACTATCACTAAAATGTATTGATGACCCTTTTTGCTACGGGGCAGCGGGCCTATAAAGTCCATGGCTATGATCTGCCACGGATGCCGAGTTATTCTCTGTTCACCCATTCGTGGCACGGTGGGGACAGAGGCTCCCTTAACTTCCTTACACGTGGTACAATGTTGGACATATTCGCGTACTTCGGTGGCCAATCTTGGCCAGAAATATCGCTGTTTGATACGATCTATTGTTTTATCGACACCTAGATGCATTGCCCCATCATGGTTATCCCGAATAATGGCCTCCCTATCTTCTGGTGGGGGAACGGTTTTCCATTCGTATCTATGATCGAACGGTAAATTAGGCGTTGATACAAACTTCATAAGTTTGTTATCCTGCACGCGATAATCGACAAAATCGTCGGGCGATTCTTGAATTTGTTTCACAGTATCCTCGTACCATTCACAGGCCTTAGCGGATACCATTGCAATGCTCCGGGATAAGGCATCTGCAACAACATTCTCCTTCCCCTTTCTATGAATTATAGTCATATCATATTGCTGAAGCGTCATGCACCATCGACTACAACGTGAAGCGGACTTCCATTTCGTTGTCATAATGTGCGACAGGGCCGACGAATCCGTTATGAGCGTAAAGTGAGTGCCTTCAACGTACCCTCTGAACGCTTCTATAGCGAGCAAAGCTGCTAAGGTTTCTTTTTCACACGCATGGTAATTGCGTTGCGGTGTTGTTAGTTTGTGTGAATGGTAGGCAATTACTCGCTCGGATCCTTCCTGCTCTTGGGTTAGGATTCCGGCGACTGCTACATCACTAGCATCTGTTTGTATACAGAATTCCTTAGAAAAATCAGGACTAACTAAGATAGGAGCTGTAATAAGTTTTTCTGTAATTTTATCAAAGGCTTCATCTGCCTCCTTTGTCCAACCAATGATCTTACTTTTTGTTTTTAGAAGATCCGTGAGTGGAGCTGTTGTTCCACTGAAATCATCTATAAATCTCCGGTAATAATTGCACATACCGAGAAACCGGCGCAACTTGGTAATTGTTGCAGGTCGCTCATAATCCACCACCGGCTTTACCTTTTCTGGATCTGGTCGTAGTCCATTAGTGGATAGTAGATAGCCTAAAAAAGGCAGCTCACTGACACAAAATCGTGATTTTTCTAGATTTATAGCCAGGTTTGCTGTTCTTAACCGACGGGCTACTTCGGCAAGCAACTCCAAATGCTCTTCTAACGTTTCACTGACGACCACTATGTCGTCCAAATAAACGAAAATTTTGGGTTCAAGTTCCCCGTGGCCTAAGACTTGATCCATCAACCGAGACAGAGTCGCAGGGCTGTTGACCAAGCCAAAGGGCAATCTAGTAAAATGAAACATTCCCTTTCCCTGTATACTGAAAGCGGTGAATCGACGAGACGTCGTTGCAAGTGGGATTTGGAGGAATGCTTCGAAAAGGTCAATTGTGCTGAGATATTTGGCAGGCGGTAATTGGCCTAAGATTCGACCTGGATGGGGAAGAGGGTAAGCATCTTTTACAGTACTCTCATTTATTTTTCGTGCATCCAGGCATAACCGAACTTTCCCTGAAGGTTTAATGACTGGCACAACATTCAATGACCATTCTGAATGGCATCTTTCAATGATTCCGAGGTTTAACATCCGATCTAGTTCATCTGAAACTTTTTGTTGAACTTTTGGTGAAAGTGGGTAGGGGTATTGGCGAACTGCTGCTTTTCCTTTCCATTCATTCATAATTTCTATATGATGTTCCACTAATGGCGTAACTGATAGTTCCGTAGGAATCGCCACCTTGAACATTTGTTTTATTTTATCTAGTCGATTGCTGTCAGTTTCTGACAGAAGAATACCAGATTCTGCCGTACAGGGTTCTATTTCTTCTATCGTTGCGCATTCTTGGATGGATGGAATAATTCTGAACTTTTCCCAAAAATCCATCCCAAGAATGCAACCTATGGCCAAATCTTCTACCACTAGAGTGGGAATCACACGCACTCTATTGTCGAAGGTGTATGGTATGAAAAGCCTTCCTAAAACGCTTAGTTGCTTTCCGCTAGCCGTGCGGATTTCAATAGGAGATTTCAAGGATTGTAATTTAGGTTTCCTTAATTTCGCATAGATTTTATCGTTAATCAAGGATAAATTACTACCTGAATCAAGCAAACCTTTAGTATGTACGTCGTACAAATACACATCAGCATATGGTCGGTTATCGTACGGCTCAGCTTTTAGAATGACCTGAACCTGATGCTCGTTACTTTCATACATGTTGCTGGAAACTGTTTCCCAATAACCACCGAAAGCAACGTTCTCCTGAAATGAATCTACGCTGATGGGAGAGACGACCGGCGATTTTCGGTCATCTGCGCTCCATTTTTTTGGCAATAAGGACAGTGTTGGGTGTCGAAGCCCTTGAAACCGCATAGTCGACAGATTAGCCCTCTTGCAGCCCTACACTGTTCGATTGAGTGGTTGGATAATCGACAGAACAGGCATTTATTATTAGCTGGTGGTTTGTGTGCTGCCACTAAATCACTCAAGCTGCGTGTCTGTCGCGAGTTGCCCTCGTGTGGGTCTTCTTGTCCCGTCTTAGGATTGGAATTTTGGGATGAATTCTTTGAGTATGAAGTTTGGATGGGAGGATTTTTTTCTAACTTTTTTACCTTTGGCTCTGGTTTATCTGTATCATTATTATTGGTGTTGACTCGTGTACCCAAGCTTTTTCCGTCCTGCTTGGCAGGTTTGGATTGCGTTACAATGTTTGCTGATTTCTCCGAGCCAAACATTTTGTTGTAAAGCGAAAAATTGGACGCGTCTATTTGACGTCCCGCCTCAACCAACTGTTCAAGGTTTTCGGTTGGTTTCCAAAGGAGGTATTTTTTGTAATCTCCGCGCATATTTCGTTTTATAATATTTAGTTTTTCTGTTTCACTCATTTGAACGGTCATTGATCTAAAATGTTTCTCCATGTCGTAATAGTAATCTTGAAAAGTTTCACTCCTTTGCTGACGACGCTGGTATACTTTTGAGCGAACTAAAGAGTCTAACTCAGGGTGTACAAAGGCTTTTCTAAGTTCTTCGATCAAGTGGTTCCAATCCCGGAAAAGTCCTTTAGAACTCATGGACATGAACCAGTTAAGCGCAGGTCCAGTAAACAAATGAAAGGCAGAGTCGAATAATTCTTGTGCCGAGATTCTCTCAGCGAGCGAAAGTTGTTGGATTAGAACTAAAAATTCATTCAAGTTACTCCCTTGGTCGGTTCCTGCATATTTGTCCAATTTCCACTTCGAAACCGGTAAGGATTTATGGGCGTATGAAGTTTTAGGTAGAGTCATCTGCGGTTGTATGTTTACTGTTCCGGCAGGGCCGTAAGGCATAGGAACCGGGATATTTGCGAGATACGAAGCGAAAAAGGAATTCGGAGCTTGTCACCCTGCTGATACATGAGGGGTCGAGGAATGAGATGAATAAGGTATCCGGGTCTGAAAACTGGTTTGTAATAAGTTGTACGGATCCAGATTGCCATACAAATTTGGGCCGCGCGGATTTTGATACCACCCCAGATACTGAAATGGGTTGCCCACATTCGAAGGGCCGTAGGCACTTGAATACATTACAGGATTATGAAAACCTAAAGAGTTTGCCGGATAACCACTACCATACTGGGGTTTTGAAAAGTCAACAGATACATTTGGTACCGAATACGGCGCGCCATATGGCGCAGGATATAGGTTAGGTAAACTACACTGAATCGACGGAGCCATTCTCGGCGCGGTTACTGTATTCACTACCGTGGTGACTGGATAACCTATATTAATATTTGAGACTGTACTGCTCGTTATCGAGCTTGAGCTAGGTACGGGGTTTGAAGGGACTGCTGGGTTCTTATTATGGGTTCTTTGGGTCTTATCTTTGTACTTGCGTAACCCATACAACTCGTGCTCAAGGGTTAACATAGTATCTCGAAAATCCGCTTTGGGATCAGCGCAACTAGCATCATAACAACCTAACCTTTGTCCACTGCACTATATCAACATCAGTCGGGTCTACTGCGGCTGGATTGTTCTCGCAGGAACTTGGTCGAGGAGGATTGGGTATATCTATCTGACTAGTCGGTGGTAAGGTGAAGAAATCTACGCTTCCTACGCTAGGAGTCCTGCCCCCGGGAACCGACGTTGACTTTTTGTTGTAGTAGTACACATTCAATGATTTCACTACCTTCTCAATCAATTGTTTAACGTCAGCCTGTTGTTCTTCATCTACCTGGTCAATCAGTCTATACATCCTTACGCCTAAATGCAATAAAATAGAACAACAACGAGGCGGTATCGGACCATCTCCACTCAAACTTTCCTGTACTCTGTGAAACTTCTCAACGCAAATATCAAAATCAAGCTGTGGATCTAGCTCGTATTTAATCGCAAAGAGGTTAACCTGCTCCCTTTCGTGTTTCAATGCTTCCCTTAAGTTTCCGCGTTTTCTGGCCGTTGGCGCACCCTCCTCATATCGTATTCCCCTAATATTCAACTCATAATCAAGCTCATCCTCGTTCAAAAAATCTACCCGTAGATCAGCGAAACGTTTCTGCAGATCATATGCCGTCACAATGGCACTATTCTTTTCCTCTTCCATTATTAATTAACCAAACGAAACCGTTCTAACTAAAATCAAAATTCGAGTACACTGAATGGAATTTAATAAGGAGAGAGATATCACTATTATTTCGCTGAGCGAGCCACGTGTTCCTCGCTATTATTCAAACAAAACCGCATGAGAACAATGCCAGTAATCTTGGTTTGCTTTTTTGGCTTATCGTAACGGTTGGAAATTGATCAAACGAACTTTGCTGTTGGGCCAATAAAATGCCAATATCGAAATCAAACTCCGGTCAAATCACGATAACTACGGAGGATCGTGAGTCTCTCCTAAGCGCGTTGAAAATGTGTGGAGAAGCCACACATTTTGTAAAATTCTTTACGAGGATCGCCAATTGTAACTTTTTTTTTATTGCCCGGCGTGTCTTTACCTCTCAGGGTCGGCTCGTTTGCGCTTAGGAAAGACTTACCTCTCTCATTGTAACCCGATACAGCTCTCAACCTGAAAATCGTTTGTTCGGCGTACACAAAACTTAAGTCAAACTAATCTCTTTCCGGAATCTTTTATTTACAGGTTATTTGCAAGAAAATCAAAATAAAACTAAATTTTGGCTTTTAACTCACTGCTCGATCGTTCCTCGATCCGATGCCGTCGTCCTTGTCGCGGTCGTAATCACCACGAGGTTCGTGGTCCGCTCTTCAATGGTCGGCTCACCCGCCGGGTCGAGGCGTTGTCTGTGCTATCGTTGCCGCCAAAGTTCACTTCACTTCCAAATTTTCCATAATCACTACACTTTGTCTAAATGGTTTTTTTCCTTCACTTTACTATTCCAGTCGACTTGCTTGTCGATCTGGATTACACAACTTATTTCCAGATTACAACGTCTACTGTTCACTGTAGTCCAAAGTGTAAGAGACCGGAGCTACGGTTGATGGGCTTTTTATACCTGTTACAAACCCGGCCTGGGTTCTTGCCCGAAACCGGACATCATCTTATGACCAATCAAAATGACCCACGATGCTTTGGTGCAGGTTTGCCAACTTTACCCATAGGTTTTAGTACTTTTAATTGTACTAAGCGAGGTTGAAGTCTTCGCTGCTCAGTGGTGGGAACAAGCAGTATAGCCACCTATCCACGCTACTCTGGTTCGAACACGCAAATGCCCTACTATGTAGTCTCTACACTGCCGACTAAAGTTATTTAAATTAAATTTTATATAATGCAAAATTAAGTATTTGTGTAAAATTTACATTTACTTTCAAGGTTTGTATGGCCAAAACACCACCGAATTCTCAAAGTTCGGGTTGTGAACCTTTTCAAAGGTTACATATTCTAGGTCCTACACTCTAGAATAAGATGTACAATGGGATCTTGACACTGCGGCTGTCCATGAAAGTGAAAATCGTGGGTTTCGCGGACGACGTGTCACTAACTGTGATGGGTGAGACACTTGAAGAAGTGGAAGTGTCGGTGATGGAGACAATAGGAACTGGATGAACGGGGTCTAGCTGCAAATAGCTCACAACAAGACGGAGGTGCTGTTGGTCAGCAACTGCAAAGCGGTTCAGCGGATGCAGATCAACGTCGGAGGGCACGTGATTGCATCGAAGCGTACACTGAAGCAATTGGGAGTGATAATCGACGCCTCGTTGAGCTTCATCAACCACGTCGACAACGCCTGCGAAAAGTCGGCGAATGCAACGATCGCAATAGCGAGAATCATGTCAAACGTCGGCGTTTCGAGAAACAGCACGAGACGTCTGCTATCTACTGTTTTGCCATCGATACTGCGATATGGGATTACTGCCCAAATTGCGGCGCTGAAAACCAAACGGAACAGTAAATGACTGAATGGGCTGAACGCGACATTACGGCTGATGGCGATACGAATAACGAGTGCGTGCAGAACAATATCGCTGGAGGCAGTAGGCGTTATGGCCGGGATTATCCGCTTATGCATCACCTTGGTGCAAGATATCGAGTGCTACATTCGGAGAAACACCAGATATGTCAGGAAGATAGTAACAATCGATTCGATGGCGAGGAGTGGTGGCAGCAGGAATGGGAAAGTACAGAAAATGGAAGGTGAAGCTGTCGGCTCTTCCCAAACCTGTCGACGTGGGTCAATAGAAAGCACGAAGAGGTGAACTTTCACCTGACACAGCTCCTGCCGGGCCGCGGCTGCTTCAGGAAGTATCTTTATCGGTTCGGGCGCGGAGTGTTTTGGTTTTTAAATGTCCTTGATTCGAGAGATGCTCGACACGGGAGGGCCTGACATCAACCCGGATGATGTCGTCTACAGATTGCCAAGCGACGTAAACGCGTCGAACGCAGTTAACAAAGTTGTGGCGCAGATCATGACTGCCTTACAGCGGATATGGCGTGATGCACATCGAGTAACGGTTTCGAAAGAGCAATCACCGCCGGGAAACTTTCCGCCGGGAAACTCACCGCCGGGGACTAGTCGAAAAGACTGCGATAAAGCACCGGGTATAAGTGACCGGGACGCAAGCGAACCGGAAGCCACGCTCCGCCCGGAATTGTAGGGGAAGAGCACTAAGTCTCGACCCACAGCTAGCATTCCGACTGCCATGAGGAAACTGCCGGTCTGTGCGGATTGTCGATAACTGGTTGTGTGTTGAGGAGTGGTGCTGTAACTGAGATGTTGGTTTTGTACATTGTTTCCTGCTTTTTTGTAAGTTTTTTCTGCTCTCAAAAAAAAAAAACGCTCACGCACAACTAGATTATAGCATACTGGCAGCAAAACATGGATGTGAATGAGAATCTCATCGAAATTGAACCACGGACCGACAGCGATGTTACTTCACTACCCTAGTAAGGATGGGTGACACCTTCTTGAAAGGGTGAGTGGGTTAATGGTAGTGGCTGCTCCTCGTCTCAATAAAGCTTTGGTAGGGCTCCAAGAACGTTCGAATCCCGGCACCTTAGCTGATGGAAGTAGGCTCAGTTGAACCCTGACTAGCGCCGATCCGGCTCTGATCCCGAAAAGCGTCAAGCCTCGTATGCGACCTCACTGCTTGCAAAGGAAACCATGAGACCATATATAGGCGACTGCTTACTAGGATCGTAGATTGCGGCTTGGAGTTAGGATCCAAAAAGTGGATGCAAACAAAAATAAAGGTGTGGTGAATCCGTTCGCCAAAGGTGGGTTACCGAGGTCGCTACCGTGGGCTACCGAGGTCGCCCAGCGAAACGACCAAGTGCAACAGCCAATGCAGCCAAAACAGCAGCAGCAGCGAGAGCCACGCACGTCGAAATCAAGCATTACACAAGAAGACCAGTAGTCTGGGTTGCCTAAAGTGGCGAAACTGAGGCAAAAAATCGAAGAGCTCTACGAATTCACCAGAAGAGAAGGGGGAAGTTAAGAAGCCCAAGAAGGTCGATAAAAGACAGCGAAACAGTCAACAAATGGAGAGTGAATGGCGAACCGAAGAAGAGAGGTGGAAAAACAAAAAGAAAAGGATGAAAAGAAAAAAAAGAAAGACGCTCTAGTCGTCTAAGCAAATGGCGGCGTGACATATGCTGCGATCCTCAAAAGAGTAAGAGAGGGTCCCAAGCTGAAGGAGCTAGGAGAGAATGTAGTAAGAACCAGGCGTACTCATAAAGATGAGATGCTGTTCGAGCTGAAGAAGGAGCCATTAGTCAAGAGCTCGACCTATCGGGAACTAGTGGCAGAATCGGTGGGAGAAGAACCGAACGCGAGAGCTTTAGTTCAGGAAGCGGTGGTCGAGTGCAGGAATCTAGACGAGCTCGTAACGGTAGACGAAGTGAAGAGCGCGCTAATAGAGCAATGTAACCTGGAGAATGAGGAGATGTCAATCCGGTTACAGAAGACGTGAAGAGCCACACAGACAGCAGCGATATCTAGAGCCACTAAACAACGGAGAAGTGTTTCGGGTGCCTGGGTTTCGGCTACCAGGCCAGAAACTGCAATGGTCCAGTATGACTTGATCGGTGTAGAAGATATGGGAAGAGGTGACACATTGCTAGAGACTGCACAAACAACCGAAGTACATGCTCTGCATAAAGGAGGTCGGGAAGGACCACACGACGGGAGGCTTCTTGTGCCCATAGTACATAAAGGCGAATGCTCGCTACTGATGATAGAGATAACCCAGCTTAATCTCAATCATTGCAACATTGCACAGCGACTGTTGTGACAATCGTCACCAAAAACGAAGTGCGGCGTTGTAATTATTGCAGAACCGCATCGTGTTCCTCCCAATAACGGTAACTGGGTGGTGGATAATGCAGTGATGGCGACAATCCAAGTGATGGGCGGTTTCCCTGTTCAAGAAAGTAATCGCCAGGATGAACGACGTATTCGTGTGGTGCTATTAAGCTCCCTCCGCGGTGGTCATCAAAGCAGTACAATCGGATGCTGGATGAGTTAGACGAACGAACGCCGGTTGTTATAGGAGGAGATTCTAACGCTTGGGTCGTTGAGTGGGGTAGCAGGCTGACCAACGCAAGGGGTTACAGCTTATTGGAAGCTTTGGCGAAGACATTCCCAAGATCAAGGGTCCAACGACGCCAGTTGAAATGTGCGCAAACAAACTGAAAATCATTGTTTAGGGCTCTTCCAGAAGCACGACCCAACCGCATAGCCGCCAACGCTGGTGACAATCGGGTTCCCAACGACGACTTTCTTATAGTGGTAAAAGGGCTGAAAGCGAAGAAAAAACCCGGTTTGGACAGTATTCCCAACGTGGCACTGAAGACGTTGCAGGACATGTTCAGGATATTTATACCGAAATGCCTCAACGAAGGCTAATAGGTATAGATGTAAGATTTAGAAGCCAGGAAAGCTACAAGGAGTTCCAGCAGAGTACCATACCCTTGGTGAACTTTTGGAAAGGGTTATTCTCAACACGATGCCGAATTGCGCTGAAAGTTAGAACAGAGTAACCAATAATCCGGATCATCCGATTCATCTCAAATGTGTCGGTGTGGGTGCATAACATACATGGCGAGGTGAGCTTCCATTTGACGCGGTTTTTGTCTGAGCACGGATGCTTCCAGAAGTACCAGCATCGGTTTGGACATGTTCAACTGGTTTGAGGACGCAAAGGTTGCTGAGACGCTGAATTTCCTCCTCTGTAGCTGCATGCTGTAGGCGACGGGTCGCTTTGTTCGGAACACAGGTTGCCCCGGAGGGATAGTTTGATTTGCGTCTTATGCTGATGCCGGTTTTAGATCAGAGTCGCTCTAGGTTCGCTCTTAGTTGTCATTTTTATAAGGATTTTCTAAATACTAGAGCGAACCTCGAGCAACTCGAATCTAAAACCGAAATCAGGAACGTTGTTGATATGCACCTCCGCGTACTTCCTTCCGTTGCTGACACTATGTACGGAGACGACCGTGGTTGTTTTTGTTTTCCTCATGCTGGTGTTGGACTTGTTCGCACTGATGTTGGTCTTCTTCGCTGAATCTTTTCTTGAGAAGCAGGTACAGTAGCCCTCTTTGTAGCCTTTTTTCCACAGTCCCGGCAATAATGGTCTTGATACTGGAAATCCTTAGAATAGTGCATTCTTCCACATGACTAACATGGAGTTCGCGGCTGTTCGGCAATTTGCTTATTTCCTACAGCCACTGGTTGACGTTTTGGTTTTGTAGAGTTGTAATTATGTCTGACAGCATGCACCGCTGGCTGAGATGCATTTTCGACCAGTACGTTGTCCTTCTTGAGGTTGACCAGACCTCTGCAGTCCTCGGCGACCTTCGTCAAGGTTATATCCGCTGTCTTGTTTAGTTTCGTGATGCGCCTCATTCATATTTTCGAGTCTCTTGAGGACCTTAGCTCACAGACAAAAATGAGACATTTGCATTGTTCTTCGGACAGTTCAGATAGCTTGAAACTTACACAGGCTATATTTTCACGGCACGAGTACGCTAAAATGTCATCTGAATCCTCCTTGGCTGTTTGCAGGCACTGATACCGCCGATGGAACACAGAAATCGGAAATCCGAAAAGGGATTTCAGTTTTTCGATCGTCTCTTTGAAAGTGTATTGATTCGGCAGCTTAGGTAGAATTAAACTGGTGTACCTTTCGCGGGCTGCAATCCAGTGCAGTGTATGAGGCCTTGGCCCAAGAGGTCCTGGGTGAAGGCGCCCAGGTCAGGTCGTTAGGGGCGGAAATGACTCTTCAGTGCAAGCATCTGGACAAGTTCACGACCGCAGACGATGTCGTCGCAGCCGTCAAGGAGCAAGGCGACGTGACAATCGAGCGGGCCTCTGTGCGTTTTAGAGGGGGACCCTCCGGCACCCAAGTAGCCTGCGGCGAGGAGGGGCATAAGGAGCGGGGTTGCACTAAGGCGCACAAGTGCCTTATCTGCACCGCTAAGAAGCAAGCCCGTAATCATGCTATGAGCGGACCTTCGTGTCCCTTCGGTAAGGCAAATAAGAAGAAGCCGTGAACGTTACACAGCTAAATCTTAACCATTGTGCAGCAGCCCAACAGCAGTTCAGTTCAACCAGATGATCGACAGGCTCTCGTCAGACCTAGTGGGCCGGAAACCGGTAGTCATAGCGGGAGACTTTAACGCTTGGGCAGTGGAGTGGGGCAGCCGCTGTACAAATAGCAGGGGCCAAGCGCTAATGGAGGCGCTTGCGAAACTCGATACTGTGCTAGCTAACAATGGCTCCGCTAGTACATTCCGTAGAAACGGGGTGGAGGCTTGGATTGACGTAACATTTGCCAGCCCGAGTCTGATTCCAGGCATGGAATGGAGGGTAGACGAAGAGTACGCGGGTGCAAGTCCAATCACTTCGACAGCGAAGCTTTCACCGCGGCCCTGGGACCGGAGGCCAACACCGACAGTCTAAGCGGGGATGCGCTGGTAGCTGTTCTATCACGCGCGTGCGACGCCACTATGCCGAGAAAAACCCTGCCAAGAAACGGCAGATGCCCGGTATACTGGTGGAGTGCCGAGATTGCAGCTCTACGATCAGCCTGTCTCAGAGCTAGACGTAGGATGCAAAGAGCTCGCACCGAGAATGCAAGAGAGATCCGCCGTGAAGTGTTTCGAGCTGCGAAATTGGCCCTTAACAAGGCCATTAAAAGCAGCAAGAGAGCGTGTTTCGACAACCTGTGTGAGAGTGCCAACGCGAATCTGTGGGGTGACGCCTACAGGATCGTGATGGCCAAGACCAAAGGGGGCTCTTCACCCTCAGAACGGTCTCCGGAACGGTTGGCAACGATAATCGAAGTACTCTTCCCGTCTCGAGCCACAAGCCCCTGGCCATCTGCACTACGAGACAGTGCGGGCACGGCCGAAACGGTGGCTCCGGTGACGAATGAAGAACTACTCGCAATGGCTAAATCCCTAGCAATGAACAAAGCTCCAGGGCCGGACGGAGTTCCAAACAGCGCTCTCAAGGCAGCGATCATAGCGAACCCGACCATGTTCAGGCTAGCTATGCAGAGATGCTTTGACGAGTGCCGTTTCCCCGATAGATGGAAAAGGCAGAGATTGGTGCTGTTGCCGAAGCCCGGGAAGCCGCCAGGCGACCCATCGGCATACAGACCAATCTGTCTGATCGACACGACTGGTAAACTGCTTGAGAGGATTATCCTCAACAGGCTAACCCCGTACGCAGAAGGTACGGACGGTTTGTCAAGCAACCAGTTTGGATTTCGGAAGGGTAAGTCCACAGTGGACGCTCTCAACTCAGTGATAAAGACTGCCGAGATAGCGATCCAACAAAAAAGGCGAAGCATTAGATACTGTGCGTTAGTGACACTGGACGTGAAGAACGCATTCAACAGCGCAAGCTGGGATGTCATCGCGCTCTCGTTACACCAGCTTAGCCTACCGGTGGGTCTGTACCGGATCCTGGAAAGCTACTTCCAGAACCGCGTACTGCTATACGAGACCGATGCCGGTCAGAAAAGGGTTCCGATCACCGCCGGAGTCCCGCAGGGCTCGATCCTAGGCCCGGTGCTATGGAACCTCATGTATGACGGGGTTCTGAGACTGAAGTTCCCTCCTGGGATCAAGATCGTCGGCTTTGCCGACGACGTAACCTTGGAGGTCTACGGGGAGTCAATCCCCGAGGTAGAACTAACTGCAGAACACGCGATAAACACGGTGGAGGAATGGAAGAGCGCGAGAGGCCTGGAGCTCGCTCAGCATAAGACGGAGGTAGTTACATGCAGTTATCCATGTGGGAGAAGTCGTGATCACCTCACAGCGGAGCCTGAAGTCTTTGGAGTCATTATAGACGACAAGCTGACCTTCGGCAGCCATGTCGACTATACATGCAAGAGAGTGTCGACTGCTGTTGCGGCTCTATCGATAATGATGTCCAACAGCTCAAAGGTGTGCGTCAGTAGACGTAGGTTACTGGCAGGCGTTGCCGTATCTATCCTCAGGTACGGCGCCCCGTCATGGTCAAGAGCACTTAAGGTAACCAGTTACCTACAGAAACTGGAGAGCACCTACCGCGTGATGTGCCTCAGAGTGATATCTGCCTATCGCACGGTATCACACGATGCATCCTGCGTGGTAGCGAGCATGATGCCAGTCAGGCTGGTCATTCGGGAAGATGAGAAGTGCTTCGAGCTACGTGGAAATAGGGGAGCCCGCGAACGCACCAGGGTGACCTCGGTCGCCAGATGGCAGCGTCAGTGGGACAACTCCTCGAAAGGTAGGTGAACCCACCGGCTGATACCTAGCATACCGAGCTGGGTGGGAAGACCCCATGGGGAAGTTCACTTCCACCTGACACAATTCCTGTCAGTCCATGGCTGTTTCCGACAGTACCTCCACAGGTTCGGGCACGCGGGGGTCCCAGTCTGCCCGGACTGCCCAGGTGTAGACGAAACTGCCGAACACATACTGTTCGTATGTCATCGGTTCGACGTCGAAAGAAGAGCAATGTTTGACGTCTGTGGCTGGGACACAACCCCTGATACCCTTATTCAGCGGATGTGTCAATCGGTGGAGAAGTGGAACGCAGTCTCGGCTGCTACCATCCAGATTGCCAGTAGGCTACAGGTAATCTGGCGAACCAAGCAACAGACGACGGGCACGGCTAACTAGTGATTGGTTAGCTGGAGCGAAAAAGGCCAAGCGCAAAAAAGGGAGTGAATGGTCTGTTCATGCCGAGGCAGGTTTGGCGACCGCGTAAGGGGTAAACCCAGCCACCCCGAAGCAGAAGAAGAGCGAGTGTATAGGCGTATATGTGCACTGCCTCATGCCAAGAAGGGAGGGTCGTAGCGTAGTATGCTTGGACTTAGCTATCGATGCCTCGTGGCGTTGCAGAGGAGTGAAAGGGTGAGCATCCAAGTCAGTCTCACACGATATGTTAAGGGTGAGCACAAAAGTCAGCCTCACATGGTATGGTAAAGGCTAGCACAAAAGTAAGCCTAGCAAGGAATGAAAAAGGTGAGCACACAAGTCAGCCTCGCATGGTATGTCAGAAGTGGGGCCTAAGAAAAATGTCCCACATGGGATGCCAGGGGGAGTGACAGGGGTATAATAGAGTGGCACGATCGAGAGTGAATCAGGTGATAGGGTGTGCATCCAAGTCAGCCTCACATGGTATGGAAGAGGCGAGCACAAAAGTAAGCCTAGCAAGGAATAAGTAAGGTGAGCACACAAGTCAGCCTCGCAAGGAACGAAAAAGGTGAGCACAAAAGTCAGCCTCATGTGGAGTGTTAGAGAGTGAATCAAGGTGCGATAGAGAAAGCACCCAAGTAAGCCTCATACAGGACGTATGAACGCGTGAGCGAGAGTGAATGAGTACATGAAGTACAGCCATCCCCCAGAAGTAATACCGAGAGGTAGTTCCTGGGGGGAACGATGGCGGAGCCCAATGGAGTTTAGTCGGTATTAATGGCAGCGTCACCATTCGAGCCCGACTCGCCCTCAGTACACCCCGTGTGGTAGCTTGGACACCTACAAATAGCACGTGTACTGGGTTAGTACGTAAACAGTCTTCTCCATTGTAAAAAAAAGGGTTAAGTTTCCGCATTAGTAGTCGGAGTTTCGCGGCATCGTCGAGTTTGCTGGCATCTTTATCAAACAGGTCCGAGTAGCGGGAAAACCACGAGCCAAACGTGCTTCCCTGCTCTGAATTGTGACAGAACTCGGTTATGTTGCTCGAAAGTGAATCGAGCGCTACGTCATCTCGGGACATTTCCTTGCGGCCTATCTGGGTTGCTGTCATCTGCTTGAGATACCTGACTGATGAGTCTGTGCTGCTGAGTGAGAATCTCGATAAGTGCTTGCTGGAATCTGGGCTATTCTCCGGCGTGATCTGCTGCACCACTACGTGTCGTCATCGTATCTAACCTCAATTTTACGGTGTCGACGCAACGATATTAATTAAAACTTTATTCTAATGATAAGAAAAAAAATAAAATAAGACGATGGAAAATTCCCGACTGGCTTGGCGCGGGACAATCTAGCTTGTGACTTCACTCGAAGCGGGCGATGTCAATCGATGTGATAGCTACGTCAGATGATGAGCCACCGCTGGGGTCGTTGGGTCACAGTGTTGCCATTGAGCATTGCATGAAAATGTATAACCTCACTTTTGTGACAGTTCAGAGAGCTTGTTTACAAGGACTTAGAAAATTTTTGATTCCACCCAGTATAAGAAACTTGGTTCGAATTCTAACACCATGTAAACAAGCTCGCTGAACTGTCATTTCTCGAGCATTTTTACTCATATGACGTCATCTTGTAATGCTCAATACCAACATTAATAGTAACAGAGTATTATCGGGAAACGAACCGGCTTGTGGTGAGTTACAACTAACTTTCTTGGATCATACGGTTAAACGTATGTAGCGTCGGAATTTATCAGCATGCGGGGGTCAATAGAGATTGCACACTTTCCCTCAGAATGTTACTCCCAAGCAACGTTATTGCAATATACACATTACCCAATCTCAATTGGCTCTTGTCAATAATGGGGTATCAACATACAGGCGCTTATTCGACTGGCACAAAAATTGCACGCCGAAATTTGCTGCGACGAAAAATAATCGTCACATCTTCTTTGGAAAAGTCCGGACAATATTGAATCGCAAACCACGCGGAGCAAATCTGACAGCATCACACAGCATTTTGAATTCGCGCGCTCGTCGCATCTTGAGAGAGGTAACACACGCTCTCTCTCAACTCTCATTCAGTTCTCTCGCGAGATCTTTATTTATCTCTCCGATCTCACGAAAAACCTTTCAAAACATATGTTTATCACATTGCGCGTCGACCTGAACCGCCACCGCCGCCGTCGTCGTCGTCGTCGTCGTCGATGTTTGCTGAGGCGTGTCATAGGAGGGTGGCAAGCTTTTAACTGGACTGCCACTATCAGTTTGAACTGTTCTCGCGCTGGAGGAAGTTGTCCACATTTCGCCTTTGGGTAGAGGCGTTTGTACGTTTGATTGACCTGCTACTGCCGAGTGCTATCGAGTTGAACTCGTCGAACAGTTAGTAGAATTTTAACCGGCATTTGGGGAGGACGTCATTTTCCCTCGGTACCGTCGTCGTCGTAGTCGTGATCGTTGTCGAATCTGTATATTTATCTTCGTTTGTATCAACAGCGAGGGTGATTGGCGCGTTGAGATCCGCGGTAAATTGCTGGATGCTGTAATCTGTGTAATTTTATCCATGCTATTACCCGTCAATGGAATGAGTGTGTGAAATTAACCGGCTCGCCCTGGAGGGAGTTTTCCATTGGCTGCTCGTCAATCCAACTACCGGTGTTACTGGTGGATGCTTTCGTGACGTGAATTCAGCGAGCTGAAAATACGGTGGGTTCAAGTTTGTTCGGTGCAAAGCGATGCGAGCGAAAATAAAGGCGAGTGGCAGTTCAGTTCACAGATCGTCAAAGAAGTGTAATTGATTTGTGAATAAATAATAGCTGATTGGCAGGCTACCAAACCGGCAGTTTTCGTCGTTCTCGAAAGTGTGAAAAACGTTTGAATTGTGCTGGGATAAAGTTTTGTGCTGATGGATTTTTGGGCAGCGGGAGTGTTCTATCGTTGTTGGTTCTACTCTGTGTACCATTAGGGTGGCACAAAAGTGTAAAAGTGCTGGATAAAAAGTGAAAGTGTAGAAAGGTTTATTTTTATATTAGTTGGAAATTATCGTTCTACTTGTTTGAGCATATTTGGTTAACGGATATACAACGTTTTCCCACCACTGTTTCATAGAGAACGTAGAATCCTGTTTTTGTTATTTTGATAATCACATATTTGATTTTATCGAGAATTTGTCCAAAATTCCTGCAGGTTTTGTGAATCCCTTCATTTGTCACGTTGTATGCGATTCCATAAAAGATTACATATTCTTTTCGTGTCCACCCCAACAGGCATACATAAAGCAATCGCTTTCTAACTTTGAGTGTCCAAGTTAGAATCCTATCGAAGTGTGAGGTGAAGTGTACATCAGAAGCGATTAAAAATTCAGCACTTGGCTTGAGAGGATCGAAAACATTCTCTATACGGTGAATACGCTATCCAGTGAGTGGTATCGTAGCTGAATAGTGCCTAGCTGGTCGGAGTAAAAAAGTGGTTCCTAACTTCAGCATTAATCAAAAGCAAACAGCAATAAATTGCAGCACGCGAGTTTTCAAGTGCTTTGTAGCGCTTTGAAGTGAAGTGTTTATCAAGTTGAACGCATCAGTGAAGCTCTGGCCCCTCTCACTACGGAGACAATAATCGGCGTTCATCGATTCCAAGCAAGGATTAGTGCCATTGCTGCGTACCGATTGACAAATTGTTTGCTTCCGCTCTGCTTCCCCGTGATGGACATGATGAACGCTGTCAGGATTCTAGCAGTTTTGTTCGGTAAGTGGGGCACGTGCTTGATTTCCGACGTTTGATTTGATTAATCATTTAGAAAACATTTGCCATAGTGAAACCAGCCAAAATAATAAGTATTCATCTTTGAGTATTTTCTGTTTTCCATATTTCATAGGAGTATTGATATAATTGATTGATGACCATTTCTATGCAGGAAATATAATCAACAACCCAATAGAAAATAAGTACACAATAAACTGTTAAATTGCATTCACAAAAAAAATCACAACTATCGGATATCCAATAGATTCAGCTTGTACGATCACCCCGGATTGCAATTCCGTTATTGATCAAGATTGAAATTAAAATTGCACAGAAATTCAATAGATGATAATACCTGTGAGTAACTTAAGACTTCTGGTATCCAAAGTTCAATACCGATGTCTGCAATGTGGTCCAAAGCTCATTACCGATCGCAGCAAGAAAGAGACGGAATGTTAGTCCGATACTAGAAACTGTATATACTACTGCTCACTCCACAAGTACCATGGGAGGTAGGAGATTAAGAGTAAGTGTAGGTGCTCGATTAAAAATTCTGATGGAATTCGGAGACCAGGTGCCTAGCAATACGTTTTACGAATATAACGACGAATAGCGAGAAAATTTCTAGAAATATACTTAATTCAAATATTATTCTTAAAGAACACAAACAAGCAAAAGGAAATCCTTCACTTAATCTCGAAAAAAAAGGTAAATAAGCTAAAGCTACAACTAAAAAGATATCGATTGCATTCGCGAAGAGAATATGAAATAATTTTGAGCGGCCCAAAATAAGCATAACTGTTAGTGGACATACTAACAATTTCACGCGCGCGTCGTTTAATAATATTTTAACTACTAGAAAGCGAAGCAAGCAGCTTTATTACAAATAGATAAGAAGTATGATAAGAGAAAATTTACTAATTTAATGCACAACGCTGAAGTCTAAAATGTGCAAGAATAGAAGAAGAGGTTTCTGTTTTGTCGCTACTTACGACATGGAAGTAGGAACCCGGTGGAGCAACTCTTGACTTCTGCAGCCGGATGCTACGATTATCGGATATCCAATAAATGATTATCTAAGTATTTATTGTATTATGAGAAAATAATAATCAAATAGAATTGTTTGATGATAACCTGGGGTAAACCACGATCCATTCGAGAAGGGCCATCCTTGCTGGATGCAATTAAATTGCTTCTTTATTTGTTGTAGCTGCTTCAGCTCGTGTACGTTTACTGCGCCCGGTTGCTATGCTTAATTTTTTCTGCAAACTGAATATTTAGGTGGCGCAGAAAACTTGTGGAAGGCGAACGAATGGTTCGGATTGCGATTTTTTCCCATGCCTGCGAGCAACGAAATTGTTCCGTCCATTCACGAGTGAGCAATGCACTGAGCATGAGAAAACACTACTGGATTATTCAGTTTCATGCAGCGTCTCATTCATTTCAGAAATCAGAAAGCGCACCGCTTGTTACCAGCAAACAAACTAACAAAAACTACCCGCGTCGCTCTGCTATGTGTACACTATAGAAACAACGAAGACCAGTTACCTCCATACTGTTATTAAAATGAGTGAATCAAAAAATAAATTGCGCTCATTACGGAGAACATGGCGATTGACTTTACGCAGACCCTGCTTAGTTGATAAAGGTAAAAATAGAGCTTGTGTCTACAGAAGTGCCACACATACAACTACATCATACAAGGATCGTAGTCCTGATAAAGTTTAATTATTTAGACGAGGCAGGAAGCTTCGTTGCGAAGAACAATATGCAACTCGACGTCGAATATTAAAACGTCAAAATTAAGATCCCGTGTATATGGACAATGATGTGACGGAAATGCGCCTATACGATTTGGCACCGCACACTAGCACAGATTACATGAAAAGATTTATGTCGAAGTCTGGAGAAGTGGAACATACCTAGTAAAGTTTTAAACAATAAAGGAGACGGCTAAATTAAAGGCCTTTCTAACAAACAATTGTGGTACCGGTACCGAAAATCCCGGGAATACCGACCCATTATTGGTGCGTGAGATTGGTACTGAATAAAAGCAGGTACCGGTATTTCCGGTACCATACAAGTTTTCTTTATGAAAAAATATGTAGACTCTCTAGCGGGACCCGTTTCCAAATATCGCTGGTTTTTAATTGAATTTGATTATCTTCTAGATAAATCGTTCAGCTTACGCCTTTGTGGGGAAATAAGGCCATCATCATAATAATTCTAGAAGTTGATAATTACTAATTCCCGTTATACTGCACGATATGTTTAAATTCCTGCAATATTTGGTCGAAATAAAATTTCAACTATCTTCTACTAAATTTCAAAAATGCACATCTCGCATAAAAGCAAAAATTTGTTTTGATTTTTTTATTAGCGACATTCTGATTGGTTCCAGTTATTCAGTGGGTGGCGCGTAATAACCCGAGCAGAGTCTGACAACAAATTGAAAACTAAACTTGATGTTGTGATGTTCGGCAAATGATTACTCAGGTTGTTGTCGTTTCGGTCGGTTTAACGGTTAAAAGATCAAAATGGAGAGCAACAAAATTGTCCTATGACATCAATCAGAAAACTAATTCTGCTATTAGTGAGAGTAAATTGAAAGCTCATTGAGATGTTGAAAATTTTTTTGATGACAAAATATGTTATTTAAAAAATCTGAACTGATAGCAAAATAAGATTTCAATTTGATGCTATTATCAAAATATGATTTCTACTTGTTGTTATTTTGATGTTCGACTTTGCTCGGGAAGGCTGTTACGTAAGTCATGTCTGTATTTTGTTTGCGATTAAATCTTTATCTATAAAAGAACGAACAGAGATTTAGAAGCTTATAATGTTAGAGTTGGTGAACTGCTTTGAATGGAGCGATTCGTAATTTTTGGTGATTGGAAAAGTCATGAAAATTCCATAGTTTACAGGAAATTAGGAGCTTTAATATGCATAAAAATCGAAAGCAATTTGCAGCAAAGCGATAATGCCGAGAGGAAATGCGACCAACGTATTTACATTCTCGCTCCGCTTTACTGTTGGTGATAGGGTTTCTTACATTTACCATCTGTTAAAGTCGACAAAAGTCGCACCGCTTTGGGACCATTCATAAATTACGTAACGCAAAAATTGCCCAAAATTGACCCCCCCTCCCCCTATGTAACAAATTGTCACAAATTTTTCCATCCCCCCCTCCCCTGTTACGTAACAAATTCCAAGAAAAAATTTTTTTTTCTTCGATGAAAACATGTTACGTAACGATCTAGTTAACACCCCCTCCCCCCTATGTCACAACTTGTCACAACTTGTCGTACCCCCTCCCCCCCTAAAAGTGTTACGTAATTTATGAACGGTCTCTTGCAGATATTGAATTCAAAGTGAAATAAAAGGTGCCGCATTCTAAAAATAACTTCTGTTGCAATGAGACATCAGTTTAAGCGTTCAATTTCACTTTGAAGCGTTTGTCAGATCTTTTGAAAAAAAATATCGGAGTATCGCTGCTTTACCGGTACTACCGGTACTGCGGGTTTCAGTACCGTAGTACTGGTTCTCGCCAGAATGGGTCGGTACTGCGAACCCCAAAACAAACCATCAGGCTGGTTTAATCTGGTACTGCGAAATTCTTTAATATGTGGCCGAATGTTATTCTTGGAAGGAGATTCTCTACTTTCCGCGGATTGTGCACAGATGTCAACACTATGATTTGAATGTTCTGTTTAAGTATTGAATAAACAGTCGGGGTGGTGCTTGCCTTTCATCCCTTGCTCCCAGTCGAAGATCTTTTACTTAAGGCTGTCACGTCCAAAATCTAGAGCATGGCTCAGAACTTATGAAACGAGATGCAGCTCTACTATTGGCGAGATTGCCCGTTAACTTGTTTGTTCTGACCTTATTCTCCGTGCTCAGAGAAGACGTCAAGACACAATTCACTCGAATCAAGGTCTTATCTCAAACTTGATGTCGGTATGGCGTATCCTGAGAGGTGCCGAGATTCGAGATACTTGTACGATTTACCACGAATCATGTCTGGAATCTTCTCACCTTTGTCTATCTCGTTAGCCACCAGTGTCGGCCAATCACTTTGATAGCAGCTGAACAGGTCGTCATTTCTCTAGGTCAGCGGTTCTCAAACTTTTTCATATCGCGGACCCCTTATAAATCATCCTGGGTTGCTGCGGACCCCCACGGATAAACATCGATTTTGTATGCTATTAGTTTGTTAGGAAACAAGATTTGAAATTTCAATTTTACTCGGAAAATATATTTTTTTCGCGGATCCCCAGCAACGATTTTACGGCTCCCTCGGGGTTACACCTCTGTAGAATTTAAAAAATCATTTTTTAATTTATTAGTCTAAAATGTGCTTTAGGGTGTTAAAATGATATCCCAAAACATGGAAGACGAAAACAATACATAAATGGTCAAATTTAACTTTTCCGGAAACCTTTTTTTTAGCTAGCATGAAATGTAACTCGAACAAATGATTTTTGTTCGTTTTGAAATTTTCACAGTGTATTTGAAATTGATTTCTCTGGCGACGTACGTACGATTTTATTTTTTTATCCCCTGTTTTTTTTAAATTAAACATTTTGTGTCGATTTTTATGACATTTTCGGCGATTTTCACTCATTTCGCGAAAAATCAAAATATTCAAAAAAATGCTACGTGCATCGTTTGCTATTGTCACAAGGAATTAGAAAAATTTAAGTCAAAAGTAAAAAATTACGGGAGATAGTTTTCCGGACCTCAAGAGTACTATAAAACCTTAATTGTTACTTGGGTATACACTACTTGTCTATCAGTATAAGCTTTCCGTTTGCTCAGGTACGCTACTCTGCAAAACGACGACAACAAAATCGGCTGTTTAGTGACAACGAGCGAGCGTCCTTCCACCATATCAGTCAGTCGAAGTTCCATTTCATCGCAGGTCTACCAGATATCGATGACGCTAACTTCAGGGCCTGTATTTGTAAGAGTGAGCAAATTGTCAAAACGAAACGAAACGGAATTTTTTCGCAAACTTTGTAAAACGAAATATTTAGGAAAATTTCGTTTAATTTCGCAAATTTCGCTGAAATTTTGAGAATTTTTTTTGCCTGTTTCGCAAAATTTACGATTATTCTTCCAAATTTACCAGAATCCAATTGATTTTAGAATTTCTTAGTTACATCGATTTTACACAAAACTGGCAACGATTTATCTATTGAAAAGTGAACCGATTCATTCGGAGATATTCTCAATTCTTAAAGCCGACTTACGATTAATGGACAGATTCCGATAACTGATCGGAGCAACGAAGTTACCTGATCTATCATTCGCATGGCGCACTGATGAAAAACTGAATCAAAGTACAGCTCACTCGTTTTATACATTATACAATTATATCATAGAGAAATTTCGTCCATCTCGAGCGTTAAAGTTATATAAAAATTATCACTGCCTATTCAAAGGTAATTGAGATATCTGCACCAGGTGCACTAGTTGCCAAATTGAATAACACTAGTTTACAAATTTAGGGGTAATCACTTTAAGTTAAGAAAAAAATTGTTTTCTAAATAAAGCTTGCGTCGCTTAACACGAAAACAACACCTGTTTTCCTTTTTTAAAAAAAGTTTGCATATTTTTTTTTGAAAAGCATGTTTTGTGTACTCTTTGCATGTATTCGACACTATTTCATAAAAAACATCAGACGATCCACTTAATTTCTTTGTAAACTAGTATAATAAATGATACATATTTGCTGTCTTGGGAAAAGATAATAATTTCTGGGAAACCTCTATTTCTAGACCTTGTTGTAACTGTAATTCTATTCTTTTTATCCTAATAAATTTCATTTTACGCATTTTGAATCATGATGTGCGGAAAAGGTAAATTTTTCGAGTTTTTGCCTTTCTCATATAAAGAAAAGCTATGCAATCACTGAAAAATCGACTTTTCAACCGAGGCCCGGAGGGCCGAGTGTCATATACCATTCGATTCAGTTCGTCGAGATCGACAAATGTCTCTGTGTATGTGCGTGTGTGTCATTTAAACTCACACAATTTTGTCAGAGATGGCTGAACCGATTTTCACAAACTTAGTTTCATAAGCTGCTATTGAATTTTAGTTGATCCGACTTCCGGTTCCGGAGTTACGGGTTGAATAGTGCGGTCACATAGCAAATTCATTTATAAACTGGTACAACCATAATGTCCAAATGACGTAAAACATATTAAAATGGGTTCAAAATTACTTTAGTTTGCAGGTCTGGATCACTAATGATAAATCAAAGCAGCTTTGAACACATTGGCCACCTATGATGGTGCATGATGCCTCCGGGGAACCCGCCAAGTTCCTAAGCTAATATCACACCTATTACCCAGCGAATCGTCTACCGATTTTTACAAACTTGATTTCAAATGAAAGATACAGTAATGCCATTGACTGCTGCTGAATTTCGGTTCTGACTCTTAGTTCTGGAGTTACAGGTTGGTTAGTAAGCTTACACTGGAATTTCCCATATAAATCGGTACAATCGTAACACCGCAGAGGCTAAAAACTATTGAAATGGTCACCAAATTACTTCGATGTGCACATCTAGATCACTGATTGCCAATCAAACATTCTTTGGATATATTGTACACTATCGACGATTCCGGAAGTCCCGGATTTCGGGCATATTCCACAATTAAAGTCATATCGGTTCTTTGGTGATGACAGAACCGATGTTCTCAAACCAAGTCTCAAAGGAAAGGCAACATTTGCGGTTGAGTATTGTGTCACCACTCAGCACACCCCCTCCCCCCACCCTTGCCCTCACACCTCGCTCCTTTATCACACTTCTCCCTTTGGACCGCCCTTACATCCTCATTTCCTTCATCCACCCATGTATACCGAAATAAGATGAAGGATGTCTGACGCATTCTCCACTCCCACTCTACTAAACCCCCACCTGCTCCACTTCCAAACCCATTCCACCAACATTTCAAAATATAATCACATAAAGATAACATTGAACTCATATTGATTAAGTTAATCAAATATTAGGGGAGCCCGGGGCTAGTTGGTGGTTGGGGTAAGTTGGCGAAATCCCTTTGTCTTCGTTTCTATTAGACATTTTGTTTTGTAAAAGTTGTGGGCGATATTGTGTTTTGCATACCAACTAATTTTTTAAAATTTTAAACACTTTCTCAATTGATTTTACTTTTCGATAGTGCGTAAAAAGAGTTTCAGTATCCGTATAGATATTAAATCTATCCATAAATTTAAGTTATTTTTTAAATAGTTTTTTGTAAAATATACGGTTGGGGTAAGTTGGTGGTGACGCACGCGGGGCAAGTTGGCATTACTATTTACAGTGCAAATATAGTCATCAAATAAATTTTATTTTTGGAATTCACTCCAAAGTAAAACTTTGTGTATCTCGTCAATGCAGGGGATATTCAGCACGAACCTTTGATATAATTGAATCTCCATTTTCTGGCGTATTCATACATACTGCTAACTTACCCCGGGGCCGGGGTAAATTGGCGGGATTTCCGCGTCACACATTTTTGTCTATAAAAACAAAGACAATGCAACAAACACTTTGAGAAAATTCAGGGATGTTGGCTACATCCGCATGTTCTATTTTGCAAGATCTATCTACTTCAAAGCGGTAAAAAGGGAAACTGAAAACACCGCAAACTAGCCCCGGTCTCTCCTTTACTTTTTTGTTTAAAGTGAGTCTGCGTCTACTTTTGTGGTAGTCGTGGGATACGTGCTAAGTGAAATAAGAATGTAATAGACATTTCCACAATTATATTGAACAAAACCAGCTAAGGAATCATAGTTTGGATAAATGAGAAAGGCGCAATTGCACCACTAGGTGGATTAAAACGGGTTTTTTTTATTTATAATCTTACAATTATTACCCGGTAACGAATACTTGTTCCGTCATTAAATTTAGGTTGACGAGCCTACGTTTAAAGAAAAAAATAAATCTTGAGCTTGAGATGGCTTAGATCGGGGCGGGTATAGCTTTGCTGGTAAATCGATCGCCATGTACGCAGCTCACCTGAGTTCGAGTCACAACCTCGCACATAGGATAAGAGATTTTTCTAACCCGAAAAAAAGCGAATTACTAAGGTTAAAACCTCTATAATCGAAATAAAAAAGGCTTAGATGTAAATGTTCAGAATTCACTAGGACGCAAGCTGAATGAGTTATAATTTTCTCTTGCTAGATTGTAGCTGTGGCCCAGTATGTCTTGGGCTAACTAGAATAGATCGGACCTGCGAAATTCGAAAGGTAGAGATAGTTGCTCTTATGCCACCTAACTATTTTTATACAAAAAAAAAATAAACAAAGTTTACAGAAAAAACTATCAATAGGTTTACAATGAAATTCAAGAAAATAGAGTATAAATAAAAATATTCAAAAATATGATTATCCTCAGTGTTAGCATTAGAAAGTGAATTTTTATTATAACGTGATAGCCTTAAGAACTTTTGTAACATGTTATGTAAAAAACCCCGGCGTAAAAAAGCTTTTGCAAATGCCGTGTCAAATAAACGTTTTATGAAAAAAAAAACTATTTTTATAAATATGCAGTCACGCATTTTTGAAAAATGTGTTTAATCTCGGATGACTTACCATGAGTTACAAACATTTTTCAAAATTGGAGGCATTCTAATATACAAAAGTATTAAAAAGAAGAAACTTTTCTTATATCAAAAAATTTCGCAATAGTTCGCAAATGTTATCGTTAAAATAGAATTTCGTATTGCAAACAATATCTGCTGTTGAAATTTCGTTTCGTTTCGTATCGTAAAGTAAAGTATGTAGAATACGAAAGAGTTATTCGTTTCGATTCGTACCGCGAATGTGTAGATGGCTATGACCAGTGATGTCCCTATCCTCTGTGCAGTAAAGAGAAATTGAAATTACTCCCCACACTCTGGCAAGCAAAACGAGAGCGCTTCTCTTTCGTTCATATACACCACCGTATTTGATATGTGTAAGCGCACGTTGATGGCAGAGGTAAATTTTCATACACCCAACACTGGAACGATCTAGAGTGTGGAGAAGAGCTCTTGAAATTCTCTGTGGCGCGCTCAGATAAATTCGCCACCGCGCGCGCCCCAGAGTCGCTGTGGTGTATTCACTGGCGTGGTTTCACTGGCGTGTATTCACTGGCGTGTGATCTTTGGTTTGTTTTCGTCTTACAAGCGGCATTGCGGGTGAGATTAATTTAATTTGCACAGGTTGTTGCGTTGTGTTGTGTGGATGGCGGTGGCTTATTTCAAGCTTATATGATTTTCTACTGAAAATTGCATAGTTGCTTGGTAAAGTTTGCGAGTTTATAGAGTGTTGTTACACTACCGTGGGAAGCCTAGGGGCAAACAAGGAAAACGTTTTACGTATCAATGTATCGGCTGGTATAAACAAAGTTTTATAATGATCTGTAGTATTAGATTAATCGTATAACAGATGTAAGACGGGATTTGTACATCCACATTAGGAACGGCCTATTTTTTGTTCGACTGAATAACTCAATGGTAAGTTAACTTATTTTGATTGCGAATTTGGCGACTCCAAAAAGTAAAGTGAACCATTACAAGTAATGTCCTGGTATTACACACGTTATCGATTATTATCATACGCAGGCATTGTAATTCTCTCTCACTCACGCGAGAAGAGGCTTATCCGATGTCCAACTTTTCCGAGATAAAGTCCACATAAAACAAGATAACGTTCACGAGAATTCACATTGTTGCTTGTTTTTTTCTGTAGCGCGTTATTAAAAATAATGACGTGCCAATTAGAAGCGCTTCTATTTGACCGGTACAGTGCTTTCAAGAGGTTACAGCACTGTAGATTTTTTAAAACATTTAATTTTTCTTTATTGGTTGAATTTTGCTTACTGGTGCTTTAGGATGCTGAAAATGATATTCCAAAAAATGAATCGCGAAAACAATAAATAAATATTCAATTTTTTTCGCACCGCCTCTTATGTATACCTCGAGTATACTGAAAACGTTAACCGTGTTTTTCTCTAAATAATTTTTTTTTTGATCTGGCCGGAAATGTAACTCGAACAAATGATTTTTGATCAGCCTAAAATTTTTACAGCATGTTCAAGATTACTTTCTCCAGCGATGTACATGGGATTTAATTTTTTCATTGCATAATTTTTTAATAAGCAAATTTTGTGTCGATTTTTAACACATTTTCAGCGTTTTTCGACTAAAAAATGTACCATTTCGTGAAAAATCAAGACATAGAAAAAATCTTACGTATGCTGCTTGCTGTCGTTCTAAGAAGTTTAAAAAGCTTTGGTTTTTGGCTCTGGATCAAAAATTACGGGACATAGAGTTCCGGCCGTAGACCCCTTCCAAAAAAAAACTCCCCGACGGGAAAACGCTGCACAGCCGCCATCTTGTGACGAAATTACTCGAATAAATCATTTTTTTGCAATGAAGTAATGTTATATATCTCATTAACCCTCTGGAAGTCGCGCTTATGGCCCACTGAACGAGCAGCCGCTGATGCTTTAAGACGGGTTCGCTAGATTTTCAGAGCAGCGTGCACTGCCGGAAAGTTAAACAAGATCTCGATTCATCTCATTATTGCGTCAAGATAAATTACCGAAATATGCCTATTTTTCGTGCTCTATAGTGGTGTAACCCCTCAATAATTAGTTCTGGAATCTTTTGACGGCATTTTTCTTCTGTGCCATCATTTAAATAAATTAGCTGGTTTTCTCTCGAATTTCCATGCGATGGAATAATAAGAGAGAGAATTAAAATTAAAACCTAACATGTTCGGGTACGAGTATAGCAAAGAAGTTCAAAATGGCAAATCCACCGTCTTTGCAGTACAGACTAAATTGTTCCAAAGAACGTTTATCTGTTTACCGTGATTTTATAATTTGTAAAACTTATAATATTAAGTTTATGTATCAGAGGATGATTATGACCTCACCGAATAAAAATCTTCTTGTGTAAACCTTGAACCTATAGTTGATTTCGTGACGCGAGGATGTGCTTTTGTTTTCATTTCGATCCGGAAAAGGAATACGATCTACGTTTATCCCAAAAATTAACGTAAACTTCGTATTCTATACATATATTAATCAATTCACCTGTAAGTATTCATGCATACACTTCGAGTACACTTCCGTGATATTTATTCTTAGTCCAATTAGGTGATTAAAATTTTCTGATAAACAGAAATATAGGATTTGATTCCTGATGAAATAAGTTTTTATGGATATTTAGTAATAATATATCAGACAATACTAATTATCCTCAACATATTCCATTTTCTTCTTTAAATTTATCAATTTCGAATGCTCTAGTAATGCTAACAAAGTAAATACATAATAGTTTAATAGTTCCGCACTTAAGGTGTGAGTCGCATTTTAGTCATGCTTGGGTCAGTAAAAGCCAAATATTTTACGCTTTTTTGGCTATTCTCGAGCGACGAAGCGGTACAAAAAAATATTACGTTCTAATTCTAATATAATTTTTTTGAAAATCTACACTTGTACTGCATTACAACGATAGCATTAGTTAGACTAATAATATAGTGCAATAAAAGCAGAATGTTGAAAGTTGTTCTACGTGTCTTATGAACTGCCCTAGAATTTTAATTGCAAATATGGGAAATCGTTCAACGTATCTTTGGTTCTTCTATGGCCGATGTCAATATATTAAACGAAAGCATTTAATACCAAAAATGATAAAAAAAATGTTAAGATTGTTTATTAACCAATTTATGTATGTGAAACTTCTTGTACCATTACCACTACCATGTATCATTAATATAGCCATTGCTAATTACGGCTCCTATGGGACATGCAACTATAGATACATTAGCTCAACTATATATAACTTTCATACTCGGTCATACAAACAACGGGTTGTTAAGAACCGGCCACCATACCAGAATTATATATATATATATATATATATATATATATATATATATATATATATATATATATATATATATATATATATATATATATATATATATATATATATATATATATATATATATATATATATATATATATATATATATATATATATATATATATATATATATATATATATATATATATATATATATATATATATATATATATATATATATATATATATATATATATATATATATATATATATATATATATATATATATATATATATATATATATATATATATATTGACAACATACCATTCAAGCACCATTTTAATTCTTTCCCATTTTAATTCTGTCGATTGATGATTTTTTTTACACGATGGCTTCTGAAGAAAGCTTCGTTGACACTAAAGTAGCCTGACGCTTTATCCTATTGAGCTATCGCCGTAATATTATAGAACGTAGTTTTTTATATCATGTTTATCTACAGGTTTTTGGAATCTTTGGAAATCCCTCGGAAATCCCCTGTTCGAAGATCGTGCAAGATGTTTTCATAAGGCGAACTTTTTTCTATATTTTCATTGATATAAAAGTTCGCAAGCGATCTTTTCTTCTTCCGATATTTGCTTGAACCGAATAATGTTCCCAAACATCGGCACTCTTGAAGTTCACTGACGATTTTTTCCGTAGTGATATTTTATATCAGTGAACTTTTTATTAGAAAATCGGCGATGAAAAGATTCTGTTGTGAACATTGATATTTTGATATTTTCCCAACACTACCTTTTTGATAAAACACCTCATTCAAGAAAGTTATAATGAGGAATAATTTATCACATAAAAATCGCTTGTTTAAACTTGAGGAAACACCTTACTTGTTACTTGAAAATACGAAAATTTCATAGAGATTGACAGAGATTCCGACAGATACTACCAGATACCTAATACTTTGTTTTGCTGTTGATATTACGTGCAATGAATCCGTGCATTATAATTACGGTCTAAAATACTAACTGACGCAAAAATCTAGAATACGTATAATAAACATTGTTGCTGCTGACCCATTTATAACATCCTTTTATGGAACACAAGATTCATTGGTCATTTAAAATAAGCGTGAACACTAGTGGCCTTTTTTCTTGACCCCGAAACTGAGCCAATTTATTTCGCTCATTGACGCGCAGAATCCCGGTCCTAGCTCCCATGCTCTTGAAACGTTCGCTTTCGCCTGCTGTTTAAACGATTTCCACGCAAAATAATAGACAAATAAACAAATGAATAACGGGTGTACGCTCAATTGTGATGTTGTATGTAAATTAATTATCGTCACAAGCGTATACCTAATTTTACTGAATATGTCAAGCCTGTCGACGAAATCTAAGATTTCGTTTTAAACTTGTAGGATTAAGTTATAATAAAACTATTAATACTTATAACACGAGTTTGCATATCAGGTGCCTCTGGTCATTATAAAACTCTCTATACGATGATACGTAAAAAGTTTTCCCAATTTGCTCCGAGGACCGAGTACTTTTAGTTTTGCAGGTAGTGTAACAATACTTTATAAACTCGTTCGCTTTACTAAGCAACTTGTATGAAATCTTCAGTAGAAAATAATATAAGCTTGAAATAAGCCACCACCATCCACACAACACAATGCAACAACCTGTGCAAATCAAATCAATCTCACTCGCAATGCCGCTTGTAAGACGAAAACAAACCAAAGATCACACGCCAGTGAATACACGCCAGTGAAACCACGCCAGTGAATACACCACAGCGACTCTGGGGCGCGCGCGGTGGTGACTTTATCTGAGCGCGCCACAGAGAATTTAAAGAGCAAGAGAGCACGGTTATCTCGCACCCAACTACCTCAACACCAGCGCACACTTGAAATCGGTCTTTACAGCTCCGAAAGAAAGAGCGTTCTGCTTTTTTCTGTGGTGTGTGATCATTGTATCCTCTGTGTAGGCATCACACTTACGCGCCAGTGCATCACTAGGGTGAAATGCCATTACTGGCTATGACAATACCTATTGATCGAATGATTATTTGTGCAAGCCATTAAATCTATGTGAAGGAGATCTGTTACAGATTTTGAAACAAAAATTCTTCTAAAAATTTCAAAGCTGGCTGTTTTTGCAATGAACAACTACGAGTAGACATCTTTATAGATATTTCTTTCCAGTAAACTCTCTACAACATTTTGTAATAATTCTATTGGGTACATGCTATCGTTTCATACGGGAGAAGAGGACGTAAAATGACCAACCAGTAAAAACAAGTTTCAAAACCAGTACAACAGTTACACTGATTTTCGCGCTCTCGGATATAATTTAAGGAAGATTCTTATCGCTTTTCGCTTGTCAAAAGTTTAGTTAGTTTTGTATACTACGATAAGGAAAACTTTGCCTCTTTACTTTGTGCAAAACTCAGAACTTTTTGATTGGCCATAATATCACTAGAGGCGGGCTATCCTACTTAGAGCTGTGCGCCGCCGCGCCACGCCGCCGCCGCCGGTAAATTTTAACGAACGCCGACGCCGAAAGGTAGACCGGCGGCGCGCCGCCGACGCTTTTTTCTCACGCCGACAATTCGCGAACTCGAAAATCATAAGCTCATAATTTTATTCACAAATCTATGAACATTGTCTATGGTCCGAATATACGACGTTAACTGATTCATGATTTATCGCATATTGATCTTTATTTGGTATTAGTGGTTGAGAATTAGATCACTAAGTTAACAAGGTCTTGATATTTTCTCGAAAATCATTACACGACACTCGGAATATAATTCATGGATCCATTCTTGCTTTGTCAACTGGTTATGATTGCGAGCATATAAGTTACAATTCACCATTCGTGAAATGGTCCACAAATTAAAAAAAAACACATCCACTTTCAAGATATAGTTGATTCCTTATATGTTAGACACGATTCACCAGTCGAGCTCGTGAAACTGTTCATGATATAGTTCATAAAGTAATAAATCTTTCACATAATCTTAATATACTTACGGAAACAATTACAAAGAATTCAGACTATTATTCATGGATTGTTCTCTCTACTCTTTGGTTTTGAAATTTTTATGTGAGCTATTGTGTACAACTGCTAGCAACCAGTCTCATAGGCGCGAGTATTAGATACAAGGAAACTACTAGGACCTGTAACCAGGGTTGCCACTATTTTTCAAAGAAAATCTGGCAGTTCAATTAAAAATATCTGGCAAAATCTGGCACTTGACAGCGACCTCATAGTCATCGAAATTTGGCATATATTTTAGTTTTCATAGAATGTGCATCAATCGATTTTTGTAAAATTTGGGACATTTTTACCCAAATTTCAAAAATGTGTATGTAACCGCTTCCAAAAGTTAAAAATCTGACAGAATGAGAGATTTGTCTTTTTGTCTGGAAGCTGCCAAAACCTCTGGCTGTGCCAGATAAATCTGGCATAATGGCATCCCTGCCTGTAACCCTGTTATTCTTTTGTTAAGATTCAGTATAATTTTCGAAATTAAATGAAACTGCGCTGAGCACCAAAAATACATTACCTAGCCACAATTCATGTTCGTGAAATAATTAAGAAAACTATAAGACACGTGACTCTGTGTAAAAAATCCGACGGTAAGCTCAAGACTAAAATATCACGATAACACGACGAGAATTTACGAAAATCGTTGCACAATCGTTCAATTCTTGACTTTTTCAGTCAATAAAGTTAATATAAATCAATGTATCATCATGTTATGAACTAGAATCATAAAAAATATTCAACATATTCAGGTACAACCACCTACTAAACATTTGAGTATAATGGAATCTTTTTTTGCGTGAATTAGTTTTGTAAAAACACAAAAATTATTTTCAATACGAGGTTTATTTATCATTGATTGAATCGTGACCTATTTTGAAATTTTTTTCTTGAAAAATAGTTGGGCAGAGTGATCTTGACTTTTAGCGACGTTGGTGCACTGATGTGGCGATGCAAAGGGTAAGATTTCTGGTCGCATAAATTATTAATCGTGTCATCTAGCCCCACTCAAGAAAGATTTTCAGTGGCAGTTGCATCAGCCCGGTATCACAAACAAAGAGGACGTAACACGAAATGAATTTTCATCACTCGTAGGTAAAACGGTCGATTTAAATTACAAAAATGTGCCGTATCAGCGAGCGTGGCGTTAGTGAAAAGATTTTGACACAGAGCTAAATGCGTTACTTAGTTTCTGCACCCATCCGAAAACGTTACCGTCTTTTTAATCTCATGCAAACCAAAGCAAAATGGGCTGAAAATGTGAAACTCATTTTCTTGTCGAAGTGAGCAAGGCGGGAGTGGTTCACAACCATTTCTTAAGTTACAACACGATGCCGATCTGTGAGTAAGCACATAATAGGATGTTAGTAAATTAATTGATTCGGTGTATACAATGGATTAGAATTTGAAGATCCCCGGAACTGCTGGAGAAATTGGCGGTGTGCAGGTGCAACGAAAACTAGAGATACGCTCAGATCATTTTCAATCAGACTTGTTCAATGATCAGCTTCAACCCAACAGGAGCTAAAACATCAAGTCGTGGAATTATTATGAATGATAATAACTGTATATTTAGGTTTCGTCAGGGTGCAGATCTGCATGATTCCAGCACATCGAGCATACTTTGCATTCAAGATATAAGCAAATCTTACGTCGAAAGAAAATGTAGTGCCATGGAATCGAATATGCCTTATCATCGCGGCAATTTTGTACTTACAAGAAGTAAAAGTAAACGCCAGCCTGTAAAATGAAGTAATCCCAGCAAAGTTCAGCCGGAATGGAAATCTGGCTTGTTCCAGTTCGTACACGGGATCCAGTGGCACAATCGATTCTAACTAGAATCGGATGTGTCACTGTAGCAGGAATACGAACTGGAACTAGCCAGGATTCCGGTTCATTTCCGGCTGAGCTTAACTGGGATGTGTCTACCTTGAAAGGTATCCTTACACGATAATTAAAAGTGATATTTCTGCGCAGTAATGTCATTAATAACGCCTCCTGTTAGGGTACCTGGTATCTGCGGGAGCGACGGTAAAGAAGACTAAATTGAAACAAAAAACAATGAAACGACAACAAGAATTAATTTCCTCAAACAAAACAAAAACTGTTTTACCGTTGCTTAATTTCCCAAATATAGAACAATAAATAATTATTATGGGTCATTGAAATACAGTCGTTACTCTGCATTCTTCAAATTTGTCAATTGCAATCATTATTTCATGCACAACTTCAGTATGCAACATCGGCAATTTTTCTATTTCGTTCTTCAAATTTTACAACTGTAAAAATAGTTCCACCTTTCATTTATTATCTTGCATTTCGCAAGCAGGGTGGGCACTATAAGAGAATCAGTTAAAAAAATTTGATGCGGTTGCGAGAATTACATTTTGTGCAATGTGTTCAACAGATGTCGCTAGTACATTGTGGGCGATGATTTTTTTAGAATTTTCTTCAAGCTGTAACGTCTGTTTGTATGTGCCTCATACAATAGAACCCGAAAATTTGGGATAGGAATTGTACTGCCAAGATTTTTTTTAGTTACATAGGTGTCAATATTTGTTACGCCGACACACGCCGGCGCGCCGCCGCCGATAGGGTCCAACGGCGTGACGCCGCCAACGCCGCCGCCGCTCGCCAAATATGTCGCTTACGCCGCCGCCGAATAAAAATGCATCGGCGCACACATTCCTACTATGTTCGAGCGGGCAGCAGCAGAAAATGTATCAATAATATTCCAACTAGGCCAAAGGAAACAAAAAAGACGTACGTACGGATGATAATTTGCCCACGTTTGTTCGCATTGTAGGGCGGCTTCATTGGTGCTTCAATTTTAGTTTTATATTGTGACTACTGGATTCGCTTTGGTATAATGGCGAAACCGTTTTGAACCTGATGGAACCGAGCGAACTGCTCATTTCACGGGAATAATGCGCATCACTTGGTGCGCGGAATTGACAGTGATTGATAGGCACCTTTTTCGGCGATGAGTCTAGTGGTTGGTTTTGTTTTATTTTTGATGTTGGTTCGGAGGAGAACTTAAGTACTACTGACACCGAACGAAGCTATTAATTGTTATCTATGACAGCATCATGTATCGGTGGAAGCCGAACCACCACTGCTGCCGGTTAGGGGTTATTTGATCGATAACTTTTTGCATTTCGAATGTTATTTTATTAGGACGTCAAACTTGTATCTCGCGTCGGATATATTTTATCGATAAGTTGCCAAAAATGGTTTGAATCAACTATGGAAACTGACGACAGATGTCTATGTGATATTCCGCCGTAGACTTGTCACTATTCAAACGAATGCAACCAACCATGGAAAGGTTCCCACCAATAAACGCATAAACGAAAGACCGGATAATACCTAAGCATGGTTTAATATTTAAATTTAAGCTCGAATTTTATCCGTTTTAAAAGCTATTCAATACATGGTCATCAAGGAACCACTGCATTAAGCAATTAACCAAAAAACAAGTCCAAAAAGCGCCTGATTTTCTCTTGCAAACAATATTTTTAATGAATTTATGTGAAGGGTTCCATTAAGCTAACACATTGGGCCGTGTCAATTAGATAAACATGATTTGAATCACTTTTTTTATTTACCGTAAACAACCTTGTGAAACATTTTTCTATCAGATAATAGAATTTTACATCTTTTAATATGTAAAACAAAATATTTTGTCTCTTTTGATGTAAAACTTACTGGGGAATTGTGAAGGACGCCTGCTTTGATATCTTCTTGAATGAAATTCAAGTTAATTATGACACTTTTTATGTGCATTTAGAGAAACGTGAATAGTTTGGTTAAACGGTAAGGAAGTCATCACAAGTTCATATTTCATGCACCCCCGTGTGAATATTGATGACATTTAATCCGTAAACTTCTATATGCTAGTCCTATGTCTATCTGTGTATGTGCTTATCTGAGTATTTGTGGTAGCTGGTTCAGGGGATGGATGCAGAACTGGCGTATATGATAGAATTGTGGGTAACCCTTCCGGTGTTGAATTTGTGCATTCGATTAGATGAATTCAGAAAGATTGGATCGGATAAATTAATGAACAATTAATTTACCGACGCACGTGAATCATCCATTCACGGTCAGCAAAGCATGATAAAATTCTAACATAATGCAATTGTCGTTAATGGTAAATGAATATCATTTGCTGGCATATAGACGAGTTAAAGTAGTTTGAATGCATGTTACATGCGTTCTTTTCTTCTACTTCATTAGTATAGTTTTGTTGTACTGCTATCAGTTTGCTTTTCCACTACTCATGTATACCAAAAATAATGTCGGTCAATTTATATACTTTTAATCAATTTCTTTGCATCTTTTTTTCTTTATTCGGCATGTTATGTTTCCTTTTATTACTATTTCTTAAATTAAATTCATACTAACACTCACTAACACAGTTAATTGCATATTCTCTTATATACACTCACAATCCCATTTCAATCGTACATATGCTCGTGGCCTTCGCGATAACGCCAACTTGATCACAAACGCGAACATTAGGGTGGGACAAAAATTAGATTCCAGCTCCGAACAACTTTTTAGGTACCATTTGGGTCCTAGAACAACTGTGCAAATTATTAGCTCGATTGGTGAAACTATATTTTCGCGCCCACTGTTTAAAGTTTACATGGGATTTTGTATGGGAAAATTAACTTTTACAAAATAATTCCTCCAGGAGTCGCCCATTACTTCCTAAAAATAAATCGTTAAATGACTTATAAAGGAAATTTAACAAAGAAACAAAGTCTCGAAAACCACAAAACGATCTGACGCTTGAGAAAAAAGTTATTAAGCAGAAACTGATTGATGCTCTGACGATTGATAAAATATTCATCTTTTCTAGCACCACTGCTGTTGGTTGTCCAATTATACGCAATTTTGTTTTAATCCACCCTTAATGTGTCTAAATCGTTTATCTACACTATTTGGCCACATCGCAAGGTTTGGAGGGATAAATTGAGGCTTCTTTTGTACATAAGAAGAGAAAGTTGAAACTTTTTGTATATAATTAGACTGTCAGAAGCAGTGATGCTATGAAAAGTGAAATTTTCATCAATCTTCAAAACATCAATCGGTTTTTGTTTAATAACTTTTTCCACAAGCATCAAAACGTTTTGCAGTCTTCTAGACTTTGTTTCCTGGACAAATTTCCTATAAAAATCAGAAAATCTATTTATTTTTAAGAGGTAAGGGGCAACTCTTGGAAGAATTAATTTGCAAAAGACAATTTCCCCATACGAAATCCCATGTAAACTTTAAACCGCGGGCGCAAAAATATAGTTTCACCGATCGAGCTGAAAATTTGTAGAGTTCTTCTGGGAGCTAAATGGGACTCAAAAAGTTACTCGGAGCTAAATTTTATTTTTTTCATATAACCATGTCCCACTCTAGCGAACATTTATTCATTTATTTGTTGTATCAACACCAACAGACCCCTTGGCCCCAACGGTGGTATTTATCCTAGTTATACTTAAGGACAGACAGAAACTTATTTTGAATCGCATTTCTAGTCCGGTGGAAATCGAATCCCGTGATAACTCTATTGAAAGCTCGCTGAAGTCCGCCCACTGCGCTGTGGCGACCGTAGTTGGTTCTCCTAAAAGGTAGTCACAGAAGAGAGTTAGTACGCAGTGTTCGAATGCGGGCTTGAAGATTCAGGCGTTCTAGAATTGTAGTGCAGTCCACTCTGGCGGAGAGTAAGTCCGAGACGAACAGGGCTCTAGAAAAGTCCCTCTGAATGCTGAGTGTATTAACTGGCCCAGCAATTGGAATCCGTTTCGCCATGGGAGATGTCGAAGGGCGAAGCGTAGGAACCGGCGTTGAACAGCCTCGATTCTGTCACTCCCGTTCTGACAGTACAGATTACAAACAGCAGACCAATATTCTAACGTTGAGCGGACCAACGTGCAATAAAGCGATTTAAAACAGTCCCTGAAGTTTTTCGCAATTCGGAAGATGAACCCTAGCTGTCTTGAAGCCTTATCTACGATGTACGAAGTGTGTGGTTTGAACGATAGTGTCGAATGCATGATGACTCGAGATCCTTGATGTTAGAGTGTCTTGGAATGCTCGAGTCGAAGAAATGGCAGTTCAACTGATTCGGATGGCGTTTCCGCGTGAACGTAACGATTAAGTATTCACTCGGGTTTAAAACCATTCTGTTTAGATCACACCACGTACTAAAGTTCTCAAGTTCCCTCTGAAGAAGCTCGGCATCGGTTTTATCCCGTATTTGTCGCCAAATTTCCATTTTATCAGCGAAAGAAAGGCGGGGCCCTTGTAATTTGATATTGACGTCATTAAAGTAGAGGAGGAATATTATTGGACCTAGATGGCTTCCTTGTGGGATGCCGGATGTAGCGAAGAATGGTGCAGATAGACAGTCCTTAATGCTGATTTGGAGTTGCCTTCCGCCGGGGTTGGAACGAAACCAGCGCAGAATGGCGATATCATGTCATACTTTAATCTTAGTCTCATTAGGTTGCACGTTGAGTATGGTGTACTACTTCCAAGTATCATACAATTGGTTCAATATGCAATTTCAACGGGCTTTGATCAATCACAAGAAACTCACGGTCAGTCAACTAAGCTAAGCTTAGCGATTGCGATATCATGGTTGATCACGCCACGTCCGAAAGCTCCATACTCTGGGCCTTCAGTTAGACTAATCGAAAAAATAGCGCGCATATCCACTAAATAATACGTTCAATGGCCACATGAACGGGAACTTTAGTGATAGTGGTATTTTCACTCTCTTCTAGTATTCAGCACGTTAACATACAAACGCTTAAGACCTTCGCGATCATCCTTGCACACCAAAGCCCGCGTTCTCGCAAACATAAAAACACCCTGGTGATTCAGTGACACGAATGTATTTATAAATGCAGTCTCAAGCGGGAACCTACAAACGTCCATGTTCGCGCGATAATCTCTTCCTTCGGTCTTAGCATCCTAGGTCCATGCCTTCAGTTGGACCAATAATAAATGACGCTCATATCCACTTGACAACACGTGCCATGGCGACATGATTGGGAACTCTAGTGATATGGAAGAACTCGCTCTCTTCTAGCATTTGAGCCGCATACCGCAAATTAAGTATAAGATTCACGAATTTATACACGCGAAGTTACATACACGTTAGCACACGCGACATACAAATGCTCATGCGATCGAACCCGTTAACGTACAAACGCTCGAGCCCATCGCGATGACACACGTGATTGCGAAGTCGCTACGCTCGCACATATCTAAATCGTACAATGAATATCACCTACATAACCACGGCGCGCTGTAATTGGTCTTAAGCGGGATTTGGGGGTGACATTTCCCGTCTCGTCTGTAGTTGTAGTGAGTGATTCTGACGGGAGGCCCTCCCGAGAACCTAGCTCTACAGCTCCAGTAGGACAACTCTAGAAAAAATAAAATAAAAGCAGTCTATTGAAAATCGGTAAAATTGAAAAGTTTACAAAAGAAGGGAAATTTCCACCAATAAGGCTGCTGTTTCAGGCAAAGTCGTCAATAGTAAGCGCATAAGTGGCTCAATCAGACACGAAAGGTTAAAAATCGAGGTGCCGCGTGCTTGTTTGAATCAGTTTTTGCTCTTATGCCAAACGAGTTACATCATGGCTATAGCTTCTGAACGCTAACATAAGCGGTAGACGCTATGGATTTTCAGCAGCTGTGGCATTCCCCACACAGTTAAACCGTGTACGAATTTTTAGGGTATTTCAGTACGATGTCACAGAATGATTGGTAAAGTGGGTGGGTGTAGTCGTTTTGGATTGAGTTCAATACTGCAGAGTGCTGCATGAGAGTTTGCGTCAGGGCCGTCTTAACCCTTTTTCCCATTGTCTCTCGCGGGGAATAGGCTCAGAATACGCGGGGCACTATTGAGCTAAAAGGTCCTAGAAATGAACAGGTATAAACAGCTGTAAAGTAGGATGATCAAAAAATGATTCGCAGCATTACGGAACCTAAAAAATAAAGTGGGATTTAAAATATACGGAAAACAAAGACGATTTCCGATTTCCACAACCAGGTGTCGTTGTTGATATCCAAATATCGTCGAAAAACACAAGATGATTTTAGTACATCGTAAAAGGTTATTTGTTTTCTGACCGATAGTGGCAAACGGCCTAACACTCTATATGCGGTGGGGTGAGTTCGAACTTAGGTGAGCTGCGTACAGTGTAATGGATTTACCAACTACGCTATAGTATTAACACTTAACGGACGGTGTAATCTGACCTTCATAGTTGTAAGACGTTGTTTGAGTATTAAGAGTGCCTCGATCAATAGAGAGGAAATTGGATTAGGGTGGGTTTAACGCCCATTATTGGAACGCTTTCCAGAGTAGCAAAAATTTCAACCAGCTGTTTATAATTTTTGGAATACCTGATGTAGTTTACACATGCTCAGTTACAATGTTTCGTTTAGTATTGTTCCTTGTATGACGACTTCTTGATGTTCCTGATATGACGATACTAAACAGAGTCGACTTCCAACTTTGGAAACTTATTTTACTTTCAATTAAAATTCCACTTCGCTTACAGATGGCCGAATTTCGGAACGTTTAAAAACAATTTACATTATTCTGAGTCTAAGCACGCGAATGGTTTTAAGAATCGCTCATTTTGTTCGCATTAGTTGCTGTCGGAATAGAAATAACGGTTCTTTGAATATTGTCTTTTGCACGAATTGTTGGTGAGGTAGATTTTGTTATATATTCCATTCTCACCTCAACGATCCCATCATCGCCTCCTGGGCGTGCCAATTTTCACCTCATCGAAAAACGGTTTGGTTGAAACGCAATGCCTTATATTTCATTTGCATCGATTCTGACTACGTATCCAGATCATGGACACCAACGCATGATTTGTAAACAGTCTTCCCATGAACATCGACAAGTTTGCACCCGTGTATAAAATTTCGTGCACGCGTTCAACTTCAAACATGCTTTTCCTTTGTGTACAGGTTCGCATCGAACACCGAACCCAAGCGAACGATGTGAAAACTTAGGTTCAAACACCGTGTACGTACACCGTGTGCGTACATAAGAAAGGCAAACACAAAACAGAATGAGTCAATGCTAGTGATGATGGGTGAGAGAAAGAGAAAATTAGTATCAAGAACCTGTGTGTACGAACACCGCGTACGTACATGGGGTTCGGTTCTGCGGACGAACATGTGCTCGTGTTTTGGTACGCATTAGCTCGTTCGAGTTTGCACACGAAATGATGGTGTAGGATGAGCACAGAACTAGAGCGAACATGGTGTTCGATGTTCATTTGAGAAGACTGATAAAACATATTATTCTCCTTTTTTCAACCGATTAAAGCAAACGTGAACATCACGCAAACGAACGAACCTCGTCAGCTGTTGGAAGAAGAGCGCCCAGTATTGCACTCGCAAAAAATAACAACTGTTGATGACTAGTTTCACATCAAACATTGCATTATCCTGGCCTGACTTTTATTGGATGGATATAAAATCTCTGTAATCAGCAATCATTTGAATAACTTGAAATAATTGATTATACATACCTGAAATTGGAATACAACATATTTTCAAGTTTATGTTTTAGCTTTGCCGCACTGAACATTCATTCCTGTGTGCTAAATGCAAAAGGTTTGTTTTGATTGTGGTAGTATATCTGAACAACATGGCGATGATGTGTGTCATCGTATATCTAAATCACGTATTTTAACGTTTAAAGCGTTTAAAGAGTGCTCTTGTAGTGAAATTATAAGAAATGGATTTTCCTGCTAAAATAAAGCAGTCACGTATCAGTGCTATGTTTAACATATTTCTGACGGAATAACGCGATGCCGGCTCAAAGCACATAGTTTAGTTAAGTGACGTTGCGAACTGTTTCGGTTTTCTATGTGAATGAGGCGAATTAGCAGATATTTCAAGAAGGCGATTTTATTTAAATTAAAAGTGGGATTCAGAGGAAAGTTCTAAATAAATATGTGCACAACAAAAAAGCATATAACTTGAGCTTATTTTTGTACACCTGTTTCAGTCAAATATATATTGTCATTGTCCCATATGCTGGGTTCGAAACCAAGAGGTACGAAATAGGGTCACAATAGGCTCTACTGCGATAATAGGTTCCTTACCCTAGATTAAAATTCATCCGCGAATTATATTGCACGCTCTTGAAAAAAGCTTATTTTTTAATGCCCTGCCCTCTATACAACCCTTTAATTTTTAGTTGAATAAAAAGTTTTTTTTTTAATTAGGGCTATCCCTGAATTGAAAACAATTAAGGTGCTATCTTCGTTAATCAAGTTCTTTGAAATTTTGCTGAAGGTGGCTAAACTTTTTCGAAGGTCGCACAAATTTAACTGAAGTTCATTAAATACTTTTGATCGCCATGTTCGGTTTGACGCTGGTGCTTTCTAATGTATTGAAAAGAAAATGCGACATAGCTCCAAATCCTTCAGTTGGTCAATCATATTAACCGCACTGGTTGTTATTATCATAATTAGAGATATATCCATCATTTTAGACTGGTTTATTGTACAACTAACACGTTTTCCAGTTGTACATCCCGAGACTGCTACAATTTGCACCGGTTTCCAGTGCCTTCCTACCACCAGTAAATCATTCGGTTTGCTACACGTATACGTAAAGCCTCATTCATCCGTTATGAATATAAAGCGCCACTAAATCGGTCAGGAAAGTGTACAAGAACGAGGTGGAAAAACGGCTGCGAAACTATCTAATTGAGTTATCGCGGAAATTATGGAGCCCTATAATCCTAGCAGTTCGATGAAATCGGTAAAAGTACAAACGCAAATAGCGCTAAAGTAATAAATTTTCGCTTCGCTTATTCTGTTTCAATCCTTCATACTTCATTACGCTAGATTCCCTAAGCCTGAGGCTGGAATTCTGCGCTTGTTGAAGCAATTGGCTGGTCCTGAATTCGATAGCTTCTTTCAAGCATTGGCACTTTAGCTCTATTTCCGTTCGGTCATAGCTAGTTTAAGTCAGATATAGCCGCCGATTTTCCAATTATTGCCATTTCAATTCAACATCATGTTGAACGAATGTTTTGCCGTCTTAACTGAATAAATAAAATGCTTAGAAATTTTTCGATCGAAACGGATCAGTTACTAATTGTGTTCTAACTTTCTACCACCGGTTTCTATCATTTTGGGTCAACTAAGACTGGGCTTCTGTACCTAGCCGAGCACATAACGAGCGGGAACATACCGAACGACGCTAGACAAGCGTTATTTCAGGCCCCATTCCCACCGCTGATTAAACGCAGTGTCGAAGCAACCTCACATTTAACGGGGAAACTTTTCGCGGAAGGACGAATGAAAAGTTCGGACCATAATTTAATTTGTGCGACACCGGTATAATTCAGGTGAAACAATCAATATAAATTACCAAAATTAATAATTTTTGGTCCGATAATTTGCGGAACGACGATTGCTTTTCAGGATCCGGGAAAAAATGCCAACAAGGGATTTAAACAATCGTTAAATTGATTTTATCGAGCAACAGCAACAGCAACAGCAACAGCTTTAATAACGTCATTAAAAAAGAATACCATGCTTTTTTATTACACTTACCGCCGTTGAAACAGAACACAACTTATGCTGATTTCGTTTTTAGATCAGAGTTGCTCTAGGTTCGCTCGGAGCTGTCACTTTTGTATGGAAACTGTAAACATTAGAGCGAACCTAGGGCGACTCGATTTTAAAACCGAAAACAGCATTAGTAATAATGTATCCAACGATGATGTATCTTTCCAGATCTGAAATATTTAGAATACTTTTGTTTAATTTAACATTTGATTTTGTATAAAAATGTAATCAGTTAGTTTGATAGTTATCCCAGCAGAAAGATATAGTCAAGAATGGGATGCTACATCGAAATCTGCCTTCCAGACAAGTAGTTTTTTGTTTACTATTTTTGATTACTAAAATAGAAAAAAAATCTGTGCGAAATTGCTAAAATTTCTATGGTAATTGTTTATTCGATTTCACAAAACATTTTCTTGTTCTCTTTTGACATACAATCTTTAACATGAGTTGCTTCTGAAAAAACAGCACATGGCTTATTGACCCTATTCGAGTGCGTTGTGCGATATACTTCCTCTTTCTATTTCTTTTCTGTTTGACTTCTTAAATATAGCCGAGGGTAACTAAAACTATATGGCCATACTGTTTTCGTTCGTTGCAATGATTGTCATCTTTTCCTGAAATTACCGGCGACAACTTTGCAGCTCCCTTTTTTAAATTTTGATTATAGAGGTTTTAACCTTAGGTTCATTCACCTCCCTGTCGGATTGGAAATTCTCCTTAGAAAAATCTCTAACCCTATGTGCGGGGTTGGGAATCGAACCCAGGTGAGCTGCTACAAGGCCATTAATTTACCAACTATACGTCCGCCCTCGCACCATAAATTAGTCCAAGATAGCCAGGATCATAATTCGCTTTCCTCGAAGTGTAAAACCACCAATCTCAACATCTGGGAAAAGAAACTCATTGAAAATATCATCGCAAGTGGTTCGACAAACTCACAACCGATGAGAACAACATATGTTGATATCAGCATTCGTTCGGTGACTCCTTTGCCTTCTACTGGTAGGATTTTGGCGTTCCACCCAAGTTTACCGCAGCAGAAGGCAAAGGATTCTTCACATTGGAACCTCGATGGAAGGCAACTCCAAATCAGCGCTGCAGCGTTAAGGACTGTCTATCTGCATCATTCTTCGCTATATCCGGCATCCCGCAAGTAAGTTATCTCGGTCCAGTAATATTCCTCCTCTACTTCAATAACGTCAATATCAAATTACAAGGACCCGCCTTTTTTGCCGACGACATGAAAACTTTTCGATACATACGGGATAAAACCAATGCCGAGCTTCTTCCGAGGGAACTGGAGAGCTTTAGTACGTGGTGTAATCTAAACAGAATGGTTTTAAACTCGAGTAAATGCTCAACTGGAGTCATCGTGGATTCGGCACTAACGTTCAAACCACATTCTTCATACACAGTAGATAAGGCATCAAGACAGCTTGGGAGCATCTTCCGAATAGCGAAAAACTTCAGGGGCGTACACTGTCTTGAATCGCTTTATTACGTGTTAGTCCGCTCAACGTTAGAATATTGTTCTGCTGTTTGGAATACATACACCGAAACGGGATAGACAGAATCGAGGCTGTCCAACGCCGGTTCATACGTTTTGATCTTCGACATCTCCCATGGCGAAATAGATTCCAACTGCTATGAAAACCGTTGGCGGTTAATACACTTCGATACACTCAGCATCCGGAGGGACTGCTCTCGAGCCTTATTTATCTCGGACTTACTCTCTGGCAGAGTGGATTGCTTTACAATTCTAGAACGCCTGGAATCATCAGGAATTAGTAGCGTCTGGCTCAAATGGCACGTTCCCCATGTTGATCGGAGATTTGTGCCTTGCCAAGAATCGTCTTTTCATCATTTTCCTGATGGGAAGGATTGGGGAAGTGGTAAGGTTAGGGGTAAGGAAAACAACGACACAGAACAATTAAAACAGAGCATTCTGCACCCCCGGAGTGATGCTGAACGATCTGCAGGTGCTACAACAGCAGGAATAAAACTTCCAACCCCCGGAGGGATTTAGAACCTCTACTCAAACAGTGAGCGGATATATCAACACCCCCGAGGGGATATTGAGATAACAGAACGACAACACCCCCGAAGAGGTATTGTCATTCAAATACGACTAAAAAAACTATAGCTCTTTACCACACTGGGTTAGGAACAAAAGCATATCCTTAAATTTCAGCTCTCTGTACCTAGGTTCATCTATGTATGGAGAACCAAAAATCCGGATGCGCAATTGCATTAATACAGGGCAATTGCATATCAAATGATATGATGTTCCGTAATCGGATTCACAAAGATCACATGAATAATACTCAGCGCGCTGAATAGTAGCCATGTGATAATTGAGTTTGCAATGTCCAGTCAGTGCCCTGACCAGAATACTGCAGTTGTGCTTGGAAAAATGCAACAAATTTCTTGACATTTTCGGACTCACATCCGGCAGAAAAGCCTTTGTTTGAACGCAAGTTTGCAAGCTACGCCAATGGTTGGCATGTTCGAATGCAGCCCAAGAGCGAATCTTGTGCTTTATCCAACTTATTGACAGTGGTAGAACTGGTTCTGGACCAACGAAATCAGTCGCAGCGCCAGCTCTAGCCATTTCGTCCTTCCATTCATTTCCAGTAATACCGGAATGACCGGGTACCCATAGAAGGTAGATAGCATTTGAAATGCTAAGTTCTTCGATTTGAGTTCGACATGCGATTACTGATTTCGATCTCGAATCTGCCGAACTAAGTGCTCTCAGGGCAGCCTGACTGTCAGAGCAAAAATAGATTCTTTTACCGCAAATTCCCTGTTGAAGTGCGGATTGTACGCCACACAGAATCGCAAAGATTTCTGCTTGGAATACGGTACAGTATCTACCAAGCGAATGAGATTGGTTTAATCTCATCTCATGACAATAGACACCAGCACCGGCTCGGCCCTCCAACAAAGAACCGTCCGCATAACAAACTACGTATTCTTCAAGTTGTCGCTCCATCCAGCCAGACAGCCATTCCTCACGAAGAGGAATTCTCACATTGAAAGTTTTAGAAGGAAAACTACATGTGAGTGTAAGGTCACTGGGAGCAAGTGTATATTCATCCCAAGTAACCATTTGGGGCCACAGTCTTGTGTGGCTAGTTACACGATCTATTGGGTTACTGTTTCAGAGCCCAGTAACCTTAAGACGGTATGCACAAGAAAGTGCTTCTTGTTTCAGAAACACATGTAGTGGTTTTATGTTCAAGAGTGCCTCGAGAGCAGCAGTAGGTGTTGTCGAGAACGCACCAGTCATCGCCATCAAGACCATCCTCTGAAGATGGTTTAACTTTGATTGGATTGTCATGACTTCTCTCTTCTGCCATCAAACAAGGCACCCGTATGCCAGTATTGGTCTAACAATTGTTGTGTAGATCCACTGAATGTACTTGGGTTTGAGTCCCCAAGATTTGCCGAAAGCCCGTCTACATTGGGCAAAGGCCATGCAAGCTTTCTTGATCCTGAAATCGATGTGAGCTGTCCAATTAAGTTTTGAGTCGAGAATTACCCCAACGTACTTAACTTGATCTTCGACAATAATTTCAGAGTGAAAAAACTGCAATGGACGAGCTCCGGTTGTAATCCCTCGTTGTGTGAAAAGCACCATTGAGGTTTTATTTGGATTAACTGATAGTCCAACATGAAGACACCACCGCTCAACAACACATAAGGCTTGTTGCATCAAATCAAAAAGTGTGTTAATGCAAATACCGGTGATCATTATATGATAATCCTCGGCGAAACTATACGTCGGAAACCCAAGCTTATTTAGTTTTCTCAACAAGCTAGTGGTGACCTTGAGGACATCCGCAGACAATCGGTTTCCTTATCTCTACTTGTCTTAACAATGCGCACAGATGTCGGTTGCTAAGCATTGCGTGTATCCAGTTCGTGATATATGAAGGTACTTCATGACCTCGTGCTGCTTCCAAAATGGATTCGAAAGATACGTTGTCAAAAGCACCTTCAATATCGAGAAAAACTCCTAAACTTAATTGTTTTTGTGAAAAAGCTTTTTCAATGTTGTAGACAACATTGTGTAACCGGGTGGTAGTAGACTTCCCCCGCTGATATGCATATTGCATTGCATGCAGCGCACTATGGTCCCAAAGCTGTATTTAGGAAGACAAAACTGTTTGCGCCTAAACCGTTGGTTTTAGATATATAGTATCTTCGGCAAACTTTCTTAGAACTTTCTTGCCGATTTTTTTATATTAGTAGAATTAGGGTGGTTCTTGTCGTTATGGTGTTCAAAGTATCAACTTCTTAGATATGTAAAATTCAGCTACACAATGTTTTACAAAGTTATAAATCAATTAAATTTAAGCAACTTTTCTAATGAAAATATGTGATTATCTCTAATGGTTCATGTGCTATGATTTTTGCAATATTTAAGGTAGGGTGGCTCTTTAAAAATTGGTTTTCTATTAATATCTTTTTCTTTGTTAATTTCTCGCTAATGCTTTGTTCTAGAGATTTTCAGAACTTTTGTAAATACACATTTTTGCTGAAGCAAGTTTCTATCTCTTTTGTTTGCATAGTTACAGGTGATTTTCAAAATATAAATGGTTTTTTTCAAAGCTATATATGTTCCAACATTGCAAATGGATTTTCAATATTTTAATTTCATTTGAAAGATCGGAACTTTTCTAGTTTTTGGTGAAAAAATTGCGAGAGCGTTATTTCTGTAAAATAATTAATTAATTTTTGAAAATGGTGTGTTTTTCAACAAAAATCGTTCATAACTTTTCAAATAGATGAGATAACAACTTTGTTACTTCAGCAAAAATATTCGCCATACAAAGTTCTAAAAGTGCTGCAAACAAAGTATTTACGATAAATCAATGTCTGAAGTGACAAATAAGAAATAGTGATTTTAAGGGGTCACGTTTTCATCGCTCAATCTCTTATGGTACAATCAACTGAGAAATAGCTTTGTATGCCGTATGTCATGGCAATTCTATTGGATTTGTAAACGTTTTTCAAAGAACAGTCTACCGTACATCTAAATGGTACAGTGGATTAACAGTAGTTTTAGCTGCAAACTAACGTTAATTCTAAATCGGCCAACAAACGTTATCTATGCTCACTTAAGTAAATCCTTTTTGGTTTGGACTAGTGCTCAAAACGAGTTCTAGAAAGAAAATGCTTTAGTTCACGTATTGTTATCTTAAAATAAAATCTTGAAACGAGTTTGCTATTCATAGCAGCGGAAATTATTGTATGCTTTTCCAACATTTATGCAATGTTCGAAACTATAAATTAATTATCGACTATAACGACGGCTGTGGGTAAGTTAAGGAAAGATTCTCAATTTTTTGTTACTTCAAAACAAATAAAAGTAAGGGGTCTGAAAATCGCTAACCGCGAACTGGTAAAATAACTCATAAAGCATAATTCCCCCCTATATAATGCATGGCGGTTGCTTCATTGTCCACGTAATAGATAACTTTTATTTAGAGTTTACTATAGTTCGCTTTTAACACTATTGTAAATTCACACTAACATGTAGTTGTACGGTAGAATGTAGTGTCACATAGATGTCAATAGATTTTCTGTGATTTTTGGTATTATCACACACATTGACTATTTCTCAGTTGATTGTACCATAAGAGATTGAGCGATGAAAACGTGACCCCTTAAAACCACTATTTCTCATTTATCACTTCATACATTGATTTATCGTGAATACTTTGTTTGCAGCACTTTTAGAACTTTGTATGGCGAATATTTTTGCTGAAGTAACAAAGTTGTTATCTCATCTATTTGAAAAGTTATGAACGATTTTTGTTGAAAAACACACCATTTTCAAAAATTAATTAATTATTTTACAGAAATAACGCTCTCGCAATTTTTTCACCAAAAACTAGAAAAGTTCCGATCTTTCAAATGAAATTAAAATATTGAAAATCCATTTGCAATGTTGGAACATATATAGCTTTGAAAAAACCATTTTTATTTTAAAAATCGCCTGTAACTATGCAAACAAAAGAGATAGAAATTTGCTTCAGCAAAAATGTGTATTTACAAAAGTTCTAAAAACCTCTAGAACAAAGTATTAGCGAGAAATTAACACATAAAAAGATATTAATAGAAAACCAATTTTTAAAGAGCCACCCTACCTTAAATATTGCAAAAATCATAGCACATGAACCATTAGAGATAGTCACATAGTTTCTTCAGAAAAGTTGCTTCAAGTTGATTGATTTATAACTTTGTAGAACATTATGTAGCTGAATTTTACATATCTAAGAAGTTGATACTTTGAACACCCTAACCACAAGGACCACCCTAATTCAGCTAATATAAAAAATCGGCAAGAAAGTTGTAAGAAAGTTTGCCGAAGATACTATATATCTAAAATCAACGGTTTAGACGCAAAGAGTTTTGTCTTCCTAAATACAGCTTTGGGACCATAGTGCAGCGGGTGCTCGCCCAAGCTACCATCCCGAATGTAGTGGTCGATTAAACGTTCCACTGATTTGAGCAGGAAGGAGGTCAGACTGATCGGTCTAAAGCTCTTTGCCTCCTCATAAGTGACCCGGCCACCTTTGGGAATGAATTTGACAGTTATTTCCCGCCACGCTAATGGAATGTATCCTGTTGCAAAACTGCAAGTAAGAACCTTTTTCAAAATATGCTTGAAGTGTTCATATCCTTTTTGTAGTAGAACTGGAATAATTCCGTCCTTTCCCGGAGACTTATACGGAGCAAAACTTTCAATCGCCCATTTGATCGATTCGGTTGTCACAATTCTACGAGCAAATGCCCAAGAATCAGAGCTGCCTGAAATGAACTCAGGGGCAGTCGTCAGTGATGGCTCCGTACAACCTAGAAAGTGTGTGTCCAAAAAAAAAAGTTGAGTACTACATCTTCGTCAGACGAGTATTCACCATTAGCAGTTCTAATGGAACTGACGAAAGTCTTTCGATTTCGAAAGTAACTTATTTAATCTACTAGTCTCGTTGAGACTTGAGACATTTGTGCAGAGGCTTTTCCAACCACTTCGCTCAGAGGGTCGAAGGGCATTTCTGTATGCTTTGCGAGCCAACTTAAATGCCTCCGACCCGTCTCTGCGTCTGCGATTCCAAGCTCTCCTACATAACTTTTTGAGTCGAACAAGTTCGGTATTCCACCAAGGTGTTCCTCTAGAAGCACGCATAACTCGAAGCGGACAAGCCTCTTGGTATGCTGCTACTATGAGTGAGCTTGTTTTATCCACGACCTCATCCAAATCACTTGGAGATTCAATCGTCGGAAGATACCCATGAAACCTAGTCGCCAAGCCCCCTTCGTAGAGGTCCCAGTTCGTATATTTGGGATTACGATAGGTGACGATATCTAGCGAGACGTTTAAATGATCAAAGACGATGTACTTATGATCAGATAACGGCGGTTCGAGCTCGTTTGGTACGAGCCAGTTTGTCAACTCATGCGTAATACTGTCAGAGCAGAGAGTTACATCTAACACTTCTTCTCTGCCAGCTCGTGCAAAAGTTGGGCGGTTTCCTGCATTAAGAATGTGCAGATTTGTACTACTTAAGTATTCCATCAATTCGGAGCCTCTCAAATTGGTATCAGAGCTGCCCCAAATTATGTGGTGGGAATTTTCATCACTGCCGATTATGAGAGGAAACCCATTTCTGTCACAGTATGGTACAACCCTTTTGAAATCATCAGAAGGTGATGGTTCATTATGCGGCAAATATGCCGAACAATAGACGTATTTCTTGTTTATGTTGTCAACAGTCATATTTACCATGACAGTACAAATATCACGAGTTGTGAGGTCCGATATAAGACAAGCGTCAATTGCACTATTCGCAAGTATACATGCACGAGGCATTGTACGTGGATTTGTCATGCCATTTTTGTTGAAAGCTACGAAGACGGGGTTAAGTAGCTTTCCAACATAGAAGTTTCCTTTATGGAAATACGGTTCTTGAACCAAAGCTATGGAAGCTTTCCCTTCCTGCACAAGGCGAGATAGATTCATAGTTGCTGTACGTTCATGCTGAAGATTAATTTGTGCTACTCTAACCATATTCGATTACAGCACTACACATTTCATCATCAGCACTTGTTGTACAGCAACTTGAAGATACCAAACACGTTGGCTTATAATCGCATATAGCGAACCCCGAAATGGGTATTAGGGACATGAACATCATTTGAATCCCACGATTTGCGAAGATACGAACGTCCACTGTGTTAGAGATTCGCATAACACAGCAAGGGTAAGACCCACGACACTCCGTGCACGACTGGCATATTTTAGTCCTGCCAGCCATTCAGTCCTCGGCACGGAATAACACCTTGATTTGAGGACTCCTGTTTTCAGTCGTCTCCTACGACATGGGAACAGCAACCCAGTGGATCAATTCTTGGTTGACATACTTCAACCCGCCGGATGCCACACGGCCTCTAGGCTGGTTTTGTCCGGAGAAAGATTATAGAGTTATGAACCTCCTAGTGGACCACAGCCAGTTACTGGGGAGTTCGCCCTGCTCTTCCCAGGCTCCGTTCGCAATTGAGAATATTTTAAACCCCCTCAACAATTTTACCCATAGCACGGGTCGCATGACACTATGGAATTGGGGTTCCCTGTTTGGTGTTACCACCGGAACAGGTAGTCCGTAGTGTAATTCTTAGCCGGTTGAAACAACCACTACCGACACTACACGGCTTATCTAGGCTGTTCGGAGAAAGAAGCTGACATTGATGGACAGCTCCCATAGATGGCCGAACAGCCGGCAAAAACTATGAAAACCGTTGGCGGTTAATACACTTCGATACACTCAGCATCCGGAGGGACTGCTCTCGAGCCTTATTTATCTCGGACTTACTCTCTGGCAGAGTGGATTGCTTTACAATTCTAGAACGCCTGAATCTTCAAGCCCGCATTCGAACACTGTGTACTAACTCTCTTCTGCGACTACCTTTTAGGAGAACCAACTACTACTTTAACTGGACTAGAAATACGATTAAAAATAAGTTTTTATCTATCCTCAAATGTAACTAGGCTAAGAACCACCATTGGGGCAAGGGGTCTGTTGGTGTTGATACAACAAATAAACAAATGAATGATATTGCTGGCTATAGGCCCTTTACGAATGATTACAGAATATATATACAAGCAAATCGGGTTGAAGTTTGCGCGGTCGTCTCCGATTCGGCATCAGTCGCCACCGGTCTCTATGATCAACTATACTAACTTGTCTACTCTCGAAGGTGACTGTGATAAACTCCAGAAGGGAACATCTTCTGCTGAGCTTAGAAGCAATAAAAAGGAGGTATATCTCATCTCGCTTCGCTGTAATGGCCAGAAGGTGTCTCTTTTTCAGATCTTCTAAAAATAACTACTCAAGGAAGTACTGGTGCAAAACCAAAGGAAGTCGCTCCCGGTCTCAGAAGCCTGAGCTCAGAAAAGGAGTTCCCTGCACTTTCAGGGACATCCAAAACCCCAAGAATTCACATATCTCAGCTCAGCTGTCATTCGAAGTCAGGTTGAAGGTGACGGACGGAGCATTTCGTGGACGTGCAGATCGTTTACTGAGTAGACGATTCCTAGCGTCCTCAACCCTATCATACAATAATCCGAAGAATTCATTCGGATATTTGTTCCTTCATAAAACGTTATATTAATTTACGATGGTTGGAAGCTTGTGAAAATACCAAAAAATCCAGTTTTTAAAAGATTCGAGCGAAGCTCGTTCGTTTTTATATGTCGCTCATATCGTGTAAAACCTAGTTGCAAATCTTGAACTGTATTTTCGTGACATTAGTTGATGCTAGGTGTTCTAAGGGGACAGAGTGAGTGTCTATTCGAGAGACTGTACATTAAGACCAGTATACTGAGGAGACAGTTTTTAGGAGCTATGTCCTGGTTGGTGGATTTTTGATTACGATGCAAATCGATAGATTTGAATTTCCTGCCCAAGTGCCGTTACAATATTCCGGCTATGTTCCAAACATTACACACACACACACATCTTTATGAAAATGCGAGTGAAACAAAGATGCTCTTACTATCTATTGCTAATAAAGGTTTTTACACATTCTTCATGCTAATGGCTTAGAAAATCGGCAGCACTCCGACTTTCATTCAAACCAGACATGTTGAACTCTGTCTGACCAAATATGAATGATTGATAATCCGCAAATTAATCGAAAGATTTCAAAAGAAGTAACTCAGAAATATTCAGCCGTTGTAGATATCTCCGAAGTTCACCCAGTTAAGCTCTGAATTGTGTGTTTTTTTAATTTCTATTGAATACACAACTATCGCACTCACTCGTGTCATAAGTGTGTATTGATGACAAATGTGTATGACGTGTCAAAATCAGGCATGTAATATTTTCCATACAAATAAAGCGTTAATTATTAACTTTTATTCATATCTTCGGCTGAATTTGGTCTATAAACAATCGGTGAGATGTATTTTGAAGGAAATTGGTCCAGGAATCTAGAAAAACAGTAATTTTTGATACAGTGTTGACAAATATGCTATATTTCCAATTGAAAGCTTAAACTGTGTTTTTTTCTCACAATTCGTGTTTTTCTATTTTGAAAATTTTCCACAAACTTTTTTACACAGAAAACCGGCTTAATCCAGTGAGATGGGACACATTTCTTACATTTATCACTGTTGGATCATTCATTAGATTGAAGAATTCATGCGAAGTAGGCACCTAACTAGAGATGGGACAAACAAAAGGGTGAAGGTGAAAAAAAAATTTTTTTGTGAATTTTTTTAGAACTTTGCGTGAAGCAATTTTTTTATTTTTACAGGTTTTTTACTCATTTTAAATAAAAATTACCGTTTTTCACGAAAAATTTCGGTTAAGTAGTTTTGGATATTTTTGCATAGAAAAATTACAGCATGTTATTGAAATGATACCAATGTACCAAAGTTTAGTTTGCTTCACGCATTCACAAAAAAGTGTTTTTTCCCGCTGAAACCGACGAACTGAGGCGAATGGGATATGACACTCGGCCCTCCAGGCCGGGATTAGGTTGACGTTTTTCAGAGTGATTGCATAACCTTTCTATATGAGAAAGGCAAAAATAAGAATGAATAGAAGGAATAAAATGATTGAAATAAATGAAATCAACAGACTAAAAGAATTCAATGGTTAAAATGAAAAGTAAAGCAACATAAGATTAATAGGATAAATTAATTTGTGTCCAATGGATGGATAATTTGTATGGAATGAAAAAAGCGAACGACTGAACAATATGAGCTGGATAAATGGAATAATTTGCATAAAATGAAAAGAGTTAATAAAATACGTTAAATGAATGAATAAAATGCACGAAATCTATAAACTGATCAGAATAAATCCAAAGAATGAACCGAATAAAATAGATAAAATGAACTCAAATTAACAAAATGAATAAAAAGAATGCTGAGTTAAATAAATAATTAAAAAAAAACAATTTTATATTTGAAAATAGACAAATATTCAAAATGTAAACCTGTTTTAATCCACCTAGTGGTGAAATTGTTCCTTTTTCATTTGTCCAAACTACGATTCCATGGCTGGTTATGCTCAATTCAGTACGATTTGCACATACATACAATGGATCGACAGCCAAGATTTTGAGATATTATGTGTCGACACTGAAACATCGCTTGAAACTAGCGGCGGATCAAGGAGGAAGATCCGGGGGGTCCTGCCGAAAATTTTCAACTTGTTAAGAAATTTTAAACTAGTTTTAATTTTAAAGTTGCAACCGCTCATTGCATACTTCTACCTAAGCCTTTATAGGTCAAAAAAGGATTAGGTTGACGGTTTTTAGAGTGATTGTATAACGTTTCTATATGAGAAAGGCAAAAATGTGCCAAAGTCCAAAAAAGTCGATTTTCCCCAAAAAAAATTTCGGGATTACATCAAATCTTGACGTTTCATGTATTTTAAAGACATTTGGCATCAAAAATACAAATTAGATTTTGAAATTTTCCTTTACTCCTCCCCTTTGAGCATTTTTCAGTTCAATATATATGGGAATATGTTGTGTGGCCGCACTCTTCAACCCGTAACTCCGGAACCGGAAATACAATCAATAAAAAATTCAGTAGCATCCGATGAGAAAATTGTACCTTTCATTTGAGACTAAGTTTGTGCAAGTCGGTCCAGCAGTCTCTGAGAAACAGAGGTGACATTTTTTCCACATACACACAGACACATTCTTACATGAGGAATGAAATTAAAAATATATTGAAATAAAGTAAGTTAACACAACAAATTTTACGAATTTGAGGACAATTGTTTTAGAAAGTTGTGAAATGTTTGGTAAAATCTCAACATTTAAAAAAAGACTCATTAATATACAATGCACTTTCCGGTATTTCCATTCTTCCAAGCTAAATATTTCAAAGTATTCATTTGCATTGAAGTAAATAGAAAAGAATGTGAATGTTTTCGTCGATAGCATAAAAACCGTGGACTCAGTCGATTACAATGCAGTCTCTTTCCAGTCATCCGCATCGCTTGCAAATTGTTTCATTCGGAATTCTCGTTGCGGAGATATGGATTGATGAGTCCTATACAAACGAATACCATGAAAAAGACTACTAATTGTGGCTGCTATTGAAACTTCAATTGAGGCGTTCTCAGCATAGAGTAAATATGGGTAACTGAAACCTGCTCTATTCATAAGCTAGAAGAATCATTATACTTGCATCCCCCATCGAAAATTCAGAAGGTCTTTAGTAGCCTTTTTCCCGGATGTAATTTGTGGATCTGTTATTTTTCATAAAAGCTCAATGAATATACATTTTCAATATTATCGTTACAAAACCGGCAATCTTAGTTTTCGAATAACATCCGTTTCATTCAAAATTCAATAAGAGATGCGAAAAGTTAAAAAAAACACACATGGAATGTCTGTTATCAAAATTTTCATCTTCAAACATCCATAGCAAAAATCACATGAGCTTCTAAATCGAATTAAATTGGCAAATGAAAAGACAGGATACTTAGAACGGATCTAGACAGTTAATACGATTGGCCAAATCGGCATGGAACGATGGAACTGTGTTGCCTAACTGTTTTTGAATTTCTGCCCCGATCTACCCCGCCTAATTTGGCATGTCCAACTACTCATTTGCTCTTTTGTTGTGCTTTCAGAATAATCATTTAAACTGACCTTAGCTCGTGATCGATGAATACATCATTAGCAGTCATTAACTTCAAAATTAATGGTTATTTCTTCTATTGATCAATGCATTCACTTCATTCCTGAAAATGGCACACACACAATCGGTTGCATTCTGGACGAAAACAACAAAAACTGCTATCAAAGAACGTGTTTTATGGTTGTCCGTCCGGTTTCTCACCTCGAAAATCAACACTGTCGTCGCGTTTCCGTCTTCGTCGTCTTCGCCGTTGATACTTCGGAAAGAATAAGTAAAAAAGAGTGTTCCTGCTGTTTGTTTTGTGCATGCCCGTCCGGGCCCGATAAACGATAAGCTTCGCAAAGCAGGTGAAGTGAATTAGCGTCGACTGAGAGAGACTGAGTGCGGCGGGCGAGACAGGTTGAAAACCGGCAAGCGTCCGATTGGGCCTCGATTTTCGAACGACTGTTGAGTTCGAGAATTGAAAAAATACGCGTTATCAGGATTGTATCGAAACATGGTTTTGAAGAGATGTGAAAATGTGCTACATGAGCAACTTGTAAATAATCGGTTTGTGCTGGAATGTTTTATCTGAAATGTTTCATTTCAAATTCATTGAGCTGTAGAGACTTCTACCACGAATAGGTATAGTTACTATATTCGTAGTTAGGTGGACACAAAAGCCGGAAAACTGGCAACTCTTACTTCAGAAAGAAAACACTGGCACCCAATGCAAATGTTCAAGCTCTAGCAGAATGGTTACATTAATAACGTCGTTAGTAAGAACTTTACACGTACGTATAGATAAACGATGTGGGTTTATACTTGTGCAAATATTTCTTGGTGTTACGTAAAAAATATTGTTAATTTTCGTTTACCTATGCTACAAGAAAAGAGTGAAATATTTATACTTTCTACATAAAGATCCAAATAGAAAACGTTATGTGACGTCATGCTCGAGTGACTCCGGCATTTGGCGAATTCAATTGACTCCGCTCAGTGTTTCCGCCTAATTATGAATATAGGATCTATAGGAACGAATACGATGTCTTCTCGAGCTTGGTCCCGTTTGATACCGTGTTAACTGCTGGTACAAGTCGTGGAAGCTGTGGCGAGTTTTACTTTCCTCCGCGTTGCAAATAATTACTGATACATTACTACAAATAACTTTAATCTATTAGACAACAATGTGCACTAGAGCTTTGAAAACTCCCCTTCTAAAATTGAAAAGTTCATTTGAAAAAACTGAAACTTTTAAACATCTGACATTTGAACATTCTTCGCCGATTACCGCTGTTCCCTCTTAACAAATCAAATAGATAAGCGTCAGTAATGCATTTTAGAAAATAGCTGAATCACAATAATTTATGACCAGTGGTTCCAGTTACTTATAGGTAGAACCCAAACTCAGTCAATCGCCATGATATTCAATAAGCTCAGCAAATAGGCGCACGCAAGGAAAAGGCCAAACAAACAAACAAACCAAAATTCTGTCATTTCTTTGTGCGGTGAACTGTAGGTACGCAAACATGTCAGTCCAAAAGAAAAAAGGTCGAAACCATAAAGAGCGACATATTGCACAGCAAATGACAGGCAATAAAGTAAATAGAGGCAGTAAACATAAACAAATATACATTGACGGATGATTTGCAGATTGATGCGTATTTTCGCGCCTTGTGAGTTTACCGGAAAACATCTGTTCGATAAATGGTACCGGAAAGTACATATGTACGCAAACTCGAGGCATAAGAAGCGTGGACAGTGTTGGCGGAGTGGCTTAATTCCATCGTACTTTATTATGTTTGGAGGCGTCATTATGTATGCAACGAGCTTCGGCGATTTCGGGTTTACTTATGGGACACTGTATAACAGAAAAGGGATTTTTTTGTTGAAATTTGTATGCATTTGAGGCTAGTTATAATAGTATGGCTTACATATCGTTGTACATCAAAGCCATTTGATGATGTCAATTTTAACTGATGGAGACTGCTTCCATGACAATGTTGGTAATAATGAGATTGTCTTGCAGGAAACTCCCAATAAAACTGTTAAATGTCTATTTAATTCGATAAGTTATACACTGCACGAAATAATTATAAGCACAAATGAAATTTTATATTTCCGGAAATGTGATTTTTATTTTTGATTATAGAGGTTTTAACTTTAGGGTTATTCGCCTTTTTTCGGGTTAGAGAAATCTCTTTTGGAAAAATTTCTAACTTTATATGCGAGGCTGGGAATAGAACCCAGGTGAGCTGCGTAGAAGGAAATCGATTTACTAACTACGTTGTGCCCGTCCCCTGAAAATGTGCTTTTATTTACACAAACCTCTAGTGTGTTGGTTTTGTGTGCATAACGTGTTCGTACATCTGACATAAGTTGTTATTTCATTTTCGCTTACATACGCGAAATATCGATTGTTTTTGTTTTACTCGAACGAAATAATTTAAAGGACAAGGTGGTTGTTTTCATGTTTATTACTTCCGTGAGTAACCAAAACATATTAAATCAACTCTATCTATGAAATAATATCACATAAGGACATCGAATCTGTATTCTGGAGTGTTGATTAATGAAGGTTTTACAAATTTTAAATTATCTTCAGAAAATGCCGTAATCAGAAATTATTTTGGAGTCTGGGCGCGCATCAGGTCAAGCATGTCACCAAAGTGAGTTTACTAGTCGTGACATTGTAACCTGAATTTCTAAAAATATAGCGGTTCGGTATAATCTTTGTAAACTAGTTGACAGATGTGCATCCATTAAGGGATCGGAGCGTTCACCATTAGTTGCAGAACGAGTAAAGCGACGAATTAGGCGAGAATTAACCGATGGTTTTATCCAGGTTATATCAGCCAAGAATTGAATGATTAGGTCGTGATCAAAGCATAAATAGGAAAGATCAGATATTGAAGAAAAGTATTCGTTTTGAGAAAAAAGCGGAAATATGGTTTGAAGCAGTGAGAAAACTAGGGGTAGATAATGTCCGGAACATAACCGGAGTGTTAACGTAGCACAATTATTTTGCGTGAAAGTTTTCTGAATAACGTTAAAAAATCTTGACTAAAACATACTATTTTTACTGGTAATTCGCCAAATTTACTCTTCGGATAACTGAACTAGTCAGCATTTCTTAACTTTTATCGACAGAACTATCACAGATTGTCTTTATTTATTCACAGATGTTTGTATATATTTTATGCGGAGAGCTCGGTAATCAAATTGCTCAAATCACTCGGTATCAGCCAGTTGCTTTAGGAGTTCACACATGTTGTGTGAACTGCTTGGATTTAGTGTCTAACTGACGCCAATTTGGTGTTAGTTTTGATACATCGTCTAACTGACAGCAAGTTGGTGTTAGTTACTGACGAGTCGAACAGTAAATGAGCGTACAATGCACGAGTGCCTCTGTTGTTTTCTGCAACGAAGTATTTTCATGCATTAGTTTCGTTAGCACCCCCCCCCCCCCCCCCCCCCAAACCAAAATTAATTGAGTTTGGGAAAAAAACAAACTAATTGATGTCGATTAATTTAAATAAATATTGTACAATAATAATTTTGGAACTATATTGTATGATTACTTCAATGAGAACCTATTGAGGATTATCATGGCGACTTTTGGAAAATTGTGGGAATTGGATCTTGTAACTGATCTCTTAGCCGAGGTCCCATAGTTGTTAATGATCTGAGCTTTTTTAGGAGATGTTCCGAAATATGTATTACCTAGATACAATCCTTCAAATGGGAAGCAAAGTTTGATTATGTTGATTGTATCTAAATATAAACTTGCTCAAAGAAAAATTGCACACATTTGAATATTTGCTAAAAATGGTTTCTTGGAGAATGCGTAGGGTTGAGATAAAAACTCAATGTGATTAACAACGACAATATTATTTCGAAAAATATAAGCAGAATCATGATAAATGACATTTTCCGTTTGTCTCTAGCAGGTCAGGATCGGTTTTTATGAGCATTTGATTTTTGTTTTATTATAAATGCACGATTGGAAATTAAAAAAATCAGTATATTTCGAGTTAGTTTCTATTAATGGTGTTTATGGTGTACGAGGACTCTTTCTGAAGTTGTGAGTTTTAGTAGTGAAGAAAAGAAAAATGAATGCTCTAAAACATCACATTATTTCGAAACTGTCAACTTTGGATGTTTAGTGTAATTGAAGAATAGACAAAATACAACTTATCAATATTCATCGACACTCAAAGACAAAGAACGAACTATTTTGTAAGTACAAAAACATGTAATATTAGAGGATCACGCCGGTGGTTAAGTATTAAGCGTGACTGCCACTTATTCGAGTTGGTCTGGGCTCAATCCCAGCTGAGGTCGTTGAGATTTTTCTGGGGGTGAACAAATCTGTGGTCACGTCTTCCTTTGTAGCGAAGAAAGGTTGCACTCCCTATACTTTCAAACAAAATTCCTTCTCCCGCGATACTTGTGGAGTGCGCAGTAGTATAAAGGCCTTTAGAAAAAGCAAGTATCGAACTAACATGAGGGATTCCATGAGAAACCGGCCGACCGTAAAATATGACCATCGTCGATTCGAACGAAGCTTTGCAGGTGTGTTCGCTGTATGAATCTCCATGATATTCTCTGACAATTGGAATATTTTGATACAAGAGTAATTTTTCAAAAGGGCGTAAACGTATCTACGTGTATGAATTTCAATTTTTTTGTTCGATTACTGTATTTTATACAGCAAAGCTATCTGAGAACAAGTTACAGGGAATGAATACTTCTGTCCGAAAAAAATATACACTGAAAAAAATGTTGTCATTTTTCAAAAAATCAAAAATTTATGATAAAAATTTAAATTGCGAAAAAAACCCATTTTTTGAATTTTTTATATTTTGTTACCAAAAACCTAACGAGAAAAGAAACATTTTGATTGTGATTGCATGATGGAGAAAAAATCGGTAAAAAAGTTTTTCTAACAATAACTTCGTACATGTTTTTAAATTCTATACTAATTGACATACAAAATTGTAATTTTATTACAGAATATAATTCTAAGCACCATTTAAAATCAAAATGCGATAGTTTTCGAGATATTTGAAATTTTGCTACTTCAAAAACAATTAATTCGTGTAATTATGCTCTTTTTAAAAGTTATTCGCGTTACCCCATCAAAAATGTCAAAAATGTAATGTTTGTCGTTTTAAAGACGTAAAAGCAACCTTTTTAGTGTATTTGGATCATGGAGAGGCTTTCAATAAAAAAGTTTTCCTAACAACAACTTTTGACATTTTTTTATAATTCTTACTATTTGCAGTCAAAAATACAATTTTCTTTTTGAATATGATTCTAAAAGCCATTTTAAATCGAAATGCTCTTAACAAAAATTTTCTAAAATGTAGTAGTTCTCGAGATATATTAACTTTTGTTTTAACAACACAATTATTTTGTTTTATTACGACCTTTTCATAAGTTAGTCGCGTTTCTCCATCAACAATAATAGGTTTTTCAAAAGTCCCGTAAACTTTCGTGCATCTTTGACATCAAGGCGATATTGTAAACGATTTGAAAGTTACATGAAAGCAACCAAAATATATTTCAACCATAGGGTCTGTTGATTGAACTATATAGCTGAATCATATGTTGGTTGTTCTTTACCGACGCCAGAGAGGTGACTTCACTATCTGGACTAGATATCGGATCCACCAAACTCATAGACCGGGGACCAATGGCTTTACTTCCCTTCCGAAGGAAGACGTGACCACAGATTTTTTCACCTCAGAAAAATCTAACGACCTCGGCTGGAATTGAACCCAGGCAAATTGGAATGAGTGGCGGTCACGCTTACCACTCAACCACCGGCGCCGTTTGCATTCAGAAGAGCTTCTTCTAGGTTGTTAAACCTCCAAAACTGGTGATTTCCAAATTATGCGACCTGGATCGTTTGAAAAGTTTTCGAACATTTATTCCACTTTAAAAGTGCACTTTATATTTGTATTCTTTGACTTCATTGATATATTATAAAAAATATATAAAAAGCCTCTGTTAGACTAATTTTGTTCCTGAACTTTCAATAATTTATCAAACTTACATTAAATTTAAGCATTTTCGAAAAATGATTCTCATCAACAACCCCCCCCCCCCACCCCAAACCAGAATTTCTGGCTCTGCCACTGGATCTATAAATGACTTATGTAGTGGAACATGGGGAGACTTGACCAGGTTTTCAGCTAAAACTGCATAAATCTCTAAAAAAGACCGTCAATTCCTCAAAAGTCATTGAGATATGGTTTGCAAAGTTATTGTGCGTCTTCATGATTTTTTTTGCAGAATTTTTAATTTAATTTTTGAAAAGTAACAAAAGTTTTTCTGAGATTGTTTGTTTGTGGTCAAGTCTCCTCACTGGGGGGAGACTTGACCAGGGCGTGGGGAGACATGACTAAGAGAATTTTTAAAAATCATAGCAAAAATAATGACATAAACCATACTGGGATTTTTTATGGCCATTAATAGTAGATACCAAAGCATAATAAATATCAGGAATTGTGTATCTTTCTACAGCTAATTGCCACTTGGTCAAGTCTCCCCATAAAAATATAATTGTTCCAATTTATGTAAAATCATTTCACTGCTTCATAAAGATTAAGATGGTATATTAGTACATTAATAGTAATTAGTAGTCGAGTAGATATGTCCATACAAAGTTTGATAAAAAATTACATCATTTAATGAAAATTTATTAATCACGTAATATTTTCTGTAAGGAAAGGATTTTTCATTCCAAACTTTTAAAATTACCTTAGGAGATCGAAACAAGTATGAAAATATTTTTGAAAAAATTTTAAGAATCGAATAGAAGACGCCATAGCCAAAACCAGAATTTTGCGCTTGGTCAAGTCTTCCCATGTTCCCCTATGTGTTGGTGACCATACCGACATAAAAAAATAATACCAACACTTGAACCGAACATCATTGACTCATCAAAGACATCCCCTTACTGACTGAGCTGAGGCGACATATATCAACGAGTTTTAAAGTGGCATACATAAGTTTCGCTTGAGCGTGAACGATCCAAGCCGATTGAGCTGCGGCTCGTGCATGTATGTGTATAACGCAGTTAGTTTTTCTCTGCTTAACACCGTTTCGTATAAAATCGTGTAAAAAAGATGTATGTTGGCTGAATGTTGAATGAATAGCGCGCAAGTCTTGAGCAGAACATGAATGAAATCAAACAAGCTGCAGCACTTAGAGACCTTGCATTTACACTGCATTCACGTAATCCAAATAGAGCACGAGGTGATAATCAATTGGAGGATTACGTCAGAAAGCGAGACAGATCTCTTATTTTTTCGGCCAAGAAGCGGTACGTTGAGCTACATTTTGACCATAACCTGCCGGCGAAAAAACTTTGGAGCAACCTGCGAAGAGAAGGAATCCACAACAACGCAAAAAAGAAAACACAAGGCGACCACGTTGATGTTGATGAACTCAATCAGTTTTTCTCGGAGGGACATCGTCAACTTCAAACTATGAACCCGGCACCCGCAGTAAGAGAACCACATCACCGCTCAGCGGTTGATCGAGGTGCACCCGAGTTCCATTTTCGACTAACCAACATTGATGAAATATGCCGAAGGATACTTGGAATTCAAACAAACGCTGTAGGATCGGATGGCATTCCCATCACGTTCATCAAGCTGCTCTGCTCGTTCGTTCTCCCGCTGCTATGCCACCTTTTCAACACAATAATCACCACTAACACCTTTCCATCTACGTGGAAAAAAGCAATCATTACACCAATACCTCTAATCCCATCCACCCTAAGGACATCCGTCCAATCAGTGTCCTGCCTGCAATATCAAAGATCCTGGAGAAAATCCTGCTTTCTCAAATAAATGAGCACCTCGAGAGTACCAATCCACCATTATTAGCAAATCATCAATCTGGGTACAGGAAAGGCTACAGCACGACAACAATTCTGACGAAAGTAACCCACGATATTTTCTGCAGCTTTGACAACAACCACTGCACCGTCATGGCGCTGGTGGACTTTTCGCTGGTTTTCAACTGCGTTAATCACCGTATACTAAAGGCTAAATTACGTAACGAATTTCATTTCTCGAAAGCTGCCCGCAACCTTGTTTCATCGTTCCTTGCACAGCGCAGCCAATCAGTTCGCATCGGAAACGATTCCTCACCTAGTCGCATGGTCCCCAATGGAACGCCGCAAGGTTCCTGGTTATGCGCGCTGCTGTTCAGCCTCTATGTAAATAGCCTACCAGCAGCACTAAAGTCTAATTACCAACTATACGCCGATGACCTTCAAATTTATATCTCAGGACCTGTAGCTGAAATAGACAGACTTATAATCAATATTAATGAAGACCTTGCTATGATAGTCCGCTGGGCTGAAACAAACCGCCTCTCTCCCAACCTGAAAAAGACAAAGCAATCATTTTTAACAGATCCGGCACAATAACACCGCAGGCTGCTATTATATTTAGTGGAGAAACGATTCTACTATACAGCAAAGTAGTAAACCTCGGTCTACAGATGGACAGCAATCTCTCCTGGTCTAACCAAGTCAACGATGAGAGGGTATACAACATCCTTCGAACTTTTCGAAGATTTGCTCCGGTTCTCTCGCTGCCAACAAGACTTAAGCTGGTACGATCTGTGGAAGTACCAATTTTTACCTACTGCGATATAGTTTATTTTCCCGGGCTGTTCACACAAACAACAACTACATCGATGCTTCAAATCAGCTGTTCGCTTCGTCTACAATCTTCGTCGTCGTGATACATTTAGCAATGAACCACTAAAGAATTTGCTGTTTCCTGAAACAAGGGCATTGCGGAATGTTACCAAGCTACATTTTACAACACCTACAACGAGGCCAACAAGAGCGCACACGGTGCTTCATTGTTCCACGATGCATTACATCCAGTGGCAAAAGCTTACTTGTGTATGGAGTATACTGCTGGAACGCTTTACCACTAAACACAAAAGAAAAACCATTCAAAAATGCTCTCAAACTTCTGGCTTAACCATTTCATTTCAACTTACAATTAGTACACGCCTTTTTGTTTTGCTTTGTTTTGTTTTTTAACTAGTTATCCCCCCACCCCTTTTGTAACTTTATTTGTATCTTATGTATTTACCGCTATCCAAGTAACTTCCTTGACCTGATTCAAAGTCTGTACTAACAGGTTGTGCTCAATAAAATTACAAATTACAAAAATTACAAATTGCAATGTAAATTTCCATAGGAACATACAGATTTGCATGATTTTCAGGGTTCATTTTATGTGCATGATATATAGCGTAAATTTATTCGTGAAGCATAATTACACGAACAGTTTTTCTGCGATATTATGAAATACGCTTATATTAATTTTCATATTTTTTGCTGTGCGTATTCTACATCTATTGAAGCTCTTTTGAAGTTGGTTTTATTTTCATTGCGAGTTGCCTGGCAATAGAACAAAATAAATTTTATGAGATGATAAAGGGGGGTGCGTGGTGCAAAAAACTCGCAAAAAATGAAAGTGTTTCCATAGAACTACAAATGATTTATCATAATATGTACGAAACATTAGTATATTTTACGAACATTGTCTGTATGAAACTAATTCTTAGCGATTTACGAATATAGTCTCTCAGTGTAGTCCATAAACCCTAACCCTATTTAGAATTAACGCTTAAAAAGGCAAGCCAAAATCTTGTTTTCAAGAAGCATCGCTCCTAAGAATCAATGAAATTATGAGTTTAGATTCAATTGTTTTATCAGTGAGAGAGTCGAAAGCTCAAAAACGCTCGTTTCTTTCCATTTCTAATTAAAAGTTCATGCAATCTAAAGAATTGTAACCAGCTAGGCCGTCCTGGAGGCCTTTCTTGTCTTTTTGAAAGCTATCCATACTAACCACGTTTTCCGCCGTCCCTGTCAGGGTGTCCGGCCTCGTGAGGATGGCTTATCTAGATAAGAAATCTCGAGTCACTTCTCTTCAGGAGCAATTCGAGGTGGGTGTTATACGGACCTGGCATCGCAGACTATTAACCCATTCATGCCCATGTTGTTTGTGGACAACAACGTTTTTAAACAGCTATAACTTTTGGTTGAGGCAAGATTTGCTCACAAAAACAAGTAAGGCTAATAAATGTGACTATTGGCTTTCATTTGAGTATTACAGTTACAAGGATCAGCTCTAGATCTGAAGTTATTGCAATTAGTCTGATTGAATTCCGATGGAGCAGTGCTGCCAGGGAAAGTTTACGTTGACGAATTTTTCATGTAACTTCGTTATGATGCAATATTAGTGAAAACTGATAAAACTTACCAATTTAGACTATTTTTAGCTACGTTTTCCAAGCCATTGGACAATAGTGAATATTCTAGGAGAATTGTAGTGAGCATTGGAAGGTAAAAATTTCGCAGCTTCTAGCACTGCAAGAGAAGCACCTACCTTTATGAAAAAAGTTTTTTCGAGTTACTTGACTCCACCGTTTTCAAGAAAAAATAGTTCTGAAACCCTACATGCACTAGAAAAAAGTTGGGGTTAAACAACTTTAAACAAAAGTTAGCAGATAGTTGAAAGATATTGACTGAATTCAATTCAGTTGAAGAAAAGACGAGAGTTTTGATCCCGAAAAGACTTTGCACGATCGGAACAAATGATCCTGAAAAACCAAACGACAATCGATTGTTGTACAACAACAGATCTGACAAAACAATAATTATCGAATCATTGCAAAAGGTCGGACCGAAACGTCGGATGAAGACAAAATAGTTTGTTTTTGTTTAAAAATTAGACTGCGAAGCCATACACCTAACCTAGTTATCAAACAACTACAGAAAACGGTCAGAAACCGAAAAATTTTGGTCTACATTGTTGAAGATCCTTAAGAATAAATTATACCCTCGTTATTATTTATATTTTATGGGGAAGAGTACATAGCAAATTGTAAGGAGAGTAAGCTAGAACATGACGTAGCATGTTTTTGCTGAAGACTTTATAGTCTCCTGTTCTCAGATGAGTCGATGGATTAAAAAAATCAATCGTACACAACCCTTTAATTAATTTTTATTTCTCTTACCCGTTTGTAACAAAGCGAGTTATTCAAGAAAATGAAATTTTTCTTTGCTAACTAATTATTCAAAATGTTATAAGCAATTTTGCCAAAAATGCCATTTTATAACGTAACCTCAAAACATGAACGAAGCTCAACTTTTACACTTTTGTTGGTTGCACAAACAAAGCTGTTAGTAAACAATCACTGTGATCTTTATAAGCTGAGAAAATTGAGCTGCACAAACATATTCCTTTTCCAGCGTGTCCCTGCAGTTACTCCTACCATCGCATATGGCACAATTCATACTGAATTCCCTTTTTATGCAACCACCAGCAATTCGATATGTGCGCTAGAGATGGCCAAGTAGAATTACTTTTTGAATCCTAACCTAAAAACGACGTAACTCGAATCCGAAAATTTAACATTTGGAGAACCCGCACCATCTGTATCGTGCACCATTGAACTGATAAGCCACTTGATTTCCCCGTAAAATTTTCAAGTACCATAGCGAGAAACGCAGAGCAGAGCACGATGAGCGAACTGCAAGGATCGACACGAAAGATAAAAAAACACAAAACAAGCTACTCCAATGTTTGGATTTATCAATCTAACGACAACCCCCGCCCTTGATCAGACAGTGGAGTATTACTTTTTCCACATCCACCAGCGGAACAGATTTAAACCTGTAGGGGAAGATGGGGTAAAAGTACCCTTAAGGAAATATTAACATAGCTACAAAACATTAATCGGGAGAATTTAATTAGTGGCATGGATGGATTTTTCATATATAATTATTAATTACATGAGTCACAATACTGTACACGAGTAGAACGCGTAGGTTTACTATGATGCATTACAAGCTGACAGTACTTTTGTTTTCATAAATTTTCAGCAGCTTTTAATAAAAACAAGGAATGCATTTTACCCAATTTTTCTCCTATGCTCGCAGCAGTACCTCCCTCCATCGAAAGGACTCTTCATCAGCAGAACTAAACAAGTAGAATTGAAGATGAGGACATGCTCTGAAACGAACAGCACAGCAAGCTGTTCGTAGGTTTTTAATTGGAATGCCTCAACGATTACTTCAACGGAGGCAGCACTGTATCAACCTAGGATAGTAGTGTCTCCGAATAAATGAAATTGAACCTGTGGCCGCCCTTGCCTTGATGGTGAACTTTAATTGGGGCCTCGTTTTTTTCGCAAGGTGCTTGAAGTTCCAAGGTGATACGATGCAGAAATCCAGGCCAAGTTAGGTTCACAAGATGACAGTTACAATTGATGGAACAATTGTAACTGTCATCTTGTGAACCTAACTTGGCCATCATTTGTACATACAGTTACTAGCATGATGAATAAACCATGTCTTACTTCTGCTCTTGTCTCTTGACAAAGTGGGACTGAAAATCGCATTGATTATATCAATCGGAAGGAAGATGGAAGAATTACGCAGAATTCTTATCACAGGAGAAAATTAAGAACATTTGAGATGAATGTCGTAATAGTGATTTCCAGCATGATGTTCAAAAACTGATGTTTTAAAGCTTGTTGTCATTGCTTGGTTGGCTTTTGATTGAAAAATATTTTCACTCGGATCCACAGAGAAAAGGACGGAGTGCTCCATGATCAGGTAGAACTTCGGGCGGTCGTCTAAATTTAGAAAATATCGCATCTGCCGGAGAGGTAATGACAATGTAACGATACAGTTGGATAGTCCATGACGGTGAATCTACCTTGCTGGGAGTTCTCGGGCGGTGCATCTATCCCGATACCGATGCTCGTTTTCGTGAGCCATTTAGTTCCTTGCTACGTCGCAATCTACTCGATCTAATCCTTGGCGGTGGAACTAGCCTACTCAACGGGTCAGCCAGTATGTGCCGAGGTTTGTCCAGTGATTTTGGGTGGAGCGTAGCTTCCGGTTCACTGTTCGACGCGGTCTACTCGATATGGTCCCCGGCGATGGATCTTGCCTACTCACGAGCTACTCGGTAGAGTGTCGAGGTCGGTCCGATGATTCCTGTGGAGCCTGGCATCCGGTTCGCTTGTGTCCTGGCAACCCGAATCCGATGCTAGGGTACACACTTATTTTTTTCTGCCGAATCTCAGCTTTTATCGCATCTTTTGCCGAAATCTCAGTAAACATTTTTTTGGCTGAGATCTCAGTGAAAGTGACGTTTCATAGCTGAGACTCCGAAAATATTTCACCGAAACTCAGCTAACAAATCTCACTTTACTGAGATATCAGTTTCAAAATTTGCTGATTGCACAGCTGTTGGGAAATTGCCGAGCCGAATTGAGTGTGTACGTACTATTCAACTGGTCATTAGCGGTGGATCTAGTCTGCTCCGATGGAAAGTTCCCCGACGGCGGAATTTTTCCCGAACCCGATTTATTGTTTCACGGTTGCTTGCTAGTCGGAAGCGCTACTTTGTTGGTTCCTTCGACACTTTCTGTGCAGCTCGGAGAGTATACTCGTAACTACTCTGTTGACAGCATCCCAGATACGCTCGTCGCCATCTCTTAGACGATATTATCGACCGTACACCGGGTATACTCCTTCAAACTTCTTCGAACCTAGGGTATTCGATGACCACGTATTCCTGTATGTACGTATGTTCCATTCTATAAACCTTCAGATCGATTTATAGTTGCTTTTTTTCAAAAAATGTAAACAGGCACTTGTTTTACACTGTTAGATTTACTGTACAAAGGTCTCCGCTACCGTTGTTACCGTTTTTAACAGAAAACTCAGCAAACAGATCAAGATAACTTAATCATTGCGTAATTTATCAAGCCATGAATTATTCACTCAGCTCTAATGTTCGGAACAATGTTTCTGTTGAACGTATGTAAATGGGTTGGAATTTTTCTCAATCATAAATTAACCTGCTCCGTGTAGCAATGTAATGCCATTATCATCTCATAATTACTCACCGACGTGTATGCATGCACTTATTTACCCCTCAACATTCTTCGAACCATTGCAAATGACAGGATGCAATTGGACTATCTCACAGACAACATCAGACAGTTCCGTTTTTCTGAGGGTAAGCAGTATCCCAATCCATGCCCGGTGCATGCTAGCGTGAAATATCTGTTACCTGTGATCTGACAGTATACCTCGCCCAACACAGAATCCAATGGTCGAGAACAAAGCCATTCCGATAATTTTCGTAGTTTTTCATTTGGACCATTCTGGTCTGGTGCGACGTTGGTTGGTTCGCTTTATATTTGCGTACTTCGGCACAGTCAGGATCTGATCGCCAGTGCGCGGATGTGTGTGTGTGCCTGTGCGTTTGACGATGCGACATACGCATTGTGTAACGAATCAATTTGCAATTTATTATGGTAATTACAATTGAGTGTCACTCGAATGGAATTTATTGTAATTTTATCAGCGCCTGGATGGTGGGCCGTAAATTAATTTCGGAATAACGGTCGGTGGTTGATCTGAAGATTTTTTTTTTGTTATTTGGGAGCTCTTATCAAGTTATAGGAATGCGATTTGTATGAATCAAGTTGTCCAGAGTTTGGACAACTCAATCTGTTGTTGGATTTATGATGGGCACATTTATTTTATTCTTTTTTTTCTGGAGGAGTATAACATCTATGAAAGCATTCCTTCCACAAGTCTTCATACGGTGTAGTACCAAATAAGAAAATATTTTTATTGCACAACCTTTTTTAGAACTCGCCAGGAAGACGATAGGAAATGCGAGATAATTTTTTATTTAGGGGGTTTTTTCTAAAAAAATAGCGGAATTTTTCATGAAAAATAGCAATTTCGCCATTTTATGAGTGAATTTATTGAAAAATTATCCTGAAAATTCAACGTAGAGGTTACGTATTTTTTACATAGCATGTGTATCGAATGTTTGAAATAAATCGGTTAATTAGTTTTTGATTGGCAGTTAACATGGCAGTTGTCTATGTAATACCTACTTAAGGAAGGTCAGCGACGCTTCCATTGATATTACGGAGTTGGATTGGAGGACAGGTACAGGTCTAGGATTCGCCACAAGCAGGAAATGCGACCACGAAATGATTATTTTATGCGATGGGATGGTTAGTCTTCGAGTACACGTATACTCAGAGCAAAAATATATTTAGTTATGTTTTTGTGTGTTTAAACTCTGGATAGCCAGCCATCGAGTGATTTACTTTTCCCTAAACTACAGCAATTTGAACTCCACACAGCCGGCCGTGGGAGTATTACTAAAACTGTGAGTTAGCCTGATATATATAATCGTTTGAGAATTGGGTAGTAGGACCTCTAGATAAGAGTATTTTTGTTAAAATCAAACCACAATTTAGTCTTTCCGTGTATCGAGTCATAGCATCCACAACAACACCCGCGGGCTGCACATGGCTCTAGCCTCTTAGGCAAAGCTTCGCCGGACCGTCGCGACGTGTTGCTCTGAATAAATTAATTCATCTAGGGCAGGCATTGTAATTCTCTCTCACTCACGCGAGAAGAAGTTTATCCGATGTCCAACTTTTCCGAGATAAGATGAGTCGCAAAATTCTCCGTCTCCACAAATAGCGTGAGAATGATTTTCCGGATCAAATTTATTTGACTTTTTCCTTCTCACCGGAGAAGGTGATAAAATTTGAATTTCGTGGAAATCAATGAAAACTTCAAAAAATACACTTAATTACAAAGAAAAGCGGAAAAGGAAAATGTTAGACTTGTTTTTTCGTGTTTTGGAATAACGACAGGAAAGCAGCGAGCGAAAAAAGGATACCGTGATAAACTCATTCACTCACTATCCGGCTGTTTTATTTATCCGGAGAAATAACACGTTGTATTAATCCGGAGAAGTTGTGTGAGTGCCAATAACTTTTTGTGTGAAAATGTGAGTTTTTATTGTCGCAGTAGCAAGCTATCCGGGTGCATTTACTCATATGAGCGATAAATGCAATGCCTGATCTAGGGTGAAGAATCTGTGAAGAATTCTCCACCCGTGGAATTGTTGCTTCAACTACTCAGATTCAGATTGTGCTGTAGGAACTAAGCGGAACGAACGGAAGTATTTTTGACGGCTCGCTTCACACACGTCAATGTCAAAGTTACCCAGTCAAAAAGGGCAAGTTTCTGGCCAACGGGGGGCTATTTGCCAACTCGGATGCGCTAATTGCCCTTCAATTTGCCAGCAAGTAATTAGGGGACTATTTCAAAAGCAACATTTGAGCGATTTGCCGCCGTCATTTTTTTGCCGCTCTACCCGCCCTTAAATCGCCTCCAAATCGCCCAGGGAACGCGCCATTTAATCGCCTTAATTGTCTAATATGAAAATTACAAAGTTTTATTTATTTTCGGATTCATTATCTGCTCACATAAACTTATCAGTATACTAGGTAATCACTACCAAACTATAGAAAGAATCAATGGTGAAATTGATATTGCACACCAAAACTTACCACAATCTGACTTTTATTTAGACTTTAGGTCATAGATCTTGCTCCACTATACTTACACACGATTCCACAATTTCCCACATTCGTTGGCTAAATGAAGTGCACTAGACAAACAAAATACAAGCGAGAACAGGCCAATTATTAAAAAAAAAACACAATTTTATACTTAAGTCAAACATGAACCGCCATGTTTGAAAAACGCAAAAAACGTTCAAGTCCATTTCAACCGCCAGAAAATTTGTCTAAGTATTGAAATTGCCTTTAAATTACATTCGCAAATCGCATTTGTTTCTAGGGGCAATTAGCACAGGCGAGTTGAGTCAAACGTCAAACTATTTAAATCGCCTGACCATGTTCGTCCGTATTTTTAGGATGTGACTATAAATCAAAAGAGATTATAACTACTAGAGGGAGCAAAGCACTACTGTCTCCATGCATTCACGGACTGAAACATGGGGTCTCGCTCTAACATATTGTATCTTATTACTTTGACAGGTTTAAACCCGGGCAATATGTGTCAAACTAATGGGCCTAACATATGTAAGAGCGAGATGATGAATTTTCAGTGTTAACAGCAACATGCGACCTCTAGTAGTTATAATTTCTTTTTATAAATCTCTTCGTAAAACCACACTTCTCTCGCGATATTCCAACCTACTAACACATAACTCAACAGGAACAATCACCTACTGAACGATTGACTGCGATTTCCTGTTAGATCTACTCTACATCACTGAAAAACTTTGAAAAATATTGAACGAACCCAACGACACATCCGAGCGATTTGCCAGTGTTGCCACTTTTTTCCTCTTTTATTCACATGACAAGTAGGCCTAAAATCCCTACTACAGAAATCACTTATGTTGATTTGATTTTTGATTCGAGTTGCTCTACGTTCGCTCTAATGTTCATAAAATTCATACAAAACTAACAGTTTCGAGCAAACCCAGAGCGACTTTGATCTAAAAACGAAATAAGCATTAACTGCGATAGCATATTATATCTTCTAGGAATCACACCACCACATCACACTAATTATGTAAGGTTTTTTAGAACTTTGCAAACTCTCCCTCTCTACCAGATAAGACTACGTAAGATTTTGATGAACTTCCTCTCTCACTACCTAAGATCTTACCAGGATTTTCGTAATTTAAAAATCATATTGTAAGTTCATTGAAAAATAAAATGGTATAAACGGTACGTATATTTATATTTATTTAGGTAATGTTTATAAAAATTACAATAAAATTCATGAGCATAATAAACTGTAAACATGTGCAGTAATTTTATTGGCATTCTAATCTCGCACAGTTCTAATTTCAGAATAACTGTTGGAAACTATTCAGAAACTCTACTTCGATATATTCCACTTCCATTTAATCTATTTCCTTGTGATGTATAACTCGAAAGAGTTTAGAACCTGATACGTGAATGCGAATGTTGCAGCGACTTTCAACGCAATAGGAATAAAATAAAATTGATTTCGAAACGCCATCTGCGGGTAGATAATCCCCTAGAAATAGCACACAAACACGCTTCATAACAATTGTCGTCTACGTATACATTTTTACGGCAATCTGTTAAGCCGTTTGCAGGGCCGGCGAATGACGTGGGTAGTATGGGTAATACTATCCACTCGAAAATATCCGAGTGGGTAATTACCCACTCGAAATTTTTAGCAAAATTATAATTTGATAACTGTCACGTGTCACTCGCTCAAATTGTATCACTTTCGAATTGCTATAACTGTATTTTCTGAAGAAATTTTGGGTGAAATAAGTTTAATGTCGAACTCTGAGCACGTTGTATCGTCCACTGCTGCATTCTTAGTCGCTATCGGAGAAGATTCCTCCATTCAAGGAAGTACCGTTTTTACAACTGGGCACACTGCGCGTGGGCCGGAGTCCCCAGGATATGGAGGGCTCCACGTTCAGTATAAACATTATTTTGCAAGGGGCCAACACAATATTATCTGTTTTCAAGTGGTAACAGATTTGGCCTCCTGATAGCGACGTGAAATGTTTATTGAGAAACAAAACGTCACTAGAAGTCAACATTGTACTGCTCACGTTCAGGTTCAGAATAACACTGCTGTAAGTTTGGTAGTCTTATAAATAGAGAATAATTTTTGTGAAATACAATTCAGGACGTTCAACAGTTATTCGATTTTCTAATATCCTCACTGTAAATTTCACCGCATACAGGGCGCCGATACTTATTGGCAGCCGCTGTGTCGCCTATTGGCCATTAATCCGATTGGGGCCCGTGGTACAAAACGGCAAACAAAGAGATGAACCTTGTCAAAGAGGAGATAGTCTGGCAAAGCAAACCCAGGTAAGGTCACACGATCTGGGTTTGAGCTGATATAGGCGTTTATTACGTTAGCTGTGAGTGATGTTGAATACAATCGTATACAGTCTTCATTGGTTGAAGTAAGAAAGCCAACCACATGCTTCAGTAGATTCGCACAAACCAAACTCGGTGACGACGTCGACGATCTCAACTTCTTTTGCAGGTACTTACACGCGATACGTCCTCGAAGAAGGGTTGTCGCTAATAATGTCATTTGTTTGTTTAAGACAGGTTATCAAGAAGGGCTTATTATGGCGAACCTTTGATATTTCGGTCACAGTCGAATAGCGCTTTTTCCTTTTTTACGTAGATGAAGAAAGGAGGGAAATCTTAGTTATGGAAAGTTAAAGGGCCTAGAGAACAGATACGGAAATGAAGGAATCGGAAATTGGAATGAAAGACGGTGGCGTTTTCAGGAACAAGTGTGCAGTGATAAGGCATGCTGATAGTCACTAAAGGGTGCACGGAATCAAATTGCATCACTTTCGAATTGCTATAACTTTTTTCCATTAGGGCATATCTATTGATGTTTAGGTGCGTTTAGTTCAATGTGTATTATGTGTATAATAAGGCCAGAAGAATATTAGCGGCGTAAACATTTTTGCGCATGTACATGGGAACTTTCTCACCGTGCCATTTGCAAGAAGCCGCGAATGGTACAAATCTACAATTATTTACCGTCAATACGACGGAAAATGTGGTAAAAATGGATCTCCGTGCAGTCAAAAGGTTCTCAAGCGGCTCGTCTAAGCTTTCAGTGAGAAATGTGGTGCAAAAACTGCGTTTAACCAAAATTTGCGCAAGATACAAAAAAGGTCATTGCAAAAAACACATTTTTTTAATTCTCAAAAATGAGTGTTTTTTGCAATGCAAAATTTTTTGCTTGATGTTTTTGACTTTGGTACTATGACGAAAAATTTATTAAATGCTATAACTTAAGAAAATTACAATTAACACCTTTTATAAACAAAAAAAAGTATTTGAATGGAGGTTATTCCCTTTCTAGAAAAATACTGGAAAGTAGGGTGCTGGATCATACTTCAATTTTTAATATTTTTTCTGCTCTGTGCTGTAAATTATATAAATTTTGCAGCTTTCCTGATGTGAAAAAATTTCAGATTTCGAACAGAACACTTTTAATCTTTTTTCCAAATACGAGAAGTTGGGGTTACGGGGCCTTTTGTCGTTCATATTAAATTTGATCATATTCTCGTAAAATTCAGAAAGATTCAGAAATGATTTTTTTCTATGTGATCCCTATGCGTATTTTACACTAGAAGTATCAAATTGATAATAATTTATAGGTAAATGGAGTCGATATGTGCAATTTAATGATAAAAATATGAAGCAGAGACATAATGTCAAAAAATCATTTTTTTCTGAATTTTAGCGGTATGGATATTTTGTTCCTGAGAATTTTATATTTTATGAAAATTGATTGAGGAAAAATAGAGATATATGCACGAGAAATTGCAAAATTTGATATGAATGTCAAAATAATCTAGAACCCCAACTTCTCGTAAGCTGACAAAGGTCGTAAAGGTTCCCTACAATTGATGAGATTTTTTCATATCGGAAAAAACTGCAAAATATATATGGTCGGTGTTAAGTCAGACCGGACTAAGTCGCAAAACATCAAAAAATGAGAAAATGATAGCACTGGATAAAGCATTTCGTCAGCTACATCCGACTTTTGTCGGATTTTAAATATGTATCAATAAACAAGAATTATGGCAAAAAATTATTTCCAATTATAATGTAAAGGATGCTGCGATTCAAACTTTAAACTCGTTTTTCTCGAAATCAAGATTTTGTCACTTAGTCCGGTCTGACTTAATACCGACCATATGATTTGCAGCATACAGCAGTAAAGTTGTTAAATATAGGAAGTTTTAGGAAAAACTCGTCAAAACCCAACTTTTCCGTATTTTTCGATAAACGGAGATATCTCCATTCAAATACTAAGAATGTTTTCTTTATAAAAAGGTAAAAACTGTAATTTTCCGGATGCTACTTCAATAGTTATAGCATTTAATTTTTTCCGCGTATTTTCCAATAGTGTCAATGTCAAAAACGTCAACAGAGGGGGGGGGGGTCGAAAATTGTCCATATTATGTGAAATTTGGCATGTAAGATTGCTTTGACATTTGACACAACATGAAAGGGGGGGGGGGGATTTTGAGAACTCAAAAAAAAATCGCAATGCCCTATAACACACGTACAATATTCAAAAGGTACCAAATCGCGATAAACGACAGAATATTGGTGATCAACTGTTGATTAAAAGACTAACAAGCAGAAGATTTCTAAGTTCGCTAAAAATGTATAATTTGGCAGGCAATATGCTCTTGTGGAAAGCAGAGCACCCCGTTCGTGGTAACCGAAACGGTCAATTAGCGTGAAAGGTGTACGTGAAAAATGCCTCCGAAAGCGTCTACTTCAACTTTTGAGATCTCGTGATGGTTCTACGCTTTCTAGGTCGAATTCAATCTCGTGCCATTACTCGAAAGATGTTCTGGAAGGGTACAAAGCTAAGGAGGATTTTAATTCATCATGAAACTTACCCTTTAGAAGCATCCTAAGAAAGTGAAGTCGAAAGCAGAAATAAGGAAAAAATTGGTCTCCACACAAAACCAAGTTAGCCCAAACGTCGTACAAGACCTTATGAGTAGTGTAAAGAAGAAGGTACGCGCATTTCAATATTGTTATGAAATTAAATAAAGCCAGGACGGAAAAAAAATCAATGATATGCTTTATTTTCCCTCTAAAAGTTTGAAAATGATGGTGAATTTTGGCGAAAGTTTTCTTGTGAAACCATTTGATTCCGTATACCCTTTAATGCGCATGTTTGAAATTCTCTATGTACGAGGATTTCATTTGCACAAACGGAGTGATTTCAAGCGTTTTTTGTAAGCTTATGAAAAGGCAACAAATCTGTTTTCATGTATTCGTGAACTGGTTCATGATACCTAGATTAATAGTCACGACTTACCATTCGTGGCCGTAAAATAGTTCATGATTCTCAGTACAAAAGTCACGTCTAACCATTCGTGCTCGTCAAATAGTTCATAAAATCTTGAACTAGTTAATGATTCCTAGCATAAGATTTACGATCTATTTTGTGCGCTTGTAGTACTTAGAATATGTTTGTAATTATTTTCAGTTTCATGCAAGATGGTAATGAAATTTTCATGAGAACTATTTCACAAAATTTGTAGTATTACTCGTGGAATCATTTTTGTTTTATGCACTTTTTCATGAATGTCCAGCTGCTAGTGACCAGCAATAGGTATAAGCAGTACATATGAGAAAACTATTAGGACCTCGATCATCGTTATTTATTTGATATGGTTCAGTGGTATATCTGGATAGAAAACGAATATTGCGTTGAGCACCACAAATCGTGTTTATCATATATTTCACTGAATAAAGCTGCTGATATTATGAACATCACATTATTCCACGTGTCAAATTCGAAAGCAAGCTCTAGAATAAAATATCACGATAACGTGAACAAAAATTACGAAAATCGTGACTAAGATCCTGAAATCATGCACATGAAGTCCCGCCAGTCTGACAGAAAAATCCGATAGTAAACTCATTAATAAAACAACAAGGTAACGTGATGAGAAATCGAAAAAAAATCGGAATAAGCTCCGGAAATCATGAACACCAGATGACTGGCAGGTGTGTATTCTCAAATTATGAACAAAAATCATAACAAAAACTAAACATATCCAATGAACAACAACAGTAACCCAACCTTACATTCGAATGTAACGCCATGCATAAATTCGGGGTGAACTAGTTTTTTGGAAACACAAATAGTGAATACTATTCACAATTTCAGGAACTTGGTCACGATTTCGTAAATCGTTTAGATCACGAAAGTGTGATCTTTTGTTCATGAATTTATGAACAGATTTTTTTCCGTGCAAAGTAATGAAAACAATGTAATTGCGAAATACAAACACTCTCCACTCGGCAGTTTTTGGCTGAATACGTGGGGACATGTGCCCTCCCCACGCCCTTCTGTGCAGTCGCCTATGAACCTTGAGCTTATATGTGTACGAGTTACCTTCCTACTGCCTTCAATGTCGATAACGAGATCTATTATTTACCTATATGAGTTTTGCAGACACAAAAACATCCCAATTTATATTGCCAATGATAAACTCATCTATCTATGTTATATATATATATATATATATATATATATATATATATATATATATATATATATATATATATATATATATATATATATATATATATATATATATATTATATATATATATATATATATATATATATATATATATATATATATATATATATATATATATATATATATATATATATATATATATATATATATATATATATATATATATATATATATATATATATATATATATATATATATATATATATAGCCTTATTTGCAAGAATGCAAGCACGAGGCATTTCACGTGGGTTAGTCATGCCTGTCTTGTTGTAAGCAATGAAGGCAGTGTTAAGTAACTTTCCAAAATAGAAGTTTCCTTTATGGAAATACGGTTCTCGAACCAATGCTATGGACGCTTTACCTTCCTGCATGAGTCGAGATAAATTTATAGTTGCTGTACGTTTATGCTGGAGATTGATTTGTGCTGTTCTAACCATTGTTTATTAAAGAAATGTACATTTCATTTCCAACATAAATTGCACAACAAGTAGAGGACACCAAGCGAGTTGGGATGTTAACGCATATAGCGAGCCATATCAGGTTTAAATGGGACACGATCATCTGATTTCCACGATTTGCGAAGAAAATAATGGTCCATTGCGTCAGAGATTCGCATAACACAGTAAGGGCAAAACACAAAATGCTCCGTGCGCGACTGGCATATTTTAGACCCTCCAGTCATTAAGTCCTCGGCACGGAACTACACCTTGACGTAGGGTCTCCTACTTTCAGTCGCCTCCTACGACATGGGAGCAGGACCCCAGTGGCTCAATTCTTGGCCGGATACCACAGGGCCTCTGGGCAGGTTCATCTGTACACATCGAAATTTGATATTCGAAACTCAACAAAACTTCACCGAACTACCATCAACCGAGAGTCTCAGCAAATCCCCAACCAACAAAAATTCGACAAAATTAAGCGGATCATCGGTGAAAAAAAAACTTCGGTGCGTAGAGTGAACGTTCCGCTGCGTAATGCAGCATACTGGGGAGTTCGCCCAACTCTTCCCATGCTCCGTTCGCCATTGAGAATATTTTAAACCCCCTCAACAATTCTACCCATAGCACGGGTCGCATGACATTATGGAATTAGGGTTCCCTGTTTGGTGGATTTTTACCACTGGAACAGGTAATCCGTAGTGTAATTCTTAGCCGGTTGAAACAACCACTACCGACACTACACGGCTTATCTAGGCTGTTCGGAGAAAGAAGCTGACATTGAAGGACAGCGTCCATAGATGGCCGAACAACCACAGCAACTTAAATTTTAGTATATTGATTTAAAGGTTGAGTATAAAAAACCTATCAATGAGTTGTGGTTTTTGCCAAGGTTAAATGGAAACTAACTTCAACACGGTTTTCCTAATTTTACCTTCCTCCACGATACCCCGAGATTGAATCAAAAGAACTTTATTTTAGGTAGTTTTTTGTTTGCGTTTTTATCAAGAAGACCGGCAACTCTGTCCAGAACCTGGAGACAGTAACAGCAACGCCACTTGCGGGTAAAGGTGGTACTTCCCATAGTGATGCACACACGCACATTAAGCCTCCTAGCTTCCTACAATAGAGGCGCTGTAACCTCTGTCGCTTCTCGTTTGTATGGGGGAACGGAGAAAGCGGATGCTGATTGTGCTAATGTATTGAAATGGATTGGATGAATAGGAAGGCTAAGATGGCACAGCAACCCTATATTCCTTAGAACTTCACTAGACCCGCTATTCGAATGACATCACATAGAAATGGTTAAAATTCGCTGGATTATATCTATCTCTTTATACCCCATTTAAGTGATACTGGAAGACAGCGCATCAACAATCAAAATTTTCAATTTTCGACGGCACTGTTCCGTTCTGTTCTCAATGATCCTATATAAATAATAAATACACTGCATTCAACCGGCTAGAAATTAGACTAGATTCGCACTAATACAATTTCTATATAAACTATGCTGCAACTATTGTTTAGTCTGCAAATCTGTCAAAGTCTTAACGGTCTTAACCGATAGATGTTAGCTCTACTCGACCCGTGGATTTTCAGTCGAAATCTCAAATAGAGCAAAATCTTCCTGCTCATGATGCTGGTTGTTGTCATCACCGGCATCGCAGCAGCAGCAGCATCAGCCGCGTGCCAAATCTTTATTGCCTACAGACATTGCACTTTGAACAACAATGTCATAATTTATTCCACCTGGTGCCATCTAGACATGTTCAATAGAGAATATGTTGACTTGTGTCGATGCAGCTTTCCGAACTACCTTTACCCGCAGCATATAAACATAGATAGATGAGTTTATCATTGGCAATATAAATTGGGATGTTTTTGTGTCTGCAAAACTCATATAGGTAAATAATAGATCTCGTTATCGACATTGAAGGCAGTAGGAAGGTAACTCGTACACATATAAGCTCAAGGTTCATAGGCGACTGCACAGAAGGGCGTGGGGAGGGCACATGTCCCCACGTATTCAGCCAAAAACTGCCGAGTGGAGAGTGTTTGTATTTCGCAATTACATTGTTTTCATTACTTTGCACGGAAAAAAATCTGTTCATAAATTCATGAACAAAAGATCACACTTTCGTGATCTAAACGATTTACGAAATCGTGACCAAGTTCCTGAAATTGTGAATAGTATTCACTATTTGTGTTTCCAAAAAACTAGTTCACCCCGAATTTATGCATGGCGTTACATTCGAATGTAAGGTTGGGTTACTGTTGTTGTTCATTGGATATGTTTAGTTTTTGTTATGATTTTTGTTCATAATTTGAGAATACACACCTGCCAGTCATCTGGTGTTCATGATTTCCGGAGCTTATTCCGATTTTTTTTCGATTTCTCATCACGTTACCTTGTTGTTTTATTAATGAGTTTACTATCGGATTTTTCTGTCAGACTGGCGGGACTTCATGTGCATGATTTCAGGATCTTAGTCACGATTTTCGTAATTTTTGTTCACGTTATCGTGATATTTTATTCTAGAGCTTGCTTTCGAATTTGACACGTGGAATAATGTGATGTTCATAATATCAGCAGCTTTATTCAGTGAAATATATGATAAACACGATTTGTGGTGCTCAACGCAATATTCGTTTTCTATCCAGATATACCACTGAACCATATCAAATAAATAACGATGATCGAGGTCCTAATAGTTTTCTCATATGTACTGCTTATACCTATTGCTGGTCACTAGCAGCTGGACATTCATGAAAAAGTGCATAAAACAAAAATGATTCCACGAGTAATACTACAAATTTTGTGAAATAGTTCTCATGAAAATTTCATTACCATCTTGCATGAAACTGAAAATAATTACAAACATATTCTAAGTACTACAAGCGCACAAAATAGATCGTAAATCTTATGCTAGGAATCATTAACTAGTTCAAGATTTTATGAACTATTTGACGAGCACGAATGGTTAGACGTGACTTTTGTACTGAGAATCATGAACTATTTTACGGCCACGAATGGTAAGTCGTGACTATTAATCTAGGTATCATGAACCAGTTCACGAATACATGAAAACAGATTTGTTGCCTTTTCATAAGCTTACAAAAAACGCTTGAAATCACTCCGTTTGTGCAAATGAAATCCTCGTACATAGAGAATTTCAAACATGCGCATTAAAGGGTATACGGAATCAAATGGTTTCACAAGAAAACTTTCGCCAAAATTCACCATCATTTTCAAACTTTTAGAGGGAAAATAAAGCATATCATTGATTTTTTTTCCGTCCTGGCTTTATTTAATTTCATAACAATATTGAAATGCGCGTACCTTCTTCTTTACACTACTCATAAGGTCTTGTACGACGTTTGGGCTAACTTGGTTTTGTGTGGAGACCAATTTTTTCCTTATTTCTGCTTTCGACTTCACTTTCTTAGGATGCTTCTAAAGGGTAAGTTTCATGATGAATTAAAATCCTCCTTAGCTTTGTACCCTTCCAGAACATCTTTCGAGTAATGGCACGAGATTGAATTCGACCTAGAAAGCGTAGAACCATCACGAGATCTCAAAAGTTGAAGTAGACGCTTTCGGAGGCATTTTTCACGTACACCTTTCACGCTAATTGACCGTTTCGGTTACCACGAACGGGGTGCTCTGCTTTCCACAAGAGCATATTGCCTGCCAAATTATACATTTTTAGCGAACTTAGAAATCTTCTGCTTGTTAGTCTTTTAATCAACAGTTGATCACCAATATTCTGTCGTTTATCGCGATTTGGTACCTTTTGAATATTGTACGTGTGTTATAGGGCATTGCGATTTTTTTTTGAGTTCTCAAAATCCCCCCCCCCCCCTTTCATGTTGTGTCAAATGTCAAAGCAATCTTACATGCCAAATTTCACATAATATGGACAATTTTCGACCCCCCCCCTCTGTTGACGTTTTTGACATTGACACTATTGGAAAATACGCGGAAAAAATTAAATGCTATAACTATTGAAGTAGCATCCGGAAAATTACAGTTTTTACCTTTTTATAAAGAAAACATTCTTAGTATTTGAATGGAGATATCTCCGTTTATCGAAAAATACGGAAAAGTTGGGTTTTGACGAGTTTTTCCTAAAACTTCCTATATTTAACAACTTTACTGCTGTATGCTGCAAATCATATGGTCGGTATTAAGTCAGACCGGACTAAGTGACAAAATCTTGATTTCGAGAAAAACGAGTTTAAAGTTTGAATCGCAGCATCCTTTACATTATAATTGGAAATAATTTTTTGCCATAATTCTTGTTTATTGATACATATTTAAAATCCGACAAAAGTCGGATGTAGCTGACGAAATGCTTTATCCAGTGCTATCATTTTCTCATTTTTTGATGTTTTGCGACTTAGTCCGGTCTGACTTAACACCGACCATATATATTTTGCAGTTTTTTCCGATATGAAAAAATCTCATCAATTGTAGGGAACCTTTACGACCTTTGTCAGCTTACGAGAAGTTGGGGTTCTAGATTATTTTGACATTCATATCAAATTTTGCAATTTCTCGTGCATATATCTCTATTTTTATAGTTATATATATATATATATATATATATATATATATATATATATATATATATATATATATATATATATATATATATATATATATATATATATATATATATATATATATATATATATATATATATATATATATATATATATATATATATATATATATATATATATATATATATATATATATATATATATATATATATATATATATATATATATATATATATATATATAAAGCATATCTACCGCATAACGAGTCATCTCCTTCGGATGATTTTAAAAGCGTTATATCATATTGTAGCAGAAATGGGCTCCCGCTCATTATCGATGCGTGATGCGAATGCTCATCACATCATTTGGAGAGGCTCTGAACTGATGGAGTACATAAGTAGTACAAATCTCCATATTCTGAATGTGGGAAACCGACCAACTTTTGCGAGGTCTGGGAGGGAGGAGGTGTTAGACATAACACTTTGCTCTGATAGAATTTCGCATGAGCTGGGAAATTGGCAGGTTCCAAATGAGACTGAACCGTCTCTATCCGATCATAAATATATATTTTTCGATCATTTTGATGTCACCTTCAATATGGTAACATATCGTAATCCTAAATCTACAAACTGGGACCTCTTTTTGGAAAACTTGGCGACTAAATTTCATGGATATTTTCCAACAATTAATCAACTAGACGACTTAGATGACGTCGTGGATACAACAAACTCATTCATATTAGCATCCTACGAAGAAGCTTGTCTTCTTCGTACTGTTAAATCGACCCTTAGTGGAGGGCTGAGCTTGAAATAATGAAGAAAGTTATGAGAAGAGTTTGGAACCGGTGTCAGCGTGATGACTCCAGGGCTTTCAGCTCAGCTCGTAGTACATATAAGAAATGTCTTACATCTGCAGAACGGGCTGGCTGGCAAAACCTATGCACTAATGTCTCTAGTCTGAACGGGGCTAGCAGGTTAAATAAAATTCTCTCCAAATCGAATGATTTTCAGATGAACTCCTTAAAAGCCAGATATGGTGTTTATGTGACGGACGAAAAAGATGTTCTTAATTGTCTTTTCGACACACACTTTCCAGGTTGTATCGATCCGGAGCTGAACAATGTTCACAGATCTCATTCTGGTGATTCGGACTCGTGGGCGTTAGCATACACATTGGTTTCCACAGAATCGGTTAAGTGGGCAGTTGACAGGTTTGCTCCATACAAATCACCCGGAAAAGATGGAATACTTCCCGTGCTACTGCAAAAAGGGATTTGATATTCTTAATGTCTTGAAAAAGATATTGCTTTACAGTCTTGCTACCGGGTGCATCCCGAAAGGGGGCGCTCAAGCTATGAAGAAGCCAAGAGTTTCAGGGCTACCAGCTTAAGTTCTTTTCTTCTGAAAGCTTTGGAATGGATAATCGATCATCACATCAGGAGCGTTAGTTTAGTTGAATATGCACAAAATGCAACATGCATATCAGTGTGGGAAATCCACGATCACTCTGCTTCACGATGTTGTTTACAACATTGAGAAAGCCTTTTCGCTCAAGCAATATAGCTTGGGTGTATTCCTAGATATTGAGGGTGCTTTTGACAATGTGTCCTTCAAGTCTATTCTGGATGCGACGCGCGGTCATGGGATACCTGCATGTATCTCGGGTTGGATAAACGCAATGCTTAGTAACCGCATACTTTGCTCGTTACTGCGACAGGCTGAGATACGGAAGTTGAGTATTTGCGGTTGTCCTCAGGGCGGCGTTCTGTCACCTTTGTTATGGAACTTGGTAGCTGACGGTTTGTTGAAGAAACTCAATGAGCTTGGATTTCCAACCTACGGGTTTGCTGACGATTACCAAATACTAATTACTGGATTTTGCATCGGAACAATCTTTGACTTAATGCAACAGGCATTAAGAGCTGTCGAACAGTGGTGTCGACAAGTTAAACTATCAGTTAACCCAAGCAAAACTTCAATGGTTCTTTTCACGAAGAAGCGAATAACAACATGGGTTTGTCCCTTGCAGTTCTTTGATTCTGAGGTACTGTGTGCAGATCAAGTCAAATACGTTGTAATCATATTGGATTCCAAACTGAATTGGTCTGCTCACATTGAGTTCAGAGTCAAGAAAGCGTGCATGGTTTTCGGGCAGTGCAGACGAACTTTTGGAAAGACCTGGGGTCTCAAACCTAACTACATCTATTGGATTTACACGACAATTGTACGTCCAATACTGTCATACGGATGCCTTGTGTGGTGGCAGAGGGGAGAGGTGGTGACAGTCCAGTCAAAGCTAAACCATCTGCAAAGAATGGCGCTCATGGCGTTGACTGGTGCTTTCACCACGACTCCGACTGCTGCTCTTGAGGCACTTCTAACTATCAAACCATTACACATACACTTAATACAAGAAGCACTATCATGTGCATACAGACTGCAGGTTACTGGGCTTTGGAACAATAATCATGTTGATCTTGCTACCAGTCATACACGATTGTGGTCACAAATGGTTACATGGGGTGAAGATATTCTTGCTCCCAGCGATATTACACTCACTTGTAGTTTTCCTTACAGGACATTCCATGTGAAGATTCCCTCTCGAGAGGAGAGGTTGTCTGGCCTTATGGAAAGACAACAGCAAACGCAAGCGGTCTGACGGTTCTCTGATGGAGGGACGTGCTGGTGCTGGTGTCTATTGTCGTGAAATGAGATTGGAACAATCTCACTCACTAGGTAGATACTGTACTGTATTCCAAGCAGAAATCTTTGCGATTAGAGAGAGAGAGTCTAATCTCTCATTTTGTTTTTTACAACGCTAATAAGTGCGATAGTGACGCACAACTCAAAAGTAAGTTAAAAGAACGTATCCTTTGGATTGTTTTATTTTTGTGTGTACAGTCTTCGCGTCTGGTGTCCCTGTCAAAAAAATGCGGACGAACATGGTCAGGCGATTTAAAAAGTTTGACGTTTAACTCAACTCGCCTGTGCTGATTGCCCCTAGGAACAAATGCAATTTGCGATTGCGATTTAAAGGCAATTTCAACACTTAGACAAATTTTCTGGCGGCTGGAAAGGACTTGGTTGTTTTTGCGTTTTTCAAACATGGCGGTTCATGTTTGGCTTAAGCATAAAATAGTTTTTTTAAACGATTAGCGTGTTCTCGCTTGTATTTTGTTTGTCTAGTGCACTTCATTTAGCCAACGAATGTGGGAAATTGTGGAATCGTGTGTAAATAGAGTGGAACAAGATATCTGACCTAAACTCTCAATAAAAGTTAGATTGTGGTAAGTTTTGGTGTGCAATGCCAATTTAACCATTGATTCTTCCTATAGTTTGGTGGTGATTACCTAGTGTAGTGATAAGTTTATGTGAGTATATAATTAATCCGAAAATAAGTAATATTTGTAATTTTCATATTAGGCAATTAAGGGCGATTAAATGGCGCGTTCCCTGGGCGATTTGGGGGCGATTTAAGAGGACAGGTAGAGCGGCTAAAAAATGACGGCGGCAAATCGCCCAAATGTTGCATTTGATATAGCCTCCTAATTGCCAGCAATTTGCTGACAAATTGAAGGGCAATTAGCGCATCCGAGTTGGCAAATAGCCCCCCGTTAGCCAGGAAAAAATAATCGATTTTTTTTTCAAATTGGTAAGCACGATAACTCAAAAACTAATCAACGAATTGACTTTATTTTTTATGAGAATTCACAATATGTATAGACTGTCGATAAACCACAGAAAACTGAATAACAAACAAATTCTACCTATTATTTTCAATAAAAATGAGTGAATTTTACAGTAAAATATGAGATTTTTCGGTTTTCATGAAGCCATTTTCCGAAACTCGATTTTTTTTTCTATTTTTCGTGGTTCATCGACTAACTACAAGTCTAAGCTTTACAAAACTTAATGATTTTCTCATATCAGACATTTTTATCGGCAGTTATCGCATTCGCCGCGGCGCTCTTGGACGTGGAAATGGTTGGACGTCTACTCTTGGAACGCTCGTATGTGTGGCTCTGTGTGACTGAAAATACATTTTTTCGTACAGAATGAGTGTACTAAGTAATCCTTACATTACACAAAAAATCTATTGTTGATTGGCCTTCAAAATCGTAAATCAAAATAACTTTCGTTTTGAGCACTTTATACCAGACGCTCCCCTTAAATGGAAGGTTGCAAAAGTTAGGCTCGTTTCGTTCAAACACGAGTATTTTACATGTTACAACGTTAGATTGACAATGCATAGATATTGATTCCTATTTAATAGTAGCCTTAGTAATCAGTAAAATAATGTGACCTCATGACTAATGAGATAAATAAAGGCTCGCCTACCCTGGAAATGAATATTTTGTTCTGCTTTTAAAAAGTAGAAACACATACCTGCGGTGACAACGGCTGTTTTCATTGAAAACCTCAATACTGATGCCAAAAGTCTAAAGGCGGCAAACTTTTGCATTCGGTTCTTTTCCTGGTTGACCTTTCCCCGGAAGAGATACACCCTGTTCCACCAGAAACATTCACGGTAGTCTTCGGTATGCAGGTGCATTACTCACTCTCTCTCCCGGTTTCCGTCCGGTATTTTGGTTCAATGAAGGGTATGCACCTATACGTACATGCCGAACGAAGAACTGCTTTTGGCAAAGTGCCATCACAATGGAAGGGCACCAGAGTAGCGTAGGACGACGACACGGTCTAGCCATCCGTCGTTCGTCGTCGTCGTCGCTGTCGGACTGTTTAGTACGGTTCGAAGGGCTGCATTGAAAATCCATAAATAATTCCCCTGCTCCCCACCAGCAATGGTATGAGATCGTTATATCAGCACATGTATGTCATAGATTTCGAGAAAACGAGAGAACCATGTATCACGCTACTAAATTGGCAAGACGTGGAGCGGGGGGCGTGAGTAATCAATTTGTACAGCATCTGGGCCGGGCTCTTGTCCACGAGGTCGTGTTCGGATTGGTTGGAAATTTACCGGTTTGATTATTATGCATCGATTTGGCGTGAGATAATATATGTTTGATTTCATAATGAGCGGATACTACTTTATAGTCATATGCGGCATCAATATCAGAATTTTGGAATAATCATATTTTCGTGATGTTATTTGATGCCATAGTAGAAAATCACTCAAATTAGCTCAGTCTATAGTTGCCTGTCGTCAGCTTTATAGAGACATCCCGTTTCGCATAGTGTTTGAAAAATGCAACAAATAACAACAAGCATTAGCGACAATTATCACTGCTTAGGAACTTGCGCTATAATTTCAATCATTAAAAACACTATTGATTTTCTCAAAGACTACCAAGTCAAAGACTCTCCGAATTAGGAGAACGTGAAACAAGGCGATAGAAATCATTCAAGATCTGTGTTGATAATACTAGGTATTTTGTGTGATTTTTTTGCATTAAAAATATCTTAATCCACTATCTGGAGTCCGCTTCGTCCCTAACTCCTCCATCTAGTCCCCGGCGGTGGACCTAGCCTACTCAACGGGCTTACCAGTAGGTGCTGAGCGTAGCTTTCAGGTCACTGGCGCCCCAATGACCCACTACTAGCTATTCGACACTATCTACTCGCTCTAATCCCCGGCGGTGGATGTAACCTACTCACGAGCTACCCGGTAGGATGTCGAGGTCGGTTCACTGGCGTCCCGACGACCAGAATCCGGTGCTTCGTCGCGTACTACTCAACTGGTTCTCGGCGGTGGACTTAGTCTACACCGACGGAGAGTTTCCCGGCGACGAAATTTCTCTCGACACCAGATTTGTCGTTTTACCGCGGCGTTCTAGCCAATGGCGCTACTTTGTTGGTCCCTTCGCCACTTCCTCTGCAGCTTGGAGAGTACGCTCGTAACCACTCAGTTGACAGCGTCCCAGATATGCTCGCCGTAGCACATCTATTCTGCGATATTGTCCACTGTCACACCAGACATACCACTTCGGACTTTTTCGAGCCAAGGGCATTAGAAGACCACGTGTTCCGGTGTCTCTTACACGTTCTCTTACTTCGGGCAAAGAGAACGTGTCAGAATCGACGAAGGTAGTTCCGGAAGCGTCCGTACCCGGAAAAAAACTGCGTCAAATGTAATTTTACCTCTCCATGCTTGCTATGCACATAAGCAGACACATTTGGGATGAGTCGGTTTGCCCATCTTCCTTTCTCTGCGTTGTCCACTATTGCTCCATACGAGTCCGCTCGGATCAGTGTTTTTGCATTTCGTGCATTTCTCCGCAGGTAGCATCCCACGTCCTCAGCCAGAGTGATGTACATGGGGATCATCCCAGCAATTGCGCATATCGCCTCCGACGATATCGTTCTGTACGCATTCGCGACTCGAACAGCCATTAGGCGAAACGTGCTTGTCAACTTTGTCCGGGTCCACTTTGAGATCAGCGCAGCAGGTCGATGCGCCATACCCCATTATTGAGGATGAGGATGAGACATCCACCAGGAAACTGCATCTTGATCCTTTGTTATTCGGTATAATCCTTGTCAATGCGTTAGTTGTCCTCGCAGTCTTCTCACATACATAGTCGACATGGCTGTTGTAATTTAACCGATCGTCGACCGTCACACCCTGGTGGATGGATACATGATCACGACACGCTTGATATTTTTTACGATTGCTAACCAGCACTACCTCCGTCTTGTGGTGAGCCAGCTGCAACTTGACATCAGCCATCCAAGTTTCCACGATGCTATTATCTCTGTCGCCAACATCTCTATTTCTTCAGGGGTTTCACCGGTTATCGTCAGGACATTGGGCAGTTCCAGTGTTAACATTTCGTTGTTCATTATATTCTATGTGTTGGGCCGTGTATGGAACCCTGAGGTACTCTCGTCGTAACCCTAATCGGTTTCTGCCCCAAGGTCGTTTCGTAGACAAGTACTCGGTTCTGAAAGTAACTTTTCAGAACCATGCACAGATAGTTCGGAACCCGCGTTCTGTGCAACCTACGGCGATCGTCTCCCAGCTGGCACTGTTTAACGCGTTCATCACGCCAAACGTTTCCACGCCGCAGTAGTGATTACCCCTTCTCTTTTGCTTCGATGCATATGACATATGCATCGCAATGACTGAGCGGATGGCGTCAACCGTCGATATCCTTTTCAGGAACCCGAACTGCTTCCGCTATAATCCGTCCTCACTTTCACCGTAGGTCGTCAGCCTGTTGAGGATAACTCTTTACAGAAGTTTGCCAAGAGTATCCAGCCGGCACATAGGCTGATACGATGCTGGATCTCCTGGTGGTTTTGCTGGTTTTGGCAGTAATACCAGCTTCTGGATCTTCCATCTATCCGGGAAGTAGCCATCGTCCAGAAATTTCAGTAGGTCTATCCTGAACATGTGCGGAAACGCTAGGGGCGTTTTGGGGATACCGTCCGGTCCGGGACGTTTCCTCGCTTTCAACCCTTTTGCCACTTTAGGGTAGATTCATGAATTATCCGACTAAATCGTGACAAAGCTGGGAGCTAATTGGCTTACGAAACAAACACCGGTACCGAGAGAAAGTCCGCTGCTGGAGAGCCTTCAGTCGGAGTAAGGGTAGTTCACCGCCGGTTAACCGTTATGTGGCCAACAAAAACACCTTTAACAGGCCAACGAGGGTACCCGGGTATCCACAAATTGAAATGCTCATAACTATGGTTTCCTTTAACCGAGTTGGACACTTTTAGCTGTTTTGGATTCAGGAACTCGTTCACTTTTTGATTCTGTAAAATTGAACCGGATAAATGGATCTGGTTCTTGGTAATCCGGATTTTCCGGAGTAATGTTCCCATACTAGGATATGATTTGTAAATTTTAATTATGTCCTAGCAATATGAGTATAAAACTCTTCAAATTGTCTTGGAAGTCTATTATTTATTGTTACGGGACCCTATGGCAGTTTGAAAAATAGAGTTGGAATGGAATGGCCGCTCACGGCCCTACGGGAACCAGCTCTGGAATATTCGTTCGATGCTGGGTCATTAGGCCGGAGGGTATTAGGCCGAATGGTCATTAGGCCGAACGGTCATTAGGCCGAATGGTCATTAGGCCGAATGGTCATTAGGCCGAATGGTCATCGTTATCATCGCTTACATTGCACCAGGGCCTACTTTGATGCGTTTGATTCGTTGCTGCACGGTCGCTTCGTGTAATAATCGGAGACGAATGAAAATCTGCATGGATGATTGGGCGGTTTGTTCGTTTGACGTTTTCAGCAGCGTCTCTGAATATTGAAAATGAATGCGATATACAGATGATCAATTTTCATTCAGTGAATTTGAATATTTTTAACTCTGCGTGTGTGTATGTTCATCAATGTGATAGTAAGAGATGTTCGGGATTGGCTCGGGTTATGGTGACTAATCGGTTGTGATTTGTTTGTGATATCGTTTTCAGCCCGCAGCTCTTTATCAAAAGCAGGTTGTTGAAATAAAGTGTTGCGAGGACACTAAATTGTCTCTAAACCTTTTAAGCTTCTCAGTTATCGTCCAGCTCAAATATGCAAGTACTTATGTATTCAAATATTTGAATATTTGGGAATTCCGTGCACACACATGCACCAAACAGGGGAATTTTTGAAATTTTCTGTTTATGGAAGCGTTTTCGTGGGATTTTCAATTTTTACTGTTCTCGGAGCTGTTTGGGCTTGTTTTATGTTCAGCACTAATTAACCGATTTCGCCAATTTTCTCTATCATTATTTCAGAGAGCGAGTAAAGGCGCCATAACATTGGCTCATTAGCCAGGACAGGGCTAATAACCTCTGCCCCATCCCAGTACCAAAGGAGTGACGTTAACCCTCTTAGCCAAGTCACTTCCAACGATTTATCAAACCCCCATCAAATTGAAACAGTCGGTACGGTTGTCCACGTTTCTTCCTTATTCATGGTTCAAAATAACTCGTTGATTAAATCATTCATTACATGAATAATTTGATAACCGTATAATTTTGAATCAAAACAAAAAAAACATTTTCTCCTCTAGAGAGGCTATGCAATCACTCTGAAAACTAACACCCGGTATGAAAATAAAGGCATTGGATCCATCATCTTGGCCCATTGGATTGTTATTCAGGGAATTCATACATCAACCAAAAAACTTAAATCAACGAATGATTCCCCCAACTCGGATAGCTTGTGAGTGGGCTTGTTTCTGTGCGCTCTACAGTGGACGGTGGAAACCTTCGGGTTTCCACCAGAGGCGACTATTTGGACAATTTTATTATTCCTACACAAAATACACACTCAATTCGGCTCGGCAATTTCCCAACAGCTGGGTAATCAGATAAATTAGAAACTGATATCTCAGTAAAGTGAGATTTGTTAGCTGATTTTCTGGGAAATATTTTCCGAGTATCAGCTATGAAACGTCACTTTTACTGAGATCTCAGCCAAAAAATGGTTTACTGAGAACTCAGCTGTTGAGATTTCTGCAAAAGATGCGAAAAAAGCTGAGATTCGGCAGAAAAAATTAAGTGTGCAACCCCGCGTTGTAGGGTGACGATGGAGACGATAAGAAAATCTGGATATTTTATCAGAATGTTCATGAACATTTTCTCCTCTAGAGAGGCTATGCAATCACTCTGAAAATTGACTTTTTAACCGAGGCCCGATCGGCTGAGTCTCTTATACCAATCGACTCAGTTCGACGAGTTCGGCTAATGTCTGTGTGTGCGTATGTATGTGTGTGTATGTATGTATGTATGTATGTGACCAAAAATGTGCACATTGGTTACTCGGAGATGGCCGAACCGATTTTCTCAAACTTAGTCTCAAGCATTGGTTGAGTACTATTGATTGATTTTCATGAAGATTTTTCCAACGGTGTGAAAAAAACTGCTTTTTTCGTTTTCCAAGCTTTCTCAGTTGAACTTTAGTGGTGGCCCGCATCACCCGGTTAGTAATATGTCAACAGTCCTTATTTTAACAATAGCTGTTTACACCATTCGCCCATCCTACGTCAGATCAATGCGTTGGACGCTCAAAGAACGCTCGACATTCCTAACCAGACGTGGCGCATTACACTAGTTTACAAATTTTGGGTTAATTGCATGAAGTTAAGGAAAAAAGTGTTTTCTACGTCAATTTTGGGTAGCTGAGCACGAAAATCATATCCATTTTCTTTTTCAAAGAACCGTTTTTGTGATTTTTTAAAAAAGGTTTTCTTTAGCACTTTTTGGAGTTTTTGGTCAATATCTCAGGAACAAATATTCCGATTAACACAAAGGACACACCATTCGAAAGCTATTGATGTGCTCATTTCAAAAATGTATAACATGTTAAAATATCAACAATTTAGGGTTAAGAGCAACCAAAATAAAAAAGTAGTGTTTGGTAAAATTACTAATTTTTGGTTGATTTTTCACAAAAAATAAATCAGCAAAAAAAATCTTTTAAAATCTTATGTGACAGGCAAACTTCTCACGTGAATTTTAAGCCCAAGATCACGAAAATCCGACAAAAACTGGTGATGTTATTAGGTACCGAGTGAAATTTGCTCTGTTTTTCACATATCTCTTTTGGTCTTAAATAAGATTACACTAGTTTACAAGAAAAATGAAGTTACGAGAAAAAGTGTTTTCTAGGTTAATTTTGGCTCGCTGAATTCTAAAATAATACTCTATTTTTCTTTCAAAGAAGTTCGAGTTTAAAAAAAACGTTTTTCTTTTGCTTCCACTTTTTTGTTTTTGATCTATTTCTTTATTACAGAAAAATAATTCTTCATATTTTCAGAAACTAATGCGGCAGATTTTAACAATTTTAAGGTAATCGCGATAAGCTAAGAAGAAAGGTGTTTCCTCAGTTAATTTTGGATCGCTGAATACGAAAACCAAGTCCATTTTTTTCAAAGAAGCATTTTCAAGATTTCTTTGAAAAAGGTGGTTTTGGGCACTATTTTAGTTATTTGTCAATATCTTGTTCAAATAGGATCCGATCGAAACAGTTCGAAAGGTATTGCACGGTGTGTTTGGTAGAACAATTTTATTCGCAAAAAATCGGCATCGCTATAACTTCAGCATGCGATAGAATGGGCTTTTCCCTTTCATTTGAAAGTAAAATTAAAATATACTGTCGGGGCTCCAGAACAACTTTTTATTTTAATTTTTTTTTGTTTGAAAACTTAGGGTTTTCAATGAAACTGGTTCACATTTTTGCTTCTAGGTAGTACTTTAGACATTCAAATATTACCAAAAGTGAGAATCTGATGGATAATTTCATTATGTACAACTTTGTGGAAAACTACATTGCAATCTAAAATCATCAGAGAAAGCTATTAAATTTTTATTATAGTTTCTAGATTCGCACAGAGCTTATTGGTAAGGAAGCTTTATTCCAAACACATTTTTATTTGTAAAAAAATGGATTACCTTATTTTAACAGCGTGCTCAGAAGAACCTGAATACTAGTAAAGTTCCACCTTTAAGCGTAGAAAACATAATTCAAGATTCCACCGTTTTATGCGCACCAATGATATTTTAGGAGCATTGAGATATAGAGAAGAGTAGATAAAATTTGAACGAAATTAAGACTCTTGAAAGATGCTGGGTAATGCAGCAAAATGAAACAGTTTTTTCTGTCACAAATATATTTGTTTCTTCTCTTTTTTCTTCACTCATTCTGGAGTATGCTTGATGTAATATTGAATCAACCTTTTTGCTCGTTAGCATCTTGTGGAATATTCAGTCATTTGATTTGATTTCGATTGAGAATCCTGATTAACAGTTTCATGAAGGATAGAAAAATAATTCGATGAGATTTATGTTCAAGTTTGTTAACTTTTGAGAATCGCTGTACATTGAACAGAAATCGCAATAGTAAATGAGAAATAAAGCTTTTGTCTATTGTACGAAGGAAGCGACTTATATTACTTTGAGAATTTACTGAATGTAAGATCCACCCTGATATTTTCTTGTTCGTTTTCTGTTGTGATCCGTGTTCAACGAGTAACGACTCCAGAATTTCTTCTTAAAGGAAATTATGAAACATGGATTTGTTCGTTTTTCTAATATTATGTGAAGTGTGCTCGATTTGGAAATAAAATTTGAGGACAAGTAAAAATCTGCATCCATAAATTCTGATGAAATGAATCTACTCCAAAAGATAACATCTTTCTTTTAATGTTGATAGAGACAAACAGGATTCTCAACCCAAAATTGCAATAAAATCCGTCGTTTATTATAATGACTCGAACTTTAGTTCATTCAAATATAAAGCTTTGAATTTGAGCCAATAGTATTTTACCAGGCAGGATAGGATCAGGAAGAAGGGTCAGCGAGAAAAGAAATAAAAAAGGCATGATAAAATCCGTTACTACATTAATGAACATCTTGAAAAGGTATAAGATTATCGAATAAATTTGGTCAACACCTTTACGCACCTGCTAGTTCATAAAGTGTCATTTTCGCCCAAGACCCGGAGAAATCTGAAAATATATTTTTTCTGCTGAGAATGGGACTTTGTATACATTGAAATTTATCTGAATTTACTGTTCATTTAAACCCAACATTTTTTTTGTAAATCCTTGTTAACCGACTTCTTAACCCATAGGCCCCGCACACACCTAAAAACTGAAAACATTTTATTAACTTTCTTGGGTGATTTTACATCGATTTATTGTATCGATTTTGTAGGCTATTTTCGGCAAATTTGAGACTAAGAGAAACGAAAGCAATGAAATTGAAAGACGGATAGGTATTCTAGAGCGAATCAGTTATAAACATAGAACGGAAAACTAGAACTAGGCAGGCTCATATGGGCATGATCGAAAGGAAAATGTGAAGAATTCTTTGCCTTCTGCAGAGTAGGAGTTGGGCGTTGCACCCAAGTCTACCGCACGGTCTATGCTAGAACATAACTCATCGTCATGTTTTACCGCCGATGCCGGCGTCGGCGGTAAAACATGATGATGATTTATGTTCTACCATAGACCATGCGGTAGACTTGGGTGCAACGCCCAACTCCTACTCTGCAGAAGGCAAAGAATTCTTCACATTTTCCTTTCGATCATGCCCATATGAGCCTGCCTAGTTCTAGTTTTCCGTTCTAAGTTTATAACTGATTCGCTCTAGAATACCTATCCGTCTTTCAATTTCATTGCTTTCGTTTCTCTTAGTCTCAAATTTGCCGAAAATAGCCAACAAAATTGATACAGTAGAACCTTGCGGCAATTAAAACATAGTAACAAATACGTAATTCGGCTACGACTGTGTATTGTATTAGTGTAATTAAAACGGAAGACATCGGTAAAAGTGTTTATTAATTAACACTGTTTAATATAACATTCCACTAAGTCGCTCAAAAACAGTACTTTTGTAAAAGTGTGCTTCTAAAGTTTCAGGTTTTCGTATGTTTTATTGACAATAATGCTTTAAGGGGAAAGTCGGCTAATACGGACACTACGGACAAGAAAAAAATGACCCCTATCGGCCCACCCCTGAGTCGATTACTAGTTCCACCAGGACTACTTGCTCCAAATTTGAAGCAAATCGGACAAATCTAGCTACCGGACTAACGTGCTCGAAGTTTGTATGGGATTTTTCGACAATTTACATGGAGAAAACCCACCAGAGCGCATTTTCGCCGCTAGGTGGCACTGTATGCATCGCATTATCACTGTAAGTGAAAATAAGAAAGATAATTTAATTGCATCCAACTTTATCGAATTCTGCTAGTCTATCCGGCTTTGTTAAAAGAAGTTATTAAAATTCTAACGAAGTGATGTCTGAGTCAGTTTTGCATAGGGCCTAGCAGTGCATGGTTGTGTATCGGTACTCGATTCCCACCAACTATTAATTTTTGTGAGCTAATGGTTAGATTTAGTTGGGTTAGAAACATTTTTGCCTTTCTCAATAGAAAGGTATTGCAATTGCTCTGAAAACCGACTCTTTAACGGAGGCCCGGAGGGCCGAGTGACATATACCATTTGATTCAGTTCGTCGAGTTCGGCAAATGTCTGTGCGTGTGTATGTATGTGTGTATTTTTTTTTACAATGGAGAAGACCTTTATGTCCTAGCCCAGTACACGTGCTATTGGTAGGGTCCAATCTACCACACGGGGTGCACTGGGGGCGTGTCGGGCTCGAATGGTGACGCTGCCATTAATACCGACTAAACTCCATTGGGCTCCGCCATCATTCCTCCCAGGAACTACCTCTCGGTATTACTTCTGGGGGGATGGCTGTACTAAATGTACTCATTCACTCTCACTCACGCGTTCGTACGTCCTGTATGAGGCTTACTTGGGTGCTCTCTCAATCGCACTTTGATTCACTCTCAAACACTCCCACATGAGGCTGACTTTTGTGCTCACCTTTTTCGTTCCTTGCGAGGCTGACTTGTGTGCTCACCTTACTCATTCCTTGCTAGGCTTACTTTTGTGCTCGCCCCATCCATACCATGTGAGGCTGACTTGGGTGCTCACCCTATCACCTGATTCACTCTCGATCGTGCCACTCTATTGTACCTCTGTCACTCCCCCTGGCATCCCATGTGGGACATTTTTCTTAGGCCCCACTTCTGATGTACCATGCGAGGCTGACTTGTGTGCTCACCTTTTTCATTCTTTGCTAGGCTGACTTTTGTGCTAGCCTCTACCATACCATGTGAGGCTGACTTTTGTGCTCACCCTTAACATGCCGTGTGAGACTGACTTGGATGCTCACCCTTTCACTCCTCTGCCACGCCATGAGGCATCGATAGCTAAGTCCCAACATACGCTACGACCCTCCCGTCTTGGCATGAGGCAGTCCACTTATGCGCCTATACAATCACTCTTCTGTCTTGCTTCGGGGTGGCTGGGTTTACCCCTTACGCGGTTGCCAGTCGCTGCGCCAAACCTGCCTCGGCATGAACAGACCATTCACTCCTTTTTTTGCGCTTGGCCTTTTTCGCTCCAGCTAACCAATCACTAATTAGCCGTGCCCGTCGTCTGTTGCTCGGTTCGCCAGATTACCTGTAGCCTACTGGCAATCTGGATGGTAGCAGCCGAGACTGCGTTCTACTTCTCCATCGATTGACACATCCGCTGAATAAGGGTATCAGGGGTTGTGTCCCAGCCACAGACGTAAAGCATTGCTCTTCTTTCGACGTCGAACCGATGACATACGAACAGTATGTGTTCGGCAGTTTCGTCTACACCTGGGCAGTCCGGGCAGACTGGGACCTCCGCGTGCCCGAACCTGTGGAGGTACTGTCGGAAACAGCCATGGCCTGACAGGAATTGTGTCAGGTGGAAGTGAACTTCCCCATGGGGTCTTCCCACCCAGCTCGATATGCTAGGTATCAGCCGGTGGGTCCACCTACCTTTCGAGGAGTTATCCCACTCACGCTGCCATCTGGCGACCGAGGTCACCCTGGTGCGCTCGCGGGCTCCCCTATTTCCACGTAGCTCGAAGCACTCCTCATCTTCCCGAATGACCAGCCCGACTGGCATCATGCTCGCTATCACGCAGGATGCATCGTGTGATACCGTGCGGTAGGCAGATATCACTCTGAGGCACATCACGCGGTAGGTGCTCTCCAGTTTATGTAGGTAGCTGGTTACCCTCAGGGCTCTTGCCCATGACGGGCCGCCGTACCTGAGGATAGATACGGCAACGCCTGCCAGTAACCTACGTCTACTGGCGCACACCTTTGAGCTGTTGGACATCATTCTCGATAGAGCCGCAACAGCAGTCGACGCTCTCTTGCATGTATAGTCGACATGGCTGCCGAAGGTCAGCTTGTCGTCTATAATGACTCCGAGAGACTTCAGGCTCCGTTGTGAGGTGATCACGACTTCTCCCACATGGATAACTGCATGTTGTGCCGACTGGCGGTTGTTGATGATAACTACCTCCGTTTTATGCTGAGCGAGCTCCAGGCCTCTCGCCCTCATCCATTCCTCCACCGTGTTGATCGCGTGTTCTGCGGTTAGTTTTACCTCAGGGATTGACTCCCCGTAGACCTCCAAGGTTGCGTCGTCGCAAAGCCGACGATCTTGACCCCAGGAGGCAACTTCAGTCTCAGAACTACGTCATACATGAGGTTCCATAGCACCGGGCCTAGGATCGAGCCCTGTGGGACTCCGGCGGTAATCGGAACCCTTTTCTGACCGGCATCGGTCTCGTATAACAGTACGCGGTTCTGGAAGTAGCTTTCCAGGATCCGGTACAGACCCACCGGTAGGCTAAGCCGGTGTAACGAGAGCGCGATGGCATCCCATCCCCCTGTTGTCTGTGTCGATCATACAGATTGGTCTGTACGCCGATGGGTCGCCTGGCGGCTTCCCGGACTTCGGCAACAGCACCAATTTCTGCTTTTTCCATCTATCGGGGAAACGGCCCTCGTCAAGGCATCTCTGCATAGCTAGCCTGAACATGTTCGGGTTCGCTATGATCGCTGCCTTGAGAGCGTTGTTTGGAACTCCATCCGGCCCTGGAGCTTTGTTCATTGCTAGGGATTTAGCGACTGCGAGTAGTTCTTCATTCGTCACTGGAGCCACCATTTCGACCGTGCCCGCACTGTCTCGTAGTGCAGGTGGCCAGGGGCTTGTGGCTCGAGACGGGAAGAGCACTTCGATAATCGTTTCCAACCGGTCCGGAGACCGTTCTGGGGGTGAAGAGCCCCCTTTGGTCTTAGCCATCACAATCCTGTAGGCGTCAGCCCACGGATTCGCGTTGGCACTCTCACACAGGTTGCCGAAACACGCTCTCTTGCTGCTTTTAATGGCCTTGTTAAGGGCCAATTTCGCAGCTCGAAACACTTCACGGCGGTTCTCTCTTGCATCCTCGGTGCGAGCTCTTTGTATCCTACGTCTAGCTCTGAGGCAGGCTGATCGTAGAGCTGCAATCTCGGCACTCCACCAGTATACCGGGCATCTACCGTTCCTTGGCAGTGTTTTTCTCGGCATAGTGGCGTCGCACGCGCGTGGTAGAACAGCTACCAGCGCATCCCCGCTTAGACTGTCGGTGTTGGCCTCCAGTCCCAGGGCCGCGGTGAAAGCTTCGCTGTCGAAGTGATTGGACTTCCACCCGCGTACCTGACAGGGATCTCCCGCCCTCGGATGCTGCACACCATAGTTGATCCTAAAGCGGATTGCTAAATGATCGCTATGGGTGTAGCCTTCGTCTACCCTCCATTCCATGCCTGGAGCCAGACTCGGGCTGGCAAATGTTACGTCAATCCACGCTTCCACTCCTTTTCTACGGAATGTACTAGCGAAGCCATTATTAGCTAGCACAGTATCGAGTTTCGCAAGCGTCTCCATTAGCGCTTGACCCCTGCTATTTGTACAGCGGCTTCCCCACTCCACTGCCCAAGCGTTAAAGTCTCCTGCTATAACTACCGGTTTTCGGCCCACTAGGTCTGACGAGAGCCTGTCGATCATCTGGTTGAACTGTTCTATTGGCCACCTTGGTGGAGCGTAGCAGCTGCAATAGAACACACCATTGATCTTGGCAATCGCAACACCCTCGGCGGAGGAGTGTATTACCTCTTGAACCGGGAACCGTCCCGTTGTACAGATTGCCACCATTCCAGGCACGTCCGACACCCAATTGCCGTTGCCGGCAGGGATGCGGTACGGGTCTGATAAGAGGGCGACATCTGTCCTCGACTCCGAGACCGACTGTCACAGCAGCTGTTGGGCTGCTGCACAATGGTTAAGATTTAGCTGTGTGACGTTCACGGCTTCTTCTTATTTGCCTCATCGAAGGGACACGAAGGTCCGCCCATAGCATGTTTGTGGGCTTGCTTCTTAGCGGTGCTCTGTCTGTGTTTTTGCACTCGTAGGCTTTGTGGCCGGACTCAAGGCACCGATAGCACCTATCCACTGAAGGCGGCTGGGGTGTGCTAATAGGGCATACCGACCAGCCGATCTTCAGCTTCCCTTTCTCGGTTACCTTTTTGGCATCCGCCTTCAGTAGCCTGAGGTAGGCTACTTGGGTGCCAGAGGGTCCATCTCTAAATCGCACAGAGGCCCGCTCGATTGTGACGTCGCATTGTTCCTTAACGGCTGCGACGACATCTTCTGCGGTCGTGAACTCGTCCAGATGCTTGCACTGGAGTCATTTCCGCCCCTAGTGACCTGACTTGGGCGCCTTCACCAAGGACCTCTTGGGCCAAGGCCTTGTATACCGCACTAGATTGTGCGCCTCGCTTCAGCACCAGAAGCATTTCTCCCGTGTTGGTGCGTCTCACGCTACGCACATCTTGCCCAAGGGCCGAAAGGCTTTCGGCCGCCTTCATCGACTTTAGGACATCGGCGTATTTGTCCTTGTCGGTTTTAAACCACAAGGCCTCGTCTCTGTCCTTGGCCTTCTTCGCGGGCCGCGGTACCTCCGGTGTCGGTGCCGGCTTCTTCTTGGTGACCAGCGTTCAGGGATTTGGGCCCCCCTTCCCCGGTCGCGCCGGGTTGCTGGTACCAACGCTCTGCTCAGCGAGGTCACTCTCGCCCTCGCTTACCTCAGCCAGACGGCGTTTGGCCTTAACGGTTGCACGCCGTGTGGTGTCGGTTTTTGCACCCTCGCCTGGCGACTTCCTAGGACGCTTCGCGTTCGACGACGTCTTGCGATTGCCCTTGCCTTTTCCCTTCGAGGGGAACTCGGCCGCCGCTTCGAGCGACGTGGCATCTCCATAGAAGGTGAAGGCCACTGTCTGGGTGCCCGTATCGACCTTCTCTTTTCCCTCCCTCTTGGAGGCCGCTGTCTGGGTTTCTCTGTCGGACTTCTCCCGACATTCCACCCGCTTGGCATAAGCCTGCTGTTTCTGTCTTGCGACACGAACAGTTTTTCGGAGTTCCAGGAGACTCGGTTTTAACTCCTTGCTTATGTTTTGCTTTGCGCTAGTGTACTCGATTATTGAATCGAGCTGCTCCACCACTTTGCGCATCGCAGATAGTGGCCCGTCCGGTGCGTTGGTAGGGCTATTTCCTACCGCTGCTGGGGGGTCACTGGTGCTTTCAGATGCAGCACTCATCGCTCCACTACTCTCCCCACGGGGGGAGACCTCACCAAACCGCCTCTAGCAAAGGGGTTTGGCACCTCCGACTGTTTATTTTTGTTTTGACATTAAAAATGTCTTACTCCACTATCTGGGGCTAGGTGTCATTCTAAAATCTAAGCTATCTCCCATGTAACGAAACTATGTAAGGTTTGCACGCTTATAACTCCGATATTACTAGATAGATTTTAATCATTCATACACCAACCGATTCAGAAACACCTAACTTAAATATTGGTAATAATTTAATATCTCCCCAATAAAAGTAGACTTTTGGAAATTGGTAAAATTAAAAAGTTCACGAAAAACGGGAAAATTACCATTCGTGAGGCAGATTTCTCAGACACAGCCGTCAAGAGAGGGCAGCTTAGTTGCTCAATGAAACACGAAAAGTCATAAATAGAAGCAACGCATGTCCGTTTAAATCAGTTGTTGCTCTTATCCCACACGAGCAACGTCGTCTCCGGGCGATGCAATAAGCGCTATCGATTTTCGGTAACGTTGGTATTTGCACACACTCGCACCTAAGTGACTAAACCACATACGGTTAGTTTATAAATAGAGGTGACGCGTACCCGTTTGAATCAGTTTTTGTTCTTATGTCGAACGGGTAAGATCATGGCTCAATGGCTGCAGCGTCTGGGCACTACAATAAGCGGTAGACGCTATGCATTTTCGGCAGCGGTGGCCGTGTGCGGATTTTTCGGGTACCAGCACGGTGTCACAGAATGATTTGCAAAGTGGGTGGATGGGGTGGTTTGGATTTAATTCAATACGGTGTGTGCTGCTTAAGAGTGTTGCGTTTGAAAAAAATATATTTATTTTTATGCATGCGTGTGCGTAGGGTAAAGAGCCTATTGGTTTTCATGTTTCATATTTCGGTTATATGTTTTTTATGAGTAAGGCATCTGACAACGTGCTTCTGTAGTTGTTGCACTGTTCAGCAGCGTAGTATTTTATATAGGAGAGTACACTCATGTTTTTTACGCGAATTTTGAAATTTACGCGGTTTTCATTAATGCGTTTTTTTTTAAATTTACGCGGTTTTCATTTACACGGCCTGAAACAATCACATTCCCAGCAGAACTTTTTGTTTTCTAATTTCAAACATTTTTGTTTCGTACTGCACACAACGGAAAATTTTAAAACAGAACTTACCGTCCCAGCAGCAGTTTAAGCGGGTGTTCTTTTTCGATTCTAATTTAAGCCATGTCTTAAGCGTTACTGGACTTAAAATTGTTTTCCCAGTTTATCCAGTCAGAATATCTGTCCTACCCTATGTATTTAAAACACAGTTCTAATTGCGTTTTAAAGTATACAACAAATAGAACGGTTGGGTATACTAATTTAAATTTTAAAATAAATCTGTTTTAAATTATGAAACAAACCGCTGTACTGAAGATATAATTATGTCAGTCCTATTACCACATAAAACACCTATATAACATAAAACGCTGCAGAATTGGTTTAATAATACAATGTTTACACTACAGAGTTATAACACGTTTTAATAATTAGCAACAAGAAAAATGTCGCCAAGATAGCATAAAAACCCGTTTTAACTGGTAGTGCAAACGTTGCATAACAATGTAATTTATCAAATAATTTCATTTTTTCCACCACTAATCGATCAAGAAATACTTAAACTTAAGATTGTGTACTTAAGTTCATTAGTACATTATTGAAAATTTAAATGGAAAATGAAATTTCATATCGTCGCTGTTGTGCTATCTTATGACAAACGCCATTTTGCACATTTCGAGAAAAACTATTTTTAAAGTTTGAGATTGAATATCATGAAATTTATAAATGGTAGAAACAATTCAGAGAAGACAATTGATGCTTCTACCTATTCTGTATTAATCTCACGAATATTACGAAGATCGGTTGACTATGTTGCGAGTTTTCACTAAAAATGTAAACAAAAGTTGTACTCGTGTCATAATCGTGCATGAAATTTTTTCCATAGAATAAAATCACCAATTATGAACTTTTATTCATATCTTTGGTTTAATTTGCTCTATAAACAATCGGTTAGATGAATTTTGAAGGAAATCAGTCAGGAAATCTACAAAAAATAGTTATTTTTGGTTACAGTGTTGCCAAATAGGCAATATTTCCAGTTTAAAGCTAAAACTGCATTTTGCTCCCAATACATGGATTTTTCTTTCGAAAATTATTATGCCATTGGATTCCTACGACATTTTTACACATAAAAGCAGCTAAAACATCATTATAACTTGAGCCAATCCCAAGATATAATGATTTGAATAAAAAAACTCACAATTTCTAATCACTTTTCTCGCTATATTTCAGTAACTAAGCTAAATTTCAAAATTCTAGAAACGCCATCTTGTAGAGATTCGTTAGACGAGTAATGTGGCATATCTAAGCCAGTTTACCCCAAAATGGCGTTTGTCATAAGATAGCACAACAGCGACGATATTTCATGGAGAATCTGTATATTTCCATTGGCGGGCGTGGGCTTCCTCATCACAGCTCTCAATATGGAACTTTTCTTTTGAATATATTTTCTGGACAGACCAGCCTATTTTTACTAGATGGATCAGCTAAATAATGCCAATCACCTAGTGAGATACTTGATTAATTAATAGATTACCGTTAAAAGACCTTCAATAAATTATGTTTTGATGGGGAGGGTATATAGCAAATTGAAACATATGAAAACAGGCGAGTGAACAAGAACGTGAGTCGATATGTGTGATAGATAAAATTCATTTGCACGCTCTTGAAAAAAGCTGCATTTTTAATGTCACTGTGGTCGTGTCCTGTACACAACCCATTAATTTTTTTCTTGACTCCATGTTTGATCCCACGAGTAGCGCGAGAAATAAATGTCCGCCACGCCAGAGCTCCGCATTAATGTGGTAAGGGACGCTTACTGTGGGGGTTGCCCAGGTACCCCACAGGCTCCGTTAACTATCGAGCATCTTTTTCACCCCCTCGATCACTCATCCCTCGGCACGGGTCGCTTCATGCCTTGGAATTGGGGTTATGACCTACCTTGCTTTACGTGGTGACCTCGGCCCAGATCATCACAACCATCCTCCTTTACCAGGGCTTTGGACCTGTAGCTCTGGTTCTCAATAGTTCCATGTACGTGTATTATTACAGACATGCCACTATTGAGATCCGTCATTCGCTAGCGGAGTTGTGTGTATGTATGTATGTGTGTGTGTATGTGCGTCTGTGTGTATGTGACCAAAAATGTCACTCATTTTTCTCAGAGATGGCTGAACCGATTTTGACAAACTTAGTCTCAACTGATATAACGTTTCCATAGGTTGCTATTGAATTTCTGATGGATCCGACTTCCGGTTCCGGAATTACAGGGTGGTGAGCACGATCACGCAGAAAATGTCGATTTTAATAAATTCTGCAATGAATGTATAATGGTGAAAATTTTTCCAAAATGTGACCACAACTTCGAACTGCTTCGATTTGTAGTACTAGGTCACTAACAGCCATTCAAAGTCTTTTTGGTCACATTGGCCACCATCATCGGTTCCGGAAGCCCCGGCGGAAGTATCCAAATTCAAAATAACAGTCACATCGGTTTCTCGGAGATGGCTAGACCGAATCAGCCAAACTTAGTCTCAAATGAAAGATGTTGCGTCACCGTGAATGGCTATTAAATTTTATCCCGAACCGAGTTCCGGTTCCGAAGTTACGGGTTGTGGCGTGCGATCACATAGCAAATTGTGATTCAAACCGATACTCCGATGAAAGCAAAAAAGGTAAAAATTTCGCTAAAATGTCTCTCAAACAACTTAAATTTGCAGTTCTAGGTCACCGACGGCCAAACAAACTTTCGTTGACTACATTGACCACCATAGACGGTTCCGGAAGTGCCCGGGAAAAGCGGCCATATTTCAAAACTAGCAAACTCATATCAGTTTCTCGGAAATGGTTGGGCCGGTTTTCACAGACTTAGTCCCAAATGATAGCTATATTATCCCCACAGATGTTGATAAAATTTCACACGGATCGCTTATATGGTTCCGGAAATATAGACTGAACCGTCCGGTCACATACGAAATTCCCATATAAGCCGGAACTCAATTTTTTTTTTTCAAAATTGGGGTCCCCCATGAAATTTCAGAAATCGAATTCGTATTTTTGATGCCAAACATCCGTAAAAGGCATGAAACATCGAGATTTTATGTTATCATGAAAATTTTTTTTTATGAAAATCGACTTTTTGGGACTTTGCCGATTTCGCACCTTTTTTCAGTTCAATATTACCGTGGCCGTTTTTTCTTTTACAAAATTTTAGAACTCGAATAATGATTTCTTTTCTTGTATATTTGTCATGTCATGTATAATAATAAAATGCAATATATGCATTTAAAAGCTTATAATGAATATAAACAACGCAAACATTCTCATGTTCGTGATTGAGAAAGGCACAATTGCATCGCTAGGTGGATTAAAACAGGTTATTAAAATTTGTATCATGTTGCGTACGACGGACGGACACAGTAGGGTAGGGAAAGATGGACATATTTCTTACGCCAATACAAAGCAGAATGTCGTCGAATTGCATACCTTTGGGCTATTTTTTGTTATCGCTACATTGTGATGTACTGACAGAAAACTAAATTTATTGGTCGAGAAGCGTCTCACTTTGCCCTTATTATTTGTCCATCTTTACCAACCACTTTTAAAATGACGATTTTGGGCCTCTTTTTCATAATCATTTTAAACATATTTCTGTTTGAAATTTTATTAGTATAAGTTTTTTTTATTGATGCAATATGATGTCAAACCACGGTTTACGGGCAATTTGCGAGCAATGGATGGATGGATGAGTCGAATTTGCTATTTAACCTTAAGGTGTCCGTCTTAGGCACCGTTCCCCTACACAAAATTGCACCACCTTTTTGTAAAGCGTCATTCATCAAATAAGAAATAGGGGAAAGAGGGTAACAGTGGAACTATGAAAACAATACGTTTTCATAGTTCCACTGTTATCCTCTTTCCCCTATATTGTGACGAATCGTGTGCCGAATAGCGCTACGAATCTTGCTGCGTCGAAAAATAATCGTCGCGTCACCTTTGGAAAAGTACGCAGAATATGCACCACATTCGTAAAGTTTAAAACAGGTATGATCTCCAGACAGGGATGCCACATTGAAATCTGTGTTTCAGACAAAAAAAATCTTTTTACCATCTGTGATGACTAAAACAGGAAAAAAATCTGTAAAAATCTGTGATAAAGTTCCAAAAAATCTGTGAAAAATCACAATATTTCCAAAAATCTGTGAAAATCTGTGAAATTTTTATCAAAATGCCAAAAATCTATCATCTGTGAAAAAGAATCTGTGATCAAAAATTGTGAAAAAAATCTGTGACATTACAGAAAAATCTGTGAATATGGTAACACTGTCTCCAGAGGGTTTGCGCCCCTATCTTCATCATTTAGTGGTCCAAGCATTCCGTCTCGCTTTCGCATCTCGTTTTCTATTTCTTTGACATATATACCCGAGGTAATGGATGTCAAACAAATGTACTAATTATATATAGAAGTGATAATATACTCTGGCCAGCACGACAAACGGCTTGCGCCCTCTAGAGAATTTATTTTTATAAGGTGCGATCCAAATAATTATCTCTCAGAGCACTGGGAGTCGATATAAATTCTGATTTCGTACCATAGGGTGACACATAATGGAAGTGAAAAAGATTCATTGTCGCTGCTCATGTCATGCATTTGTCACTCTCGCTTATTTCCAATGCTTTGGTATTGTTTGTCGAACACTTCAGACACATGTAACGCAAATGTGAGTCGCTGAAATAAGCTTTGATCGCCCACCGCTTGCTTTGCATTCCCCGAGTGAGAGCGGAAGCGCTAAATGACATGTTGATGTGTTCAATTTGATCAGCACTTGAGAAGTGTACCGTAAACCGGGGTGACATTGATCACTTTTCGAAGTAATCATTACATATTTTTAGACGCAACGAATTTTTTTCGAGTTTAATATTTTTAAACCATGTACTGATGTATGTAGAACAAGATTGTATAGTTTTACCTAAAATTGCCCGTTTACAGCTATTTTTTCAAAAATGATTTCAAGTTGAAGTCCGTTTTCGTGTTCCGGGGTGACTTTAATAATCTGCATGTTCACCCACATTAAGTTATTGATGTCAATGCTTTTCATTCAAATGTTTGTTTAAACTAATTCTGGAAAGATGCTCATTGTTAAATAGATGTTATTTAGTATTATACAAAGTATTTCAATGTACTGTAAAATTCGAGTAACCAAAATTCGTATAATTTGTGTTCAACTAGAATAAAAGATTCTGAAAACTTTTAAAACTGCTAAAATTGTTTTATTTCAGTGTTTTATCAATATACAAAAAGTTTCATCCATTTTAACACGTTGGAATATTGAACAATAAAAAAATGTTGCGAATTTTAGCTTAAAATAATTTGAAATTATTGCCAACTAGTTTCACAAAAAAATTTATTAATAATAAACAAACTCTTAAAACTAAATTTAGCATATCCCAATCTAAAGGAAAATAAAAACTCGCTTGTAATTTATTACTCTTGCTCAAATCTGAAATTTATTTGTTTTATAAAAAATAGACACCTTACGAAGCTTCGTAAAAATCAGGTGAAGTCAAATTTCGGTTTTTTGTAGTTTTTGTACCCAAAAACCGAAAAATATATTCAAAAAGTGTAACAAATCAGTATTTTATAAGTTTAGAGTAAAAATCAATTCAAATTAAAATGATTCGGTAGACTATTCTGGTTTAATAAGCGATCTACGAAAAAAGTTTCGAGTGATCAAAGTCACCCCGATGATCAAAGTCAGCCCGGTTTACGGTACTCGAATACAGTGTTGAGTTAACAATATGTTTTAATGCTTCCACATAATAACATTCTTTTTTCTTTTCTTGTTCTATTTGCAGGTAAATAAACATCCTGGACTTACTACAGTTTCACTATAAAGCCTAAGCTGATTTTCGGTGATTCAATGCATATGTTTCTCGAATTTTTATTTTTATAATAATAGTGGAAGCTGCAATAAACTCAGGATTCGTTAGGCCAATTTATTATAGTCTTGAGCAGAAGTTGGCTGATGAGCTAATTTTGCTTAGAAATGGTTTTATCTGGTTCCAAACTACAATTCAAATTTCAATGTTCAAGTCAGATGTTTTGGAATCGACTGGTGGATAAATTATTGAAACTCATAAATTAATTGAAAATCTTTCATAATTTAATAGTCACAGATAGCATAATGTAATGTTTTTAAAGTAAAAGCGGGTGAACTAATAAATAAACTGTTGTTGAAATAAATTATACCTTTTTCACGATTCTCGATGTAACAATTGCTAATATAATTGATGTTAGTAATTGGAAGGCTGAATTGAATCATTGAGCTATATGCTATATTGTTTATGATCTTTTGAGATACAGCTAGCGTTAAAAGCAGTCGTAAATTTTTTATCATTTTTATGCGTAAAAAGACAAATGAAAATTATGAAGATCGTAGTAAGCTACGGTAGTAGGCGCAAGGAAAAATATTCGATGCGTAATTTTTGTGTCAATCTTCCTTCTTGCTTGTATTAGAAACGATTGAATTTGCGCGCAATATAATTCGAAAGGGTCCGAACTTACAGTGTGCTGTCCTTATAAATACTGTTTTCTTTGAACGATTTATGGCAAGTGTTTCCGGTGAAGTTTTCCTGCCTCAACTGGAGTTACTGGAAGAGATTTTTCTCCCGGAAGCATCAAACTGTGTTACGTAGGAGTGGTCGAGCAACTATTCCAGACAGCTCCAAGGAGTCGAAGACGGACCTGAATGATAAGGGAGTATTTCCATTTTTTTCTTGTTGACCATTGTTATTAGTCGTAGGGTAATTTCGGAAGAGATGCCGAGTAGGGGTAAGATGCCGCACACTCTGTATCTCGTATATGGAGTCACTTTTGTGCGGTAATGGGTTATTTCGAGTTTGTCTTTCGAGGCGTTACAACACTGGCTACATAACAGTTTTTGCAACCGGCCGAGACGGTTGTGCCTCCAGGTGGAAGGTTTTGTTCTAGAGAGAGTGACGGAGTGCGAGACGCTGTATGCGTTTTTGTGGGAGAGAGAGAGACCAGTTTGTTAAGTGTGAGTCGACAGTTGATACGTCGGAGGCGTGGTCAACGGCATCCTCGACAAGTGGTGTTTTGACAGCAAACCGCGGGTAGACGAATTTGCCTACCGCGGTGGAAGAAATCGACAGTGATCGTGCCTGTACACACAGAAAAAATATATTGTATTGGTGTCGTCGGCAATTCTAATCGACGAGAGGGGAAGCGTCACAGGTAGACATTTGCTCTATTTGTCTACCGCAGAAGTGGTACGACGAATAAGGAAAACAAGTGGCACCGAAAAGTGCCGCATCGACAGTGGGATTTTCGCAGCAAGCCACAGGTAGCCACATTTGTCTACCGCGGTGGTGGAAACGGAGAGAGCGCGCTTGTGGTGGTGATACCGACGAGCAGCTTAACCGGAGAGAGTTTTGAAGTGTTGCAGGTAGGCCTATTTCTCTACTGAAGAAGCAACGCGACGAAGAAGGACAGCAAGTGTCACATTGTCAAACAACGGGCACCGAGTTTACAACGTAACACATGAGGTGTGTTCTACCGGTATAACAGGTATATTTTTCACTCCTTTTGGTGATAGTTTTTCTTGCTTGGTAAAATGGATGACGAGATGGGAGAACGAGTAACAGACCCTCCCCCTAAGCCTGCTGAAAATGTAAACCCGATTAGAATTAAAATTTACCCAGAGTCGTCAACGGGACCATGGATTGTATTTATTAGGCGTAAAGTAAAGGCGCTAAATATCATTCAAATTTCGAAAGATTTGACTTCGCGATTCTCGGATGTAAAAGAGATCGTCAAAGTTAATAAAGATAAAATACGCATTGTCGTTGGTAGTCTCAAACAAGCCAATGCAATTGCTTCTTGCGAGTTTTTTACGCGTGAGTATAGAGCGTATATTCCTTCAAAGGAAATTGAAATTGATGGGGTCATCACAGAAACGAGTTTGACTGTTGATGGCATAATTAAGCATGGGGTTGGTCATTTCAAAGACACCATACTTAAAGACGTAAAGATACTTGAATGCAAGCAATTGCATTCAGTATCACACGAAGGAGATAAAAAAGTTTATCGACTGTCTGATTCGTTTCGAGTGACTTTCGCTGGGTCTGCGCTGCCCAACTATGTCATTATCGATAAGATTCGTCTCCCTGTTCGCCTTTTTATCCCTCGTGTAATGAATTGCCTTAATTGCAAACAGCTTGGCCACACAGCCACTTACTGTTCCAATAAGGCACGGTGTGGCAAATGTGGGGGTTCTCATCAAGAGGATACATGCAATGAAAATTCAGAAAAATGTTTAATGTGCGGAGAAAACTCGCATGAGCTCCCTGCATGCCCCATTTATAAATTGCGCGAGGATAAAATTAAACGATCCTTGAAGGAGAGGTCTAAGCGCTCCTATGCAGAAATGTTGAAAAATGCTACCCCTAAACCCATCTTCTTAGAAAACACTTACACATCTCTATTTTCGGAACAGTCTGACTCCGACGGAGCGTGCGAAGGTACATCATTTGTTTTACCCGGAAATTCCAGAAAAAGAAAACAGTCGTCTTTTCCCAAGCTGCCAAGAAAGGGCCTTAAAATTTCTCCACCAATAGATAAACTGCGCCCAAAACCGAAAAATTCCGATTCAAAACCGAAATCAATTCCGGCCGGTTTTGGGAACGTACAATCCAAACAGAACACCATTGCTGGAAATAATAAAATTTCGACTTCCTCTGAGCCTCAGCCGGGGGTAGGATTATTGAAATTTTCTGAAATTGTTGATTGGATTTTTAAAGCATTCAATATTTCTGAACCACTAAAGAGTATACTTTCAGCTTTCCTCCCAACAATTAGAACATTTTTAGAGCAGCTGATTGCTCAATGGCCCATCCTTGCAGCAATTATATCCTTCAATGGTTAATTCAACTCCTAAGGTGAAAGACTCCATCACTGTTTTACAGTGGAATTGCAGAAGCATCATACCAAAAATTTATTCCTTAAAAATTTTACTGCATAATTTAAAATGCGATGCTTTTGCTCTATGTGAAACATGGCTTACCTCAAACATTAATTTCAACTTAAATGATTTCAACATTATTCGCCTAGACCGAGACACCCCGTATGGAGGAGTGCTTCTAGGAATTAAAAAGTGCTATTCTTTTTATAGAATTATCATCCCCATGATTGCTGGCATTGAGGCTGTAGCAGTCCAAACGAATATTAAAGGCAAAGACATGTCTATCGCTTCTATATATACCTCCCAAAGTTCAAATTGGACAACGTCAAATTTTTGAGGTAGTGGAATCCATGGCTGCTCCGCGTCTGATACTGGGAGACTTCAACTCGCACGGAGTATTGTGGGGTTCCCTCTACAATGATAATCGATCCTCTTTGATATACAATGTTTGTGACGAATTTAATATGACAGTTTTTAATACTGGCGAAACAACACGCATCCCCAGACCTCCTGCACGTCCAAGTGCATTAGATCTATCTCTGTGCTCGACATCACTTCGGTTAGATTGCACGTGGAAGGTTGTAGCTGATCCTCACGGTAGCGATCATTTGCCAATCGTTGTTTCAATTAACGGTGAATTAGGCCTTACGAATTCAATCAATGTTCCTTATGACTTAACACGAAATATTGATTGGAAAACATACGAAACATTAATTTCCACTTCTCTTGCTTCGACAGAAGAGCTACCCCCTACCGAAGAATATGAATTCCTAGCGGGTTTAATTATTGAAGCAGCAGAACAAGCCCAAACGAAATGCAATCCTGGAATGACAATAAATAGACGACCCCCTAATCCTTGGTGGGACAAAGAGTGCTCTGATGCATATGAAGCTAAACAAGTTGCCTACAAAGAAATTATGAAACAGAAAGGGGGTATACGTGAGAACTTTGAAAATTATTTCATTTTGCAAAACAAATTTGACAGTATACGTCGTGCCAAAAAGTCTAGTTATTGGAGACGCTTCGTTGATGGCTTGTCAAGAGAAACATCAATGAGTACTCTTTGGAACACAGCCAGAAGAATGAGGAATCGAAACGTGACTAATGAAAGCGAAGATTTTTCGAATCGTTGTATATTTAATTTTGCCAAGAAAATTTGTCCAGATTCTGCTCCTGCGCAGAAAATCATTCGCGATGCTCCCACAAGTAACGATTTCATAGATTCGTCTTTGACAATGATGGAATTTTCAATTGCACTCCTCTCATGCAACAATAATGCTCCGGGACTAGACAGAATTAAATTCAACTTGGTGAAGAAGCTTGCTCTCAGATACCCAGTTTGGTTTTCGGAGAGGAAAGGGAACGAATGATTGCCTGGTGCTACTTTCGTCAGAAATCCAACTCGCTTACGCAAAAAAAGAACAAATGGCGTCTGTGTTCTTAGACATAAAAGGAGCATTCGACTCAGTCTCCATTGATGTTCTCTCGGAGAAGCTACATCAATGTGGTCTTTCACCGATATTAAATAATTATTTATACAATTTATTGTCAGAAAAGCACATGCATATTTCATCTGGCGATTTGGCGACACTCAGAATAAGTTACATGGGCCTCCCACAAGGCTCTTGTCTAAGCCCCCTTCTCTATAATTTTTACGTGAATGACATTGATAATTGTATTGTCAGCCCATGCACTCTAAGACAACTTGCAGATGATGGGGTGGTTTCTGCCACAGGACCAAAAGCTATAAATTTACAACAACCATTGCAAGATAGCTTGGATAATTTATCAATTTGGGCTTTAAAACTGGGCATCGATTTCTCTACGGAGAAAACAGAGTTGGTCGTTTTCTCAAGGAAGCGTGATCCGGCTCAGCTTCAGCTTCAGTTGGTTGGTAGAACGATAGCCCAAGTTCTGACTTTTAAATACCTTGGAATTTGGTTCGATTCTAAAGGCACATGGGGAGGCCACATTAGGTATCTAATAACGAAATGCCAACAAAGGATAAATTTTCTGCGAACAATAACTGGATCATGGTGGGGTTCTCATCCAAGTGACATGATAAGATTGTATCAAACAACAATACTTTCAGTAATGGAATATGGGTGCATCTGTTTCCGTTCAGCTGCGAACACTCACATTATTAAACTGGAATGGATACAATATCGTTGTTTACGAATTGCCCTAGGTTGCATGCAGTCGACCCATACGATGAGTCTTGAAGTACTAGCGGGAGTTCTTCCTTTAAAAGACCGATTCTGGGATCTCTCCTCTCGTTTACTTATTCGATGTGAGGTTATGAATCCACTGGTAATTGAAAATTTTGAAAGACTTGTTGAGCTTCAACCCCAAACCAGATTCATGACAGTGTATTTCAATCACATGTCACAAGAAATAACGCCTGCTACGTCTGTTCCCACATACGTCAATATACTAAATATTTCTGAATCCACTTTATTCTTCGACACGTCCATGCAAGCAGAGATTCGTGGAATTCCGGATCATCTACGCTCGCGAGAGATCCCTAAAATATTCACAAGTAAATATCAACACATAGACTGCCTTAAAATGTTTTACACTGATGGGTCACGAATCAGCGAGGCCACTGGTTTCGGTATTTTCAACAATAATTTTTCAATTTCTCTCAAACTTGCAGAACCCGCCTCTGTTTGTATAGCGGAACTAGCAGCAGTTCACTATAGTTTGCAAATAATTAATACTTTACCCCCGAACCATTACTTTATCCTCTCTGATAGTCTCAGCACAATTGCAGCTCTACACTCAAAGAGGATTGATAATCACGATCCATTCTTTTTGGGGAAGATACGAGAATCTCTGAGTAACCTAACAAGAAAATGTTATAAATTTACCCTAGTGTGGCTCCCCGCCCATTGCTCTATTGCGGGCAATGAGAAAGCTGACAATTTAGCCAAGATTGGTGCACTAGATGGTGAAATATATGAAAGACCCATCGCTTACAATGAATTTTATAGCGCTTCTCGACAGAGGACACTTGCTAGTTGGCAAACATCTTGGGACAATGGAGATATGGGACGATGGCTACACTCAATTATCCCTAAAGTATCAACGAAGGCATGGTTCAAAGGATTGGATGTAAGTCGGGACTTCATCCGTGTGATGTCTAGGCTCATGTCCAATCATTATACTTTAGATGCGCATCTCCGTCGTATTGGGCTCGCTGAGGGTAATCATTGTGCTTGTGGAGAGGGTTACCACGACATTGAGCATGTTGTTTGGTCCAGCACTGAATATCGTGAAGCCAGATCACAATTAGTAGATTCTTTACAAGTCCGAGGAAGACCAATCCATGTTCCTGTTAAAGACATCCTGGCGTATCGCGATCCTATATACATGGAACTTATCTATCATTTTCTAAAAACAGCGTCTGTCAAAATTTAATTAAATTCATCTCCTCATACTCTCATCCAAGGCTAATCATTCACCAATTAAAGTGTCCTAGAATATTCAGTGTTTAAATTTAGACAATAACAGAAAAAAAGTAAATAAATGCACCCGAAAATACTAGATCATTATGAAATATAACAATGTAAGGAAAAAAGCAAACAATAAAGTGATTTCAGTGTTAGTTTTAGACAAATTACTAGTATAGGTAAAATTAGTCTTAAGGATTTTTGTAACGTGCTATGTAAAAAAAGAAACTGGCGTAAAAAGCTTTTGCAAATGCCGTGTCAAATAAACGTATGGAAAAAAAACACTGGCTCTGTAAAAAAATATTTATTAATGGCTCACGAAGGTTTTATTAATGAAAATATGCGACCAGTTGTTGATGTTCTAGAGAGAATCTTTTATGACAATGGAACTAGACTTAGATATAAACCTGCTGTCAGGAGTCTAAGGTTACATCTGAGAGTTTCATTTTAAGCTCATAACTTCTATAACGTATAATCATCTTTTTGTTTCACTTGTTTGCATTCTGTCAGTCATCAACTGAACGAAAATAACCATTCTGCCACGCTCCAATCTATTTATACTTAAATACTAAAACTAGGAAATAATCACATATATTTTTTTCTAGAAATAATCTTCTAAGGACAAGGAAGGTTTAAAGCACAGGTGCATGCTAATGCTGATTTTATATTTGGATCGCGGTCGCTCTAAGTTCGCTCTGAACTGTCATTTTAATATGGCTTTTGTAAATATTAGAGCGACTCGGATCTAAAACCGATTTCAGCATTCGTTTGGAGGAGAGCGAATAAAGGCGCTTTAACCTAGGCTTGATGAGCCAGGGTAAGGTGTAAATACCTCTGTTACATCCCGAAGGAGCAAAGGAGTGACATTAACCTTCTTAGCAAAGTCACTCCCAACGTTTTATCCTAACCCCCTATAAACTGAAACGGTCGGTACGGTTGTCCTCGTTTCTTCCTCATTCAAGTTTCAAAACGATTCGTTGGATGAATTGTTCATTAAATGAATAATTCAATTGCCGTATAATATTGAAACATCTTCAAACCCAACTCTGCACAGTAGGCCTGGCCGTTTAATTATTTGCGACATATTGTAATATGCTTCAAATATTAATGTTGACAAGAAAAACACTAAAGAATATCTGCAGTGTTTTCCAGGATGCTTTTCAATACTGGCTGTGTAAGGGTTAGAATAGAATAGAATAGAATAAAAAGACAAATGAAAATTATTTGATAAAATTTGATTGATAGGAACACACCTTCCATGCAAACCCTTTGATCTCTATCCTTTTGCTGGGTTCACTGTCAAAGATGCTAACCCATGTGGCTGAAGCCATTGTCAAGTAAGACCGATAGTGTCAAACAAGGATGTGTCAACTTTTTCATAGACAATCAATTGAAAATCGTTCTGGAATATTAAAGCTTGGCATATATTGTTCCATTTACAAAGTTGACCTCCATCAATTTAAAAAAAGTGATTCGACTGATTGAAAAGTAAAACCTTTTGCTGTGTGCTATTCAACCTAATATATTAGTTATCGTCTATTTTCGGTTTTTTTTATTGTTGTACAATAGATATCATTTTGAATAGTTTTCGCCTAACCCTAAGAAAATACTTAACCTTGCTTTCGGGGGTTTTTATAAATTGATTTCATCGATACAACATTAACAATCATACCGAACCTATCAGTCATTTCAAAATTGCCGCGCGTAATCAGCGAACGATCAGCTGTCTGGTCAAGATATCGGACCTCGCAGCGATACCGCACCGGGCACTCAGAAATAATAAATAAGTCCTACGCAGACGATGTCGGCTCGAGGCTGGGAGTGTTTGTTTGAAGTTTGAAATGTGAAACCTAATGGCACTTCATCAGTCAACCCGAAGCATCGTGAAGTGAGCAGCTTATGGGAATTGCAGTGATTATTACAAACGCAGAGCGATTACCGACATGGGCACAGTTTTGAAATTCATACCGTGCGTCAATCAGCTCGCAATAAATTCCCGCATAGCTATACGCATTCGTTTAAAATGCCAATCGGTTCAGTGAGTCGAGTGTCGCCGGTATCAAAATATCTTCCAATCAAGAGAGTATTATGTTCAAGATGTTCATGTTACACTCTGGCATCAGTACGGGGACGAAGTGTCGGACAAGGCAGTCGAGCCTCGGCTAACTTTTTTTAATTTCTTTAATCAATTAAACTACACGACGAGCACTTGTTTAGTCGATGAAGCAATTGTGAATCAATTATATGCATCAGAAAGTTGTTGAACCAGATCGGATGACCAGACATTGCGTACAGAGAGGCTGCGGATCACGTTGTTTGATCGGCTCGCTTATTTTGTCTGAATAAATAATTAAACGCTTCCGTCGAGCTTACATGTTGCTCCGTGATATGATTGATTATTATTTTCTAGCGTGTTGGCGGAGGACTACTTATTGGAACAATGAACATGTAATCGTATGATTTTAATTGCACAGTCATAACGCCAGTCAAATGCATCCGGGACATAATTGAGGGATCTTGCTGATTTTTGTTAGAATTATAGCTGAAATGCAACAACCGATTCCGGTTCAATCGGCCTCGAAATCGGTTATTGCATTCCGGATGATTTTACTGGGATACATTGCCATAGGGTGATGAGCCTATTTACGCCATATTTCTATTATCATCCTACCCATTTGACGCCGTTGGTTAGAGCAGCTTCTGCCATCTTTGTTCAACGCATTGAGTCAAATGGTAGCACAACAATAGGGGCACTCGGGCAGAGTTTTCATTGCGCTCAAACAGCAAAATTTCACTGTTTTCAACGCATATTTTGGTTCTTAACAACGAAGCAAAGCTGTTTGTTGTCAATTTGTACGCATTCCATTGATTGTAGGCCGAGTAATTAATGAAATAGTGAGGCAACCTTTTTAGTATGGTGAAAATATGCACTTTACCTTTTATGCAGAGCTGTGTTTTATTGGCACCCAGTAAGATATTGTAGGGGCCGGCATAGTGTAGCTGGTAAATCGATTGCCATTTACGCAGCTCACCTGGGTTCGATTTCTAACCCACAGCACACAGGTTTAAAGATTTTTCTAGGGAGATGTATTCCGAATCGAATTTGTTCTGGCTTGAGTGGATTAGTGCGGCACTTTTTCGTGAAAAGGAACATAATAATTTGCATGATTGTGCGCTGATTAATATTTTGAATGTCCTACTCTTAATACTGAACGGTTTGTATCCGAAAATATTCTCAGCTAAGTGTTCAGCAACCATCGCGAGCCGCACCAAATAATCGATTTATCGAAAAATAAATTTAATTTTTAATGTTTGAGATATAAACCAAACCGACATAATTCGCCAGTAAAAAATCAACAATGCATGATATGTCAGGCATCTTAAGTTACAAAAGTTATAATTTCTACCTTCCACTTGGGTAATTAGAGAACTGATGAGATTCCTTAGCTATAATTATTGCATAAACCAGACAGAGTGCACTCTTATCATTAGTAGATTGCAGTACAGGCAAAGAGGCTTACCTTCCATTTGCATTATACTGAACTACTAAAATGATGCAGAGCGCGTGTGTTTGTGTTCGCGCACTATTTATGTGTCACACCGGCTTCCGTCGCAGCAGCCCGGCTGGAAATCATTGCACCGTGAAAGATAATTGATACGCTCGGCGAATAAATGGAGGCAATTTGATAGATTGACCCGTGTTCGAGGTTTTCATATTATAAGGCGCGTAAACCGGTCCACTAATTAAATGCTAATTTGTTCCATTCTGTTGCACTGTATACGCCTATCAAGCCAACGGACTGCGGTTTCTAGCTAGCGTAGAAATGTTGGAGTTGCGATAAACTATTTTAAACGTGCTACGGATATTGATGCACGAAAATTCTGACTGAAAAGTGAATGACTTTGAGATGAGTTAAGATTTAGGGCGAAAGTTGAAGCATAGAGAATAGACGTACACTGAAGTTTTTTTTATGCGGGGGATACGCACCGCATAAAAAATCCGCATGAAAAAAACCGCATAACTTTGAAAATCCGCATAAAAAAACCGCATAACTTTGAAAATCCGCATAAAAAAACGCATAACTTTGAAAATCCGCATAAAATAAAACCGCATAACTTTTAAAATCCGCATAAAAAACTGCATAATTTTGAAAATCCGCATAAAAAACAAATAAGGTGTGAAATATTTTTCAATATTAAGAGCCATAGTACTCAAGGAAGAACAAGGATTTGAAGTAAGAAAGTTTAGAAAAGCGTGGAGTAGGGTCATATGAGCAAGCTTAGAGTTTTCCGGCTACTTAACTCTTTTTCTTCTGCAACACAGGAGTCAGGATCTTTTGGCATTAAATGCGAATCACCTGAGTTTGCGGCATGTCCACTGGACATTGTCCAGACAAGCGTAAAGTCACTTAATGAGTTATGCTGTCGGAACCGTGACTCCCCGGAATCGCAAGACCGACTTCGGCACCTAACCGACCAGCATTGAGATAACGATTTCGAGAGAAATTTCAACGCCGGAAAATTTCTCCGTCGGAGTGGATTAGGCCCACCGGCGGGGACTAGTTCGAGTAGATCGGGAAGTAGCTCCGGCAGATGCTCGTCGGGGCGCCTGTCAAGTGGAAGTCACCCTCCACCCAGAATCGCAGGACCGATCTCGGCATCTGCCCGGGTAGCATCGGTTTTGGAAGATCTTCCACTGCCGGGGAACTCTTCGTCGGAGTAGGAAGATTCTACCATCGGGGACTATTCCGAGTAGTCCGTAGAGAATCGCCGGCTTGAATCAGCGGGGCACCAGTGAACCGGACGCAATCCTCCACCGAGAATCGCTGGACTGACTTCGGCATTCTGCCGGACTGCATATAAAGAAGAATAACGTGCCCGTCAACGGTTGCAGGAGACATTCGTTCGTCGGGGAACTCTCCGCCGAGGTAGGCTAGCTCCACCGTCGGGGACTACGCCTAGTAGCACCGAACGCGACAAACCACCAGGGTATTTGGGGCACCAGTGAACCGGAAGCCACCCTCCATCCGGAATCGCCGGATCGACTATGCCGAAATCTATGCACGACCTGCTAGACCTGGAATCAAGTGAAGTGCATTAGCACGCCTCCCCCCGAAGTAGTCATTTCAAATAGAATCAGGGGGATCAGGCAAATGTCGGACTTCTTGGTCTGTTCAGAGTCCCTTACTCTGGCACACGATGGACGAAATCGGTAGTATGGTCTAACTACTGAACGTGTGCCTGGTCGGCGTAAAAGCTTTACCACCAAGTAAAAAAAATACACGCTCAGAGACTTTTTTTCCGATCTCGCCGAACTGAGTCGAATGGTATAAGCGATTCGGCTCTGCGGGCCTCGGTTAAAAAGTCCAAATTCCGACCGATTGCATAAGTTTTACTATGAGATAGGTTTTAGGTATTCAGTCATTCTCTGTTTTTATTTTCACTGCATCAAGAATGCTTCTCATATCCTTAACCCAAAGACCAGTTTTTCATAATCCAAAATAAAGATATAAACGTTTTATGTCTTTTGTTTAAGCATGTGCATTAACGAGGATCTTTCGCTTCAGGTGATGCCCTAAAAATTAAAAGGAAGCTGCATAAAAAGAATCGCATAAAAAAACCGCATAACTTTGAAAATCCGCATAAAAAACCGCATAAAAACCGCATAAAAAAGACTTCAGTGTATTTTTCATGAAAAAATTGCAAAATTATGGTGATTCCATATTGTTATCCCAAAACCGCACAGTATTTTTAACAAAAGAACATAAAATAGCATAACGTTGCTAAGGTTATTTCTTCTTCTTTCCAGAAAACCCAAAAAGATAAAGCATGACAAATAGTTCTTTTTGCTATAGTTGAAGAGTTTGTAGGTATATTAAATTGACCTAACGTAGTTTTGTGTTGTATTCGGCCAGACCTACAACCTTTAACAGATCGCATGTAAAGTACATTCAATTTTTTTATTATGTAGCACCGTGTAATCCAAATGAAAACAAAACTTTGTTGAAGACATCCTGTAACTAATTTTGTTGAAGACATGAATCTTCGTGTACTTAGATTATCGAAATATATTAGACTATATGTAAAAGAAACCCTTTAAAACAAGTACATGGAATGTTCTGTAAGGAAAACTACATGTGGATCTAATACAGCTGGGAGCAACAATTTCATCACCCCACATGACCATTTGTGACCACTTGTCGTGTATGACTGGTAGTAAGATAAACATGGTTTCTGTTCTAAAGACTAGTAACTTGAAGTCTGTATGCACATGATAGTGCTTCTAGTTTAAGGTGTATATGTGATGGTTTGATATTTTAACCCCTTCATGCCCATGTTGTTTGGTGGCAACAACGTTTTTAACCCTCCGGAGGTGCCCAACGACGATTCGCTCACTTTTCAGATGTTAAACAGCTATAACTTTTGATTGAGGCAAGATTTGCTTACACAAACAAGTAATGTTAATAAATGTGACTATTGCCTTTTATTTGAGTATTTACAGTTACAAGCTCACCTCTAGAGCCGAATTTATTGCAATTAGTCTCATTGCATTCCGATGGAGCAGTGCTGCCAAGAACAGTTTACGTTGACGACCGGAAATGAGTTTTTAATATATCTTCGTCATGTAGTAATATTATTCAAAACTGATAAAACTTATCAATTTAGACTGTCTTTGGCTACGTTTCCCACGCAATTGTACTATTGTCAATATTCTAGGAGAATTGTATTGACCATTGGAAGGTAAAAATTGAGCAGCTTCTAGCACTGCGAGGGAAGCACCTATCTCTATGAAAAAAGGCTTTTCGTGTTTCTTAACCCCACCAAGGAGAAATAGTTTTGAAATCCTACATGCACTAGAAAAAAGTTGGGTATGAAAGGGTTAAGGGCACCAAGGGCAGCTGTCGGAGCTGTTGTGAAAGTACCCGATGGTTTGGCTTCGACTAGGTCGTCGCCACCTCTCAATTCTATCACCACACAAGCCATCCGTACGCTAGCATTGGTACGATTGTTGCGTAAATTCAATAGATGTATTTGGGTTTGAGACCCCAAATTCCAAAAGTTCATTAGCACTGTTAGGTCACTCGAAATGTTCAGAATCTCTGTAGTGCCGTTTTATTGTTTCTAACCCAATGTAGTGAAATCTATAGACAGCTTCAGCAGGATTCATTTTTTCGCCTTTCTTTTTTCTTCATTTCCTTTCTCAAATGAAAAATGATGAGAACACAGGGTAAAGCACATCTCCAAATAATGTGGGGAGTGTGCCGATAGAATTAGTCTGTTCACTAATTCCTGTTTCATTATCCATTGGAGGAAGTTTGGAAAACTAGAAAATTGTGAGCAAAGAGGCTACCTTCACAAAAAAAAAACTATCAAGTAAGCCTCAAGTGACAGTAGCCCAGTCAGCAACACTGGCGGCTCTAGGGGAGACACGGGGGAATGAGCCCTCCTTTTTAAACAGAAAATGTTCTTGTAAAAAAATGGTTGTAATGATGGTTTCTTGATTTGCTGCTGTTAAAGGTTCTCTTGCAATTGCATTCAACCATGCAATAGGCAGCCTCATTTTTGCTTTACTATCCTCTGACTCGTCTTTCATTTGCTTATATCTTTCGTAATTACTGTATCTTCCATCGTAATCTTGAAGTTTTTGCGATGCGCCGGGCTCTAGTATCTAGACCCATGCATAAGTAAACTCCAGAAAAAGACCCAGCTGATAGTAGAATGAATGTCGAACAAGATTCGTCATCGAAGACTCCGACTTCCTGTTGAAAAATTTGAACACTTTACTTTGAACTCAGTCGAACCATACTTGATCTTTTGACGGATCCAAGATAATCCGCTAAGTATTCATATCACATTACAGGCGACAAGTATTTTATAAAAGACTATCGTGTGTACATGCCTGCCTACCAAGTTGAGATCGGCGGCGTGGTCCCTGTTTGAGTTTGTTTAGCGTAGATCTACAGTGCTACGGGGTTTGCTGCTTTAAGGACCCCTTGCTCAAGTGAGTAAAGATTTTGAATGGGCAAGTGCAAGAACGTTTAGGGTGTCTCTTGCATTAGGTATGTTGAAAAGCTTGGCTATTATGGGGAGAGTCCATCTGATCTATTACCAGTTTAATCCTAACATTAAAGGGCAAGCCGGGCCTCTCAGGCCCGTCTAAATTCAAGCTCCTTTTTGCCATTCTCATATAGAAAGGTTATGCAATCGGTCGAAATTTCGATTTTTTAGCCGAGACCCACAGGGCCAAATCTCTTATACCATTCGACTCAGTTCGTCGAGATCGTAAAATGTCTGTATGTGTGTATGTATGTATGTGGCAAACAATCTCACTGATTTTTCTCAGAGGTGGCTGGACCGATTTGTACAAATTTAGTCTCAAATGAAAGGTACAGCCTTCCCATCGGTCGCTATTGATTGTTTTATTGATCCGACTTTCGGTTCTGGAGTTACGTGTTGAAGAGTACAATCACACAGCAAATTTCCATAGAAACTGATACCACCATGATGTCCAAATGATGCAATATATAATAAAATATGTGAAACATTACTTGGCTATCTAAATCATTAATGACCCAGCGAAGGCACTTCGACCACATTGGCCAGTTATGACGGTTCTTGATGCCCCAGGGCAACTTACCAAGTTCCTAAGATAATGTCATACCTATTTCTCAGCGAATTCTTTACCGATTTTACAAACTTGGTTTCAAATGAAAGGTACAGCATTCCCATTGGCTGCTGTTGAATTTCTAATTGATCCGACTCCGGTTCCGAAATTACGGGATGATGAGTACGAACACACAGCAAATCCCGATTTCAACGTACAAAGCGATGGATGTAAACAGGTCAAATTTTTTTCCAAAAGGTGAGTACTCGGAAGATCACGTCGACTTCCGATTGGTTCTGAGCTCCATTTCGTTTGAACACGACCAATAAATGTTTCTGGGTTGCTATTAATTTCTTCTGATGCATAACCGGAGTACATATTCAGATTTTTCTTCCGAGTCTGCATCAGATTCATTGTCGGAAGCAATATCATTCACATCTTCTTCCTCGCTTTGCAAATCAGTTTCGGAATCGTCTGCTGTTGAATTTTCTCGAATTTCTTCCATTATTTCAGATTTTTTGAGACGATTGAAAACATGGGCATGTCGTCTTATAGCCATTTCAATTTTTTGTTGCTTCTAGATCCTACAATTTGAATAATTACGACAACAATAACACAAAGAATAGACAACAAAAATAGACAATAACGACAGAGTTAGGTTATGTTGTATCCAAATAATTGTCAAGTAGACCACAGTGGGTGAAATAAAAGTATTTACCAAAAAAAATATGACACACGTCATTATCGTATGCTATTTTTACATTTCTTATAAAAGAAATGTATAGAATTCGTTCAAACTTTCAAGATTTTTTTTATAAGAAAAGGTAAAAAGATAAAATCAATCAAAACATGAAAAAATACCTGCTAATATGAAGATGAACTCATCACAATGTTTTTTTCAGATAAATATTAATGTATAAAACCCGTGGTATTCCTAGTAAATATTGCATGCACACCGGGCCTGCCAGGCCCGGATTGCCTTTTTGTGCATGTAAAAATTTCAAACATAGCTGCGCATCACTCCATAGATGGTAATTTCACAATTCTTTATTTTTGTTATAGATTTCAAAGCTACTTATCAAAATTTCCATGCCCAAGCTTATATTGCATACACATTTTTTTGTAACTTAATAATTGTAACGTGCCGGGCCTCTGAGACCCGCTTGCCTTTTTGAGGGTTAATTTTTTTTGAGCATCATTGTCATAAAGTTTTGTATGTATATGAATTCTGAATGGTTTTCCTCGATTGAATCATTGTTATAGCAGTGATCCAACATTTCTTTACAATTATTGTGGTTAAATAAGTGATAAAACTTTTCAACACGTTTTGGGCTAAGTCGATTGCGTTTCTTACTGTGAATCCACCTAAACGTACTAAACATTTTTTCCACTGTTTCTGATGTAGTTGATGCCGAAAGAATTTGGATTGCGATTTGTGAGAGTTCTGATTACTGTTCATACTAAAGACGAATGTCAAGGCCACTCCCTTTTTTGCATATTACTCACTTTTACTTTTCACCGAACTAAATAGGTATTTTCTAAATTTTGTGTGAATAGGTATTATTTCGCTAAAAGTATAGCAACCCCTAAAATGAGTAACAAGCAGAATAAAAGTAGTTTTGGTATCACACGATTATTCTAATTTTCACTAGTCAGAGCAACAATGACATTTGTACCCAGTATTATATGAAACAACTTAAAATATGGAATGGACCGAAATCAAAGTCGCAGGAACAGAAATTGCTTCGTAAAACCCGTTATAAATATACTAGAATGTGAAAATTGGATTTGAGCTTCAAGTTTCAAAATCGGACAGGAGCTTTTCGATTATGTCCTATAGAATAAAAACCGTAAAAAAGTATATCCGGTTCTTACAAAGGACTTTTCTTTATCCAACTTTTAATCTTGAATGTAAGGTTGTACGGAATTTTCTGTGAGCGAATTATACTGGAGGTTCATACTTGCCGACTTTTTCAGGTGAGATTATTCTAAGCGATTCTCATGCTCAAGGATCTCTGTCCGATTTTTACGCTTGATGTTTATATTCGATTTTTACATGCTAAGATATCTAGAGTGGGTTTTACAAAGTATGTTTTAACCTTGCGACTTTTATTTTCGGTCTCTCAAATGTAAATGCAAGATTCTTTAATCCTCCGGAAGTCGTGCTTATGGCCCACTGAACGAGCAGCTGCTGGTGTCCTACACACTCAATTCAGTTCGGTAATTTCCGCACAGCTAATCAGTCAGTAAGATTTTTCAACCGATAGTTCAGCAAAGTGGCTTCAATTTACTGATTTTCAGCGATATACTTTCCGAGCTCCAGCAAAACAAATGTCACTTTTACTAAGATCTCGGCTGTGCAAAACTCGGTAAAAAGCTGGGATTCGGTAGAACAAAATGAAGTGTGTAAGACGATTTCGCTAGATTTTCAGAGGAGCGTGTACTCAGTGTCGAAAGGTTAAAAAACTTTAAATGAACATCATACATTCGATAAAACGAAAAAACTCATATTTCGTCCGGGTTAAAATGATTTGGGAAAAAACTCGGTTAAAACCCAAAAATAAAAACCCGGGAAGATGAAATTTTTCCCATCGGTACATCACTGGTTATGGTTGTTGTTCATAATTTGGGAATACTCAGGCGACAGTCAAACGATGTTCATAATTTCAGAAGCTTATTCGCGATTTTTGTGATTTCTCACCACGTTACAGTGCTATTTTTTTCATGAGATAGAATTTTTCTGTCAGACTAGTAATTCATGTTCATGATTTCACGATCTTAGTCACGATTTTTAATGTTTTAATCTCGAGTAATGTGATTTATACTCATTCTTTCAGGAACTTTGTTATGATTTCATAATTTCTATTCACGTTGCCATGATATTTTAGTCACGAGTTTAGATTTATGTTTGTTTATGTTCATAATTTCAGAATCATAATCCCGATTTTGGTAATTTCTGCTCACGCTATCGTGATATTTTATTCTAGCGCTTATTTTCGAATTTGACAAGTGGAGTAATGTGACTCATGTTCATGATATCAAAAGTTTTATCATATCATTCGTAATTTTTTTGCCTTATCGCGATTTGTTATTTTTTAGTTACTGTCGATTTTTTAATCGGAGTAACGTGACAATATGAACTGGATCATAAAAGTGTGACTGATTCGCAGTATCTTGTTCAGCGAACTATAATATAAGGAAAATGATTTGTGGTACTCGTTTTCTATTCAAACATCACACTGAACTTGAATGATTAACGATGTTAGAGGTTCCAATAGTTTTTTATACCTACTGCTCAAACCTATTACTGGTCGCTAGCAACTGAACATTGCATGAAAAAGTGCATGGAACAAAAATGATTACTCCAAATTTTGTGAAATAGTTCAGGTGAAAATTTCATTACTATGTATGTTGTATGAAATTGAAAGTGATTGAGCATATCCTCCAAATTTCAAAACCCGCAAAATTAATCGTAAATAATGTACTAGAATTCATGAACCAGTTCCCGAATACATAAATATTTTATGATTTCGTTAAATATTTCGCGACCATTAATGGTAAGTCATGACTATTATACTGGGTATCATGAACCAGTTTACGAATACATGAATAACATTTCATATATTTGTGCACTATTTCACGAGCAGGGATCGTGACTAATATATTAGAAATCGTGAACCAGTTCACGAATGCATGAAAAATATTTGGTGATTTTGTGAACTATTTCACGAGCGCGAATGGTAAGTCGTGACTATTTTACTATGAGTCATGAACCAGTTCACGAGTACACGAATAGTTTTTGATTTGGTTAACTTTTTCACGGGCATCCATGGTCAGTTGTGACTTATACTAAGAATCATGAACCAGCTCACGGTTACATGAATAATATATCATGATCTTGTGTACTGTTTCACGAGCACGAATATTGGATCGTGGCTAATATATTAGGAATCATGAATTAGTTCACGAGGATTGAAAGGATTCAGGAATAAAATTCCGAGTTTCGTGAAATAGCTCGCGAGAAAATATCCAGAATGTTTTTTGATTTTGTGAACTAATGTTCCCAAATTTTTGAAAAACATCATGAGTCAACCTTTGGTTTTGTGAATAATGTTCATAAAGTTGTGAATTAGTTCACGTGCAGAAAATCGATTTGATAGTGACATGGCGGAAACCGTGACTGAAGTTCACAAAACAAAAACAAATATCTCCACTAATAAAAGCGTTATGCGGGCGTTACTGAAGGGAAATTGAACAAATGGTATACTGACTTTGGCTTATTTCATGACTTTTGCTAATCATTTTATAAAGTCCATAGTGTTGGCGTCTTTGGCAGGGGCCAACCCGAATATATTCGCCAAATATTATTCATGTATTCGTGAACTGATTTCCAGTATAATAGTCACGACTTACCATTCGTGCTCGTGAAATAGTTCATGAAATCGTAGAACATTATTCAACTTACTCATGATTCGTGAAATAGATGAGAGATGAATTAGCGATCAGCCACGATCAGATACCATAGAACAAAATCTTCGAATGATTTCCTCTGTTTTGCTCGGCTTTTAAAATATGCGGAAGTATGCTCACTAAAGTGACTTAACAGTTGATACAGAACACTAGATTAGAATTGTCGCTAGTGGTACTGTTTGCTTTATCTCTTTCATTCTCGATGAACGCCCCCTGCTTTGACATTGAATGTTCTGGACAGCGACAATCCTAGTCTAGTGTTTTGAGTATGTTGTGCCAACTGCAAAATGTCTCGAAAGAACAGAAGGAAGACCATCGCATAGTCGGAGCTTTCCTGGATAACAAACTAATATGGCACTATGTTGTTTTCCAGCTAGGGATCAAATTGCATTAAACCAAATTGTGTATGAGAGTACCATTCCCAACTCTAAAAATTATTTCAAATTTCATATATTTTGGTACCTCGCGCCACGGGAACCTTTGTACTTTGTTTTAGATGCCATCAGAATTATTAAAATTACTCGTTCAAACCAGCTTATTAGTTATTTTTCACCAGTCCGACTTACCACATTGTATGACGCTTCAAGATGTTTACAGCCTGTCTTCAAGCAGCTTGGTCGGGGACAATTTGGCACCCGTCCCGATATTCAATATTTGCCATAAGCAAACATTGAATCACTGTCTCCGTCACCATCAGTACCGCCGCTAGCAATTATTTCAGAATCAGAAGAAATATTTATCTCAAGCCTGGCTCGCTTGTAAGTCTACCATTTTTACGATTGCTGGCAGTAGGACAAGCTAATTTTCGCCAGTAAATAGCTCGTTTAAAAGCGCTATCAATCCTCATAAAAACGCCATCCGCTGCGATCTATTGCTGTGCACCCGCGTTCGCTTGCCTGCCTGTCTGCAGCTACATACCCAGTTGCAATTGTTGTCAGTGTCACTGATGCAAGTGCACTTATTTTCCTCCCCGACCGTATACCTAAGCATCGTATCGCGCGCCTCCATACCAACAGAGTTACATAGGGTGATGAGCGCATTATCGCTGTTTCTATTATCACGCTACCCATTTGAAGCCGTTGGTTAGAGCAGTGTCTGCCATCTTTGTTTAACGCATTGAGTCAAATGGTAGCGCAACAATAGGGGCACTCGATTCGTGTTTTCGTTGCGCTCAAACACGAGAATTACACTGTTTTCAGCGCATGTATGTTATTATCTTGGTACTTAATAACGAAGCAAAGCTGTTGATGCCAATTTGTACGAATTCCATTGTTTGTAGGCCGAGTAATTAATGAATCAGTGAGGCGCCCTCCTTAGTATGGTGAAAATAGGCACTTCACCCTAGTAGGGACCAAAGAGGCGAACTCGTCCGTCGCACAATATAAATCGATGCGGGTAGCAGTGCGTTTGAGTCGCACTCGTATGGATAGATAGATGTCTAACTCACAGGCGGAAATATTTGAGGATTCAACGGCTTAAATGCCCATTCATTTCTGTCTATCGCTGCAGAGCTTAGCGGAGCAGTATTTTGGATTGTGCATTTCGAATCATCTTCAATTCACAATGTATATATAAATCAGGTGCATCCTTTTTGGATGAGCACTTGTTACATTCAAAATGGATCAGATATAAAACCCTGCCGATTTGGAATTGGGACGCTTCCTTTCGTAAGTATCTCAAAATCTGTGATTAGAAGGAAATGTTGCGCATATTTTGTAGATTTTGATTCCATTCGAATGAAAATTCGGACTTTGGGTTTGATGCGAATTATGAACTTTTGCACAAGCTGTTGGTTAACTTCACCGGATGAGTCTTCCGGACACAGCTGCAGATACCCAACCAGATCGTCAACTTTTCGGCATACTATCACGGAAGCTGTTTGAAGTCGAATTTGACATATCAGTATTTCAAGCCCAAAAACCAGGATTTGCTTTGAAAGCCTTCATAGTAACAAATAAATGTTCTTAGAAATGTTTCAGCACTGCATATTGTAACCGGGCAAGGTAACATTTTAGCACTGGGTGTAAAAATAGTATTTGTTTTTGAAACGTAACTGGGGTAATTAGGTCAAAAAGCTGGATAAAATTATTTTCTGCTGTTCTATATATTATTATGTATTTTTAATTCATTAGAGGCGTAAATAATTGATGTTGAGTACATTTTCCATAAAAAATCTACCTCACAGTGTAAAATTTGTTTTCTTGTGATATTTTTACATTAATTTTGACATTTGACATAAATAGGCGCTAGTGACATATTTGATTAATTAAAATAATAGATTAGTTTAAAATTATAGCAGGGGACGGGCATAGCGTAGTCGGTAGATCGATTGCTTTGTACGAAGCTCACCTGGGTTCAATTCCCAACCCCGCACATATGGTTAGAGATTTTTCCAAAAGAGATTTATTTAACCCAAGAAGAGGCGAATGATCTTAAGGTTAAAACCTCTATGATCAAAATAAAAAAA